>NC_142174.1:1840562-2496454 GCF_029865625.1 Vigna umbellata | reverse complement strand
CCCCCCCCCACCCCCCCCCCCCTCCCCACCCCCCCCACTCTCACCTTTGCAAGCTAGCTGGGGGACACTTCTGTTCCACCATTTGAGAGGCCAAGAAAAGCTATAGATGAGGCCTATTACAGACAGTACTGTGGAGGTGAGGAGGCAGCCCAGCCAGTGCCACCACGCCAGGCTCGTAGAGAGAGAAGGCCAGCACAGAGCAGGACTTCTGCTGATACTCATGAGGCAGAACCATTCCAGATGAGGGACATGTATATGTCTCTTATAGGTGCTCAGTTGCAGTCCATCCACAGAGGGCAGGTGGCCACGGCTGAGATGATAGTGGGGATGTATGATACCCCTCCAGCACACAGGTGGACTATGGATGAATTCCATAATGTGGTAGCTTGGCCAGAAGAACCATGGCATGGAGGAGCTGAAGC
This sequence comes from Vigna umbellata, assembly GCF_029865625.1. Classification (NCBI taxonomy): domain Eukaryota; kingdom Viridiplantae; phylum Streptophyta; class Magnoliopsida; order Fabales; family Fabaceae; genus Vigna; species Vigna umbellata. The sequence continues at coordinate 2,496,032 of NC_142174.1, read as the reverse complement.
AGCTGAAGCTTCAGCCGAGACATGGATGAAGATGAAGCTGAGGAGGAGGATGCATTTGATGAAGATGATGATGAAGAGGAAGAGGAAGATACAGAGAGCTCGGACTGATGAGGAGCTGAGATAGCATTTACTGATGAATGCTATCATATGATTATGCTTTTGTGGTTTAAGTTTTCTGAACTTATTTGTTTTTGTTTTTAGATTAGGGTTTGATGTACTCTATTGAACACCTGGTTTCTTATGATGGTTTGCTATTAACTGTGATTGTGTGATAAGTAATGCTTGATGATGCTTATTGATTGATTGATGTTGAGATGATGTGCACATTAAAATGCTTATACAGGTGATTCACAAGCTTTGTGAACAAATGCATAATATCATGATTGTGATTGTGAAATTAAGCAGGATGTGCATGTCAAATGTGAATGAGCTTATATGTGAGGTTTTGAGCTCCAGAGTTGTTATTGTTGAATGCTATTACTTTGAAAGCATGAATGACTTTGCCCAGGTTTTCTATGATTGAATCAATTGCTTGTTTTGCATCATATGATCAAAGGCCGTGTTTTTGAAACCCTTTTTATTGGCCAAATTCATAAAGTTAGCCTTCTAAAAGAGAACACGTTGTGTTCTATCCTTTGAACCCTTAGCCTTAAATATACACTGAACACCCTTGATTGAAAATCTTTACCTTGAGTTAAGTAGAAGATCTTGTGTGGTATTGTTAAATGTTCAAGTTTGGGGTTATTGGGGAAACATGAAAAAGGAAAAAGCATTGAGCTAACAGCTAAAAAGTAAGAATATGCAAAGAAAAGAAAAGAAAAAGAAGCAAAGCTCAATGCAAATGCAAAAGCAAAGGCAAAAGAAAGTTGGGAATGAATAAGAAGATTGTGTTGTTATGATTCTCTTAACTCAAGGATTTTGTGATCCAGAAAAACCAATTTTCTTGTTAGCCCAGCCACATTATAAGCCATTGAAAAGTCCTTGTGATGATGCATGCTTGTGAATGTATTTGATTGTGGTTAAATGAAAGGCAAAGTTGATTCATGTGACATTGTGATAGTGGAGTGAATGAGTGAAACACTTTACCTCTTATACACTTGTGTGTTGAGTGAAACACTTTACCTAGTGAGGAAATATTCCATAAGCACATGAACATCCATGCTTAATTGATTGATCATTCATGAAAAATAGCATTTGTTGGAATTTAAATGACTTTGTGAACACTAAAGCATGTGCACATCTTGATTGAACTCTTGGTCATAAGTTTGAGTGAAGTTATTACTTATCTTGAAAAGAGGATTTTGAATGAGTGAACCATCATATGAATTGGTTGGAGATGGAGTTACATTTTTTGCTTGAGGACAAGCAAAGTTCTAAGTTTGGGGTTGTGATAACAGTTGAAAAACTGTTATTTTCATGCTTAAAGTGATACTAAAAGCAACCTTTAGACTTAGAAACTAGCTTGAAATCATGCATTTTGTTTATATTTTCAGAAATAAGAGAGCTGGACAGGTTTATGCTTGATTTAAGTGTTTTTGTGCAGGTTTTGAGGTGAATTTGGTGAAAGAAGTGAAGAATAAGAGAGAGGACATTAGAAAAGACAAGAAAGAGTGCAAAAAGGAGAAGTCGAAGGCACCGCTCAGCGGCAAACTACCGCTGAGCGGCACTCAAGAGGTGGCGTTGGAACCGCTGAGGGGCAAATGGCCGCTGAGGGGAAGAAAGAAGACGCGTAACCACCGCTGAGCGGTAAATGGCGCTGAGCGGCACTTTTTGGGCTTGGCTTTTGTAATCTTTTGTAACTCTAGATTAGTATATAAGGGCTTGCACGTCCTTTAGTTAGGATCTTTGGCAGAAACGAGGCAAACACTCTCTCTTTCACCCCTTTGAAGGAGGATCTTGGATGCTCAGGCTACCTCTTCACCTTTATTGGGTTTATTCTTTCATACTTTCATTGTTATTCATCTAGGTTCACCATGAATATGGTGAACTAAACCTTGTATGTTTGTTGGGGAATCAATGTAATCTCTTGAAGCTCTCATATATGGATTTGTTGAGTACATCTTTGAATTAAGACATATGCTTTCTTTCATCATTAGTTAGGGTTTTTCCTCTTTGCTCAATGCTTGCATTGTTTAACTCATTCTAATGCATGATTATTGGTTTTGTTGATACGGACACGTACGGGGAAATCTAGATCCGGGGAATTTCTCCCAATATTATACTGACAATATTATATTGGTTGCCTTTAAGCTCCTGCACTCATGAACTAATCATTAGGAATGCTAGGAATTGTATGAACTATTTGATTAGGGAGAAGCCATCTAGAATGGTACATTAGAGAGTGGCATTAACAATGATGATTTGAATGTTGAATTCCTAAAATATATGAGAGTGGATGAGATGAAATTGACCCCCAACAACATATTCATTCATATATTCCATTGAAAGTGTTTATCTTTTGTCTTTGCCATTGATCAATTCATGCATACATGTTTATTTTCGTCTTGCATTTAAACTCAATATTTCGTTTGTAAGTCTTAGTTAATCAAGAAACCACATAACTAAACTAGGCCGTGAGTCCTTTGGGAAGAACGATACTTGGTCTTACCAAGTTTTATTACTTGAACGATTCGGTCATACTTGCCGATTGTGAAACAAGTTTGTGACATCATATTTTGGTGCTTACAAATTTGTCCATCAGTTGCTGCTGTTGCTTATTATATTGACCAGCTTGCCCAGTTTGCCCTTGACCAATACTTGGGTGTGGTTTCCACCCCTGATTGTAGCTCCCTTGACGGTACTGATTGGTCATGTAGTTTACATCCTCTACGGCTTCAACTGGAAAGGCACATTGACCATTGATATGGTCGCCTCCACACAATTCGCACAACTGGGTTTGTACCTGTGCAGCAGTTTTCAACTCTTTGGGTAATTGTGCAAGAGTTTTAGTCAGAGTCTCCAGCTGTTGAGTGAGAATTTTGTTTTGAGCTAGCAGGGCATCATGTGTCTGTAATTGGAGGATCCTTTTTGCATAGGAGCTCCTCTCTCACTGTGTAGCTCATTATCACTAGTAGCCATGTTTTCTATAATCTCTGTTGCTTCCTCTGGAGTTTTCCATTTAATATTGCCTCCTGCTGAGGCGTCCAACATCATCTTGGTTTGTGAACCAAGCCCTCCAAGGAAAGTTAAGACTACTTCCTGATCTTCAAAACCATGCGTGGGAGTTTTACGTAACAAGCTTTTATACCTGTCCCATGCATGCCCTAGTGATTCTTCCATGCCCTGTTTAAATGAAGAAATCTCTTGCTTGCCTTTTGTCACCTTAGATTGTGGGAAGTACTTGTTTAAAAATTTTGTGACCACTGATTCCCACTCTGTGAAACATTCTTCTCGGAAAGAATTCAACCAAAGCTTAGCATTGCCTCCCAATGAGAAAGGAAACAAGCTAAGTTTGATAGCTTCGTCTGGCACCCCATTAATCTTTACTATGTTGCAAATCTCATTGAAGGTAGTGAGGTGCTCACATGGGCTTTCATGAGATAACCCATTAAATTGGTTGCTTTTCACCAGTTGAATCAGTGCTGGTTTGACCTCCATATTAGCTGCATTGACTCTAGGTCTAGCTATACTGTTAAAGTGCTAAGGTCCAGCTATATTGGTGTAGTCAGCAAGAGTTCTTCTAACATTGTTGTTCTCCATATTTTCTGTGCTATGAACAGAACCTTGTGGTGATGATTGTAAGAGAGTTTCTGGAGAAGGGAAAAGTTCTCTAGATGTTCGGATTCTTCTCCTCCTTCTACTCTCGTCTAACCTTCAAGAAGAGGTTCTGTTGTTTTCTTGCTCCTTGTTCTAATTGCTTCCTGCATACACAAGAAAACAAAACCCTAGAAAATATTTTGTTAGCACAAAAAGATATAGGAGAAGATATATTCAGAAGATAAAATATTCAGAAGATAAAATAAAATAAGATAGAATAAAATAAAAAAAAAAAATCTAATCTAATCAAATAAAATAAAATAAAATAAAAACAGAAAAATAAAAACAGAAATTCAAAATTAAAGTCAAAGATAATCAATAATCACACAAATTAACCAGTTAAACCAGAGTCCCCGGCAACGGCGCCAAAAACTTGATGGACAAATTTATGATCACCAAAATATGATGTCACAAACTTGTTTTACAATCGGCAAGTATGACTGAATCGTTCAAGTAATAAACTTGGTAAGACCAAGTATCGTTCTCCCAAAGGACTCACGGCCTAGTTTAGTTGTGTGGTTTGTTGATTAGCTAAGACTTAAGAACGAAATAATTGGATTGTATTATGCAAAAGACGAAAATAAACATGTATGCATAAGGTTTTGATCAATGGCAAAAGCAAAAGACAAATACTTTCAATGAAATATATGTATGAATATGTTGTTGGGGGTCAATTTCACCTCATCCACTCTCATATATTTTAGGAATTCAACATTCAAATCATCATTGTTAATGCCACTCTCTAAATTACCTTGTCAAGAAGGCCTATCCCTAATTACGAGTTCATACGATTCCTAGCATTCCTAATAATTAGTTCTCTTAGCACAGGAGCTTAACGACAACCAATATAATATTGGGAGAGATTCCCCGGATCTAGACTTCCCCGTACGTTCCCGTATCGACAAAATCAATAATCATGCATTGAATGAGTTAAACAAAGCAAGCATTAAGCAAAGAGGAAAACCCTAACTAATGATGAAAGAAAGCATAAATCTTAGATTAAGATGCAAGCATAAATTCCATATATGAGAGCTTCAAAAGATTACATTGATTCCCCAACAAACATACAAGGTTTAGTTCACCATATTCATCGTGAACCTAGATGAACAATAATGAAAGAATGAAGGATAAAACCCTAGAAAGGTGAAGAGGTAGCCTGAGCATCCAAGATCCTCCTTCAAAGGGGTGGAAGAGAGAGTGTTTGCTTCGTTTCTGCCAAAGATACCAACCCTAAGACATCTAGGTCTTTAAATAGGACATAAAAATAAGAGAAAACGGGTCCAGGCCCAAACAGATCATAAAATCGCATAAAACTGGCCCAAAACTCGTCTGGTTGATTTTTTCGTATTCTGGTTGACTGGTTGACTTTTTTGGTTGACTGGTTGACTTTTCTGGTTGACTGGTTGACTTTTCTGGTTTCTGGTTGACTTTTCAACACTCCAATCATTCTGTACTTCAATTCTTCTTTCAAATCATTCAATTAGCCTACAAAATCAAGGGAATCTTGCACAAAACCATTAAATTCACTTTCAACTCTCTTATTCACAAAACTAAAGCAAAATATGAGTTCAAGCTAGTTTCTAAGTCTTAAAGGTTGCTTTTGGTATCAATTTTAAGCATAAAAATAACGGTTTTTCAACTGTTATCAGACAACTTTGACCAATTCGTTCACTTCGACCACTTCGACCACTTCGTCCAGTTCGTCCAGTTCGACCACTTTGACCACTTTGTGCTGTTCGTCCACTTCGTCGACTCCGTCTAGTTCGTCCACTTCGTCCGTTTCGTCCGCTTCGTCCATTTCTTCGTCTTCTTCTTCTTCTTCTTCTCTTTCGTCCACTTCATCCAATTCAACTAGTTCGTCCACTTCGTCCATTTCGTCCACTTCGACCACTTCGTCCATTTGGTCGAGTTCATCCACGTCGTCAACTTCGTCAACCTCGTCAACCTCGTCAACTTCGTCCACTTCATCCACTTCGTCTGCCTCGTCCACTTCGTCAACCTCGTTAACTTCGTTCACTTCGTCCACTTCGACCACTTCCTCCACTTCCTCCACTTCGAACACTTCGGCTACTTCCACCACTTCGACCACTTCGTCCAGTTCATCCACTTCGTTGACTTCGTCCAATTCGTCCACTTCATCCATTTCGTCCATTTCGTCCACTTTGTCCACTTCTTCTTCTTCTTCTACTTCTTTTGTTTCGTCCACTTCGTCCAGTTCAACCAATTCGTCAATTTCGTCCACTTTGTCCACTTCTTCTTCTTCTACTTCTTCTTCGTCTCCTTCGTCCACTTCGTCCACTTCGACCACTTTAACCACTTCGTCCACTTCGACCACTTCATCCACTTCGGCCACTTCGTCCAATTCGTCCACTTCGACCACTTCGTCAAGTTCGTCCAGTTCGTCCACTTCTTCTTCTTCTTCTTCTTCTTCTTCTTCTTCTGCTTCTTCTTCTTCTTCGTCCACTTCGTCCAGTTCGTCCTCATCATCCATTTCGTCCACTTCGACCACTTTGACCACTTCGTTAACTTCGACCACTTCCTCCACTTCGGGCACTTCGTCCAGTTCGTCCACTTCGACTACTTTGTCAAGTTCGTCCACTTCCTTTAGTTCTTCTTCTTCTTCTTCTTCTCCTTCGTCCACTTCGTCGAGTTCGTCCACTTCGTCCACTTCGACCACTTCGTCCATTTCCTCCACTTCCTCCACTTCGTCCACATCGTCAACCCGGTTAACTTCGTCCACTTTGACCACTTCGTCCACTTCGTCCACTCCGTCCACTTCGTCAAGTTCGTCCACTTCTTCTTCTTCTTCTTCTTCTTCTTCTTCTTCCAGTTCGTCCACTTCGACCACTTCTACCACTTCGTCCATTTCGACCACTTCTTCCACTTCGACCACTTTGACCACTTCGTTCAGTTCGTCCAGTTTCTCCAGTTCGTCCACTTCGTCTAGTTTGCCCACTTCGTCCTTTTCCTCCACTTCCTCCACTTCGTCCACTTCGTCCACATCGTCAACGCTGTCAACTTCGTCCACTTCGTGCACTTCCAGCACTTCGTCCACTCCGTCCACTTCGTCCACTTCGTTCATTTCGTCTACTTCGACCACTTCATCCACTTCGTCTATTTTGTCGAGTTCGTCCACGTTGTCAACTTTGTAAACTTCGTCAACCTCGTCAAATTCGTCCACCTCGTCCAGCTCGTCCACTTCGCCCACCTTGTCCACTTCGTCAACCTCGTTAACTTCATCCACTTCGACCACTTCATCCACTTCGTCCACTTCGATCACTTCGTCCACTTCGACCACTTCGACCACTTCGTCCAGTTCGACCACTTCGTCGACTTCGTCAAGTTCGTCCACTTCGTCCATTTCGTCCACTTCTTCTTCTTCTTCTTCTTCTCTTTTGTCCAATTCAACCAGTTCGTCTAGTCATCCACTTCGACCACTTCGACCAATTCGTCCACTTCGACAACTTCGTACACTTCGTCCACTTCGACCACTTCGTCTAATTCGTCCAGTTTGTCCACTTCGTCCACTTCGTGTACTTTTTCTTTTTCTTCCTCTTCTCCTTCGTCCACTTCGTCGAGTTCGTCCAGTTCGTCCACTTTGACCAGTTCGACCACTTCGTCCACTTCCACCACTTTGACCACTTTGTCCAGTTCGTCCAGTTCGTCCACTTCGTCCAGTTTGTTCGCTTTGTCCATTTTCTCCACTTCCTCCACTTCCTCCACTTCGTCAACATCGTCAATCTCGTTAACTTCCTCCACTTCGACCACTTCGTCCAGTGCGTCCACTTCATCCATTTCGTCCACCTCGACCACTTCGTCCATTTCCTCCAGTTCGTCCACGTCGTCAACTTCGTCAGCCTCGTCAACTTAGTCAGCCTCGTCAACTTCGTCCACTTCGTCCACCTCGTCCACCTTGTCCACTTCGTCCATTTCCTCCACTTCCTCTACTTCGTCCACATCGTCAACCTCGTTAACTTCGTCCACTTCGACCACTTCGTCCACTTCGTCCACTTCGTCCATTTCTTCCACTTCGACCACTTCGTCTACTTCGTCCATTTCGTCCAGTTTATTCACGTCGTCAACTTCGTCAACTTTGTCAACCTCGTCCACTTCGTCGACCTCGTCAACTTCATCGACCTCGGCCACCTCGTCCACCTCGTCGACTTCGTCCCCTTCGTGTACCTCGTTAACTTCGTCCACTTCGTCAACCTCGTTAACTTCGACCACTTCGACCACTTCGTCCACTTCCTTTTCTTCTTCTTCTTCTTCTTCTTCTTCTTCTTCGTCCACTTCGTCCAGTTCGTCCTCATCGTCCATTTCGTCCACTTCGACCAGTTTGACCACATCGTTAACTTCGACCACTTCAGGCACTTCGTCCAGTTCGTCCACTTCGACCACTTCGTCAAGTTCGTCCACTTCTTCTTCTTCTTCTTCTTCTTCTTCTTCTTCTCCTTCGTCCACTTCGTCCAGTTCGACAATGATGACAAATTTATGAACACCGAAAAAACGGCGCCACAAACTTGTTTAACAATCGGCAAGTGAGACCGAATCGTTTCAAGTAATAAAACTCGGTAAGACCAAGTATCGTTCTCCCAAAGGACTCACGGCCTAGTTTAGTTATGTGATTTGTTGATTATTTAAGACTTAAGAACAAATTGATTGTAGTTTTATATGTAAAAGACAGTAAATAAACATGTATATATGCATGAATATTATCAATGGAAAAGACATAATGCAAACACTTTAATGAATTATATGGATGAGTATGTTGTTGCGGTTATCAATTTCATCTTATCCACTCTCATATACTTTAGGAATTCAACATTCTTTTCATCAATTGTTAATGCCACTCTCTAAATCACCTTGCAAGAAGGCCTATCCTTAATTACGAGTTCATACATTTCCTAGCATTCCTAGTAATTAGTTTTGAAGTGCAGGAGCTTAAAGGCAACCAATATGCTATTGGGAGAATTTTCCCGGATCTAGATTTCCCCGTACGTTCCCATATCGACAAAATCAAAAATCATGGCAATGAATGAGTTAAACAAAGCAAGCAATAAGCAAAGAGGAAAAACCCTAACTAATGATGAAAGAAAGCATAAGTCTTAAAAGTAAGATGTTAAAACAAATTCCATATATGAGAGTTTCACAAGACTACATTGATTCCCCAACAACAATACAAGGTTTAGTTCACCATATTCATGGTGAAACTAGATGAATAATAATGGAAGAATGAAAGATAAAACCCTAGAAAGGTGAAGAGGTAGCCTAAGCATCCAAGATCTTCCTTCAAAGGGGTGGAAAAGAGAGTATTTGCTTCGTCTCTGCCAAAGATACAAACCCTAGGATGTCCTAAAGCTTATATACTATTCTAAAAATACAGAAAAATTAGGCCCAAGCCCATAAAAGTGCCGCTCAGCGGTAAACTGCCGCTCAGCAGTAAGTGCGTGAGTTGTTTTTCTCCCCTCAGCGGCCATTTTACCCCTCAGCGGAGCCAACGTGGGTTTCTGAGTGCCGCTCAGCGGTAAACTACAGTTGAGCGGTACTTGCGGCTTCTCCTTTTGCACTTTTTGATGTCTTTTCTGATTCCATCTCTATCCTTCTTCACTTCTTTCACCAAATTCACCTTAAAACCTGCATAAAAACACTGAAATCAAGCATAAACTTGTCCAACTCTCTTATTTCTAAAAATATAACCAAAAGCATGATTTCAAGCTAGTTTCTAAGTGTTAAAGGTTGCTTTTAGTATCAATTTTAAGCATGAAAATAACATTTTTTCAACTGTTATCAGACAACTTCGACCACTTCGTCCATTTCGACCACTTCGTCCACTTCGACCACTTTGACCACTTCGTGCAGTTCGTCCAGTTTCTCCAGTTCGTCCAGTTCGTCCAGTTCGTCCACTTTGTCTAGTTCGTTCACTTCGTCCATTTCCTCCACTTCCTCCAGTTCGTCCACTTCGTCAACCCGGTTAACTTCGTCCACTTTAACCACTTTGTCCACTCTATCCACTTCGTCCACTTCGTCCATTTCGTCCACTTCGACCACTTCGTCCACTTCGTCGACTTCGTCCAGTTCGTCCACTTCGCCACATCTTCTTCTTTTTCTTCTTCACTTCGTCCCCTTCGTCCAGTTCAACCAATTCGTCCAGTTCGTCCACTTCGACCACTTCGACCAATTCGTCCACTTTGACCAGTTCTTCCACTTCAACCACTTCGTCCAGTTCGTCCAGTTCGTCCACTTCATGCACTTCGTCCACTCCGTCCATTTCGCCCACTTCGTCCACTTCCTCTTCTTTTTCTTCTTCTTCTTCTGCTTCTTCTTCTTCCTCTTTGTCCACTTCGTCCATATCGTCCATTTCGTCCACTTCGACCACTTTGACCACTTCATCCACTTCGACCACATCGTCCACTTGGGAACTTCGTCCAGTTCGTCCACTTTCACCACTTCGTTCAGTTCGTCCAGTTTCTCCAGTTCGTCCACTTCGTCTGGTTTGTTCACTTCGTCCATTTCCTCCACTTCCTCCATTTCATCCACATCGTCAACCCTGTCAAATTCCTCCACTTCGTCCACTTCGTCCACTTCGTCCACTTCGTCTATTTCGTCCACTTCGACCACTTCGTCCACTTCGTCCATTTCGTCCAGTTCGTCCACGTCGTCAACTTCGTCAACCTCGTGAACTTCGTCCTCCTCGTCCACCTCGTCCACCTCGTCCACTTCGCCCACTTCGTCCACCTCGTCCACTTCGTCAACCTCGTTAACTTTGTCCACCTCGTCCACTTCATCCACTTCGTCCACTTCGACCAGTTCATCCACTTCGTCCACTTCGTGCATTTCGTCTACTTTGTCCACTTCTTCTTCTTCTTCTTCTTCTTCTTCTTCTTCTTCTTCTTCTTCTTCTCTTTCGCCCACTTCGTCCAGTTCAACCAGTTCATCCAGTTCGTCCACTTCGACCACTTCCACCAATTCCTCGACTTCATCCACTTCGACCACTTCGTCCAATTCGTCTAGTTTATCCACTTCGTCCACTTTGTCCACTTCATGCACTTCGTCCACTCCGTCCATTTCGTCCACTTCATCCACATCCTCTTCTTCTTCTTCTTCTTCTTCTTCTTCTTCTTCTTCTTCTTCTTCTTATTCTGCTTCTTCTTCTTGTTCTTCGTTCAGTTTGTCTACATCGTCCATTTCGTCCACTTTGACCACTTTGACCACTTCGACCACTTGGTCCACTTCGGGCACTTCGTCCTGTTCGTCCACTTCGACCACCTCGTCAAGTTCGTCCACTTCGTCTAGTTCGTCCAGTTCGTCCACTTCATCCACTTCGTTTATTTCGTCTACTTCGTCCACTTCTTCTTCTTCTTCTTCTTCTTCTTCTGCTTCTTCTTCTTCTTCTTCTCCTTCGTCCACTTCGTCCACTTCGTCCACTTCATCCACTTCGACCACTTCGTCCATTTCGACCACTTCGTCCACTTTGACCACTTTGTGCAGTTCGTCCAGTGCATCAAATTCGTCCACTTCGTCCCCTTCATCCACTTCGTCCACTTCGCCCACTTCGTCCCTTTCATCCACTTCGTTCCTTTTCTTCTTCTTCTCCTTCTTCTTCTTCTTCTTCTTCTTCTTCTTCTTGTTCTGTTTCTTCTTCTTCTTCTTCGTTCACTTCGTCCAGTTCGTCCACATCGTCCACTTCGTCAACTTCGTCCAGTTCGTCCATTTCGTCCACTTTGACAACTTCGTCCACTTCTTCCAGTTCGTCCAGTTCGTCCAATTCGTCCAGTTCGTCCACTTCGTCCACTTCAACCACTTCGTCCAGTTCGTCCACTTCGTCCACTTCATCCACTTCGTCCACTTCGTCAACTTCGTCCACTTCGTCCACTTCGTCCACTTCGTCAACTTCTTCAACCTCGTCAACCTCGTCAACCTAGTCCACTTCGTCCTCTTCGTCGACTTTGACCACTTCGTCAAGTTCGTCCAGTTCGTCTAGTTCCTCTAGTTCGTCCATTTCGTCCACTTCGACCACACCGACCAATTCGTCCACTTCATCCACTTCGACCGCTTCGTCCAGTTCCTCCAGTTCCTCTACTTCGTCCATTTCGTCCACTTCTTCGTCGTCTTCTTCTTCTTCTTCTTCTTCTCCTTCGTCCACTTCGTCCAGTCCGTCCAGTTCATCCAGTTCGTCCACTTTGTCCACTCCGTCCACTTCGTCCACTTCGTCAACTTCTTCAACCTCGTCAACCTCGTCAACCTGGTCCACTTCGTCCTCTTCGTCCACTTTGACCACTTCGTCAAGTTCGTCCAGTTCGTCTAGTTTCTTCTAGTTCGTCCATTTCGTCCACTTCGACCACACCGACCAATTCGTCCACTTCGACCACTTCATCCACTTCGACCGCTTCGTCCAGTTCGTCCCCTTCGTCAACTTCGTCCACTTCATGAACTTCGTCCACTTCATGAACTTCGTCCACTTCATGCACTTCGTCCACTCCGTCCATTTTGACCACTTTGTCCACTTCCTCTTCTTCTTCTTCTTCGTCTTCTTCTTCTTCTTCTTCTTCTTCTGCTTCTTCTTTTTCTTCTTCGTCCAGTTCGTCCACATCGTCCATTTCGTCCACTTCGACCACTTCATCCACTTCGACCACTTCGTCCACTTCGGGCACTTCGTCCAATTCGTCCACTTCGACCACTTCGTCAAGTTCGTCCACTTCGTCTAGTTCGTCCAGCACGTCCACTTCGTCCACTTCGTCTGTTTCGTCTACTTCGTCCACTTCTTCTTCTTCTTCTTCTTCTTCTTCTTCTTCTTCTCCTTCGTCCACTTCAACCACTTCGACCACTTCATCCATTTCGACCACTTCGACCACTTCGACCACTTTGACCACTTCGTCCAGTGCATCCAATTCGTCCACTTCGTCCCCTTCGTCCACTTCGTCCACTTCGCCCACTTCGTCCACTTCGTCCATTTCGTCCACTTCATCCACTCCGCCCATTTCGGCCACTTCGTCCACTTCCTTTTCTTCTTCTTCTTCTTCTTCTTCTTATTCTTCTTTCTTCTTCTTCTTCTTCTTCTTCTTCTTCTTCTTCTTCTGTTTCTTCTTCTTCTTCTTCGTCCACTTCGTCTAGTTAGTCCACATCGTCCACTTCGTCAACTTCGTCCACTTCATCCATTTCGTCCACTTGGACAACTTTGTCCACTTCTTCCAGTTCCTCCAGTTCGTCCATTTCATCCACTTAGTCCACTTCGACCACTTCGTCCACTTCGTCCACTTCGTGCACTTCGTCCACTTCGTCCACTATGTCAACTTCGTCCACTTCGTCCACTTCATGCACTTCGTCCACTCCGTCCATTTTGACCACTTCGTCCACTTCCTCTTCTTCTTCTTCTTCGTCTTCTTCTTCTTCTTCTTCTGCTTCTTCTTTTTCTTCTTCGTCCAGTTCGTCCACATCGTCCATTTCGTCCCCTTCGACCACTTCATCCACTTCGACCACTTCGTCCACTTCGGGCACTTCGTCCAATTCGTCCACTTCGACCACTTCGTCAAGTTCGTCCACTTCGTTTAGTTCGTCCAACGCGTCCACTTCGTCCACTTCGTCTGTTTCGTCTACTTCGTCCACTTCTTCTTCTTCTTCTTCTTCTTCTTCTTCTTCTTCGTCCACTTCAACCACTTCGACCACTTCATCCATTTCGACCACTTCGACCACTTTGACCACTTCGTGCAGTTCGTCCAGTGCATCCAATTCGTCCACTTCGTCCCCTTCGTCCACTTCGTCCACTTCGCCCACTTCGTCCACTTCGTCCATTTCGTCCACTTCATCCACTCCGCCCATTTCGGCCACTTCGTCCACTTCCTTTTCTTCTTCTTCTTCTTCTTCTTCTTCTTCTTATTCTTCTTCTTCTTCTTCTTCTTCTTCTTCTTCTTCTTCTGTTTCTTCTTCTTCTTCTTCGTCCACTTCGTCTAGTTAGTCCACATCGTCCTCTTCGTCAACTTCGTCCACTTCATCCATTTCGTCCACTTGGACAACTTTGTCCACTTCTTCCAGTTCCTCCAGTTCGTCCATTTCATCCACTTAGTCCACTTCGACCACTTCGTCCACTTCGTCCACTTCGTGCACTTCGTCCACTTCGTCCACTATGTCAACTTCGTCCACTTCGTCCACTTCATGCACTTCGTCCACTCCGTCCATTTTGACCACTTCGTCCACTTCCTCTTCTTCTTCTTCTTCGTCTTCTTCTTCTTCTTCTGCTTCTTCTTTTTCTTCTTCGTCCAGTTCGTCCACATCGTCCATTTCGTCCCCTTCGACCACTTCATCCACTTCGACCACTTCGTCCACTTCGGGCACTTCGTCCAATTCGTCCACTTCGACCACTTCGTCAAGTTCGTCCACTTCGTTTAGTTCGTCCAACGCGTCCACTTCGTCCAGTTCGTCTGTTTCGTCTACTTCGTCCACTTCTTCTTCTTCTTCTTCTTCTTCTTCTTCTTTCCACTTCAACCACTTCGACCACTTCATCCATTTCGACCACTTCGACCACTTTGACCACTTCGTGCAGTTCGTCCAGTGCATCCAATTCGTCCACTTCGTCCCCTTCGTCCACTTCGTCCACTTCGCCCACTTCGTCCACTTCGTCCATTTCGTCCACTTCATCCACTCCGCCCATTTCGGCCACTTCGTCCACTTCCTTTTCTTCTTCTTCTTCTTCTTCTTCTTCTTCTTCTTATTCCTCTTCTTCTTCTTCTTCCTCTTCTTCTGTTTCTTCTTCTTCTTCTTCGTCCACTTCGTCTAGTTAGTCCACATCGTCCACTTCGTCAACTTCGTCCACTTCATCCATTTCGTCCACTTGGACAACTTTGTCCACTTCTTCCAGTTCCTCCAGTTCGTCCATTTCATCCACTTAGTCCACTTCGACCACTTCGTCCACTTCGTGCACTTCGTCCACTTCGTCCACTATGTCAACTTCGTCCACTTCGTCCATTTCGTCCACTTCGTCAACTTCTTCAACCTCATCAACATCGTCACCCTGGTCCACTTCGTCCTCTTCGTCCACTTCGTCCACTTTGACCGCTTCGTCAAGTTCGTCCAGTTCCTCCACTTCGTCCATTTCGTCCACTTCGTCCACTTCTTCGTCTTCTTCGTCTTCTTCTTCTTCTTCTTCTTCTTCTCCTTCGTCCACTTCGTCCAGTCCGTCCAGTTCATCCAGTTCGTCCACTTTGGCCACTTCGACCACTTCGACCACTTCGTCCACTTCGACCACTTCGTCCAGTTCGTCCGCTTCGACCACTTCGCCCACTATGACCACTTCATCCACCTTCCCCACTTCGTCCACTTCATCCAGTTCGTTCAGTTCGACCACTTCGTCGACTTCGTTCACTTTGTCCGCTTCGTTCAGTTCGACCACTTCGTCCATTTCGTCCACTTCGACCACTTCATCTACTTCGTCCATTTCGTCCAGTTCGTCCACGTCGTCAACTTCATCAACTTCGTCAACCTCGTCAACTTCGTCCACTTCGTCCACCTCGTCCACGTCGTCCACTTCGTCGACCTCGTCCACTTCGTCCTCTTTGTCAACCTCATTAACTTCGTCCACTTCGACCACTTCGTCCACTTAGTCCATTTCGTCTACTTCGTCAACTTTGTCAACTTCGTCCACTTTGTCCATTTCGTCTACTTTGACCACTTATTCCACTTCGTCCACTTCGACCACTTAGTCACTTCGTCCACTTCGTCCACTTCGTCTACCTCGTCCACTTCATTCACTTCGTGAACTTCGTCCATTTCGTCCACTGCGACCACTTCTTCCAGTTCGTCTAGTTCGTCCACTTCGACCATTTCGTCCACTTCGTTCACTTCCTCCACTTCCTCCACTTCGTCAAGTTCGTCAACCTCGTCAAACCCGTCAACCTCGTCAAGTTCGTCCACTTCGTCTAGTTCGTCCATTTCGTCTACTTCGACCACTTCGTCCACTTCTTCCACTTCTTCTTCTCCTCCGTCCAGTTCGTCAAGTTCTTCTAGTTCGTCCACTACGACCACTTCGTGCAGTTCGTCCAGTTCGTCCACTTCGACCACCTCGTCCACTTCGTCCAATTCGTCCACTTCGACCACTTCGTCCACTTCGTCCATTTCGTCCAGTTCGTCCACGTCGTCAACTTCGTCAACTTCGTCAACCTCGTCAACTTCGTCAACTTCGTCCACTTCATCCACCTCGTCAACTTCATCCACTTTGTCAACTTCGTCCACTTTGTCCATTCCGTCCATTTCGTCCACTTCGTCCACGTCGTCAACTTCGTTAACCTCGTCAACTTCGTCCACTTCGTGCACTTTGTCCACTTCCTCTACTTCGTCTACCTCGTCCACTTCGTCCACTTCGTCTACCTCGTCCACTTCGTCCATTTCGTCCACTTCGACCACTTCATCCAGTTCGTCTAGTTCGTCCACTTTGACCATTTTGTCCACTTCGTTCACTTTGTCCATTTCTTCCATTTTGTCCACTTCGTCCACTTCGTCCACTTCAACCACTTCGTCCACGTCGTCCCCTTCGTCCACTTCGTCTATTTCGTCCACTTCGTCCATTTTGTCCATGATAATAGTTGAAAAACTGTTATTTTCATGCTTAAAATTGATACTAAAAGTAACCTTTATACTTAGAATTTAGCTTGAAACCATGCTTTTATTCATATTTTCAGAAATAAGAGAGCTGGACAGGTTTATGCTTAATTTCAGTGTTTTTGTGTAGGTTTTAAGGTGAATTTAGTGAAAGAAATGAAGAAGGAGAGAGATGAAATCAGAAAAGACACAAAAAAGCGCAAAAGGAGAAGCCGCAACTGCCGCTCAGCGGCAATTTACCGCTGAGCGGCACTCAGAAGCTCACGTTGGATCTGCTGAGGGGCAGAATGGCTGCTGAGGGGAGAAAATATCTCACGCACTTACCGCTGAGCGGCACTTTACCGCTGAGCGGCACTTTACCGCTGAGCGGCACACTTATGGGCTTGGGCCTGAATTTTCTGTAATTTTAGATTAGTATATAAGCTTTAAGACGTCCTAGGGTTTGTATCTTTGGCAGAAACGAAGCAAACACTCTCTCTTCCACCCCTTTGAAGGAGGATATTGGATGCTCAGGCGAACATGAGAGGAAAGAAAAAGAGGAGAAAGAAAACAAAGAAAAAGAAGAAATTGTGAGAGAAAAGGAGAAGGCAAATGTCCTAATCACAAAGGAAGTGTTATTGCAGGCACCTTCCCCTCCCATCATTCAACTGGATCCCAGCTATGACAGGGGAGTTTTTCCATCCTTCCACTTTTCTCCAAATATTAAGCTTTCTTCTTTTCCTAAAAACTTTTGTGAAAATATCCCATGTTTCTCATCTCTTATTACCACTTCTTCACACACCATTTCCAACCCACATCTTGAGTTAATGTATTCTTTTTTACACTTAACTCAAGACAAAAATACAAGTTTTTCTAAAGAAGGATGTTTAGTTTTCCTTAAAAAAATAATAAATCAAATTTCAAAGACCCATTCTTTCAATATTCCTTTTCCATATACATTGTTTGGTAAACATCAATTTATACACAGAATGTTTGATGTTTTTTGTAGGTTAACATTTGATCCAGGAGGAGTTCCTTTGGTTTATACACGAAATAAGTCACTAATCTCTCTTTGTTGCAGGTTTTTCAAGATTCGAGGTCGAATCCTCTCCAACCTGGGGGGATGATATGATCATAGATGGGGCAACAATGAAGAGTTTTCAAAGTGACAACAAGCATAAAAAAGAGTAGAATAGGTTTCGTTGGCTTGTATTTGCCTCTTTTGTTCTTTCGTTATTTCTAGTTGTAGAGACGCTTATAAACTCTTCTTTCTCTTTAAGAACAAGCAATGTGGGACTTTCCATGGCTTTGTCTTAAAAAGAAAAGGAGAGGAAATGGGCATCCTAGGCGTTAGTGCATGGTAGCATAGGTAGTTTTCATGTTTTGAACTATAGGAGAACTAGTTTCCTTATAAACCCTTTGGAGTGGAGAGAATTGAGCAATGTGGGACTCAAAAGTCCCTAGAGGAACTACAGCAGCTGCTGGACGACCTCCACACTCATAAGTCCCACATCTCCTAGATCTTGCATCCTAGCTCACTCCAAAGGTTATATAACAAGGCTTAGGGGTCTCCTTTTTACACCTTACCTTGATTCAATGAATTTGAGTTGATTTGCACTTTTGCAATCCTCTTTGAGATAGAATTTTGTCTCTAAAGTCCCACTTGGACCACTTCGTCCACTTGGACCACTTCGTCAAGTTCGTCCACTTCGTCTAGTTCGTCCAGTTCGTCTACTTCGTCCACTTCTTCTTCTTTTTCTTCTTCTTCTTCTTCTTCTCCTACGTCCAGTTGTCCAGTTCATCCAGTTTGTCTAGTTCGTCCACCTCGACTACTTTGACCAGTTCATCCAGTTCGTCCATTTCGTCCACTTCGACCACTTCGTCCACTTCGTCAACTTAGTCCACTTCGACCAGTTCGTCCATTTCGTCCACTTCGTCCATTTCGTCCACGTCATCCATGTTGTCAACCTCGTCAACCTCGTCAACTTCATCCACTTCGTCCAGTTCGTCTACTTCGTCCACTTCATCCACTTTGTCCACTTCGCCAGCTTCTTCAACTTCGTCCATTTCGTCAACTTTGACCACTTCGTCGAGTTCGTCCAGTTCGTCCACTTCGACCATTTCGTCAATTTCGTCCACTTCATTAATTTCGTCAACCTCGTCCACTTCGACCACTTCCTCAAGTTCGTCCACTTCTTCTAGTTCGTCCAGTTCGTCCATTTTGTCCACTTCGTCCACTTCTTCTTCTTATTCTTCTTCTTATTCTTCTTGTTCTTCTTCTTCTTCACCTTCGTCCAGTTCGTCTACTTCGTTCTCTTCT
The DNA here is from genome assembly GCF_029865625.1 of Vigna umbellata. NCBI lineage: Eukaryota > Viridiplantae > Streptophyta > Magnoliopsida > Fabales > Fabaceae > Vigna > Vigna umbellata. The sequence continues at coordinate 2,477,389 of NC_142174.1, read as the reverse complement.
TCAACTTCGTCAATCTCGTCAACCTCGTCAACCTTGTGCACCTCGTCTACTACGACAACTTCGTCAAGTTCGTCCACTTCGTCCACTTTGTCTACTTCGTCCAGTTCGTCCACTTCGTTCATTTCGTCCACTTCGTCCACTTCCTCTTCTTCTTCTCTTCTTCTTTTTCTCTTCGTCCAGTTCGTGCACTTCGACCACTTTGACGACTTCGTCCACTTTGCCCACATCGTGATCTTCGTCCACTTCGTTCACTTTGACCACTTAGTGTAGTTCGTCCACTTCGTCCACTTTGACCACTTAGTCTAGTTGGTCCAGTTCATCTACTTCGACCACTTCGTCCATTTCGTCCACTTCTTCTTCTCCTTCGTCCATTTCGTCTAGTTCGTCCAGTTCGTCCAGTTTGTCCAGTTTGTCCACTTCGACCACTTCGACCACTTCGACCACTTCGTCTAGTTCCTCCACTTCGTGCACTTGCTCCACTTCCTCTTCTTGTTCTTCTTGTTCTTCTTCTTCTCCTCCTTCTCCTTCGTCCAGTTCGTGCACTTCGTCCAGTTCGCCACTTCGACCACTTCGTCCCCTTCGACCACTTCGTCCATATCGTTCATTTTGTCCACTTTGTCCACTTCGTCCACTTAGTCCACTTCGGCCACTTCGGCCACTTCGTCCACTTCCTCCACTTCGTCAACTTCCTCAACCTCGTCCACCTCGTCAACCTGGTCCACTTCCTCCACTTCGACAACTTCGTCAAGTTCATCCACTTCGTCTAGTTCGTCCACTTCGTCCAGTTTGGCCACTTCGGCCAATTCGTCCACTTTGAGCACTTCGTCCACCTCGTCCTCTCCGTTACCTTCGTCCACTTCGTTCACTTCGACCACTTAGTCTAGCTCGTCCACTTCGTCCACTTTGACCACTTAGTCTAGTTGGTCCAGTTCGTCTACTTCGTCCATTTCGTTCACTTCTTCTTCTCCTTCGTCCAGTTCGTCTACTTCGTCCAGTTCGTCCAGTTCGTCCACTTCGACCACTTCGACCACTTCGTCCACTTCGACCACTTCGACCACTTTGTCCACTTCGTGCACTTGCTCCACTTCCTCTTCTATTTCTTCTTCTTCTTCTCCTTCTCCTTCGTCCAGTTCGCCACTTCGACCACTTCGTCCATATCCTCCACTTTGTCCACTTTGTCCACTTTGTCCACTTCGTCTTGTTCGTCCACTTTGTCGACTTCATCCGCTTCGTCCACTTCCTCTTCTTCTTCTTCTTCTTCTTCTCCTTCGTCCAGTTCGTCCACTCCGTCCATTTCGTCCACTTTGACAACTTCGTCCATTTCGTCCACTTCGTCCATTTCGTCCGCTTCGTCCACTTCGTCCATTTCGTGCACTCCGCCCAGTTCCTCCACTTCGACCACTTCGTCCACTTCGACCACTTCGTCCACTTCGTCCACTTCGTGCACTTGCTCCACTTCCTCTTCTTCTTCTTCTTCTTCTTCTCTTCTCCTTCGTCCAGTTCGTCCAGTTCGCCACTTCGACCACTTCGTCCCCTTCGACCACTTCGTCCATATCCTCCACTTTGTCCACTTTGTCCACTTCGTCTTGTTTGTCCACTTCGTCGACTTCGTCCGCTTCGTCCACTTCCTCCTCCTCCTCTTCTTCTTCTACTTCTCCTTCGTCCAGTTCGTCCACTCCGTCCATTTCGTCCACTTTGACAACTTCGTCCACTTCGTCCATTTCGTCCGCTTCATCCCCATCGTCAACTTGGTCAACCTCGTCAACTTCGTCCACTTCGATAACTTCGTCCACTTCGTCATCTTCGTCCACTTCACCCACTTCGTCAACTTCGTCCAATTCATCCACTTGGACCACTTAGTCTAAGTCGTCCACTTCGTCCACTTTGTCCACCTCGTCCACTTCGTCAACTTCAATCCTTCGTCCACTTCCTCCACTTCATCACTTCCTCCACTTCGTCAACTTCCTCAACCTCGTCAACCTTGTCAACCTGGTGCACTTCGTCCACCTCCTCCACTTCGACAACTTCGTCAAGTTCATCCACTTCGTCCAGTTCGTCCACTTTGAGCACCTCGTCCACTTCGTCCTCTTCATTACCTTTGTCCACTTCGTCCACTTCATCTACTTCGTTCAGTTCTTCAATTTCATCAATCTCGTCAACCTCGTCAACCTTGTGCACTTCGTCCACTACGACAACTCCGTCATGTTCGTCCACTTCATCCACTTCGTCCAGTTCGTCCACTTCGTTCATTTCGTCCACTTCCTCTTCTTCTTCTTCTTCTTCTTCTTCTTCTATTTTTTCTCCTTTGTCCACTTCGTCTAGTGATGGACAAATTTATGATCCCCAAAATATGATGTCACAAACTTGTTTTACAATCGGCAAGTATGACCGAATCGTTCAAGTAGTAAACTTGGTAAGACCAAGTATCGTTCTTCCAAAGGACTCACGGCCTAGTTTAGTTGTGTGGTTTGTTGATTAGCTAAGACTTAAGAACGAAATAATTGGATTTTACTATGCAAAAAACGAAAATAAATATGTATGCATGAGGTTTTGATCAATGGCAAAAGCAAAAGACAAATACTTTCAATGAAATATATGGATGAATATGTTGTTGGGGGTCAATTTTATCTCATTCACTCTCGTATATTTTAGGAATTCAACATTCAAATCATCATTGTTAATGCCACTCTCTAAATTACCTTGTCAAGAAGGCCTATCCCTAATTACGAGTTCATATGATTCCTAGCATTCCTAATAATTAGTTCTCTTAGCACAGGAGCTTAACGACAACCAATATAATATTGGGAGAGATTCCCCGGATCTAGACTTCCCCGTATGTTACCGTATTGACAAAATCAATAATCATGCATTGAATGAGTTAAACAAAGCAAGCATTAAGCAAAGAGGAAAAACCCTAACTAATGATGAAAGAAAGCATAAATCTTAGATTAAGATGCAAGCACAAATTCCATATATGAGAGCTTCAAAAGATTACATTGATTCCCCAACAAACATACAAGGTTTAGTTCACCATATTCATGGTGAACCTAGATGAACAATAATGAAAGAATGAAGGATAAAACCCTAGAAAGGTGAAGAGGTAGCCTCAGCATCCAAGATCCTCCTTCAAAGGGGTGGAAGAGAGAGTGTTTGCTTCGTTTCTGCCAAAGATACAAACCCTAGGACGTCCTAAAGCTTATATACTATTCTAAAATTACAGAAAATCTAGGCCCAAGCCCATAAGTGTGCCGCTCAGCGGTAAAATACCGCTCAGCGGTGAGTGCGCGTCTCGTTTCTTCCCCTCAGCGGGCATTTTGCCCCTCAGCGGACCTCCCGTGACTTCCTGATTGCCGCTCAGCGTAAACTGCCGCTGAGCGGTACTTTCGGCTTCTCCTTTTGCACTTTTTGATGTCTTTTCTGATTTCATCTCTCTCCTTCTTCACTTCTTTCACTAAATTCACCTTAAAACCTGCACAAAAACACTGAAATCAAGCATAAACCTGTCCAGCTCTCTTATTTATGAAAATATGGATAGAAGCATGATTTCAAGCTAGTTTCTAAGTATAAAGGTTGATTTTTGTATCAATTTTAAGCATGAAAATAACATTTTTTCAACTGTTATCATCCAGTTCATGCACTTCGACTACTTCGACGACTTCGTCCACTTGGCCCACTTCGTCCAGTTTGTCCACTTCGTCCACTTCGTCCACTTCGCCCACATCGTGAACTTCGTCCACTTTGACCACTTAGTCTAGTTCGTCCCCTTCGACCACTTCGACCACCTTGTCCAGTTCGTCAAGTTCATCCACTTCGTCCACTTCCTCTTCTTCTTCTTCTTGTTCTTCTTCTTCTTCTCCTTCGTCCAACTCGTCCACTTCGTCCTCTTCGACCACTTCGTCCACTTCGTCCACTTCGTCCACTTCGTCGTCTTCGACCACTTCGTCGTCTTCGACCACTTCGTCCACTTCGTCAACTTCGTCCACTTCGTCCACTTCGTGCACTTCGTCTATTTTGTCCACTTCGAGCACTTCGTCCACTTCGTCTATTTTGCCAACTTCGTCCACGTCGTCAACCTCGTCCACTTCGTACACTTCGTCCACTTCGTCCACTTCGTACACTTCGACCACTTAGTCCAGTTCGTCCACTTCGCCCACTTTTTCCAGTTCTCTCACTTCATCCATTTGGTCTACTTTGACCACTTTGTCCAGTTCGTCCACTTCGACCATTTCGTCCACTTCGTTCACTTCCTCCACTTTGTCAACTTCGTCAACCTCGTCAACCTCGTCAACCTCGTCAACCTCGTAAACCTCTTCAACCTAGTCAACCTAGTCCATTTCGTCCACTTCGACCACTTCGTCAAGTTCGTCCAGTTCGTCTACTTCGTCTAGTTCGTCTACTTTGTCCAGTTTGTCCATTTCGTCCACTTCTTCTACTTTTCTTCTTTTTCTTCTTCTTCTTCTTCTTCTTCTTCTTCTTCTTTTTATTCTCCTTCGTCTAGTTCATCTAGTTCGTCCAATTCGTCCAGTTTGTCCACTTCGACCACTTCGTCGACTTTGACCTCTTCGACGACTTTGTCCACTTCGTCCACTTCGTCAACATCGTCCACTTTGTCCACTTCCTCCACTTCGTCCACTTCGTCCACGTCGTCAACTTCGTCCACTTCGTCCATTTCGTCCACTTCGACCACTTCGTCCACTTCGTCCATTTCGTCCACTTCGTCCACGTCGTCAACTTCGTCCAGTTCGTCCACTTCGTCCACTTCATCCACTTTGTCCACTTCATCGACTTTGTCCACTTCGCCCACTTCGTCAACTTCGTCCACTTCGTCCATTTCTTCCAGTTTGACCACTTCGTCTAGTTCGTCCAGTTCGTCCACTTCGACCATTTCGTCGGCTACGTTCACTTCGTCCACTTCATTAATTTCGTCAACCTCGTAAACCTCGTCAACGAAGTCCACTTCCTCCACTTTGTCCACTTTGACCACTTCCTCAACTTCGTCCGCTTCGTCTAGTTCGTCCAGTTCGACTATTTCGTCCATTTTGTCCACTTCTTCTTCTTTTTCTTCTTCTTGTTCTTGTTCTTCTTCTTCTTCTTCTCCTTCGTCCACTTCGACCACTTCGTCCAGTTCGTCCAGTTCGTCCACTTTGACCACTTCATCCACTTCGTGCACCTCGTCCACTTCGTTCCCTTCGTCCACTTCCTCCACTTCGTCCACTTTGTCCACTTCGTCCACTTCATCCACTTCGTCAACTTCGTCAACCTCGTCAACCTGGTCCACTTCGGCCACTTCGATAACTTCGTCATGTTCTCCAGTTCGTCCACTTCGTCCTCTTCGTTTACCTCGTCATCTTTGTCCACTTCGTCCACTTCGTCATCATCATCCACTTTGTCAACTTCGTCCACTTTTTCTTCTCCTTCGTCTAGTTCATCTAGTTCGACCACTTCGTCCCCTTCGACCACTTCTACCATCTGCGAGAGTACCGCTCAGCGGTAAGTAGCCGCTCAGCGACACTTTCGTGAAGTGCTCTTCTCCTTCTTTTCTTAACCTACGTGCCTCCTAGACATGCCCCTCACTGGTTCCCTGCAATTCAATGCTTAAAATACTTATGCAAACCCCATTATGCAACTAAAATGAAACACACAAAAACAATCAATCAACTAGGTTGCCTCCCAGGTAGCGCTTGTTTAACGTCACGAGCCTGACCCAAAATCCACCAACACCCATCAGTAGGTGTTACAAACTTACCAGCACCCATCAGTAGGTGCAAAATTTTTTCACCAACACCCATCAGTAGGTGTTACAACTTAGCATCCCTCAGTAGATGCTATATCAAACTAGCATCCTTCAGTAGATGCTATCTCGAAAATAATTACAAAGTAATGTTCAACAGATTAAAAATTACAAACCAAAGTAAAATTAAAAAGTTCTTAATTCCACTGGGTTGCCTCCCAGCAAGCGCTCTTTTAACGTCATTAGCTTGACCCAGTAAAGCTCAAGTTCCTTCTTTATAGTTGATGTTGTCATCCCACCAACTCCTCAGCTGTTTCCTGTGAACTGTTTTGATTCTTCTAAGATGTGGAGATTCTATCTCTATCATCTCCTTCTCTTTAAAGCCCTTCACAACCCACAACTTGTTTTTGATTCTCACAGGTTCACCAAGTTGGGGTCTTCTTTTCTCCCAGTCATCAAGAATTTCTCCTCCTCTTCCAATCTTTTCTTCCTTGTGCACCTGAAACAACAAACAATGGTTACCTGCAACCTTGGGCTTTTCATCTTTATGGCTAGTCACGTGTGCATCTTGAAATGCAGCTTTATAACTAGCTTCTTCCTCTTGTGTTTGCGTCTCATCTTTAAAGACGTCTACAACCACTCTCTCCTCCCTGTCTTGAAGCACCACTATACCTTCATTTACATCAATGATAGCTCTAGCCGTTTTCATAAACGGTCTTCGAAGTATGATAGGCATCTTCTCTGTCTCCATCTTCATCACCACAAAGTCTGCCAAGAACTGAAGTTTGCCAACACAAACTATAATGTCCTCTGCAATTCCACATGGCTTCTTTGAAGATCCATCGGCCATTACTAGATTAACCTTTACAGGTTTCACATTAATATTGCCGATTTGCTCCAGTAAAGAGTAAGGTATCAAGTTAACACTTGAACCTAAATCAAGAAGAGCTTTCTTAACCCTTTTCTTCCCTATGGTACAAGGGATAGAAAAGCTTCCAGGATCTGTTGCTTTAGGAGGGAATGACTCTTTTTTAACAGTTATACACTCCTTTGCCTCATCATCTCTACGTCTTTTCTTAGTAGAGATGTCTTCATTAGATTTCGTGTAAACTGTGATTTGTTGGAGAATCTGCTCCCAAGGTGCATCATTACCCACCATTTTAAATAATTCAGTGAAATCCACTATTTCTTCTTCAGCACTCTCTACCACCTTGCATTCTTCTCTGGGGTTAACTTCAGTATTAGCCCCAAAATTTCTATTTGGCCTTTCTTCCACCTGCTTGGTGACCTGCCCCATCTGAATCTCCAAATTTTTGATAGCAACTTCAGTGCTCTTTTGGGTAGACTCAGTTTTCTGTATGAAATTATTAAGAGTTTCCTCCATCCTCATGGACCTTTCATTAAGCATAGAGATCTGCTGCCATAAAGTGGGTTGCTGCTGCTGCTTATTGAATTGACTAGCTTGCCCAGTTTGCCCTTGACCAATGCTTGGGTGTGGTTTCCACCCTTGATTGTAATTCCCTTGACGGTATTGATTGGTCATGTAGTTTACATCCTCTACGGCTTCTACTGGAAAGGCACATTGACCATTAATATGGTCGCCTCCACACAATTCGCACAACTGGGATTGTACCTGTGCAGCAGTCTTCAACTCTTTAGGTAATTGAGCAAGAGTTTTAGTAAGAGTCTCCAGCTGTTGAGTTAGAATTTTGTTTTGAGCTAGCAAGGCATCATGTGTCTGTAAATGGAGAACTCCTTTTTGTTGCATAGGAGCTCCTCTCTCACTGTGCAGCTCATTATCACTAGTAGCCATGTTTTCTATAATTTCTGTGGCTTCCTCTGGAGTTTTCCATTTAATATTGCCTCCTGCTGAGGCATCTAGCATCATCTTGGTTTGTGAACCAAGCCCTCCAAGGAAAGTTAAGACTACTTCCTGTTCTTCAAAGCCATGCGTGGGTGTTTTTCTTAGCAAGCTTTTGTATCTGTCTCATGCATGCCCCAGTGATACTTCCATGCCTTGCCTAAATGAAGAGATCTCTTGCTTGCCTTTCGTCACCTTTGATTGTGGGAAGTACTTGTTTAAAAATTTGGTTACCACTGCTTCCCACTCTGTGAAACTTCCTTCTGGGAAAGAATTCAACTAAAGCTTAGCATTGCCTCCCAATGAGAAAGGAAACAAGCTAAGTTTGATCGCTTCATCTGGCACCCCATTGATCTTTATTGTGTTGCATATCTCATTGAATGTAGTGAGGTGCTAATATGGGCTTTCATGAGATAACCCATTGAATTGGTTGTTTTTCACCAGTTGGATCAGTGCTAGTTTAACCTCCATATTAGCTGCATTGACTCTAGGTCTAGCTATACTGTTAAAGTGCTGAGGTCCAGCTATATTAGTGTTGTGGTCAGAACCTTGTGGTGATGGTTGTAACAGAGTTTCCAGAGGAGGGAAAAGTTCTCTAGATGTTCGGATTCTTCTCCTCCGTCTACTCTCGTCTAAACCTTCAAGAAGAGGTTCTGCAGTTATTTTACTCCTTGTTCGAATTGCTTCCTGCATACACAAGAAAACAAAACCCTAGAAAATTGGTTAACACAAAAAGATATAGGAGAAGATATAGATTCAGAGAATAAAATAAAATAAAATAAAATAAAATCAAATAAAATCAAATAAAATCAAATAAAATAAAATAAAATAAAATAAAATAAAATAAAATAAAATAAAATAAAACCGAAAAAATAAAAACAGAAAATAAAAACAGAAATTAAAAATTAAAGTCAAAGATAATCAATAATCACACAAATGAACCAGTTAAACCAGAGTCCCCGGCAACGGCGCCAAAAACTTGATGGACAAATTTATGATCACCAAAATATGATGTCACAAACTCGTTTCAAGTAATAAACTTGGTAAGACCAAGTATCGTTCTCCCAAAGGACTCACGGCCTAATTTAGTTATGTGATTCGTTGATTAGCTAAGACTTAAGAACAAAATAATTGGAGTTTACTATGCAAAAGACGAAAAAATAAACATGTATGCATGAGTTTTGATCAATGGCAAAAGCAAAATACAAGCACTTTCAATGGAATATATTGATGAATATGTTGTTGGGGGTCAATTTCATCTTATCCACTCTTATATATTTTAGGAATTCAACATTCAAGTCATCATTGTTAATGCCACTCTCTAAATTACCTTGTCAAGAAGGCCTACCCCTAATTACGAGTTCATACAATTCCTAGCATTCCTAATAAATAGTTCTTTTAGCACAGGATCTAGACTTCCCCGTACGTTCCCCGAATCTAGACTTCCCCGTACGTTCCCGTATCGACAAAACCAATAATCATGCATTGAATGAGTTAAACAAAGCAAGCATTGAGCAAAGAGGAAAAACCCTAACTAATGATGAAAGGAAGCATAAGTCTTAGATTAAGATGCAAGCACAAATTCCATATATGAGAGCTTCAAAAGATTACATTGATTCCCCAACAAACATACAAGGTTTAGTTCACCATATTCATGGTGAACCTAGATGAACAATAATGAAAGAATGAAGGATAAAACCCTAGAAAGGTGAAGAGGTAGCCTGAGCATCCAAGATCCTCCTTCAAAGGGGTGGAAGAGAGAGTGTTTGCTTCGTTTCTGCCAAAAATACAAACCCTAGGACGTCCTAAAGCTTATATACTAATCTAAAATTACAGAAAATCTAGGCCCAAGTCCATAAGTGTGCCGCTCAGCGGTAAGTGCGTGAGTAGTTTCTTCCCCTCAGCGGCCATTTTGCCGCTCAGCGGTAAACTGCCGCTGAGCGGTACTTGCGGCTTCTCCTTTTGCACTTTTTGGTGTCTTTTCTGATTCCATCTCTCTCCTTCTTCACTTCTTTCACTAAATTCACTTTAAAACCTGCACAAAAACACTGAAATCAAGCATAAACCTGTCCAGCTCTCTTATTTTTGAAAATATGCATAAAAGCATGATTTCAAGGTAGTTTCTAAGTATAAAGGTTGCTTTTAGTGTCAATTTTAAGCATGAAAATAACAGTTTTTCAACTGTTATCAATGCATGAGGTTGATCAATGGCTAAAACAAAATACAAACACTTTCAATGAAATATATGGATGAGTATGTTGTTGGGGTTATCAATTTCATCTTATCCACTCTCATATACTTTAGGAATTCAACATTCTTCTCATCATTGTTAAAGCTACTCTCTAAAGTACCTTGCAAGAAGGCCTATGCCTAATTACGAGTTCATACAATTCCTAGCATTCCTAATAATTAGTTCTTCGAGTGCAGGAGCTTAACGACAACCAATATACTATTGGGAGAAATTCCCCGAATCTAGATTTCCCCGTACGTTCCCGTATCGACAAAACCAATAATCATGCATTGAATGAGTTAAACAAAGCAAGCATTGAGCAAAGAGGAAAAACCCTAACTAATGATGAAAGAAAGCATAGGTCTTAAATATAAGATATAAACACAAATTCCATATATGAGAGTTTCACAAGACTACATTGATTCCCCAACAACAATACAAGGTTTAGTTCACCATATTCATGGTGAAACTAGATGAACAATAATGAAAGAATGAAGGATAAAACCCTAAAAAGGTGAAGAGGTAGCCTGAGCATCCAAGATCCTCCTTCAAAGGGGTGGAAGAGAGAGTGTTAGCTTCGTTTTTGCCAAAGATACAAACCCTAGGACGTCCTAAAGCTTATATACTATTCTAAAAATACAGAAAATTTAGGCCCAAGCCCATAAGAGTGCTGCTCAGCGGTAAATTGCCGCTCAGCGGTAAGTGCGTGAGTTGGTTTCTTCCCCTTAGCGGCCATTTTGCCCCTCAGCGGATCCACCGTGGTCTCTTGAGTGCCGCTCAGCGGTAAACTGTCGCTGAGCGGCAGTTGCGGCTTCTCCTTTTGCACTTTTTGATGTGTTTTCTGATTCCATCTCTCTCCTTCTTCACTTCTTTCACCAAATTCATCTTAAAACCTGCACAAAAACACTGAAATCAAGCATAAACTTGTCCAGCTCTCTTATTTCTGTAAATATGAATAAAAGCATGATTTCAAGCTAGTTGCTAAGTGTTAAAGCTTGCTTTTAGTATCAATTTTAGGCATGAAAATAACAGTTTTTCAACTGTTATCAGTCCACTTCGCCCACTTCGTCCACTTTGTCCACTTCGTCCACTTTGTCCACTTCCTCCACTTCGTCCACTTCCTCCATTTCCTCCACTTTTCCTCCACTTCGTCCAATTCGTCCACTTCGTCCCCTTCGTCCAATTCTTCAACTTCCTCTACTTCCTCCACTTCCTCTAGTTCGCCCACTTCGTCCACTTTGTCATTTTCGTCCACTTCCTCCACTTCCCCCAGTTCGTCCACTTCGTAAACTTCGTCGACTTTGTCCACTTCCTCAACTTTCTTCTCTTCGTCCACTTCGTGCACTTCGTCCATTTCATCTACTTCAACTAGTTCGTTGAATTCGTCCACTTCCTCCATGATGACAAATTTATGAACACCGAAAACGGCGCCACAAACTTGTTTTACAATCGGCAAGTGTGACCGAATCGTTTCAAGTAATAAAATTCGGTAAGACCAAGTATCGTTCTCCCAAAGGACTCACGACCTAGTTTAGTTATGTGATTTGTTGATTATTTAAGACTTAAGAACAAAATAATAGGAGTTTAATATGCAAAAGACAGAAAATAAAGGTGTATGCATGAATTTGATCAATGGCTAAAACAAAATACAAACACTTCAATGGAATATATGGATGAGTATGTTGTTGGGGTTATCAATTTCATCTTATCCACTCTCATATACTTTAGGTATTTAACATTCTTTTCATCATTGTTAATGCCACTCTCTAAATCACCTTGCAAGAAGGCCTATCCTTAATTACGAGTTCATACAATTCCTAGAATTCCTAGTAATTAGTTCTTAAGTGCAGGAGCTTAACGGCAACCAATATACTATTGGGAGAAATTCTCCGGATCTAGATTTCCCCGTACGTTCCCGTATCGACAAAATCAATAATCATGGCATTGAATGAGTTAAACAAAGCAAGCATTGAGCAAAGAGGAAAAACCCTAGATCCTAAACTAGACGAATAATAATGGAAGAATGAAAGATAAAACCCTAGAAAGGTGAAGAGGTAGCTTGAGAATCCAAGATCCTCCTTCAAAGGGGTGGAAGAGAGAGTGTTTGCTTCGTTTCTGCCAAGGATACAAACCCTAGGACGTCCTAAAGCTTATATACTATTCTAAAATTACAGAAAATTTAGGCCCAAGCCCATAAGTGTGCCGCTCAGCGGTAAAGTGCCGCTCAGTGGTAAGTGCGTGAGTTATTTTCTCCCCTCAGCGGCCATTTTGCCCCTCAGCGGATCCACCGTGGTCCCTTGAGTGCCGCTCAACGATAAACTGCCGTTGAGCGGCAGTTGCGACTTCTCCTTTTGCACTTTTTGGTGTCTTTTCTGATTCCATATCTCTCCTTCTTCACTTCTTTCACTAAATTCACCTTAAAACTTGCACAAAAATACTGAAATCAAGCATAAACCTGTCTAGCTCTCTTATTTCTGAAAATATGAATAAAATCATGATTTGAAGCTAGTTTCTAAGTGTTAAAGGTTACTTTTAGTATCAATTTTAAGCATGAAAATAACAGTTTTTCAACTGTTATCACTCCACTTCCTCCACTTCGTCCACTTCGTCCATTTCGTCTACCTCGACCACTTCGTCCAATTCGTCCAGTTTGTTCACTTCCTCCACTTCCTCCACTTCCTCCACTTCGTCGACTTCGACCACTTCGTCCACTTTGTCCACTTCGTCCAATTCTTCCAATTCCTCCACTTCCTCCACTTCCTCCACTTCCTCCACTTCCACCACTTCCTCCACTTCCTCCACTCCCTCCACTTCCTGCTCTTCCTCCACTTACTCCACTTCGTCCATTTCGTCTACTTCGACCACTTCGTCCAATTTTTTCAATTCGTCCAGTTCCTTCACTTTCTCCACTTCCTCCACTTCCACCACTTCCTTCACTTCCTCCACTTCGTCAACCTCGACCACTTCCTCCACTTTGTCCAATTCCTCCAATTCCTCCAATTCCTCCACTTCCTACACTTCCTTCTCTTCCTCCACTTCCTGCACTTCGTCGACTTCGACCACTTCGTCCAATACCACCACTTCGTCCACTTCGTCCACTTCCTCCACTTCGTCCATTTCGTCTACTTCGACCACTTCATCCAATTCGTCCAGTTCGTTCACTTCCTTCACTTCCTCCACTTCCTCCAACTTCCTCTAGTTCCTTCACTTCCTCCACTTCCTCCACTTCGTCCACCTCGTCCACTTCGTCCACTTCGTCAACTTCCTCCACTTTGTCCACTTCATGCACTTCGTCTACTTCATCGACTTCCTCTACTTCCTACACTTCGTCCACCTCGTCGACTTCCTCCACTTCCTCCACTTCGTAATCTTCATCCACTTCCTCCACTTCCTCCACTAAGTCTACTAAGTCCACTTCCTCCACTTCGTCCACTTTGTCCATTTCGTCCACATTGTCCACTTCGTCCACTTCGTCTACTTGCTCCATGATGAGTCAATATTTTATTGATTTCACTTAGTTTATTGTACCAGATTTAATTAGGGAATTGTGCTTAAATGTCCAGTATTTTCCTATTTTATCTAATTGTGCTTAATTTGACCAGAAATTGTTATTTTAATTAATTTGGCATATTTGAGCTTATTATTTTCATTTTGGATTGTAGGAAAATTTTGGAATTACAATTTGGGACGTTTGGAGGTTAAATGAGCTTGGCTTCGGAGATAGACGTCCAAGCAGCAGCACACCGTGGCCCATGAGGATTTGTGACATCCAGCAATTGGAGCAGCCACGCTCACGGTTCATTTTCCAGCTTCAGTACACTCCACGCATGCGGCCCACACATGAAGATACGCGTTCTACCATCAGCACAGTATACGGCCCACAAGAAAATAAGAAGATGATGTCCAGTGTTGGAAGGGAGGTGCACACGGTATTTGCTTGGTCTGGTCCAGCAAGGCTGCGGAAGAGAAAGAAAGAGTGAAGCCCACAGCTGCACGTTACGCCCAGCAGAAAAGCAAATGGGGTGTCCAAAGAAGCAGCCTTCACGCAACAGCCACCGAGAGAGATCCACGTGAGGGGCCAACAGACAGCCACGTCCACACCCAGCAAGAACGTGGTGGCGCGGATGAAGAGCACACGGCCCAATGCAGGAGGAAGAAGAATTCACTTTTCATGCTGGAAAGGGGGAGCTTCACGCGGAGAATGGGAAGCAGTTTGGGGGGTGCATCCAGCACAGATCCAGCAGCTAACCACAGAGAGTCTTCAAGCTTCCACGGTCCAAGGTGTGAAAAAAGCTCCAGCGGCCACAGTAAAAAGAGGAGAGAGTTGTTCCAGCCGTAAGGGGGTGAGGGGAAGAACTGGAGAAAGAAAAGACACAGAGATGGAGGGTTATGGTTAGCGGATTTTATATTTTGACTGGAGGGAATGTACCAAAGAGAGCTGCCACGTCCGAGCTCCAAGTGTTACGGCTTGGATGAAGAAGAGCGTTTAGATTTTTCTTTGGCTGGGAATGTTAAGATTTTGAGGAAAAAGCTTACTTTATTTTTATGTTGCAGATTACACATGCCATTTTCAATATTTTTTGTTCAAGCATTTTGTTTTTATTAAAGTTTTCATTCTAGCATTTTACTGTGCACGTTTTTTTTCTATTCCAGCAGCTCTCGGTTTTATTTTATTCAGAAGGTGATTTACTTGAAAGTGTGGACAGTGATTTCATTTGGTGCAGCACAAGGTGCATTTAATTTGGCTTTAATGGAATGAGTAGTAGATTAGGATAAAGTCTAGATGATGGGACATGTGGTAGCAGGAGGTGTAGCAATGTATTTCTTTTATTTGTTTAAGAATGAAGAGGTAGATTAGGTGAAGCAAAGTAGTGCACGGTCATGGGAATTTATTCCCTTGTCACGGTCAAGTCTAGAAAGTTTTATTAATTTTTTTAGTTAATCATTGAATGAAAACGGTGCAAGCTGCTGGAACACTGATTGAAGGGAGTAGGTGTGCGGTGTCAAAGTGATAAAGAAGCACAATGATTCACGGGAGAATGTAGCTTCCAGTGTTGGTGTGCACTTGGTGATTGGAGAATGATGGTCCAACTTGGATGGTGGAAGCATTTTCAATTAAGTGTACACGCTTTCCTTTGCATTTTTCTTTTAGAAAAACATTTTCTTTGAATTATCTTTTATTCTCTTTTAGTTCTAAAAAGGTCTATTTACATTGTGTTGATGTTTGAATCGGTGGTAATTTTTATTTTACAATTTCCAAGCTTTATTCCAATGTGCATTTAATTTGTTAGCTCAACATTGTCGTTTGAATAGTTTGAATTGTGTTTGGATATTTATCTGTTACAGTGTTCGGTTTAATGTTTTCATGCATTTTAATGCTTTCACTTATATTCGGTTGTGTTTAATTTTCATTTTTAATTTCTTCATTTGCATTCACAAACCTTTCACAAAACCCCCTACAATGTGTTTGATCTGAGACTGAACCAAATTTGGTCCTTGAGAGACGACCTAGAAGTCACTTCCTAGCACTATACTGCATTAATTTTGCAATCAACATTTTGATGATGAGGGTCACACCTCTCACAAAAGTTGTGCATAAAAGAATGCAGTATAGTGCTAGGAAGTGACTCCTAGGTCGTCTCACAAGGACCAATACTGCGATTCAGTCTCAGATCACACACTGAAAAGGGGGGGGGGTTGGTGAAAATGTTTTTGGTGAATGCAAATGATTAAATTAAAATGACAATTAAACACAATCGAACACAATTAAAAGCATTAAAGTGTATGAAAACATTAAAGTGAACAATACCACACATAAATATCCAAACACAATTCAAACTATAGAAATGCGACAAGCTAAAACATTAAATGCACAATGTTGTAAGCTAAACATCAAAAGTAATGAATCTAAAAGAAAGAAATGCATTGTTGCTAGACTGCTGCCAACGTCCCATCATTCTTCCACTTAATCTACTTCTATTCAATCATGTTGCTTCACAATTAAACCCCGTTTTTTCTTTTCCCAAAGGCCAATCACCGTGCAACATTCCAATTTTAATGTTCAGTTGTGTGCTTCCAATTTCCATCCGCATTAGACGTGCATCACTCCCGTGACTCACCAGCTCAATCCATCATGTGCTCTCTCCATGCCGTGACACACACCTACTCCTTCAATGCTTCCAAATTTTAAAAGCAAGACTAATTCCCTGGATGTGACCCTTGAACAATCAGCAACTCTCAACATTCTCAAAAGAAAAGGACATTAAGGATAAATAAAAAAATAAAATAAAGAACCAATGCCAAAAAGAATTTTTGTGGCCGAAAACAGCGTGCTTTCTACGCTTCAACCCATCACCGTGCTTGATTTCTAAAGAAAGAGAAAGCCCATCCAGCCAGCAATGACACTTCCTACTGTCCGTGAATCACCATGTGCACACTACCTACTCCCATCAATTCAGCTTTCAACTTTATAAATCCAAAAACAATTCTATTTCCTTCCAGCAGCCGTGAGACAACCGAGACATCACTTCATTCTCCTATTAAATCACTTCTTCATTTCTAAAGGTAAATGAATCTGCAAAATGTTTAATCCAATAAACGAAAGTGGGGTAGCCTTTCTCCGTGGCAGCAGCTTTCAAATCACCGTATCTCCTCTTTGCTTCCAGCCGTGACACAGCTTGCCTAACCTAATCTAATTCCTCATTTCTCAAGGAAAAGACATCTTAAAAGCATTAAACACAATATAAAAGTAGCATAGGCTTCTCGTTCCAGCAGCCGTGACTTCACGTTGCCACCTAAGAACTCAACAATGTGCTCCTCTCATTCCGCGTGAAACTCCACGTGTGCTGCTGCCCAAGCTTCACTCTTTTCCACCTAATCTCTCCCTCATTCCCGTGCTTCCACCTGTGCCTCATACATTGCTTCACCAAGCTACTCTTCTCCCAAACCGAGACAACACTTTCCCCATTCCAAGCTCACATAATGCGAGAAAAGATTGAATAAAAGGGCACCAAAACCAAATGGAAAATTCAATCAGAATTCAGCAAAAGGAATAATCATTACAACTGTTCATTCATTCCATTCAAAGACCACGTTCAACTCTCCGAAAAAAATTCAAAATTCCAAATAGCATAAAAACTAAAAACAGAGAGTGTACCGTGCAAATGGCAAGTGGCCGCTAACCTAGGTCGTGTGCTCTCCTTTTAATAAAGTTGGGTCCACACAATAAAACCCTAGGGTCCATGTCACTAATCTCTACTTTTGGGTCTAATCTACTTTACCAAAAATTGACCCAAAATGTAAGAGTTGATTCAAAAATTCTAAACTACTGAATTACAATTTAATTAATTCTAAAATGTCTGTGTGGAGAGTCTTGAATTTATTTGGCATTCTTCCTGATGTCCCAAAATGTATTTCCGAAATTTTCCTGCACTTCAAAAATGCACTTAATCAGCTCAGAAAACCCAAATTAACACAATTACAAATTTCCGACCAAATTAAGCATAATTCAGAAAACGGGGAAATAACAAACAATTAAACACAATTCCCTGGTTTATTTAAGTGCAATAAACTAAATATAATTCAAGAAATAACGACTCATCAAAATAGACCACACTTAGTCTTTTCCACTCCTGGGCAAAACCAAGACGAAAACCAGGGAACTACTCAAACATCAGGGAGCTGACACAGACTCGACAGACAGACAACAAAGACTCAACAAGGACAGAAACAGAATTACACAGTTCTCTAGGAATCTGGACCAAGAAAAGAAGTAGACAATATCCAACACAGAATCAATCAGAGAAAGCAGATACTCATGAAATCATCCAAGCAATTCAAGACATGGCAAAATGATCAATCAGCTCAAGAGGTGAATCAAAAGTAACAAAACCTCACAGATGCACTATTAGTGTTTCTCTCAAGTGTCTAAGGTAAAGAATATCAACTCAATGCACTAGAGAAAGCAAACAACAACAGACTTGGCAAACCTCTAATATCATCACTCAAAACATATGCATGTTCAAATCAAAAGGTCTTTTATGGATTTAATGAGGCTAAGGACATGGGAGGATAACATATGGATGAGAAGCTATAAACCATAAGGAACAGAGGAGCAATGGGGAACAAGTGTAAACACATTCAAACACACCCACAACCTCTAATTCCATCATCTTTTAACTCCATTATTCACAAATTTTTTTTTCATTTTTTTTTTACTATTTTTCTGCTCTCTTTTTTTTTCATCCTGTCTCTTTTCTTTACTCTATTCAGCATACAATTTCAAGAGACAAGATACACCACATATTTACAAAAACACGATAAGAAGAGGACTCACTAACCAATTCCTCTGAAACTCCCAAGAGACCACACTTATTCCCAAAACAATTCCAAAGCTCCAAAATTCCCTAAGGCTAAGGTAATAATGGTTTTTTTTTTTCACTTAGGGCTGGTGTTGAGCCACCTAAAAAAAGAAATGGGGAAAAGTATAGGCTCAAAAGGGTTATCAATGGATCAAAACAGGGTAGGTTCATCTGGCTCTAGAGAGGCTAAAAAACAAAACTGCCTTTATCACTTCCAAACATGCATATCAATCAAGAATTATCAACAAGAGTCAAGCCAAGGCATATGCGCAAGCAATCAAGAGACATATCACACACAAGAAAGAACATAAAGTGGCTCAAATCTCACACAGGGTAATTCTGTCACAATCAATTCAACTCTCAAAAATCATAATCATCTTCCAAGCAGAGAAAAGCAAGGGATTTCAAACCAATAAGTATCAATCAAGTGAAGGAAATGATAAGTCTACAACCCAAACAAAGTTCAGAAATGAAGAGAATCATGCACAACTGTATACAAGACACGACAAAAACAACCTAAAAACAGAAAAAAATTTAACAAAGAAAACAAAAACTATCAAAGAAAAATCAGAATCTCCCCAATAGACCACACTTAAACTACACAGTGTCCTCAATGTGTCATAAGCATAAGATCGAAAATCAAAACAGTGAACAGATCATGGACAAGTGCAATAAAAGTAGGGAAAGGGGAAGAAGGGAAAAGGAAACTCCCCTGGTCATGGTGGTAGTTGCCAATTTTGGACTATCAGGGAGATGTCTTCCACCACAGGATTCAGCAAACAAGTTTGAGGAGGAACAACTTCATCAGTACTGCCATATCATCCAAAACGAGATGTTTCTTCTTTCTTCTCCCAGCAAACTGTTCCATCAAGTAGCTTTCCTTCCACTGGCAGTTGTTCAGTGTGTGACACCGGAATGGAGATCTCTGGCTTAGTCAAAGAAGTAGCAGTACACTCTCCTTCATTAATCATGATTTCCTTAATGTCAACACCTGTATTCTCATTTAATTCTTGCAACATGGTCATCAAACTCACAATTAATAGCATCTGTTATACGCTTATAATCTGTCTGTAACACATAATCAATTTCAATACGAATCGGGCAAGAACCAGATTCACAATCACATTCAAAGTTCTCAGAGAACTGTGTCAGATCAAAGTTCAGTCCTAACTCTATAGAGTTATCAGATTGCACAGTTTCCACCTCAAAATCAATATTGATATATGCATCATCAACAGAATCAAAGGTCAGTTCAAGGCTATTATCATTCAAAATTTCATCACGGCAATCATGTCCATTCAAAACAACCTTTAGACCAATGGGTTCAATGGATGATACTGAATCAAAAATTTTAGAATGGTCAATCAAATCTGTATCAGTATCAGTCATGAATCCTATAGAATCAGTGTGCATCAAATCACAGGCATTTGAATGTATAAGCAAATCAGGTAAAGTGTTTGGAATCTCAAGTTCAGAATAAACCTGTTTTTGCTCATTGAAAATTTTCTTACCAATCTCCAAGTCATCAGCTGCATCCTCAAGGCTATCATTTAAATCAAGATCAGTGCAAGGATAGTGAACATCAGGTATGTCAATGTGCTCTACAGGGAATAATAACATGAGTGTGCACATGTATATCAATATCAGAATCCATAATAGGCTTAAATGGTTCAAGTTTTACCAATTCAAAAACATTAAAATTTACTTGAACCTCAGATACATGAGTAGGGATTTCAAGTTTACAATAAACCTGCTTAGGTTTTTCATTTACTACCTCCCTTGGATTTTGACCCGCCAGCTTGCAGAACAACTTGTTTGCCTCTATTGGAGTTCTGTCCATCAAAGATCCACCAGCAGCTACATCCACTAATATCCTTTCATTGTCCAAGAGCCCTTCATAAAAGTAAATCAAGAGCAAATGCTCTGAAATTTGGTGGTTTGGACAGGCTGTGCAGAGCCTGTTAAACCTCTCCCAATAATCTGCCAGGCTTTCTTCTTGAAATTGCTCAATGGTAGTGATCTCCCTCCTAATGTTGATTACCTTTGCTGTTGGAAAGAACTTGTTGAGGAATCTCTGTTGTGTTTCATGCCAACTATCAAAAGGATACTGGTATAGGAACCAGTCTCTTGCTGCACCTTGAAGGGACATTGGAAACACTTTCATCAACACTGTCTCCTTTGAAACACCAGCAGGCCTCATCGACAAACACACCAAACAAAACTCCTTGAGGTGCCTGTATGGATCTTCATGTGCCAACCCATGGAATTTGGGAAGACTCTTGATCAGCTCATATATCCAGTCTTGAGAATCTGTCATCTCTTCTATTGTAGTGCAAAACCTGTCTCAGACCTGGACTTCCACTTCAAACAAAGATTAAACCAAACATATAGAAACATAACATGGGGGAAAACCATTATTTACATAATTTGAAACTTCCAGAAACAACAACTAAATGCACAAAATACAAAGAAATAATAAAAATCTAAAAACACAAAAATCGATAAAAGAAGTACACCGAAACAAGACTAACTAAACATCCTAAAACACATCACACAACACAACACTAACACAACAAAAGACCTAAGACTAAACCGTTGGTCCCCGGCAACGGCGCCATTTTGATGATGAGGGTAAAAGTTGTGCATAAAAGAATGCAGTATAGTGCTAGGAAGTGACTCCTAGGTCGTCTCACAAGGACCAATATTGCAGTTCAGTCTCAGATCACACACTGAAAAGGGGGGGGGGGGGTTTGGTGAAAGTGTTTTTGGTGAATGCAAATGATTAAATTAAGGTTTAATACCTCTTTTGGTCCCTAGAAAGGGGGCCAATGTTCAATGTGGTCCCACCTTTTTTTAGAAGTTCAATGTGATCCCATCTTTTGTAAAAAGTGTGCAATCAAGTCCTTTTTGGAAACGGCGTTAAGTTTTTAACGGAGCAGCTGACAGGGTGGACTGAAGTTAGCTACGTGGCTTTGTGTGGGTAATACGTGGCAGTGAGAGGGTGATACGTGGCTGTGAGAGGGTAAATCAGAAGTTAGGGTTTGAGTTGCAGAGAAATTAGTAATTTGGGATTTCTTCTTGGTAAGAGTCCCCTCTCACTTGCTTCCCCTCTCGCTTCACTTCACTTCACCTCAAAAACAGGTTCTTTGTTTTGTTTCTTTGGGTCCCATTGAGTTGTATCATCAAAAAACAAATTTCGGAGTAAAGCAGAAAACGAGTAGGATAAGGTAAGGTAAATTGGGAACCTGGAACAAGAAAAAGGGTAAAAGAGTGATTGACTTTGAGATATTTGAATTGCTGAGTTTGCTTTGAGTTCAGTTTTCGAAGAGAAGGGGTAATATGAAGGGCAGTCGGGACATTGTTCTGGTGAGCCAATCTTGATTTTACCTAATTGTGGATGGCGTTGTAACCCCAATGCGCGTGTTGGAGTCTGATTCCATTGCTTCGGTGAAAATGAGGATTCAGCAGTGCAAAGGCTTCGTGGTGAAAAAGCAGAAGTTGGTTTCCGATGGCAAAGAGATAGCCCGGATCAAGGAGTATGGTATCGTTGACGACAATGTTCTTCGCCTCTCTGATCTTCTAAGAAATCCCAAATTACTAATTTCTCTGCAACTCAAACCCTAACTTCTGATTTACCCTCTCACAGCCACGTATCACCCTCTCACTGCCACGTATTACTCACACAAAGCCACGTAGCTAACTTCAGTCCACCCTGTCAGCTGCTCCGTTAAAAACTTAACGCCGTTTCCAAAAAGGACTTGATTGCACACTTTTTACAAAAGATGGGATCACATTGAACTTCTAAAAAAAGGTGGGACCACATTGAACATTGGCCCCCTTTCTAGGGACCAAAAGAGGTATTAAACCTTAAATTAAAATGACAATTAAACACAATCGAACACAATTAAAAGCATTAAAGTGTATGAAAACATTAAAGTGAACAATACCACACATAAATATCCAAACACAATTCAAACTATAGAAATGCGACAAGCTAAAACATTAAATGCACAATGTTGTAAGCTAAACATCAAAAGTAATGAATCTAAAAGAAAGAAATGCATTGTTGCTAGACTGCTGCCAACGTCCCATCATTCTTCCACTTAATCTACTTCTATTCAATCATGTTGCTTCACAATTAAACCCCGTTTTTTCTTTTCCCAAAGGCCAATCACCGTGCAACATTCCAATTTTAATGTTCAGTTGTGTGCTTCCAATTTCCATCCGCGTTAGACGTGCATCACTCCCGTGACTCACCAGCTCAATCCATCATGTGCTCTCTCCATGCCGTGACACACACCTACTCCTTCAATGCTTCCAAATTTTAAAAGCAAGACTAATTCCCTGGATGTGACCCTTCAACAATCAGCACCTCTCAACATTCTCAAAAGAAAAGGACATTAAGGATAAATAAAAAAAATAAAATAAAGAACCAATGCCAAAAAGAATTTTGTTGGCCGAAAATGTATTTCTTCCTGATGTCCCAAAATGTATTTCCGAAATTTTCCTGCACTTCAAAAATGCACTTAATCAGCTCAGAAAACCCAAATTAGCACAATTACAAATTTCCGACCAAATTAAGCAAAATTCGGAAAACGGGGAAATAACAAACAATTAAACACAATTCCCTGGTTTATTTAAGTGCAATAAACTAAATATAATTCAAGAAATAAGGACTCATCACTCCAGTTCCTCCACTACGTCCACTTCGTCAACTTCGGCCACTTCGACCACTCCGGCGACTTCGTCCACTTCGACCACTTTGTCCATTTCGTGTACTTCGACCACTTCGTCTAATTCGTCCAGTTCATCCACTCCCTCCACTTCCTGCACTTCGGCCACTTCGGCAACTCCGTCCACTTCGTCGATTTCGTCTACTTCGACCACTTCGACCAGTTCGTCCACTTCCTCCACTTCCTCCACTTCGTCCATTTCGTCTACTTCGACCACTTCATCCAATTCGTCCAGTTCGTTCACTTCCTTCACTTCCTCCACTTCCTCCACTTCCTCCACTTCCTCCACTTCCTCTAGTTCCTTCACTTCCTCCACTTCCTCCAGTTCCTCCACTTCGTCCACCTCGTCCACTTCCTCCACTTCGTCAACTTCCTCCACTTCGTCCACTTCATGCACTTCGTCTACTTCATCCACTTCCTCTACTTCCTGCACTTCGTCCACCTCGTCCACTTCCTCCACTTCCTCCACTTCGTAATCTTCATCCACTTCCTCCACTAAGTCTACTAAGTCCACTTCCTCCACTTCGTCCACTTTTTCCACATTGTCCACTTCGTCCACTTCGTCTACTTCCTCCAGTTCCTCCACTACGTCCACTTCGTCAACTTCGGCCACGTCGGCCACTCCGGTGACTTCGTCCACTTCGACCACTTTGTCCATTTCGTGTACTTCGACCACTTCGTCCAATTCGTCCAGTTCTTCCACTCCCTCCACTTCCTACACTTCGGCCACTTCGGCAACTTCGTCCACTTCGTCGATTTCGTCTGCTTCGACCAGTTCGTCCACTTCCTCCACTTCTTCCACTTCCTCCAATTCCTCCACTTCATTGTTAACAGTTGAAAAACTGTTATTTTCATGATTAAAATTGACACTAAAAGCAACCTTTACACTTAGAAACTAGCTTGAAATCATGCTTTTCTTTATATTTTTGGAAATAAGAGAGCTGGACAGGTTTATGCTTGATTTCAGTGTTTTTGTGCAGGTTTTAAGGTGAATTTGGTGAAAAAAGTGAAGAAGGAGAGAGATGAAATCAGAAAAGACAATAGAAAGTGCAAAAGGAGAAGCCGAAGTCACCGCTCAGCGGCAGTTTACCGCTGAGCGGCACTCAGGAGCTTGCGGGAGGTCCGCTGAGGGGCAAAATGGCCGCTGAGGGGAGAAAACAAGTCACGCACTCACCGCTGAGCGGTATTTTACCGTGAGCGGCACTCTGGAAGTCACGTAAGGTCCGCTGAGGGGCAAAATGGCCGCTGAGGGGAGAAAACAAGTCACGCATCACCGCTGAGCGGTATTTTACCGCTGAGCGGCACTTTAATGGGCTTGGACTTGACTTTTTGTAATTTACGAATGATACATAAGCTTTAGGGTTTCCTAGGGTTAGGTATCTCTGGCTGGAACGAAGCAAACACTCTCTCTTCCACCCCTTTGAAGGAGGATCTTGGATGCTGAGGCTTCCTCTTCACCTTTTTAGGGTTTATTCTTTCATTCTTTCATTGTAATTCATCTAGGTTCACCATGAATATGGTGAACTAAACTCTGTATGTTTGTTGGGGAATCAATGTAGTCTTGTGAAACTCTCATATATGGAATCTGTTTTTACATCTTTTAATTAAGACTTATGCTTTCTTTCATCATTAGTTAGGGTTTTTCCTCTTTGCTTAATGCTTGCATTGTTTAACTCATTCGATGCATGATTATTGGTTTTGTCGATACGGGCACGTACGGGGAAGTCTAGATCCGGGGAATTTCTCCCAATTTTATATTGGTTGTCGTTAAGCTCCTGTACTTATGAACTGATCATTAGGAATGCTAGGAATTGTATGAACTCGTGATTAGGGAGAAGCCTTCTGGAAAGGTACATTAGAGAGTGGCATTAACAATGATGATTTGATGTTGAATTCCTAAAATATATGAGAGTGGATAAGATGAAATTGAACCCCAACAACATATTCATACTATTTCATTGAAAGTGTTTATCTTTTTTTTGCCATTGATCAAAATTCATGCATACATGTTTATTTTCTGTCTTGCATTTTAAACCCCAATATTTCGTTTGTAAGTCTTAGTTAATCAAGAAACCACATAACTAAACTAGGCCGTGAGTCCTTTGGGAAGAACGATACTTGGTCTTACCAAGTTTTATTACTTGAACGATTCGGTCATACTTGCCGATTGAAAACAAGTTTGTGACATCATAATTTGGTGTTCATAAATTTGTCCATCAAGTTTTTGGCGCCGTTGCCGGGGACTCGTGGTTTAACTGGTTAATTTGTGTGATTATTGATTATCTTTGACTTATTTTTTTTATTTTATTTTTAAATTTCGAATTTTTATTTTATTTTTTTTTTTTGTTTTTTTTATTTTCTGAATATTATATCTTCTCTTATATCTTTTTGTGCTAACCAAATCTTTTCTAGGGTTTTGTGTTCTTGTGTATGCAGGAGGCAATTCGAACTAGGAGCAAGAAAACAACAGAACCTCTGCTTGAAGGATTAGAAGACAGTAGACGGAGGAGAAGAATCAGAACATCTAGAGAACTTTTCCCTCCTCCGGAAACTCTGTTGCAACCATCACCACAAGGTTCTGACAATAGCACAGAAAATATGGAGAATAATATATCAGAAGAACTCTTGCTGATTACACCAATGTAGCTGGACCTCAACATTTAACAGCATAGCTAGACCTAGAGTCAATGCAGCCAATATGGAGGTCAAACCAGCATTGATCCAACTGGTGAAGAGTAATCAATTCAATGGGTTATCTCATGAAAGCCCATATGAGCACCTTACTACATTTAATGAAATTTGCAACACAGTGAAAATCAATGGGGTGCCAGACGAAGCAATCAAACTTAGTTTGTTTCCTTTCTCATTGGGAGGCAATGCTAAGCTTTGGTTGAACTCTTTTCCAGAAGGAAGTTTCACAGAGTGGGAAGCAGTGGTAACAAAGTTTTTGAACAAGTACTTTCCACAATCAAAGGTGACAAAAGGCAAGCAAGAGATATCTTCATTTAAGCAGGGCATGGAAGAATCACTGGGGCATGCATGGGATAGATACAAAAGTCTGCTAAGAAAAACACCCACGCATGGCTTCAAAGAAGAAGAAGTAGTCCTAACTTTCCTTGGAGGTCTTGGTTCACAAGCTAAGATGATGCTTCATGCCTCAGCAGGAGGAAACATTAAATGGAAAACTCCAGAGGAAGCAACTGAAATTATTGAAAATATGGCTACTAATGACAATGAACTCAACATTGAAAAAGGAGATTTTAGTCAGAAGGAGTTGTTACAATTAAATGAGGCTTTGCTTATTCAAAATAGAATTATCTCTCAACAGCTTGAAGAAGTAACTATGAAACTTTCTCAAATACCACAGGAAATACAACAGGTCTCAATGGTTCAAGTGCAACAACCAAAATGGCAGATGCAATTTACTCCAGTTGAGAAAACAACAAAGCTTGAAGAGACTTTCCAAAGATTCTTGAAGACGAATGCGTCTTATTGTCATAATGTGGATGTTGCATTTAAAAAAATGGAGGTTTATGTTGAGAGAATAGTTGACGAGATGAAACATGATAATCTGGAAAGGAGTGTAAAACTGTTGTGACTAGAAGTGGTAGAGTGTTAGAGGAGAGACAAAAAGAAAGAGAAGAGAAAGAAAATGAGAGTGAGAGTGAAAAAGAAACATGTGAGTGGAAAGAAAGAGTTGAGAGAGAGAAAAAGGAAAAAGAAGAAGAGGAGAGGAGAGAAAAAAAAGAGAGAAGAGAGAGAGGAGAGACAGAAAGAAAAAGAGTATGAAAAGCCACTTCCTTATCCAAAGAGTTATTCAAGGAAGGAGAAAGAAAAGCAGTTGGAAAGATTCATGGAATTGTTTAAGAAGTTGGAGATCACTATACCATTCTCTGAAGCATTGCAACAGATGCCAGCATATGCGAAATTTTTGAAGGAACTCCTCACAAAGAAACACAAGTATTGAGAAGGAAACTATCAATATACAGGCAACTGCAGTGCAATCATACAGAAACTACCTCCTAAACTTAAAGATCCAGGAAGCTTCACTATTCCATGCACCATAGGAGATGTGAAAGTTGGAAGAGCATTGATTGATTTGGGAGCTAGCATTAATCTAATGCCGCTATCCATGTGCAGAACAATTCAGGGGCTGGAAATTAAACCAACCAGAATGGCTCTTCAATTGGCGGACAGGTCTCTTAAGTATCCATATGGAGTGGTTGAAGATGTTCTAGTGAAGGTTGACAAATTTGTATTCCCAGTGGATTTTATTGTGATGGAGATGGAAGGAACTAGTGATGTTCCTCTTATTCTTGGGAGACCTTTTATGAAGACTGCTAGAGTTTTGATTGATGTAGAGAATGGTAAGCTTAAATTGAGAGTTGACGATGAAGAAGTCACTTTTGACGTATCCAAGGCCATGACATATCCAAATGATGACAAAGCATGTTTTCAATTTGATGAACTTGACGAAGTTTGTATGGTGCAAGAAAGGATGGTGCGAAATATTTCTCCATTGGAAAAAACTCTCATTGATGCATGTGAAGATTTAGATGAAGAAGAAGAGAAATTGATTGATGAATGTCTGATGGACTTGGAAACATTGAAAAAGAGTCCAGAGGAAGATCCAATATTTGAAATAATTGATAAGGAAGAAACAGTCAAAACACAGACACCAGAATTAAAAAGATTGCCATCACATCTGAAATATGTGTTTCTAGAAGAAGATGGAACAAAGCCAGTCATCATCAATAATCTTTATCTCTACAAGAAGAAGAGCAATTGATAGAAATTCTGAAAGCCAACAAAGAAGCAATTGGGTGGTCAATATCAGATCTCAAAGGTATTAGCCCAACTTACTGCATGCACAAAATTTTTATGGAAGAAGATTATAAACCAAGTGCTCAACCACAGAGAAGGTTAAATCCTGTTATGAAGGAGGTTGTCAGAAAAGAAGTGTTGAAACTGTTAGAAGCTGGTATCATCTATCCAATCTCTGACAGTGAATGGGTGAGTCCAGTACAGGTGGTTCCAAAGAAAGGTGGGATGACAGTAATTTATAATGATAAGAATGAACTTATTCCTACTCGGACAGTTACTGGTTGGCGTATGTGCATTGATTACAGGAAGCTGAATAAAGCTACTAGGAAAGATCATTTTCCTCTTCCTTTCATGGATCAGATGCTAGAAAGGTTATCAGGGCAGGCTTTCTATTGTTTTCTAGATGGATATTCTGGATATAATCAAATTGTGGTGGATCCAAAAGACCAGGAGAAGACGGCTTTTACTTGTCCTTTTGGTATCTTTGCGTATAGAAAGATGCCTTTTGGATTATGTAATGCTCCAGCTACGTTTCAGAGGTGTATGCAGGCAATTTTTGCGGATCTTTTAGAAAAATGCATTGAAGTATTCATGGATGATTTCTCAGTTTTTGGAAATTCTTTCCAAAGATGTTTGGCTAATTTGAACACTGTCCTCAAAAGATGTGTTCAGACAAATCTTGTTTTGAATTGGGAAAAATGTCATTTCATGGTAACTGAAGGAATTGTATTGGGGCATAAAATCTCTGCTAAAGGAATTGAGGTAGACAAAGCTAAAGTAGAAGTCATTGAGAAACTACCTCCACCAACAAATGTAAAGGGGATTAGAAGTTTTCTTGGTCATGCTGGGTTTTATAGAAGATTCATCAAGGATTTTCAAAAATTGCTAAACCATTGAGTAATCTTTTGATGAAGGATGCACCTTTTGTGATGAATGAAGATTGTTGAAAGCTTTTGACACATTGAAGAAGAAGTTAGTGTCAGCTCCAGTAATTGTAGCACCAGATTGGAATCAAAACTTTGAATTAATGTGTGATGCAAGTGATTATGCAATAGGAGTTGTCCTTGGCCAGCGGAAAGAACAAAAGTTTCATCCAATTTATTATGCTAGCAAGGTTCTGAATGATGCTCAATTGAATTATGCTACAACCGAGAAAGAATTTCTTGCTATTGTGTATGCTCTAGAGAAATTTAGACCTTATCTTATTGGGTCCAAGGTAACTGTCTATACAGATCATGCAGCTATCAAATATTTGTTGACAAAACCAGATTCTAAGCCACGTCTGATTAGATGGGTTTTACTATTGCAAGAATTTGATGTAGACATCCGTGATAAGAAAGGAAGTGAAAACTTAATTGCTGATCATTTGTCACGGTTAGTCAATAATGAAGTCACTAGCAAGGAGTCTGAAATCTGGGAATCTTTTTCAGATGAATCACTCATGTATATTCAGCAGAGACCCTGGTTTGCTGATATGGCTAATTTCAAAGCTGCAAGGGTCATGCCGGAAGACTTAACTTGGCAACAAAGAAAGAAATTTTTGCATGATGCCAAGCAGTTTGTTTGGGATGATCCTTATTTGTTCAAAATTGGAGCAGATAATCTTCTGAGGAGATGTGTTACAAATGAAGAAGCAGAAGGAATTCTCTGGCATTGTCATGATTCACCTTATGGAGGACATTTTAATGGAGAAAGAACAGCAGCAAAAGTCCTTCAATCAGGATTTTATTGGCCAACTTTGTTTAAAGATGCTCATAATCATGCTAAAAATTGTGACAAATGTCAAAGAGCAGGGACAATCACTAAACGTCATGAGATGCCTTTACAAGGTATTTTAGAGGTTGAGGTTTTTGATTGTTGGGGTATTGACTTTGTTGGACCCTTCCCTCCATCTTTCAACAATGAATATATTCTGGTAGCAGTGGATTATGTGAGTAAATGGGTGGAAGCATTAGCTTGTCCTAAAAATGATGCTAGCACGGTAATTAAATTCCTGAAGAGGCAGATATTCTCACGTTTTGGCACTCCAAGAGTGTTGATCAGTGATGGAGGATCTCATTTTTGCAATTATCAGCTAGAGAAAGTACTCAAACACTATGGAGTAAAACATAAGGTAGCTGCACCTTATCATCCACAAACCAATGGACAAGCTGAGGTATCTAACAGGGAGATAAAACGGATCCTGGAAAAAACAGTGACTTCATCAAGAAAGGATTGGTCTCTCAAATTGGATGATGCTCTTTGGGCTTATAGGACAGCAATGAAGACGTCTATGGGATTATCACCATTTCAATTAGTCTATGGGAAAGCATGCCATTTGCCTGTAGAATTGGAGCATAAAGCATTATGGGCTTTGAAATTCTTGAATTTCGATCCTTATGAAACTAAATGCACACGCAGACGGCAGATTTTGGAGCTTGAAGAAATGCGATTACATGCATATGATTCATCCAAGGCTTACAAAGACAAAATTAAATTTTATCATGACAGAAAGTTGGTGAATAGAGTTTTCAATCCAGGACAACAGGTATTATTGTTCAATTCAAGATTGAAGATATTTCCTGGGAAGCTGAAGTCAAAATGGTCAGGACCATATGTGATAAAAGAAGTGCATCCGCATGGAGCAATTGAAATATTTAATCCAGTTGCTGCTGATCCACAAAGAAGTTGGGTGGTGAATGGTCAACGTCTCAAACCTTATCTAGGGGGAGAGGTGCAACAATTTTCCACAATGATGTTGTTGGTTGATCCTTGAAAGTTTGGGTCAGGCTCGTGACGTTAAACAAGCGCTCACTGGGAGGCAACCCAGTGTTTTGTAAGTATTTTCTGTTTTTAGATTAGGGTTTGATGTACTCTATTTGAAACCTGGTTTCTTGTGATGGTTTGCTATTAACTGTGATTGTATGATAAGTAATGCTGAATGATGCTTATGATTGATTGATGTTGAGATAGATGTGCACATTAAAATGCTTATACAGGTGATTCACAAGCTTTGTGAACAAATGCATGATATCATGATTGTGATTGTGAAATTAAGCAGGATGTGTATGTCAAATGTGAATGAGCTTATATGTGAGATTTTGAGCTCCAGAGTTGTTATTGTTGAATGCTATTACTTTGAAAGCATGAATGGTTTTGCCCAGGTTTTCTATGATTGAATCAATTGCTTGTTTTGCATCATGTGATCAAGGCCATTTGTTGAAAACCTTTTTATTGGCCAAATTCATAAAATTAGCCCACTAAAAGAGAACACTTTGTGTTCTATCCTTTGAACCCTTAGCCTTGAATATACACTGAAACCTTGATTGAAAATCTTTACCTTGAGTTAAGTAGAAGATCTTGTGTGGTATTGTTAAATGTTCAAGTTTGGGGTTGTTGGGAAAACATGAAAAGCATTGAGCTAAGAGCTAAAAAGTAAGAATATGCAAAGAAAAAAAAAGAAAAGAAAAAGAAGTAAAGCTCAATGCAAAGGCAAAAGAAAGTTGGGAATGAATAAGATGATTGTGTTGTTATGATTCTCTTAACTCAAGGATTTTGTGATCCAGAAAAACCAATTTTCTTGTTAGCCCAGCCACATTATAAGCCATAGAAAAGTCCTTGTGATGATGCATGCTTGTGAATGTTTTTGATTGTGGTAAAATGAAAGGCAAAGTTAATTCATGTAACATTGTGATAGTAGAGTGAATGAGTGATCATCTCTTATACACTTGAGTGTGAGTGAAACACTTGACTTAGTGAGGAAATATCACATGAACACATGAACATCCATGCTTAATTGATTGATCATTCATGAAAATAGCATTTGTTGGAATTTAAATGACTTTGTGAACACTAAAGCATGTGCACATCTTGATTGAACTCTTGGTCATAAGTTTGAGTGAAGTTTTTGCTTATCTTGAAAAGAAGATTTTTGAATGAAGTGAACCATCATATGAATTGGTTTAAGATGAGTTACATCTTATTTGCTTGAGGACAAGCAAAGTTTTAAGTTTGGGGTTGTGATAACAGTTGAAAAACTGTTATTTTCATGATTAAAATTGACACTAAAAGCAACCTTTACACTTAGAAACTAGCTTGAAATCATGCTTTTCTTTATATTTTTGGAAATAAGAGAGCTGGACAGGTTTATGCTTGATTTCAGTGTTTTTGTGCAGGTTTTAAGGTGAATTTGGTGAAAGAAGTGAAGAAGGAGAGAGATGAAATCAGAAAAGACAATAAAAAGTGCAAAAGGAGAAGCCGAAGTCACCGCTCAGCGGCAGTTTACCGCTGAGCGGCACTCAGGAGCTTGCGGGAGGTCCGCTGAGGGGCAAAATGGCCGCTGAGGGGAGAAAACAAGTCACGCACTCACCGCTGAGCGGTATTTACCGCTGAGCGGCACTCTGGAAGTCACGTAAGGTCCGCTGAGGGGCAAAATGGCCGCTGAGGGGAGAAAACAAGTCACGCATCACCGCTGAGCGGTATTTTACCGCTGAGCGGCACTTTAATGGGCTTGGACTTGACTTTTTGTAATTTACGAATGATACATAAGCTTTAGGGTTTCCTAGGGTTAGGTATCTCTGGCTGGAACGAAGCAAACACTCTCTCTTCCACCCCTTTGAAGGAGGATCTTGGATGCTGAGGCTTCCTCTTCACCTTTTTAGGGTTTATTCTTTCATTCTTTCATTGTAATTCATCTAGGTTCACCATGAATATGGTGAACTAAACTCTGTATGTTTGTTGGGGAATCAATGTAGTCTTGTGAAACTCTCATATATGGAATCTGTTTTTACATCTTTTAATTAAGACTTATGCTTTCTTTCATCATTAGTTAGGGTTTTTCCTCTTTGCTTAATGCTTGCATTGTTTAACTCATTCGATGCATGATTATTGGTTTTGTCGATACGGGCACGTACGGGGAAGTCTAGATCCGGGGAATTTCTCCCAATTTTATATTGGTTGTCGTTAAGCTCCTGTACTTATGAACTGATCATTAGGAATGCTAGGAATTGTATGAACTCGTGATTAGGGAGAAGCCTTCTGGAAAGGTACATTAGAGAGTGGCATTAACAATGATGATTTGATTGTTGAATTCCTTAAAATATATGAGAGTGGATAAGATGAAATTGAACCCCAACAACATATTCATATCTATATTTCATTGAAAGTGTTTATCCTTTGATTTTTGCCATTGATCAAAATTCATGCATACATGTTTATTTTCTGTCTTGCATTTTAAACCCCGAATATTTCGTTTGTAAGTCTTAGTTAATCAAGAAACCACATAACTAAACTAGGCCGTGAGTCCTTTGGGAAGAACGATACTTGGTCTTACCAAGTTTTATTACTTGAACGATTCGGTCATACTTGCCGATTGAAATCAAGTTTGTGACATCATATTTTGGTGTTCATAAATTTGTCCATCATTCATCCACTTCCTCCACTTCGTCCACTTCGTCCACTAAGTCCACATCATTCACTTCCTCCACTATGCCAACTTCCTCCACTTCGTCCACTTCGTCCATTTCGGCTACTTCCACCACTTCATCCAATTCGTCCATTTCGTCCAGTTCGTTCACTTCCTCCACTTCCTTTACTTCGTCGACTTCGACCACTTCGTCCAATTCCTCCAATTCCTCCACTTCCTCCACTTCCTCCACTTCCACCACTTCCTCCACTTTCTCCACTTCCTCCACTTCCTCAACTTCCTCCAGCTCCTGTACTTCCTCCACCTCCTCAACTTCCTCCACTTCCTCCACTTCTCTTACTTCGTCCACTTCTTTGTGAACTTCGTCCACTTTCTCCACTTCCTCCACTTCCCCCACTTCCTCCACTTGGTCCACTTGCTCCATTTCGTCCACTTCGTCAATTTCGTCGGCTCAGACCACTTTGTCTAGTTCGTCTGATTAGTCCAGTTCGTTTACTTCCTCCACTTCCTCCACTTCCTCCACTTTGTCCACTTTGTCCACTTCGTCCACTAAGTCCACTTCGTCCGCTTCGTGCACTTCGTCCACTTTGTCCACTTCGTCCACTTTGTCCACTTCGTCAACTTTGTCCACTTCCTCCACTTTATCCACTTCCTCCAATTCATCCACTTCGTTCACTTTGTCCACTTCGTCCACATCGTCCACTTCGTCCGTTTCCTCTACTTCGAATACTTCGTCGACTTCGACCACTTCGTCGACTCCGACCACTTCATCTAGTTCGTCCGATTCGTCCAGTTCGTCCACTTCCTCCACTTCCCCCACTTCCTCCACTTCCCCAACTTCCTAAACCTCCTCCACTTCCTTCACTTCCTCAACTTCCTCCACTTCCTTCACTTCCCCTACTTCGTCCACTTCTATGTCAACTTCGTCCACTTCGTCAACTTCCTCGACTTCCTCCACTTCCCCCACTTCCTCCACTTCGTCCATTTTGTCGACTCCGACCACTTCGTGTAGTTCGTCCGATTCGTCCAGTTCGTCCACTTCCTCCACTTCCTCCACTTCCTCAACTTCTTCCACTTCCTTCACTTCCTCCACTTCCTCCACTTTGTCCACTTCCTCCACTAAGTCCAGTTCGTCCACTTCGTGCACTTTATCCACTTCGTCCACTTTATCCACTTCGACTACTTTATCCACTTCCTCCACTTCCTCCACTAACTCCACTTCGTCCACTAAGTCCATTTCCTCCACTTCCTCCACTTTACCCACTTCCTCCAATTCGTCTAGTTCGTCCACTTTGTCCACTTCGTCCACTTCGTCCATTTCGTCTACTTCGACCACTTCGTCCAATTCGTCCAGTTTGTTCACTTCCTCCACGTCCTCCACTTCCTCCACTTCGACCACTTCGTCCACTTCGTCCAATTCCTCCACTTCCTCCACTTCCTCGACTTCGCCAACTTCCTCCACTTCCTCCACTTCCTCTACTTCCTCAACTTCCTCCACCTCCTCCACTTCCTTCACTTCCTCAACTTCCTCCACTTCCTCCACTTCCCCTACTTCGTCCAATTCTTTGTCATCTTCGTTCACTTCGTCAACTTCCTCCACTTCCTCCACTAACCCCACTTCTTCCTCTTCGTCCACTTCGTCCATTTCATCGACTCCGACCACTTCGTCTAGTTCGTCCGATTCGTCCAGTTCGTCCACTTCCTCCACTTCCTCAACTTCCTACACTTCCTCCACTTGCTCAACTTCCTGCACTCCCTCCACTTCCTCCACTTCCTCCAGTTTGTCCACTAAGTCCACTTCGTCCACTTCGTCCAATTCTTCCACTTTGTGCACTTCGTCTACTTCGTCCACTTTGTCTACTTCGTCCACTTCGTCAACTTTGTCCACTTCCTCCACTTCGTCCACTTTATCCACTTCCTCCAATTCGTCCACTTCGCTCATTTTGTCCACTTCGTCCACTTCGACCACTTCGTCCACTTTGTTCAATTCCTCCACTTCCTCCACTTGCTCCACTTCCTCCACTTCCTCCACTTTGTCCAGTTCGTCCACTTCGTTCACTTCCTCCACTTCCTCCACTTCCTCCACTAAGTCCACTAAGTCCACTTCCTCCACTTTGTCCACTTCAACCACTTTGTCCACTTCGTCCACTTTGTCCACTTCGTCCACTTCGACCACTTCGTCCATTTCGTGTACTTCGACCACTTCGTTCACTTCGTCCACTTTCCTCCACTCCCTCCACTTCCTCCACTTCCTCTACTTTGTCCACTAAGTCCACTTTGTGCACTTTGTCCACTTCGTCCACTTCGTCAACTTTGTCCACTTTATCCACTTCCTCCAATTCGTCCACTTCGTCCAATCCGTCCACTTCGTCCATTTCGTCTACTTCGACCACTTCGTCGACTTCGACAACTTCGACCACTTCGTCCACTTTGTCCACATCGTGCACTTCGTCCACTTTGACCACTTCGCCCATTTCGTGTACTTTGACCACTTTGTTTACTTCGTTCACTTTCCACCACTCCCTCCACTTCCTCCACTTTGTCCACTTCGTACAATAAGTCCACTTCGTCCACTTTGTCCACTTCGTCCACTTTGTCAACTTTGTCCAATTCCTCCGCTTTATTCCACTTCCTCCACTTCCTCCACTTCCTCAACTTCCTCCACCTCCACTTCCTCCACTTCCTCAACTTCCTCCACCTCCTCTACTTCCTCTACTACCCCTACTTCGTCCACTTCTTTGTCAACTTCATCCACTTCGTCAACTTCCTCCACTTCCTCCACTTCCTCCACTTCCTCCACTCCGTCCACTTCGTCGATTTCGTCGAGTCTGACCACTTCGTCTAGTTCATCCGATTCGTCCAGTTCGTCCAGTTCGTCCACTTCCTCCACTTCCTTCACTTCCTCCACTTTCTCCACTTCCACCCCTTCTTCCACTTCCTCCACTTCCTCCACTTGCTCCACTTCTTCCACTTCCTCCACTTCGTCTACTTCGACCAGTTTGTCCACTTCGTCCATTTCGTCTACTTCGACCACTTCGTCAATTCGTCCAATTCGTCCACTTCCTCCACCTCCTCCACTTCCTCCATTTCCTCCACTAAGTCCACTTCCTCCACTTCCTCCACTTCGTCCATTTCGTCTACTTCGACCATGATGGACAAATTTGTAAGCACCAAAATATGATGTCACAAACTTGTTTCACAATCGGCAAGTATGACCGAATCGTTCAAGTAATAAAACTTGGTAAGACCAAGTATCGTTCTTCCCAAAGGACTCACGGCCTAGTTTAGTTATGTGATTTCTTGATTAGCTAAGACTTAAGAAAACAATGATTGAAATTTTAATATGCAAGACGAAAATAAACATGTATGCATGAATTGATCAATGGCAAAGACATAAGATAAACACTTTCAATGGATTAAATGAATGAATATGTTGTTGGGGGTCAATTTCATCTCATCCACTCTCATATATTTTAGGAATTCCTCTTTCAAATCATCATTGTTAATGCCACTCTCTAATGTACCATTCTAGATGGCTTCTCCCTAATCAAATAGTTCATACAATTCCTAGCATTCCTAATGATTAGTTCATGAGTGCAGGAGCTTAAGGCAACCAATATAATGTTGTCAGTAAAATATTGGGAGAAATTCCCCGGATCTAGATTTCCCCGTACGTGTCCGTATCAACAAAACCAATAATCATGCATTAGAATGAGTTAAACAATGCAAGCATTGAGCAAAGAGGAAAAACCCTAACTAATGATGAAAAGAAAGCATATGTCTTAATTCAAAGATGTATTCAACAAATCCATATATGAGAGCTTCAAGAGATTACATTAATTCCCCAACAAACATACAAGGTTTAGTTCACCACATTCATGGTGAACCTAGATGAAATACAATGAAAGTATGAAAGAATAAACCCAATAAAGTGGAAGAGGTAGCCTGAGCATCCAAGATCCTCCTTCAAAGGGGTGAAAGAGAGAGTGTTTGCCTCGTTTCTGCCAAAGATACTAACTAAAGGACGTGCAAGCCCTTAAATACTAATCTAGAGTTACAAAAGATTATAAAAGTCCAAGCCCAAAAAGTGCCGCTCAGCGCCATTTACCGCTCAGCGGTGGTTACGCGTCTTCTTTCTTCCCCTCAGCGGCCATTTTGCCCCTCAGCGGTTCCAACGTCACCTCTTGAGTGCCGCTCAGCGGTAGTTTGCCGCTGAGCGGTGCCTTCGACTTCTCCTTTTTGCACTCTTTCTTGTCTTTTCTAATGTCCTCTCTCTTATTCTTCACTTCTTTCACCAAATTCACCTCAAAACCTGCACAAAAACACTTAAATCAAGCATAAACCTGTCCAGCTCTCTTATTTCTGAAAATATAAACAAAATGCATGATTTCAAGCTAGTTTCTAAGTCTAAAGGTTGCTTTTAGTATCACTTTTAAGCATGAAAATAACAGTTTTTCAACTGTTATCACAACCCCAAACTTAGAACTTTGCTTGTCCTCAAGCAAACAAAATGTAACTCCATCTCCAACCAATTCATATGATGGTTTACTCATTCAAAATCCTCTTTTCAAGATAAGTAATAACTTCACTCAAACTTAAGACCAAGAGTTCAATCAAGATGTGCACATGCTTTAGTGTTCACAAAGTCATTTAAATTCCAACAAATGCTATTTTTCATGAATGATCAATCAATTAAGCATGGATGTTCATGTGCTTATGGAATATTTCCTCACTAGGTAAAGTGTTTCACTCAACACACAAGTGTATAAGAGGTAAAGTGTTTCACTCATTCACTCCACTATCACAATGTCACATGAATCAACTTTGCCTTTCATTTAACCACAATCAAATACATTCACAAGCATGCATCATCACAAGGACTTTTCAATGGCTTATAATGTGGCTGGGCTAACAAGAAAATTGGTTTTTCTGGATCACAAAATCATAACAACACAATCTTCTTATTCATTCCCAACTTTCTTTTGCCTTTGCTTTTGCATTTGCATTGAGCTTTGCTTCTTTTTCTTTTCTTTTCTTTGCAAATTCTTACTTTTTAGCTCTTAGCTCAATGCTTTTTCCTTTTTCATGTTTCCCCAATAACCCCAAACTTGAACATTTAACAATACCACACAAGATCTTCTACTTAACTCAAGGTAAAGATTTTCAATCAAGGGTGTTCAGTGTATATTTAAGGCTAAGGGTTTAAAGGATAGAACACAACGTGTTCTCTTT
The DNA here is from genome assembly GCF_029865625.1 of Vigna umbellata. NCBI lineage: Eukaryota > Viridiplantae > Streptophyta > Magnoliopsida > Fabales > Fabaceae > Vigna > Vigna umbellata. The sequence goes on along the minus strand of NC_142174.1, from coordinate 2,439,014 downwards.
TAGAAGGCTAACTTTATGAATTTGGCCAATAAAAAGGGTTTCAAAAACACGGCCTTTGATCATATGATGCAAAACAAGCAATTGATTCAATCATAGAAAACCTGGGCAAAGTCATTCATGCTTTCAAAGTAATAGCATTCAACAATAACAACTCTGGAGCTCAAAACCTCACATATAAGCTCATTCACATTTGACATACACATCATGCTTAATTTCACAATCACAATCATAATATTATGCATTTGTTCACAAAGCTTGTGAATCACCTGTATAAGCATTTTAATGTGCACATCACCTCAACATCAATCAATCAATAAGCATCATTCAATCATTACTTATCACACAATCACAGTTAATAGCAAACCATCATAAGGAACCAGGTGTTCAATAGAGTACATCAAACCCTAATCTAAAAACAAAAACAAATAAGTTCAGAAAACTTAAACCAAACAAAGCATAAGTCCTGCTCTAGTTATGATAGCATTCATCAGTAAATGCTATCTCAACTCCTCCTCAATCTGAGCTGTCCTCTGTATCCTCCTTCTTCTTGGATCTTATAGTCTTGATTCTTTTTGCCCGATGAGGAGGCCATCCCTGCATCAAACATAATTCACAAAACCAAAAGATACATTGTTAAGCATTAGTAAATCATAATGAAGAAATCAGCCCCTTCAATGATGCTCTCTCCCAACCCCAAACTTAGATGGAAAACTAGTGAGCAAGTGAGTGGAAGAGAAATTTTCTTAAGAGGGAAGAGTAAAAAGATGTGGAAAACCTAGGAGAAGAGGTGTGGAAGTGTTTATGCAGAGAAGAACTTGAAAGAGTGTAAAAACGCGCAGCTTAGGGTTTAAAAATACCCCAATGGGCTCGGGTTCCGCTAAGGGGAACTTAAGCCCATCTGCGTTAGTACCGCTCAGCGGTAAATGCCGCTCAGCGGCACTTTCGTGATGTGCCCTTCTCCTTCTTTTCTTGACCTACGTGCCTTCCTAGCATACCCCTCATAGGTTCCCTGCAATTCAATGTTAAAAATGCTTATGCAAACCCTAACTAAAATAGACAAACAGAAAACAATCAATCAACTGGGTTGCCTCCCAGCAAGCGCTTCTTTAACGTCACTAGCTTGACCCAGTAAAGCTCAGGTTCCTTCTTCTTTTTCTTCTTTCTACTGAACTTCTTCAGAAATTTGATCAAACCAGGAACCTGTTGCAATGTCTCAATCATAGGAACTTTAATCTCCAATTTCTTGAAGATTTCCATAAAGCACTTGAATTTATTTTCCTTCCTATGATTCTTCTTTAGATGAGGATGTGATTTTTCATGTGATTTCTTCTTCTTTCCTCTCATCTTCTTTTTCTTCCTTTTTCTCTCCCTAAATTTTCTCTTTTTCTCTTCTTTTATTTTTTTCTTCCTTTCTCTTTTTCTCCTCAACTTCTTTATCTTCACACAAATTTTCTTTCTCTCTTTTCTCTCAACCAATTCTTTTTCTTTTTCTTCATCTTTATCTTTCTCACTCAACTCTTCTTTCTCTTTTCTCTCTACCCTTTCCTCATCTCCCTCTAATTTTTCCTCATCAAGAATCTTGTCACTTTCAGTGATAATGACTTGCCCTTCCTCCTTAAGGTTAACATCAGTATTAACATCATCATTTAATATCTGACTAATGTGACGAAGTTGCATCTCCATTCTTTTACATGATTCTTCAATGCTTTTCTGAGTAGAGTCGGAATTTTTCAAAAATCGTTGAAGGGTGTCCTCCAACCTATCCAAACTTCCTGATAGAAAGGGTTGTTGCTGCCATTGTTGTTGTGGTTGGTTCTCAAATTGTCCAGCAGCTTGCCAAAATTGGCTTTGATCCATGCTTGAGTGAGGTTCCCACCATTGGTTGAGATTACTTTGGTAGAATTGAGTGCCCCTATAGTTAAACTCTTGACCAAATTGCATTCTGCAGACATTAGGCACAAAACCCTAAAAACAATTGTTAGCACAAAAAGATAGAGAAAAAACTAAAGATTTAAAAGATATAAGAAGATAAAAGATTTAGAAGATAGAATCAAATAAAATAGAATAAAACCTAATCTAAAAAATAAAATCTAATCTAAAAGATAAAATAAAATAAAATCTAACCTAACCTAAAAGATAGAATAAGAATAAAATAAAATCTAACCTAAAAAGATAAAAAAAAATAAAATCTAATAAAATAAAATAAAATCTAACCTAAAAAGATAAAAAGATAAAATACAATAAAATAAAATAAAATCTAATCTAAAAAGATAAAATAAAATCAAATAAAAACCGAAAAATAAAAAAAACAGAAAATAAAAACAGAAAACAGAAAAACAGAAAATAAAAAAAATAAAAATAAAATCAAATAAAATACAAACTGAAAAATATAAACAGAAAAATAAAATAAGATAAAATAAAAATTCGAAATTTAAATTAAAAATAAAAGAAATAAGTCAAAGATAATCAATAATCACACAAATTAACCAGTTAAACCACGAGTCCCCGGCAACGGCGCCAAAAACTTGATGGACAAATTTGTAAGCACCAAAATATGATGTCACAAACTTGTTTCACAATCGGCAAGTATGACCGAATCGTTCAAGTAATAAAACTTGGTAAGACCAAGTATCGTTCTTCCCAAAGGACTCACGGCCTAGTTTAGTTATGTGATTTCTTGATTAGCTAAGACTTAAGAAAACAATGATTGAAATTTTAATATGCAAGACGAAAATAAACATGTATGCATGAATTGATCAATGGCAAAGACATAAGATAAACACTTTCAATGGATTAAATGAATGAATATGTTGTTGGGGGTCAATTTCATCTCATCCACTCTCATATATTTTAGGAATTCCTCTTTCAAATCATCATTGTTAATGCCACTCTCTAATGTACCATTCTAGATGGCTTCTCCCTAATCAAATAGTTCATACAATTCCTAGCATTCCTAATGATTAGTTCATGAGTGCAGGAGCTTAAGGCAACCAATATAATGTTGTCAGTAAAATATTGGGAGAAATTCCCCGGATCTAGATTTCCCCGTACGTGTCCGTATCAACAAAACCAATAATCATGCATTAGAATGAGTTAAACAATGCAAGCATTGAGCAAAGAGGAAAAACCCTAACTAATGATGAAAAGAAAGCATATGTCTTAATTCAAAGATGTATTCAACAAATCCATATATGAGAGCTTCAAGAGATTACATTGATTCCCCAACAAACATACAAGGTTTAGTTCACCATATTCATGGTGAACCTAGATGAAATACAATGAAAGTATGAAAGAATAAACCCAATAAAGTGGAAGAGGTAGCCTGAGCATCCAAGATCCTCCTTCAAAGGGGTGAAAGAGAGAGTGTTTGCCTCGTTTCTGCCAAAGATACTAACTAAAGGACGTGCAAGCCCTTAAATACTAATCTAGAGTTACAAAAGATTATAAAAGTCCAAGCCCAAAAAGTGCCGCTCAGCGCCATTTACCGCTCAGCGGTGGTTACGCGTCTTCTTTCTTCCCCTCAGCGGCCATTTTGCCCCTCAGCGGTTCCAACGTCACCTCTTGAGTGCCGCTCAGCGGTAGTTTGCCGCTGAGCGGTGCCTTCGACTTCTCCTTTTTGCACTCTTTCTTGTCTTTTCTAATGTCCTCTCTCTTATTCTTCACTTCTTTCACCAAATTCACCTCAAAACCTGCACAAAAACACTTAAATCAAGCATAAACCTGTCCAGCTCTCTTATTTCTGAAAATATAAACAAAATGCATGATTTCAAGCTAGTTTCTAAGTCTAAAGGTTGCTTTTAGTATCACTTTTAAGCATGAAAATAACAGTTTTTCAACTGTTATCACACCACTTGGTCCAATTCGTCCATTTCATTCACTTCCTCCACTTCCTCCACTTCCTGCATTTCGTCGACTTCGACCACTTCGTCTACTTCGTCCAATTCCACCAATTCCTCCACTTCCTCCACTTCCTCCACTTCCTCCACTTCCTTCACTTCCTCCACTCCTCCACTTCCTCCACTTCCTCCACTTCCTCCACTTCCTCTAGTTCCTCCGCTTCCTCCGCTTCCTCCACTTCCTCCACTTTATCCCCTTCGTCCACTTCGTCCACCTCGTCAACTTCGTCCACTTCATGTACTTCGTCTACTTCATCCACTTCTTCTACTTCCTGCATATCAGCCACTTCTTCCAATTCCTCCACTTCCTCCACTTCCTCCATCTCCTCCACTTCCTCCACTTTGTCCACTTCCTCCACTTCGTTCACTTCCTCCACTTCCTCCACTTTGTCCACTTCGTCCACTTCGTCAACTTTGTCCAATTCCTCCACTTTATTCCACTTCCTCCACTTCCTCAACTTCCTCACCCTCCACTTCCTCCACTTCCTCAACTTCCTCCACTTCGTCCACTTCCTCTACTACCCCTACTTCGTCCACTTCTTTGTCAACTTCATCCACTTCGTTAACTTCCTCCACTTCGTCCACTTCCTCCACTTCCTGCACTTCGTCCACTTCCTCCACTTCGTCCATTTCGTCGACTTCGACCACTTCGTCTAGTTTGTCCGATTCGTCCAGTTCGTCCACTTCCTCCACTTCCTCCACTTCCTCGACTTCCTCCACCTCCTCCACTTCCTCCACTTCCTCCACTTCCTCCACCTCGTTCACGTCGTCCACTTCGTCCACTTCTTCCACTTCCTCTACTTCCTCCACTTGCTCCACTTGCTCCACTTGCTCCACTTCTTCCACTTCCTCCACTTCGTCTACTTCGACCACTTTGTCCACTTCGTCCATTTCGTCTACTTCGACCACTTCGTCCAATTCGTCCAATTCGTCCACTTCCTCCACCTCCTCCTCTTCCTCCATTTCCTCCACTAAGTCCACTTCCTCCACTTCGTCCATTTCGTCTACTTCGACCATTTGGTCCAATTCTTCCAGTTCATTCACTTCCTCCACTACCTCCATTTCGTCGACTTCGACCACTTCGTCTACTTCGTCCAATTCCACCAATTCCTCCACTTCCTCCACTACCTCCACTCCTCCACTTCCTCCACTTCCTCCACTTCCTCGACTTCCTCTAGTTCCTTCACTTCCTCCACTCCTCCACTTCCTCCACTTCCTCCACTTTGTCCCCTTCGTCGACTTCGTGCACCTCGTCAACTTCGTCCACTTCGTCAACTTCGTCCACTTCATGTACTTCGTCTACTTCATCCACTTCTTCTACTTCCTGCATATCAGCCACTTCTTCCAATTCCTCCACTTCCTCCACTTGCTCCACTTGCTCCACTTGCTCCACTTCCTCCACTTCCTCCACTTCCTCCACTTCCTCCACTTCCTCCACTTTGTCCACTTCCTCCACTTCGTTCACTTCCTCCACTTTGTCCACTTTGTCCACTTCGTTCACTTCCTCCACTTCCTCCACTAAGTCCACTAAGTCCACTTCCTCCACTTTGTCTACTTCAACCACTTTGTCCACTTTGTCCACTTCGTGCACTTCGTCCACTTCGACCACTTCGTCCATTTCGTGTACTTCGTCCACTTCGGCCACTTCGTCCATTTCGTCCACTTCCTTCACTTCCTCCCCTTCATCCATTTATCCACTTCCTCTACCTCCTCCACAACGGCCACTTCGTCCATTTCGTCTACTTCGACCACTTCATCCAGTTCGTCCACTTCCTCTACTTCCTCCACTTCCTCCACTTCTTCCACTTCATCCACTTCGTTCACTTCGTCCACTAAGACCACTAAGACCACTAAGTCCACAACATCCACTTCGTCCACTTTGTCAATTTCCTCCATTTCCTCCATTTCCTCCATTTCGTCCACTTCATGCACTTGCTCCACTTCGTCCACTTCGTCAACATGCTCCACTTCCTCCACTTCGTCCACTTCATCCATTTTGTCGACTTCGACCACTTCGTCCAGTTCGTCCACTTCTTCCACTTCCTGCACTTCCTCCACTTCCTCCACTTCCTTCACTTCCTCCACTTCCTAAACTTCCTCCACTCCCTCCACCTCCTCCACTAAGTCCACTTCCTCCACTTTGTCCACTTCGTCCACTAAGTCCACTTCGTGCACTTCGTCCACTTTGTCAACTTTGTCCACTTCGTCAACTTTGTCCACTTCCTCCACTTTCACCACTTCGTCCACTTCCTCTACTTCGTCCACTTTGCCCACTTCGTCCACTTCGACCACTTCGTCCACTTCTTCCAATTCCTGCACTTCCTCCACTTCCTTCACTTCGTCCACTTCCTTCACTTCCTCCACTTCCTCTGCTTCCTCCACTTTCTGCACTTCCTCCACTTCCTCCACTTCCTCCACTTCCTCCACTTTGCCCACTTCCTCCTCTTTGTCCTCTTCGTCCATTTCGTCTACTTCGACCACTTCGTCCACATCTTTCAATTCGTCCAGTTCGTCCACTTCCTCCAATTCGTCGAATTCGACCACTTCGTCCAATTCCTCCAATTCGTCCACTCCCGGCACTTCCTCCATTTCTTCCACTTCCTCCACTTCCTCCACTTCCTCCACCTCCTCCACTTCCTCCACTTCCTCCACTTCCTCTAGTTCCTTCACTTCCTCCACTTCCTCCACTTATTCCACTTCGTCCACATCGTCCACTAAGTCCACATCGTCTACCTCGTCCACTTCCTCCGCTTCGTCCACTTCCCCCACTTCGTCCACTAAGTCCACTTCGTCCACTTCGTCCACTTCCTGCACTTCCTCCAGTTCCTCCAGTTCCTCCAGTTCCTCCACTTCCTCTACTTCCACCACTTCCACCACTTCCTCAACTTCCTCCACTTCGTTCACTTCTTCCACTTCATCAACATCGTCCACTATGTCCACTAAGTCCACTTCGTCCACTTTGTCAACTTCGTCCGCTTCGTCAACTTCGTCCGCTTCGTCCATTTCGTCTACTTCGACCACTTCGTCCAATTCGTCCAGTTCGTCGACCTCCTTCACTTCCTCTACTTCCTCCACTTAGTCCACTTCGTCAACTTCGTCAACTTCCTCCACTTCCTCCACTTCGTCCATTTCGTCTACTTCGACCACTTCGTCCACTTGGTCCAATTTGTCCAGTTTGTGCACTTTCTTCACTTCCTCCACTTCCTTCACTTCCTCCACTTCCTCCACTTCGGCCACTTCCTCCACTTTGTCCACATCGTCCATTTTGTTTACTTCGACCATTTCGTCCATTTCATCTAGTTCGTCCACTTCCTCCTCTTCTTCCACTTCCTCCACTTCCTTCACTTCCTTCACTTCCTCCACTTCCTCCACTTCGTAAGCTTTGTCCACTTCGTCCACTTCCTCCACTTCCTTCACTTCCTCTACTTCGTCCACTTTGTCCACTTCGTCCACTTCCTCCACTTCGTCCACTTCGAGAACTTCGTCCACTTCATCCAATTTGTCCAGTTCCTCCACTTCCTCCACTTTCTCCACTTCCTTCACTTCCTCCACTTCCTCCACTTCCTCCACTTCCTCCACTTCCTCCATTTCGTCAACTTCCTCCACTTCCTCCAGTTCCTCCACTTTGCCCACTTCCTCTTCTTTGTCCACTTCATCCATTTCGTCTACTTCGACAACTTCGTCCAATTCGTCCACTTCCTCCACTTGCTCCACTTCGTCGACTTCGACCACTTCGTCCAATTCCTCCAATTCGTCCACTTCCGGCACTTCCGCTACTTCTTCCACTTCCTCCACTTCCTCCACCTTCTGCAGTTCCTCCACTTCCTCTACTTCCACTAGTTCCTTCACTTCCTCTACTTCCTCCACTTCCTCCACTTCCTCCACTTCGTCCACATTGTCCACTAATTCCACATCGTCCACTTCGTCCACTTCCTCCACTAAGTCCACTTCGTCCACTTCCTCTAGTTCCTCAACTTTGTCCACTTCCTCTACTTCCACCACTTCCACTACTTCCTCCACTTACTCCACTTCCTCCACATCGTCCATTAAGTCCACTAAGTCCACTTCGTCCACTTTGTCAACTTCGTCCGCTTCGTCAACTTTATCCACTTCCTCCACTTCGTCTATTTCGTCTACTTCGACCACTTTGTCCACTTCGTTCAAATCGTCCAGTTCGTCCACGTCCTTCACTTCCTCCACTTCCTCCACTTCGTCCACTTCGTCTACTTCGTCCACTTCCTCCACTTCGTCCATTTCGTCTACTTCGAGCCTTTCGTCCAATTCGTCCACTTCCTCCACTTCGGCCACTTCCTCCACTTCGTCCACTTCGTCCGTTTTGTTTACTTCGACCACTTCGTCCAATTCGTCTAGTTCGTCCACTTCCTCCTCTTCTTCCACTTCCTCCACTTTCTCCAGTTCCTTCACTTCCTCCACTTCCTCCACTTCGTCAACTTTGTCCACTTCCTCCACTTCCTCCACTTCCTCCACTTCCTCCACTTCCTTCACTTCCTCTACTTCGTCCACTTTGTCCTCTTCGTCCACTTCCAGCACTTCCTCCACTTCGTCCACTTCGACAACGTCGTCCACTTCGTCCAATTCGTCCAGTTCCTCCATTTCTCCACTTCCCTCACTTCCTCCACTTCCTTCAGTTCCTCCACGTCGTATACTTCGTCCACGTTGTCCACTTCCTCCACTTCCTCCACTTCGTCCACTTTGTCAACCTCGTCTACTTCCTCCACTTCCTCTACTTCCTCTAGTTCTTCCACTTCCACCACTTCCTCCACTTCGTCCACTTCCTCCAGTTCCTCCACTTCCTCCACTTCCTCTACTTCCCCCACTTCCTCCGCTTCCTCCAGTTCCTCCACTTCCTCTACTTCCTCCACTGCCTCCACTTCCTAAAGTTCCTCCACTTCCTCCACATCCTACACTTCCTCCAGTTCGTCCAAATCGTCAATTTCGTACATTTATTCCACTTTGTCCACTTCTCCCACTTCGTCTACTTTGTCAGCTTCCTCCACTTTGTCCACTTTATCCACTCCGTCCACTTCCTCCACTTCCTCCACTTGCTCCACCTCCTCCACTTGGTCCACTTTGTCCAATTCGTCCACTTTCTCCACTTCCTCCACTTCCTTCACTTCCTCCACTTCCTCCAATTCATCCACTTCCTCCACTTCCTGCACTTCATCCACTTCCTCCGCTTCCTCCATTTTCTCCACTTCCTCCACTTCTTCCACTTCTTCCACTTCGTCCACATCGTTAACTTCGTCCACTTCCTCCACTCACTCCACTTCCTCCAGTTCCTCCACTTCGTCCTCTTCGTCTATTTCGTCTACTTCGACCACTTCGTCCAATTCGTCCAGTTCGTCTACTTCCTTCACTTCCTCCACTTCCTCCCCTTCGTCCACGTCGTCCACTTCGTCCAATTCGTCCACTTCCTCCACTTCCTCCACTTCCTTCACCACCACCACTTTGTCCACTTCGTCAGCTTCCTCAACTTCATCCACTTCGTCCCCTACGTCATCTTCGTTCACTTCCTACACTTTCTCAAATAAGTCCACTAAGTCCACTTCCTCCACTTCGTCCACCCACTTCGTCCACTTGCTCCATTTCATCCGCTTCCTCCATGATAACAGTTGAAAAACTGTTATTTTCATGCTTAAAAGTGATACTAAAAGCAACCTTTAGACTTAGAAATTAGCTTGAAATCATGCATTTTGTTTATATTTTCAGAAATAAGAGAGCTGGACAGGTTTATGCTTGATTTGAGTGTTTTTGTGCAGGTTTTGAGGTGAATTTGGTGAAAGAAGTGAAGAATGAGAGAGAGGACATTAGAAAAGACAAGAAAGAGTGCAAAAAGAGAAGTCGAAGGCACCGCTCAGCGGCAAACTACCGCTGAGCGCACTCAAGAGGTGGCGTTGGAATCGCTGAGGGGCAAATGGCCGCTGAGGGGAAGAAAGAAGACGCGTAACCACCGCTGAGCGGTAAATGGCGCTGAGCGGCACTTTTTGGGCTTGGGCTTTTGTAATCTTTTGTAACTCTAGATTAGTATATAAGGGCTTGCACGTCCTTTAGTTAGAGATCTTTGGCAGAAACGAGGCAAACACTCTCTCTTCCACCCCTTTGAAGGAGGATCTTGGATGCTCAGGCTACCTCTTCACCTTTATTGGGTTTATTCTTTCATACTTTCATTGTTATTCATCTAGGTTCACCATGAATATGGTGAACTAAACCTTGTATGTTTGTTGGGGAATCAATGTAATCTCTTGAAGCTCTCATATATGGATTTGTTGAATACATCTTTGAATTAAGACATATGCTTTCTTTTCATCATTAGTTAGGGTTTTTCCTCTTTGCTCAATGCTTGCATTGTTTAACTCATTCTAATGCATGATTATTGGTTTTGTTGATACGGACACGTACGGGGAAATCTAGATCCGGGGAATTTCTCCCAATATTTTACTGACAATATTATATTGGTTGCCTTAAGCTCCTGAGGTAATGAACTAATCATTAGGAATGCTAGGAATTGTATGAACTATTTGATTAGGGAGAAGCCATCTAGAATGGTACATTAGTGAGTGGCATTAACAATGATGATTTGAATGTTGAATTCCTAAAATGTATGAGAGTGGATGAGATGAAATTGACCCCCAACAACATATTCATTCATATATTCCATTGAAAGTGTTTATCTTATGTCTTTGCCATTGATCAATTCATGCATACATGTTTATTTTCGTCTTGCATATTAAAATTTCAATCATTGTTTTCTTAAGTCTTAGCTAATCAAGAAATCACATAACTAAACTAGGCCGTGAGTCCTTTGGGAGAACGATACTTGGTCTTACCAAGTTTATTACTTGAAACGATTCGGTCATACTTGCCGATTGTGAAACAAGTTTGTGACATCATATTTTGGTGCTTACAAATTTGTCCATCAAGTTTTTGGCGCCGTTGCCGGGGACTCGTGGTTTAACTGGTTAATTTGTGTGATTATTGATTATCTTTGACTTATTTTTTTATTTTTAATTTAAATTTCGAATTTTTTTAATTTTATTTTATTTTTCTGTTTATATTTTTCAGTTTGTATTTTATTTGATTTTATTTTATTTTTCTGTTTTCTGTTTTTCTGTTTTCTATTTTTATTTTCTGTTTTTTATTTTTCGGTTTTTATTTGATTTGATTTTATTTTAGGTTAGATTAGATTAGATTTTTTTTTAGGTTAGATTTTATTTTTATTTTTTTAGATTAGATTTTATTTTATTTTATTAGATTTTATCTTTTTATCTTTTTAGGTTAGATTTTATTTTATTCTTATTCTATCTTTTAGGTTAGGTTAGATTTTATTTTATTTTATCTTTTAGATTAGATTTTATTTTTTAGATTAGGTTTTATTTTATTTTATTTGATTCTATCTTCTAAATCTCTTATCTTCTTATATCTTTTCAATCTTTATTTTCTTTTCTCTATCTTTTTGTGCTAACAATTGTTTTTAGGGTTTTGTGCCTAATGTCTGCAGAATGCAATTTGGTCAAGAGTTTAATTATAGGGGCACTCAATTCTACCAAAGTAATCTCAACCAATGGTGGGAACCTCACTCAAGCATGGATCAAAGCCAATTTTGGCAAGCTGCTGGACAATTTGAGAACCAACCACAACAACAATGGCAGCAAAAATCCTCTCTATCAGAAAGTTTGGAGGACACCCTTCAACGATTTTTGAAAAGTTCCGACTCTACTCAGAAAAGCATTGAAGAATCATGTAAAAGGATGGAGATGCACTTTCGTTACATTAGTCAGAGATTGGATGATGAGGTTAATACTGAAGTTAACCTTAAGGAGGAAGGGCAAACCAATGTCACTGAAAGTGACAAGATTCTTGATGAGAAAAAAATAGAGGGAGATGCGGAAAAGGTAGAGAGAAAAGAGAAAGAAGTGGTTGAGAGAGAAGAGAGAAAGAAAATTTGTGTGAAGATAAAGAAGTTGAGGAGAAAAAGAGAAAGGAAGAAAAAAATAAAAGAAAAGAAAAAGAGAAAATTTGGGGAGAGAAAGCGTAAGAAAAAGAAGATGAGAGGAAAGAAGAAGAAATCATATGAAAAATCACATCCTCATCTAAAGAAGAATCATAGGAAGGAAAAGAAATTTAAGTGCTTCATGGAAATCTTCAAGAAATTGGAGATTAAAGTTCCTATGATTGAGACACTGCAACAGGTTCCTGGTTTGATCAAATTTCTGAAGAAGTTCAGTAGGAAGAAGAAGAAAAAGAAGAAGGAACTTGAGCTTTACTGGGTCAAGCTAATGACGTTAAAAGAGCGCTTGCTGGGAGGCAACCCAGTGGATTTAAAAACTTTTGATTTGGTTTTGTAATTTTTAATTTGTGAACATTATTTTTGTATTCATTTTGTTGGATTTAGCATCTACTGAAGGATGCTAGGTGGTTAAGTATCTACTGAAGGATACTAAGTTTGTAACACCTACTGATGGGTGTTGGTGAGAAGATTTTGCACCTACTGATGGGTGTTGGTAAGTTGGAAACACCTACTGATGGGTGTTGGTGGAATTTGGGTCAGGCTCGTGACGTTAAACAAGCGCTACCTGGGAGGCAACCCAGTTGATTGATTGTTTCTGTTTGTTTATTTTTAGTTAGGATTTGCATAAGCATCTTTAACAATGAATTGCAGGGAACCTATGAGGCACATGTAGGGAAGGCACGCAGGTAATGAAAAGAAGGAGAAGGGCACATCACGAAAGTGCCGCTGAGCGGCAATTACCGCTGAGCGGTACTCTCGCAGATGGGCTTTAGTTCCCCTTAGCGGAACCCGAGCCCATTAGGGTATTTTTAAACCCTAAGCTGCGTAATTTCTCAGTCTTTCAAGCTCTTCTCTGCACAAACACTCCCACATACCTTCTCTTAGGTTTTCCACATCTTTTTACTCTTCCCTCTTAAGAAAATTTCTCTTCCACTCACTTGCTCACTAGTTTTCCATCTAAGTTTGGGGTTGGGAGAGAGCATCATTGAAGGGGCTGATTTCTTCATTATGGTTTACTAATGCTTAACAATGTATCTTTTGGTTTTGTGAATTATGTTTGATGCAGGGATGGCCTCCTCATCGGGCAAAAAGAATCAAGACTATAAGATCCAAGAAGAAGGAGGATACAGAGGACAGCTCAGATTGAGGAGGAGTTGAGATAGCATTTACTGATGAATGCTATCATAACTAGAGCAGGACTTATGCTTTGTGGTTTAAGTTTTCTGAACTTATTTGTTTTTGTTTTTAGATTAGGGTTTGATGTACTCTATTGAACACCTGGTTTCTTGTGATGGTTTGCTATTAACTGTGATTGTGTGATAAGTAATGCTTGATGATGCTTATTGATTGATTGATGTTGAGATGATGTGCACATTAAAATGCTTATACAGGTGATTCACAAGCTTTGTGAACAAATGCATAATATCATGATTGTGATTGTGAAATTAAGCAGGATGTGCATGTCAAATGTGAATGAGCTTATATGTGAGGTTTTGAGCTCCAGAGTTGTTATTGTTGAATGCTATTACTTTGAAAGCATGAATGATTTTGCCCAGGTTTTCTATGATTGAATCAATTGCTTGTTTTGCATCATATGATCAGGGCCGTGTTGTTGAAACCCATTTTATTGGCCAAATTCATAAAGTTAGCCTACTAAAAGAGAACACGTTGTGTTCTATCCTTTGAACCCTTAGCCTTAAATATACACTGAACACCCTTGATTGAAAATCTTTACCTTGAAGTTAAGTAGAAGATCTTGTGTGGTATTGTTAAATGTTCAAGTTTGGGGTTATTGGGGAAACATGAAAAAGGAAAAAGCATTGAGCTAAGAGCTAAAAAGTAAGAATATGCAAAAGAAAAGAAAAGAAAAAGAAGCAAAGCTCAATGCAAATGCAAAAGCAAAGGCAAAAGAAAGTTGGGAATGAATAAGAAGATTGTGTTGTTATGATTCTCTTAACTCAAGGATTTTGTGATCCAGAAAAACCAATTTTCTTGTTAGCCCAGCCACATTATAAGCCATTGAAAAGTCCTTGTGATGATGCATGCTTGTGAATGCTTTTGATTGTGGTAAAATGAAAGGCAAAGTTAATTCATGTGACATTGTAATAGTGGAGTGAATGAGTGAAACACTTTACCTCTTATACACTTGTGTGTTGAGTGAAACACTTTACCTAGTGAGGAAAGATTCCATGAGCACATGAACATCCATGCTTAATTGATTGATCATTCATGAAAAATAGCATTTGTTGGAACTTAAATGACTTTGTGAACACTAAAGCATGTGCACATCTTGAATTAACTCGTGGTCATAAGTTTGAGTGAAGTTATTACTTATCTTGAAAAGAGGATTTTGAATGAGTGAACCATCATATGAATTGGTTGGAGATGGAGTTACATTTTGTTTGCTTGAGGACAAGCAAAGTTCTAAGTTTGGGGTTGTGATAACAGTTGAAAAACTGTTATTTTCATGCTTAAAAGTGATACTAAAAGCAACCTTTAGACTTAGAAATTAGCTTGAAATCATGCATTTTGTTTATATTTTCAGAAATAAGAGAGCTGGACAGGTTTATGCTTGATTTGAGTGTTTTTGTGCAGGTTTTGAGGTGAATTTGGTGAAAGAAGTGAAGAATGAGAGAGAGGACATTAGAAAAGACAAGAAAGAGTGCAAAAAGAGAAGTCGAAGGCACCGCTCAGCGGCAAACTACCGCTGAGCGGCACTCAAGAGGTGGCGTTGGAACCGCTGAGGGGCAAATGGCCGCTGAGGGGAAGAAAGAAGACGCGTAACCACCGCTGAGCGGTAAATGGCGCTGAGCGGCACTTTTTGGGCTTGGGCTTTTGTAATCTTTTGTAACTCTAGATTAGTATATAAGGGCTTGCACGTCCTTTAGTTAGAGATCTTTGGCAGAAACGAGGCAAACACTCTCTCTTCCACCCCTTTGAAGGAGGATCTTGGATGCTCAGGCTACCTCTTCACCTTTATTGGGTTTATTCTTTCATACTTTCATTGTTATTCATCTAGGTTCACCATGAATATGGTGAACTAAACCTTGTATGTTTGTTGGGGAATCAATGTAATCTCTTGAAGCTCTCATATATGGATTTGTTGAATACATCTTTGAATTAAGACATATGCTTTCTTTTCATCATTAGTTAGGGTTTTTCCTCTTTGCTCAATGCTTGCATTGTTTAACTCATTCTAATGCATGATTATTGGTTTTGTTGATACGGACACGTACGGGGAAATCTAGATCCGGGGAATTTCTCCCAATATTTTACTGACAATATTATATTGGTTGCCTTAAGCTCTTGAGGTAATGAACTAATCATTAGGAATGCTAGGAATTGTATGAACTATTTGATTAGGGAGAAGCCATCTAGAATGGTACATTAGTGAGTGGCATTAACAATGATGATTTGAATGTTGAATTCCTAAAATGTATGAGAGTGGATGAGATGAAATTGACCCCCAACAACATATTCATTCATATATTCCATTGAAAGTGTTTATCTTATGTCTTTGCCATTGATCAATTCATGCATACATGTTTATTTTCGTCTTGCATATTAAAATTTCAATCATTGTTTTCTTAAGTCTTAGCTAATCAAGAAATCACATAACTAAACTAGGCCGTGAGTCCTTTGGGAGAACGATACTTGGTCTTACCAAGTTTATTACTTGAAACGATTCGGTCATACTTGCCGATTGTGAAACAAGTTTGTGACATCATATTTTGGTGCTTACAAATTTGACCATCATGGACGAAGTGGACAAAATGGACGAAGTGCACTCAGTGGACGAAGTGGAGTGATGGACAAATTTGTAAGCACCAAAATATGATGTCACAAACTTGTTTCACAATCGGCAAGTATGACCGAATCGTTTCAAGTAATAAACTTGGTAAGACCAAGTATCGTTCTCCCAAAGGACTCACGGCCTAGTTTAGTTATGTGATTTCTTGATTAGCTAAGACTTAAGAAAACAATGATTGAAATTTTAATATGCAAGACGAAAATAAACATGTATGCATGAATTGATCAATGGCAAAGACATAAGATAAACACTTTCAATGGAATATATGAATGAATATGTTGTTGGGGGTCAATTTCATCTCATCCACTCTCATATATTTTAGGAATTCAACATTCAAATCATCATTGTTAATGCCACTCTCTAATGTACCATTCTAGATGGCTTCTCCCTAATCAAATAGTTCATACAATTCCTAGCATTCCTAATGATTAGTTCATGAGTGCAGGAGCTTAAAGGCAACCAATATAATATTGTCAGTATAATATTGGGAGAAATTCCCCGGATCTAGATTTCCCCGTACGTGTCCGTATCAACAAAACCAATAATCATGCATTAGAATGAGTTAAACAATGCAAGCATTGAGCAAAGAGGAAAAACCCTAACTAATGATGAAAGAAAGCATATGTCTTAATTCAAAGATGTACTCAACAAATCCATATATGAGAGCTTCAAGAGATTACTTTGATTCCCCAACAAACATACAAGGTTTAGTTCACCATATTCATGGTGAACCTAGATGAATAACAATGAAAGTATGAAAGAATAAACCCAATAAAGGTGAAGAGGTAGCCTGAGCATCCAAGATCCTCCTTCAAAGGGGTGAAAGAGAGAGTGTTTGCCTCGTTTCTGCCAAAGATGCCTAACTAAAGGACGTGCAAGCCCTTATATACTAATCTAGAGTTACAAAAGATTACAAAAGCCCAAGCCCAAAAAGTGCCGCTCAGCGCCATTTACCGCTCAGCGGTGGTTACGCGTCTTCTTTCTTCCCCTCAGCGGCCATTTGCCCCTCAGCGGTTCCAACGCCACCTCTTGAGTGCCGCTCAGCGGTAGTTTGCCGCTGAGCGGTGCCTTCGACTTCTCTTTTTGCACTCTTTCTTGTCTTTTCTAATGTCCTCTCTCTCATTCTTCACTTCTTTCACCAAATTCACCTCAAAACCTGCACAAAAACACTCAAATCAAGCATAAACCTGTCCAGCTCTCTTATTTATGAAAATATAAACAAAATGCATGATTTCAAGCTAGTTTCTAAGTCTAAAGGTTGCTTTTAGTATCACTTTTAAGCATGAAAATAACAGTTTTTCAACTGTTATCAGTCCACTTCGTCCGATTTGTCAACTTCGTCCACTTTGTCAACTTCGTCCACTTCAGCCACTTCGTACACTTCGTCCAATTCGTCCACTTCCTCCACTTCGTCCACTTCATCCTCTTCGTCCACTTCGTCCACTTCGTCCACTTCCTCCACTTCGTCCACTTCGACCACTTCGTCCACTTCGTCCACTTGCTCCACTTCCTTCACTTCCTCCACTTCCTCCACTTCCTCAACTTCCTCCACTTCCTACACTTCGTTCACTTCCTCTTCTTCGTAAACTTCGACCACTTCATCCACATCGTCAACTTCTTCCACTTCCTTCACTTCTCCAGTTCCTTCACTTCGTCCACTTCGACCATTTCGTCTACTTTGACCACTTCGTACAATTCGTCCAGTTTGTCCACTTCCTCCACTTCCTCCACTTCCTCCACTTCTTCAAATTCGTCCAGTTCATCCACTTCCTCCACTTCCTCTACCTCCTCCACTTTCTCCACTTCGTCCAGTAAGTCCACTTCGTCCACTTTTTCCACTTCGTCCACTTCGTCTACTTCGTCCACTTCGTCCACTTCCGCGACTTCCTCCACTGCCATCACTTCCTCCACTTCGTCCACTACGTCCACCTCGTCCACCTCGTCCACTTCGTCCACGTCGCCCACGTCGTCGACTTCGTCTACTTCGTCCATTTTGTGTACTTCGACTAATTCATCCACTTAGTCCAGTTCATCCACTTTGTCCAGTTCGTCCACTTCATCTAGTTCGTCCAGTTCCTCCACTTCCTCCACATCCTCCACTTCGTCCACTAATTACACTTCATCCACTTCATCAACTTCGTCAACTTCTTCCACTTCGTGCACTTCGTGCACTTCTTCCACTTCCTCCACTTCCTCCACTTCCTTCACTTTCTCCACATCGTCCACTTTGTCAACTTCGTCCCCTTCCTCCACTTCCTCCACTTCGACCACTTCGTCCACTTCATCCAATTCGTCCACTACATCCACTTCCTCCACTTCCTTCATTTCCTCCACTTCCTCCACTTCCTCCACCTCGTCCACTTCGTCAACTTCCTCCACTTCCTCCACTTCGTCCATTTCCTCCACTTCATCTACTTCCTTCGTTTCGTCCACTTTGTCCACTTCCTCCACATCGTCTACTTTGTCAATTTCGTCCACTTCATCCACTTCCTCCACTTCGTCCTCTTCGTCCACTTGGACCCCTTCTTCATCTTTGTCCACCTCCTCCACTTCCTCCACTAAGTCTTCTGAGTCCACTTTGTCGCCTTTGTACACTTCGTCAAGTTCCTCAACTTCCTCCACTTCTTCCACTTTCTCTGCTTCCTCCACTTCCTCCACTTCCTCCACTAAGTCCACTGAGTCCACTTCGTCCACTTTGTACACTTCGTCAAGTTCCTCCACTTCCTCCACTTTGTCCTCTTCCTCCACTTCGACCACTTCGTCCACTTCTTCCAGTTCGTCTACTTCCTCTAGTTCCACCACTTCTTCCACATCCTCTACTTCTTGCACTTCCTG
This sequence comes from Vigna umbellata, assembly GCF_029865625.1. Taxonomy (NCBI): domain Eukaryota; kingdom Viridiplantae; phylum Streptophyta; class Magnoliopsida; order Fabales; family Fabaceae; genus Vigna; species Vigna umbellata. The sequence goes on along the minus strand of NC_142174.1, from coordinate 2,420,443 downwards.
CACTTCCTCCACTTCCTCCACTTCTTTCACTTCCTTCACTTCGTCCACTTCAACCACTTCGTCCAATTCGTCCACTTCCTCCACTTCGTCCACTTCCTCCACTTCCTTCACTTCCTCCACTTCCTCAACTTCATCCAGTTCGTCCACTTCCTGCACTTCCTCCACTTCCTCCACTTCCTCCACTTCCTCCACTTCGTCCACTAAGTCCACTTCATCAACTTCGTCAACTTCTTCCACTTCATCGACTTCGTGCACTTCGTACATTTGGTCCAGTAGGTCAACTTTGTCCACTTCGTCAACTTCGTCCATTTGCTCTACTTCGACCACTTCGTCCAATTCGTCTAGTTCGTCTACTTCCTCCAATTCCTCCACTTCTTCCACATCCTCCACTTCCTCCACTTCCTCCACTTCCTCCTCTTCCTCCACTTCGTCCATTTCGTCCATTTCATCCACTTCCTCCCTTTCGTCCACTTCGTCTACTTCATCCACTTCGTCCACTTCGTCCACTTCGTCTACTTCGTCCACTTCGTCAACTTCGTCCATTTGGTCTACTTCGACCAATTCCACTAGTTCGTCTACTTCCTCTAGTTCCTCCACTACTTCCACATCCTCCACTTCCTCCACTTCCTCCAGTTCCTCCTCTTCCTCCACTTCGTCCATTTCGTCCACTTCGTCCCTTTCGTCCACTTTGTCCACTTCGTCCATTTCGTCTGTTTCGTCCACTTCGTCCACATCGTCCACTTCCTCCACTTCCTTCACTTCCTGATACAAGAAGGTCTAACACCATAGGACCCATCACAAGAGGAATGGCCAAAAAGCTCCAAGATGAATATTCTCCCCAAGGTCAAATACTATTTGCTATTTTTGGATGGGAAATTAGAGAACAAGAAGATATTACAAATTTGCCAAAACATGGAGAAGGGTAAATTGGACATTTCTATACAAGAAGGGGTGTGAATAGCCTTCTATGGGGCGGCATTAGTAATTGTTTTCTCCACATGTAAAACACATTTGTCACGTGCTTCATCAAGCTTCCTAGAAGCCACACATTTAGCACATGGGTAGTTGTTAGCATCTCAGATCTAAAACGTGTAAAATGCTTGCTTAAGCCTTGAGATTGATCTATAAAATCTCATAGCCAAAGCTTGTAGTTCACTTTTGGATTGTAGTAAAGAATTTCTGCTGAAATGTATAGCAAATTCCTTCTCCAAGAGTCACTTCTTAGCTTGATCTCCATTGCAACTTTCTTCCACTCTAGGAAGCCTTCTGAGTTGTGAATCATCTCTCCAAGCTATCCTCCATCTCCATTCACCATAAACACCAACAATCCGCTGCCACACCTCCAAAGATCCCATCTAATCTGATCCAGAAATTTCAAGTCTGCACAACAATCTGTAGCTGCTACCGCCACTGTTACCTTGGTTTCAGCTGCCTTCCAAGTCTCCCTGCTATACATCTTCCAAGATGTATCAAGTGGTATCAGAGCCAGGTTCTAACTTGAATCGTGAGATAAGTGGTTTCATCTTTCATTTCCAAACTGTCATTCAATTTCTGCTATGTATTGTTGTCTTCTGAATTCTGTTTTTGTTTCAGCATCTATGATGTGTTTAGGCTTCTATGTTTTGAGTTTTATTGATACCAGCTCTATTTGCTTGAGTCTATCATCATTTTATTCGGTTATCTCTTGCTGCTTTGAGTCATTTTAATCATTTGAGCATCATTTCCAGTTTTGTCTTAGTCATGTTTGGTTAATTTGTTGTTTTGTCATCAAATCTGGTTTTTAACCAAGTTTTACGGTTCTAAAAGTGTTTGGATGTGGCTACACCAATTAAGAGCAATGAACAATCAAGAGATGAGCTCAGGTGTTTAAATTTGCCAACCAAACTCAGATCTGCATGGCTTTTCAGTTGCTGTTCTGTTTATTCCAGAAAGTGCTACTGCTGTAACAAAACTCCACTGTTCATTTAGCATTGTGCACTGTTCTATTGAACAACAATTGAATGAGTTAATGTCTGAATCATTTGGAACATGAAATGATTTGATTCCAAGTGTTTTGTAATGTTGTAAGCATAAAAAAAATGCAGTAGCCGATCTGCAAGTCTCTTTGAGTTAAAAATTCTGCATAATTTGAGTTGGATTGGTACTAGATCATTGCCAATCATTTTTAAGTTGATTCTGCTGTTTTGAGCAACTTTCAAATACCATTTTCAGACTCTTTTTGATGTTTTTTAATCCAGAATCAAAGCCAATCTACATTTTGAACCTTGTGGTTGTGAATTTGAGCTGAAAATGACCACTACAGTATTCCAACTCTGTTACACAGTGATTTAGCTCATTATATATGTTTCTGCAAGTCCTCACTCATCATTGAAACATGTTTAAGTCATTGGAATGAGCATATAAACTGTACTGTGCATTTGGTCATTTTTCTGGGTAGATTTGTGCTGGCTGCCAAGAGCTATGCAGTAAATTTTTGGGTCCAAAGTTTCAAAGTTTGGCTGTTTGATTCAATAAGAGTGGATGTAGTAAAAGCCATTGGTCCATAAAATATCAAAAGTTCAAGTTAAAAAGAGTGATTAAAACATTAAAAGGCAGAATAGGACCAATACATCCTGATTTCGAAATTCTGGTTGCACCTTTGAACATTGCTATCAAAAATTAATGCAAGTTCATTGAGACATTTCAACAAACAGTTTGGTCCACTTTCATTGCATAGCTATTTCGTTCTTGATTCTGGTTTCTGGTCTTTTATTGCATTTTAAATCTGTTCTAGAGTCATTCCTAAGATCATTTTGAAGTGCCACAGTGATTGATAGCCATTTAATTGCTTGCTTTCTGAATTTTGAACACTCTGCACACCATCTGTTTGACAAAAGTCTTGGTGTTGCTGTCACTTGGATGTGATTTTGTTGGCAATTGTGGTGGTAGTTTCTGTGATTAACTGGTTTGTTGGATAGGTGAACTATAATTCAAATGGCTCATTGCAAGTGGAAGCATAAAAGGAAGTTCAATTGGTGAAGAAAGTGATTGAAGTTGGTTCTTGAAGAAGGAAAGGCCGCGATCAATTCTGTCCAGAATTGTCCGACCAGCAACTTGCAGCAGAGTTCTATTCTGCAGAAAATTAATCTCCTTGTTTAAGCACTTTGCAGCTAAGAGAATTGTTTGGAATCCAGTAGATTCAAGTTCTTTGAGAGCAACCCAAAGCTGCACACATTGTTTCCTTAGCCTATTTTAACTTTTTCCTTTCTAATTTACCAAATTTCTTTGTAATTCCCATTGGTTTCTTTGGTTGTAAGTTCCAAATCCAAGCAAGTGAGGTGCTAGAGTTCACAAGTGCTCTTCCCTCATTTGTAACTAGACTCAAAGAAGTCTCATAACCTAAAATTGAGTAGGCGGTGAGTGTGTCTTAGATCCAAAGTCTAAGCCTCACCTAGGAGACCTCAATTTAATTGTTTTTTCCAATTTTCGACTAGATAGCATATATCTTGTGCGAATAGGAAGCTTTCTTAGGGGTCCGAATTTAGAGTTTAGGTTGTGTCCTTTCTTTGCTTGTGTTTTCTTTGTTGTCTTTAAGACTTAAGTGGATTTAAGAGTGATTTTGATCTAAGGACTCTAGTAAGTAACCAGAAGCATATTTGGCAAGGATAAGGCTTGGTACTTAAGCATTCCTAGTGAATCACCTCCCTTACCTGGAATATTGCTTTCAAGTGAAAATCTCTAGTCTTTACTTCAAAAATAACATTTAAGTCCATCATAATGTCTAGAAGGCATTCTCCTAGGATTAGTGATAGTGAAAAAGAACATTTTTCTCTTCAAACTTTAGTTAATGAATTCAAGGAAATAAGAAGAGAAATGAATGAAGAGAAAGTCAATAGAGAGCTTCAAAATGTTGTTATTCAAGATGAGTTGAGATTGATAAGGAAAAGTAAGTCTAGGGGAAGTCAGAGTGAAAACTCTCAAGAGGGAGGGATATCTTTGAGTATGTGTGATTATTACCCTCATCAGCCTTCTACTTCTAGGAGGCATAGGAGAAATTCTCATGCACCCCCACCCCCTAAAGAAGTCAATGTTGTGTTGCCTCACTTCCATGGGAAGGACAATGTAGAGGCTTATCTTGATTGGGAGATGAAGGTAGAACAATTGTTTGAATGCCACCAAGTGAGTGAAGAGAGGAAGGTCTCTCTAGCTACCATAAGCTTTCAAGGGTATGCAATGTACTGGTGGACTGCCTTAGTCAAAGAGAGGCTTAGACATCAAGCCCCTCCCATCCACTATTGGAATGATCTCAAGTCTGCCCTTAGGAGGAGACACATTCCCTCCTACTACAATAGAGAACTCATGGATAAACTCCAAAGGTTACAACAAAGGTCTATGACAGTTGAGGAATATAGACAAAAGATGGAGTTGTATATGATGAGGGCAGGCATAGTAGAAGGTCCAGAAACTACTTTAGCTAGATTTTTAAGTGGGCTCAATTTTGACATAAGAGATAGGGTTGAACTTCTACCTTATAGAGATTTGAATGATCTTGTTCAAATGTGTATAAAGGTAGAACAACAAAACTTGAGAAAATCTTCTTCTAAAAGAATTCAAGTTCAACCTACTTTTGAAAAGAAAATTTTTAAAGAAAAAGAGCCATTTAAACCTCTAGCCAAAATAGAAGAGAGACCCAAGAAAGAGACACCCTCACACACAGAACAAGTGAAATCAAATGCTTCAAATGTCTAGGAAGGGGTCATGTAGCTACTCAATGTCCTACAAAAAGAAACATATTTTGAAAGGCAAGGACATTTATAGTAGTGAAAGTGACACCCCAACTAGTACAAGTGAGAGTGAGGAAGAAGAGAGGGAAGAGGAAATATATGCTGATGATGGGCAACTTCTCATGGTGAGAAGGATACTTAGCAACCAACCAAGTCTTGAACACTATCACAAAGAGAGAACATCTTTCACACAAGATGTAAAATTCAAGAAAATCATTGTTCTCTCATTGTTGATAGTGGGTCTTGTTGCAATTGTTGTAGCACAAGGTTGGTTGAGAAGTTGAAGCTTGATATTATACCCATCCAAAACCTTATAAACTTCATTGGCTAAATGAAGATGGGGATATAATAGTCAAGAATCAAGTGAAGTTGGCATTTTCCATTGGGAACTTCAAAGATGAAGTTTTATGTGATATAGTTCCCATGGAAGCATGTCATGTGTTATTGGGGAGACCATGGCAATTTGATCATCAAACTATCCATCATGGTCTAACCAATACCATCACTATCCATCAAAAGGACAAGAAGTTTGTGCTTCATCCTTTGACTCCTACCCAAGTGGCTAAGGATCAAGCACAAATGAATTTTAAGAAAGCAAGAACATGATCAAAAGAAAAAGTCAAAAAGAAAGGAGGTATAGAGAACAAGTGTGCCACCTAAGGTCACTCAACATGAAGTCCTTTTAAACAAAAAGACTTTAATCAATACACTTCAAGTTGAGCAACCTTCATATCTTCTTCTTTGTCAAGGGACACTTACATGCACATCTAGTGATTCAAAGACTTCAACTCTTTCTCCATCCATTCAAAAACTTTTGAAAGAATTTGATGATCTATTCCAAAGAAATTCCAAAAGGGCTTCCACCCATAAGAGGAATGAACATCAAATTGATTTCATTCCAGGGGCATTCTTCCTAATAGGCCAGCCTATAGGACAAACCCCCAAGAAACTAAGGAGATTGAGACACAAGTCCAAGAGTTGCTAGATAAAGGCTTAGTTCAAAAGAGTCTAAGTCCCTGTGCTGTACCAGTGTTGCTTGTACCAAAAAAAGATGGGAAGTGGCGCATGTGTTGTGATTGTAGAGCTATCAACAACATCACAATCAAGTATAGACATCCCATTCCTAGGCTTGATGATATGTTGGATGAATTGCATGGAGCACAAATATTTTCAAAGGTAGATTTAAAAAGTGGCTATCACCAAATAAGAATTAAAGAAGGTGATGAATGGAAAACTGCCTTTAAGACCAAGTTTGGATTATATGAATGGCTAGTTATGCCTTTTGGTCTTACAAATGCTCCAAGCACATTCATGAGACTTATGAATCATGTCCTTAGGGATTGCATTGGGAAGTTTGTAGTTGTCTACTTTGATGACATCTTGGTATATAGTCAAAATTTGCAAACTCATGAAAATCATTTGAGAGTTGTTTTAACAATTCTTAGAAACACAAATTGTTTGCAAACTTTGACAAGTGTACCTTTTGTGTTGATAGTGTCATATTTCTTGGATTTGTGGTCACCAAAAATGGGGTTCATGTGGACCCAGAAAAAATAAAGGCCATCCAAGATTGGCCTCCTCCAAAGAATGTAGGAGAAGTAAGGAGCTTCCATGGGTTGGCAAGCTTTTATAGAAGATTTGTTCCTAACTTCTCTAGTCTTGCTTCACCCCTCAATGAGTTGGTGAAAAAAGATGTTACATTCCATTGGGGGGATAAACAACAAAAGCTTTTGAGCTACTCAAAGAGAAGCTCACACAAGCACCCATTCTAGCTTTGCCAAATTTTTCCAAAACTTTTGAGCTAGAATGTGATGCTTCAGGATTTGGCATAGGTGCAGTATTATTACAAGAAGGACACCCAATTGCATACTTTAGTGAAAAACTTCATGGTGCCTCTTGTAATTACCCCACCTATGACAAAGAACTCTATGCACTTGTGAGGGCTCTTCAAACTTGGGAACATTACCTTGTTGCCAAGGAGTTTATCATTCATAGTGATCATGAATCACTTAAGTATTTGAAGAGTCAACACAAGTTACAAAAGAGGCATGCTAAGTGGTTGGAATTCATTGAACAATTCACTTATGTTATTAAATACAAGAAAGGAAAATCCAATGTGGTGGCTGATGCTTTGTCAAGAAAAATTAATCTATTAGCCACATTGGGAGCTCAAATTCTTGGATTTAATAACATTCTTGAATTATATTCACAAGATCTTGATTTTGCTCATATCTATGAGGAATGTCTCAATAAGCCTCAAGGAGGATTCTATGTGAAAGAGGGGTATCTTTTTAAAGAAGGAAAAATTTGCATTCCTCAAGGTTCACATAGAAAACTCCTTGTTAAAGAGACACATGAGGGAGGATTAATGGGACATTTTGGGGTAGAAAAGACCCTTGGCATGTTGAAAGAAAAATTCTTTTGGCCTCACATGAGAAGGGATGTTCAAAGGCATTGCTTTAAGTGTATAACTTGTTTAGAAGCTAAATCTAAATCAATGCCTCATGGACTTTATACTCCTTTGAATGTTGCTTCCACCCCTTGGGAAGAGATAAGTATGGATTTTGTGTTAGGTCTTCCCAAAACTTCTAGGGGTTTTGATTCTATCTTTGTGGTGGTAGATAGATTTAGCAAAATGGCTCATTTTATACCTTGCCACAAAGTAGATGATGCAAGCAACATTGCAAAGTTATTCTTTAGAGATGTGGTTAAACTTCATGGGTTACCTAAGGTAATAGTTTCGGATAGAGATACAAAATTTCTTAGTCACTTTTGGCGGACCTTATGGTCTAGATTAGGGACTAAGTTATCTTTTTCTACTACTTGCCATCCTCAAACAGATGGCCAAACTGAAGTAGTCAATAGATCTCTTTCCACTTTACTAAGGGTAGTTCTTAAAGGAAATCACAAATCTTGGGATGAGTACCTACCTCATGTTGAGTTTGCCTACAATAGAGTAGTTCATGGAACTACTAAATTGTCTCCTTTTGAAGTTGTTTATGGTTTTAATCCTTTGACACCCATGGATTTAATACCCCTTCCAAATTCTATTGATTTTATTCATCAAGATGGGGTATCTAAGTCTAAATTTATCAAAGATTTACATCAAAGGGTTAAAATTCAAATTCAACAACAAAATGAGAAATATGCCAAGCAACATAATAAAGGCAAGAAAGAGTTAATCTTCAATGAAGGAGATTTAGTTTGGATTCATCTTACAAAGGAAAGATTTCCTCAACTAAGAAAATCCAAACTCAATCCTAGAGGAGATGGATCTTTTAGAGTGATAAGGAGGATTAATAACAATGCATATCAACTTGATCGTCCTCCTGAATATGGTGTTCATGCTACCTTCAATGTATCTGATCTTAAACCCTTTTCAGGATTTGATAGTGAAGATGAAGACCTTTTGGATTTGAGGGCAAATCCTTCTCAAGAGGGAGGGGATGATACAAGAAGGTCTAACACCATAGGACCCATCACAAGAGGAATGGCCAAAAAGCTCCAAGATGAATATTCTCCCCAAGGTCAAATACTATTTGCTATTTTTGGATGGGAAATTGGAGAACAAGAAGATATTACAAATTTGCCAAAACATGGAGAAGGGTAAATTGGACATTTCTATACAAGAAGGGGTGTGAATAGCCTTCTATGGGGCGGCATTAGTAATTGTTTTCTCCACATGTAAAACACATTTGTCACGTGCTTCATCAAGCTTGCTAGAAGCCACACATTTAGCACATGGGTAGTTGTTAGCATCTCAGATCTAAAACGTGTAAAATGCTTGCTTAAGCCTTGAGATTGATCTATAAAATCTCATAGGCAAAGCTTGTAGTTCACTTTTGGATTGTAGTAAAGAATTTCTGCTGAAATGTATAGCAAATTCCTTCTCCAAGAGTCACTTCTTAGCTTGATCTCCATTGCAACTTTCTTCTACTCTAGGAAGCCTTCTGAGTTGTGAATCATCTCTCCAAGCTATCCTCCATCTCCATTCACCATAAACACCAACAATCCGCTGCCACACCTCCAAAGATCCCATCCAATCTGATCCAGAAATTTCAAGTCTGCACAACAATCTGTAGCTGCTACCGCCACTGTTACCTTGGTTTCAGCTGCCTTTCAAGTCTCCCTGCACCTCCAATCTCACGGCACATCTGCTATACATCTTCCAAGATGTATCACTTCCTCTGCTTCCTCCACTTCCTCCACTTCCTCCACTTCCTCCACTTCCTCCTCTTCCTCCACTTCGTCCATTTCGTCCATTTCGTCCAATTCGTCCCTTTCGTCCACTTCGTCCATTTCGTCAACTTCGTCCACTTCCTCCACTTCCTCTACTTGCTCCACTTCCTCCACTTCGTCCACTTCCTCCACATCGTCCACTTCGTCTAGTTCGTCAACTTCATCCACTTCCTCCACTTCCGCCACTAAGTCCACTAAGTCCACTTCGTCCATTTCCTCCACTTCGTCTACTTCGTCCATTTCGTCCACCTCGTGCACTTCCTCCACTTCCTCCACTTCCTACACATCCTCTGCTTTGTCCACTAAATCCACTTCATGCACTTTATCGACTTCGTCCACTTCCTCCAGTTCATCCAGTTCGTCTACTTCCTCCACTTCCTCCACTTCCTCCACTTCCTCCTCCTCCTCCACTTCCTCCACTTCCTTCACTTCCTCCTCTTCCTCCACTTCGTCCATTTCGTCCACTTCATCCACTAAGTCCACTTCGTCAACTTCGTCCACTTTCTCCACTTCCTCCACTTCGTCCACTAAGTCCACTTCATCTACTTCCTCCACTTCCTTCACTTCCTCCACTTCCTCCAGTTCCTCCAGTTCCTCCACTTCCTCAACTTCCTCCACTCGCTCCACTCCCTCCACTTCCTCCACTTCGTCCACTAGTCCACTTTGTCCAATTCGTCCACTTCCTCCACTTCCTTCACTTCGTCCAATTCGTCCACTTCCTCCACTTCCTCAACTTCCTCCACTTCCTTTACTTCCTCCACTCCCTCCACTCCCTCCACCTCTTCCACTTCCTCCACTTCGTTTACTTCCTAAACTTCCTGCACTTCCTCCACTTCAACCACTGGCTCCACATCATCCACTTCTTCTACTTCGTTAACTTCCTCCAATTGCTTAACTTCCTCCACTCCCTCCACTTCCTCGACATCGTCGACTTCCTCGACATCGTCCACTTCGTCCACTAAGTCCACTTCGTGCAATTTGTCAACTTCGTCCACTTCCTCCACTTCCTCAACTTCCTCCACTTCCTTCACTTTCTTTATTTCCTCCACTTCCTTTACTTTGTCCAATTCGTCCACTTCCTCCACGTCGGTCACTTCGTCCACTTCCTCCACTGCCTCCACTTCGTCCACTTCCTCCACTTCCTCCAGGAAGTCCACTAAATCCATTAAGTCCACTTCGTCCACTTTCTCCAGTTCCTCCACTTCGTCCACTTCCTCTACTTCATCCACTTCCTCCACTTCCTCCACTTCCGTCACTTCCTCGAGTTCCTCAACTTCCTCCATTCCCTCCACTTCCTCTACTTCGTCCTCTTCGTCCACTTCGTCTACTTCGTCCACTTCGACCCCTTAGTCCAATTCGTTCAATTCGCCCAGTTCGTCCACTTTCTCCACTTCCTCCACTTCGTCTGCTTTCTCTACTTCCTCCACTTCCTCAACTTCCGCCACTTCCTCCAGTTCCTCCATTCCCTCAACTTCCTCTACTTCGTCCACTTCGTCCACTTCGTCTACTTCAACCACTTCGTCCAATACGTCCAGTTCATCCACTTCCTCCATTTCCTCCACTTCCTCCACTAAGCCACTTTGTCCACTTCGTCTAGTTCGTCCACTTCGTCCACTTCCTCCATTTCCTCCACTTCTCCCACTTTGTCCACTTCGTCCACTTCGTGCACTTCATCCACTTCCACCACTTTGTCAACTTCGTGCACTTCGTGCACTTCGTCCACTTTGTCAACTTTGTCCACATCGTCCACTTCGTCAACTTTGTCCACTTCGTCAACTTTGTCAACTTCGTCAATTTTATCCACTTCGTCCACTTCCTTCCTCCACTTCGTCCACTAGCTCCACTATGTCAACTAAGTCCACTTCGTTCCCATCGTCACTTTGTCCACTTCGTCAACCTCGTCAACTTCCTCCACTTCGTCCAATTCGTCCACGTCGTCCATTTCGTCTACTTTGACCACTTCGTCCCATTCGTCCACTTCGTCCAATTCATCCACTTCCTCGACTTCCTCCACTTCCTTCACTTCCTTCACTTCCTCCACTTCTTCCACTTCCTCCAGTTCCTCCACTTCGTCCACTAAGTCAACTAAGTCCACTTCGTCCACTTTGTCCACTTTCTAAACTTCGTCCACTTCGTCAACTTCCTCCACTTCCTCCACTTCCTCCACTTCCTCCACTCCGTCCACGTCGTCCATTTCGTCTACTTGGACCACTTCGTCGACTTCGTCCAATTCGTCCACTACGTCCAATTCGTCCACTTCGTCCAATTCGTGCACTTCCTGGACTTCCTCGACTTCCTTCACTTCATTCACGTCCTCCACTTCTTACACCTCGTCCACTTCCTCCACTTCGTCCACTATGTCAACTAAGTCTACTTCGTCCATATCGTCCACTTTGTCCACTTCGTCAACTTCCTCTACTTCCTCCACTTCCTCAACTAAGTCTACGTCGTCCATTTCGTCTACTTTGACCACTTCGTTCACTTCCTCCACTTCCTCTACTTCGTACACCTCATGCACTTCCTCGACTTCCTCGACTTCCTTCACTTCCTTCACTTCCTCCACTTCGTCCACTTCGTCAACTTCATCCACTTCCTCCACTTCCTCTACTTCCTCCACTTCGTCCACTTCCTCCACTTCATCCACTAAGTCCACTAAGTCCACGTCCTCCACTTCGTCTACATCGTTCACTTTGTCCACATCGTCCACTTTGACCACTTCGTCCATTTTGTGTACTTCGACCACTTCGTCTAATTCGTCCACTTTCTTCCCTTCCTCCGCTTCCTCCACTTCCTCAACTTCCTCCACTCCTTCCACCTCCTCCACTTCCTCCACTTTGTCGACTTCATCCACTAAGTTCACTTCGTCCACTTCGTCCACTTCGTCAACTTCGTCCACTTCCTCCACTTCGTCCACTTCGTCTACTACGTCCACTTCGTCTACTTTGTTCACTTCGTCCACTTCGTTCACTAAGTCCACTAAGTCCACATTATCCACTTCGTCCACTTCGTCAACTTGTTCCACTTCCTCTAATTCGTCCACGTCGTCCATTTTGTCTACTATGACCACTTCGTCCAATTCGTCCACTTCGTCCAATTCATCCACTTCCTCGACTTCCTCGACTTCCTTCACTTCCTCCACTTCGTCCCCTAAGTCAACTAAGTCCACTTCGTCCACTTCTTCCACATCGTCCACTTTGTCAACTTTCTGAACTTCGTCCACTTTCTCCACTTCCTCTACTTTGTTCACTTCCTCCACTTCCTCCACTTCGACCACTGCGTCCATTTCGTCCAGTTCATCCACTTCCTCCACTTCCTCCACTTACTCCACATCCTCCATATCCTCCACATCCTCCACATCCTTCATATCCTCCACATCCTCCACATCCTCTACTTCCTCCACTTCCTCCACTTCCTCCACTTCCTCCACTATCTCCACTTCCTCCACTTTGTTTACTTCCTCCACTTCCTCCACTTCGACCACTTCGTCAAGTTCGTCCAGTTCGTCCACTTCCTCCACTTTGTCCACTTCCTCTACTTCGTCCACTTCGTCCTTTTCGTCCACCTCGTCCAGTTCGTCCACTTCCTCCACTTCCTCCACTTCCTCCACTTCCTCCACTTCCACCACTTCGTCCATTTCGTCTACTTCGTCCACTTCTTCCAATTTGTCCAGTTCATCCACTTCCTCCACTTCCTCCACTTCCTCGACTTCCTCCACTTCCTCCCCTTCGTCCACTTCCTCCACTTCCTCCACTTCGTCCACTTCATCAACTTCGTCCACTTCGTCCACTTTATCAACTTCGTCCATATTGTCCACTTTCTCCCCTTCGTCTACTTTGTCAACATCGTCAACTTCGTCCACTTCCTCCACTTGCTTTACTTCGTCTACTTCGTCCAATTCCACCACTTCGTCCACTTCGACCACTTCGACCACTTCGTCAACTTCGTCCATTTGCTCTACTTCGACCACTTCGTCCAATTTGTCTAGTTCCTCTACTCCCTCCAGTTCCTCCACTTCTTCCACATCCTCCACTTCCTCCACTTCCTCCTCTTCCTCCACTTCGTCCATTTCGTCCATTTCGTCCACTTCGTCCCTTTCATCCACTTCGTCTACTTCATCCACTTCGTCCACTTCGTCCACTTCGTCTACTTCGTCCACTTCGTCAACTTTGTCCATTCGGTCTACTTCGACCACTTCGTCCAATTCGACTAGTTCGTCTACTTCCTCCAATTCCTCCACTACTTCCACATCCTCCACTTCCTCCACTTCCTCCACTTCCGCCTCTTCCTCCACTTCGTCCATTTCGTCCACTTCGTCCCTTTCGTTCACTTCGTCCACTTTGTCCACTTCGTCCATTTCGTCCGTTTCGTCCACTTCGTCCACTTCCTCCACTTCCTCCACTTCCTTCACTTCCTCCACTTCCTCCTCTTCCTCCACTTCGTCCATTTCGTCCACTTCGTCCCTTTCGTCCACTTCGTCCACTTTGTCCACTTCGTCCATTTCGTCCGTTTCGTCCACTTCGTCCACTTCCTCCATGATGGGGAAGTGCATACCTAGAGAGAATATACTAAATGACATTTAAGAGAATGGGAAAGAAATTAAAAAATGGAAGAGATTAAGAAAAGGAAACTTAGGAATTGAAGATGTGCCACTTGAACAAGCTTCCAAGATAAGCATCAAGAGGAGGACCGCCACTTGCTTGAACAAGATAAGGTCTGCCCAAATTTGGGACTTTAGAGACATAATTCTATCTCAAAGAGGATTGCAAAAGTGCAAATCAACTCAAATTCATTGAATCAAGGTAAGGTGTACAAAAAGGAGACCCCTAAGCCTTCTTATATAACCTTTGGAGTGAGCTAAGATGCAAGATCTAGGAGATGTGGGACTTTTGAGGGTGTAGTTCGTCCAACAGTTGCTGCAGGTCTTCTAGGGACTTTTGAGTCCCACATTGCTCAATTCTCTCCACTCCAAAGGGTTTATAAGGCAACTAGTTCTCCTATAGTTCAAAACATGAAAACTACCTATGCTACCTTGCATGAACGCCTAGGACGCCCATTTCCTCTCCTTTTCTTTTTAAGACCAAGCCATGGAAAGTCCCACATTGCTTGTTCTTAAAGAGAAAGAAGAGTTTATAAGCGTCTCTACAACTAGAAATAACGAAAGAACAAAAGAGGCAAATACAAGCCAATGAAACCTATTCTACTCTTTTTTATGCTTGTTGTCACTTTGAAAACTCTTCATTGTTGCCCCATCTATGATCATATCATCCCCCCCAAGTTGGAGAGGATTCGACCTCGAATCTTGAAAAACCTGCAACAAAGAGAGATTAGTGACTTATTTCGTGTATAAACCAAAGGAACTCCTCCTGGATCAAATGTTAACCTACAAAAAACATCAAACATTTTATGAATAAATTGATGTTTACCAAACAATGTATATGGAAAAGGAATATTGAAAGAATGGGTCTTTGAATTTTGATTTATTATTTTTTTAAGGAAAACTAAAAATCCTTCTTTAGAAAAACTTTTATTTTTGTTTTGAGTTAAGTGTAAAAAAGAATACATTAACTCAAGATGTGGGTTGGAAATGGTGTGTGAAGAAGTGGTAATAAGAGATGAGAAACATGGGATATTTTCACAAAAGTTTTTAGGAAAAGAAGAAAGCTTAATGATAACAGTTGAAAAACTGTTATTTTTATGATTAAAATTGACACTAAAAGCAACCTTTACACTTAGAAACTAGCTTGAAGTCATGCTTTTCTTTATATTTTTGGAAATAAGAGAGCTGGACAGGTTTATGCTTGATTTCAGTGTTTTTGTGCAGGTTTTAAGGTGAATTTGGTGAAAGAAGTGAAGAAGGAGAGAGATGAAATCAGAAAAGATAATAAAATGTGCAAAAGGAGAAGCCGAAGTTACCGCTCAGCGGCAGTTTACCGCTGAGCGGCACTCTGGAAGTCACGTAAGGTCCGCTGAGGGGCAAAATGGCCGCTGAGGGGAGAAAACAAGTCACGCACTCACCGCTGAGCGGTATTTTACCGCTGAGCGGTATTTTACCGCTGAGCGGCATTTTAATGGGCTTGGACTTGACTTTTTGTAATTTACGAATGATATATAAGCTTTAGGGTTTCCTAGGGTTAGGTATCTTTGGCAGAAACGAAGCAAACACTCTCTCTTCCACGCCTTGGGGTAGATTGGGAGATGGTGACAGCTCTCCTCTTCTCTTTCTCGGGTTCATTCTTTCATTGTAATTCATCTAGGTTCACCATGAATATGGTGAACTAAACTCTGTATGTTTGTTGGGGAATCAATGTAATCTTGTGAAACTCTCATATATGGAATCTGTTTTTACATCTTTTAATTAAGACTTATGCTTTCTTTCATCATTAGTTAGGGTTTTTCCTCTTTGCTTAATGCTTGCATTGTTTAACTCATTCGATGCATGATTATTGGTTTTGTCGATTCGGGCACGTACGGGGAAGTCTAGATCCGGGGAATTTCTCCCAATTTTATATTGGTTGTCGTTAAGCTCCTGCACTTATGAACTGATCATTAGGAATGCTAGGAATTGTATGAACTCGTGATTAGGGAGAAGCCTTCTAGAAAGGTACATTAGAGAGTGGCATTAACAATGATGATTTGATTGTTGAATTCCTAAAGTATATGAGAGTGGATAAGATGAAATTGACCCCCAACAACATATCCATACATAAATTTCATTGAAAGTGTTTATCTTTTGCTTTTTGCCATTGATCAAAACTTCATGCATACACATTTAATTTTCGTCTTTTGCATATAAAATCCAAATATTTTGTCTTTAAGTCTTAGCTAATCAATAAACCACACAACTAAACTAGGCCGTGAGTCCTTTGGGAAGAACGATACTTGGTCTTACCAAGTTTATTACTTGAACGATTCGGTCACACTTGCCGATTGAAAAACAAGTTTGTGACATCATATTTTGGTGTTCATAAATTTGTCCATCAAGTTTTTGGCGCCGTTGCCGGGGACTCGTGGTTTAACTGGTTAATTTGTGTGATTATTGATTATCTTTGACTTATTTTTTTTATTTTTTTTATTTTATTTTTAAATTTCGAATTTTTATTTTATTTTTCTGTTTTTTATTTTTTTTTTATTATTTTCTGAATATTATATCTTCTCTTATATCTTTTTGTGCTAACCAAATCTTTTCTAGGGTTTTGTGTTCTTGTGTATGCAGGAGGCAATTCGAACTAGGAGCAAGAAAACAACAGAACCTCTGCTTGAAGGATTAGAAGACAGTAGACGGAGGAGAAGAATCAGAACATCTAGAGAACTTTTCCCTCCTCCGGAAACTCTGTTGCAACCATCACCACAAGGTTCTGACAATAGCACAGAAAATATGGAGAATAATAATATCAGAAGAACTCTTGCTGATTACACCAACATAGCTGGACCTCAACACTTTAACAGCATAGCTAGACCTAGAGTCAATGCAGCCAATATGGAGGTCAAACCAGCACTAATCCAACTGGTGAAGAGTAATCAATTTAATGGGTTATCTCATGAAAGCCCATATGAGCACCTTACTACATTTAATGAAATTTGCAACACAGTGAAAATCAATGGGGTGCCAGACGAAGCAATCAAACTTAGTTTGTTTCCTTTCTCATTGGGAGGCAATGCTAAGCTTTGGTTGAACTCTTTTCCAGAAGGAAGTTTCACAGAGTGGGAAGCAGTGGTAACAAAGTTTTTGAACAAGTACTTTCCACAATCAAAGGTGACAAAAGGCAAGCAAGAGATATCTTCATTTAAGCAGGGCATGGAAGAATCACTGGGGCATGCATGGGATAGATACAAAAGTCTGCTAAGAAAAACACCCACGCATGGCTTTGAAGAACAGGAAGTAGTCTTAACTTTCCTTGGAGGGCTTGGTTCACAAACCAAGATGATGCTTGATGCCTCAGCAGGAGGCAATATTAAATGGAAAACTCCAGAGGAAGCTATAGAAATCATTGACAACATGGCTACTAGTGATAATGAGCTCAACAGTGAAAGAGGAGCTCCTATGCAACAAAAAGGGGTTCTCCAATTACAGACACATGATGCCTTGCTAGCTCAAAATAAAATTCTAACTCAACAGCTGGAGACTCTGACTAAAACTCTTGCGCAATTACCTAAAGAGTTGAAAACTGCTGCACAGGTACAAACCCAGTTGTGCGAATTATGTGGAGGTGATCATATCAATGGTCAATGTGCTTTTCCAGTGGAAGCCTTGGAGGATGTTAATTTCATGGCTAATCAATTTCCATACCGTCAAGGGAATTACAATCAAGGGTGGAAACCACATCCAAGCATTGGTCAAGGACAAACTGGGCAAGCAAATCAATATAATAAGCAGCAGCAACAACCAACCTTTTGGCAACAGTTATCTATGCTTAATGAAAAATCAACAAGGTTGGAAGAAACTCTTCAGCAATTCATACAGAAAACCGAATCTTCTCAAAAGAGGACTGAAGCTGCTATAAAGAATTTGGAGATTCAAATGGGTCAGATTACCAAGCAATTGGAAGAAAGGCCAAATAGAAATTTTGGGGCTAATACTGAGGTTAACCCTAGAGAAGAGTGCAAAGTGGTAAAGAGTGTGAATAAAGAGATAATTGAGTTAGAAGAAGGAGAAACAGAAGAAAGAAGAGAAATAGAGAGCAAAAACAATTTTCCTTTTCCAATAAATCAAGAGAAACAAATGGATTTCACAGAATTATTCAGAATGGTGGATAATAAAGCACCTTGGGAACAGATTTTACAGAAAATTGCAGTTTACACAAAATCTGATGAAGAAATTTCTACAAAGAAGAGACGTAGAGATGATGAGGCAAAAGAGTGTATAACTGTTAAGAAAGAGTCATTCCCTCCTAAAGCGTCAGATCCAGGCAGTTTTTCTATCCCTTGTACTATAGGGAAGAAAAAGGTAAAGAAAGCTCTCCTTGATTTAGGTTCAAGTGTTAACTTGATACCTTATTCTTTACTGGAGCAAATCGGCAATGTTAAAATGAAACATGCAAAGATTAAAATAGTAATGGCCGATGGATCTTCAAAGGAGCCATGTGGGATTGTAGAGGACATTATAGTTTGTGTTGGCAAACTTCAGTTCTTGGCAGACTTTGTGGTGATGAAGATGGAGACTGAGAAGATACCTATCATACTTGGAAGACCGTTTATGAAAACGGCCAGGGCTATCATAGATGTAAATGAAGGTATAGTGGTGCTCCAGGATAGAGAGGAGAGAGTGGTGGTAGATGTTTTCAAAGATGAGATGCAAGCAAAGGAGGAAGAAGTTAGTTATAAAGCTGCATTTCGAGATGCACCCATGACTAGCCGTAAAGAAAAAAATCTTGAGGTTTCAGGTAACCATTGTTTGTTGTTTCAGGTACCCCAGGAAGAAGAGATTGGAAGAGGAGAAGAAATTCCTAGAGACTGGAAAAAAAGAAGACTCCAACTTGGCACACCTGTTAGAATCAAGAACAAGTTGTGGGTTGTGAAGGGCTTTAAAGAGAAGGAGATGATAGAGATAGAGTCTCCATATTCTAGAAGAACCAAAACAGTTCAAAGGAAACAGCTGAGGAGTTGGTGGAATGACAACATCAACTACAAAGAAGATGTAACTTGAACTTTATTGGGTCAAGCTAATGACATTAAAAGAGCGCTTGCTGGGAGGCAACCCAGTGAATTTAAAAACTTTTGATTTGGTTTTGTAATTTGTAATTTGTGAACATTATTTTTGTATTTATTTTGTTGGATATAGCATCTACTGAAGGATGCTAGGTGGTTAAGTATCTATTGAAGGATATAATGGCTGTAACACCTACTGATGGGTGTTGGTGGATTTTGGGTCAGGCTCGTGACGTTAAACAAGCGCTACCTGGGAGGCAACCCAGTTGATTGAATATTTCTGTTTGTTTGTTTTAGTTAGGGTTTGCATAAGCATTTTTGAATATTGAATTGCAGGGAGTCAGTGAGGGGCATGTCTAGGAGGCACGTAGGTTAAGAAAAGAAGGAGAAGAGCACTTCACGAAAGTGCCGCTGAGCGGTACTTTACCGCTGAGCGGTACTCTCGCAGAATAGGGTTTTAGTTCCCCTTAGCGGGACCCGAGCCCATTAGGGTATTTTTAAACCCTAAGCTGCGCATTCTTTCACACTTTCAGACTTTTCTTTGCACAAACACTCCCACATACCTTCTCTAAGGTTTTCCACATCTTTTCACTCTTCCCTCTTAAGAAAATTTCTCTTCCATTCACTTTTTCACTAGTGTGCCATCAAAGTTTGGGGTTGGAAGAGAGCATTCTAGCTTGGAAGCATTCTCATTGCATCTAGTATCTCCACCCAAGTAAGTAAAATGCATTTTGTTCATTCTAGGGTTTTGATTTTGAATATGATTGTCAAAGCATGAAGATTTAGGGGTTTTGATTTCTTGGCATGATTTGATGATATATTGGATGTTTGAACCGATTAAACTGCATGATTATGAACTGGAAAACTGAAAATTGCATTTGGGTGGAGTTAGGAAAGCTTTAAAACAGGTTTTTCAAAAATCTGCAGAGTTACCGCTGAGGGGTAAACTGCCGCTGAGCGGCACTCTGCCAGATTTGATTTTTCTGGTTTTGTGTGATCTGGAATGTGGTACTGGTGGCGCTGAGGGGAAATTCTAGCCCTCAGCGATGGTTTAGCTTCGAAAGGAGTTGTGTTCTGTGTTGTACTAATGATTAACATCATGTTCTGTGGTTTTGTTTGTGTTCTAAATGTAGGAATGGCATCCTCATCAGGAAAAAGATTGAAAACCATGGCAACTAAGAGAAAGGAAAAGGAACCAGAGCAACCTCACTCTAGCAGGTTCCTCTCTAGGAAACATGAGAAGCACTTTAGGGTGGTTCAGGACAGAAGACTTTTGATGGAGAGAAAGGTTGGAATGATACCTAACCTTGCTCCTCAATTTGGAGAGCAAGTTTTAGGGAATGACTGGGGAAAGCTAGCCACTTATCCTGCACCTGCCAACATAGCTGTGGTTAAGGAATTTTACACCAATGCAAAGAAGATTGGTGATTATCCAGCTGAGAATTATTTGGGCTATGTCAGAGGCCATGCTATCAGGTATGATCCGGATTCAATTAATAACTTTCTGGACACTGTATGGGCTGGTGAGCAGTGCCAGTTTGCTCTTTGCATGGAGGAAGGTGCTGATTATGAGGACGTGGAGAGAGTACTGTGTATACCTGGAGGAAACTTCCAAAGGAATCGATCTAGCTCAGTGGTTAACATTAGGAGGACAGATTTGACTCCTCTTGCAAAGTATTGGATGGCGTTTTCTCATGCCAACATTCAGCCATGTTCACATGTGTCAGATATTACTCTCAGCAGGGCATTCTTCATCTACTGTGCTATCAGAAACTTGAATGTTAATATTGGGCAGGTGATAGCTGATGAGATTAGTGTGTGCGCCAATACTTCAAACAACAAAGCACCACTGAGACATCCTTCTTTGATCACGCACCTTTGCAAGATAGCTGGGGTGGACACTTCTGCTCCACCATTTGAGAGGCCAAGAAAAGCTATTGATGAGGCCTATTATAGACAGTACTGTGGAGGTGATGATGCAGCTCAGCCAGTTCCACCACGCCGTGCTCGTAGAGAGAGAGGGCCAGCACAGAGCCAGACATCTGCTGAGACACATGAAGCAGAGCCATTCCAGATGAGGGACATGTATATGTCTCTTATAGGGGCTCAGTTGCAGTCCATTCACAGAGGGCAGGTGGCCACTGCTGAGATGATTGTGGGGATGTATGATACACCTCCAGCCCACAGGTGGACTATGGATGAATTCCATAATGTGGTAGCTTGGCCAGAGGAACCAGTGCATGGAGGAGGAGCTGAAGCAGCTGAAGCTTCAGCTAGAGATATGGAAGAAGATGAAGCTGATGAGGATGATGCATTTGAAGATGATGAAGATGAGGAGGAAGAGGAAGATACAGAGGACAGCTCAGATTGATGAGGAGCTGAGATAGCATTTACTGATGAATGCTATCATGTGCTTATGTTTTGTGGTTTAAGTTTTCTGAACTTATTTGTTTCTATTTTTTTTAAGATTAGGGTTTGATGTACTTTATTTGAAACCTGGTTTCTTGTGATGGTTTGCTATTAACTGTGATTGTGTGATAAGTAATACTGAATGATGCTTATGATTAACTGATGTTGAGATGATGTGCACATTAAAATGCTTATACAGGTGATTCACAAGCTTTGTGAACAAATGCATGATATCATGATTGTGATTGTGAAATTAAGCAGGATGTGTATGTCAAATTTGAATGAGCTTATATGTGAGATTTTGAGCTCCAGAGTTGTTATTGTTGAATGCTATTACTTTGAAAGCATGAATGGTTTTGCCCAGGTTTTCTATGATTGAATCAATTGCTTGTTTTGCATCATGTGATCAAGGCCATTTGTTGAAAACCTTTTTATTGGCCAAATTTATAAAATTAGCCCACTAAAAGAGAACACTGTGTGTTCTATCCTTTGAACCCTTAGCCTTGAATATACACTGAAAACCCTTAGTTGAAAATCTTTACCTTGAGTTAAGTAGAAGATCTTGTGTGGTATTGTTAAATGTTCAAGTTTGGGGTTGTTGGGAAAACATGAAAAGCATTGAGCTAAGAGCTAAAAAGCAAGAATATGCAAAGAAAAAGAAAAGAAAAGAAAAAGAAGCAAAGCTCAATGCAAAGGCAAAAGAAAGTTGGGAATGAATAAGATGATTGTGTTGTTATGATTCTCTTAACTCAAGGATTTTGTGATCCAGAAAAACCAATTTTCTTGTTAGCCCAGCCACATTATAAGCCATAGAAAAGTCCTTGTGATGATGCATGCTTGTGAATGTTTTTGATTGTGGTAAAATGAAAGGCAAAGTTAATTCATGTAACATTGTGATAGTAGAGTGAATGAGTGATCATCTCTTATACACTTGAGTGTGAGTGAAACACTTGACTTAGTGAGGAAATATCACATGAACACATGAACATCCATGCTTAATTGATTGATCATTCATGAAAATAGCATTTGTTGGAATTTAAATGACTTTGTGAACACTAAAGCATGTGCACATCTTGATTGAACTCTTGGTCATAAGTTTGAGTGAAGTTTTTGCTTATCTTGAAAAGAAGATTTTTGAATGAAGTGAACCATCATATGAATTGGTTTAAAGATGGAGTTACATATTATTTGCTTGAGGACAAGCAAAGTTTTAAGTTTGGGGTTGTGATAACAGTTGAAAAACTGTTATTTTTATGATTAAAATTGACACTAAAAGCAACCTTTACACTTAGAAACTAGCTTGAAGTCATGCTTTTCTTTATATTTTTGGAAATAAGAGAGCTGGACAGGTTTATGCTTGATTTCAGTGTTTTTGTGCAGGTTTTAAGGTGAATTTGGTGAAAGAAGTGAAGAAGGAGAGAGATGAAATCAGAAAAGATAATAAAAAGTGCAAAAGGAGAAGCCGAAGTTACCGCTCAGCGGCAGTTTACCGCTGAGCGGCACTCTGGAAGTCACGTAAGGTCCGCTGAGGGGCAAAATGGCCGCTGAGGGGAGAAAACAAGTCACGCACTCACCGCTGAGCGGTATTTTACCGCTGAGCGGCACTTTAATGGGCTTGGACTTGACTTTTTGTAATTTACGAATGATATATAAGCTTTAGGGTTTCCTAGGGTTAGGTATCTTTGGCAGAAACGAAGCAAACACTCTCTCTTCCACCCCTTGGGGTAGATTGGGAGATGGTGACAGCTCTCCTCTTCTCTTTCTCGGGTTTATTCTTTCATTCTTTCATTGTAATTCATCTAGGTTCACCATGAATATGGTGAACTAAACTCTGTATGTTTGTTGGGGAATCAATGTAATCTTGTGAAACTCTCATATATGGAATCTGTTTTTACATCTTTTAATTAAGACTTATGCTTTCTTTCATCATTAGTTAGGGTTTTTCCTCTTTGCTTAATGCTTGCATTGTTTAACTCATTCGATGCATGATTATTGGTTTTGTCGATACGGGCACGTACGGGGAAGTCTAGATCCGGGGAATTTCTCCCAATTTTATATTGGTTGTCGTTAAGCTCCTGCACTTATGAACTGATCATTAGGAATGCTAGGAATTGTATGAACTCGTGATTAGGGAGAAGCCTTCTAGAAAGGTACATTAGAGAGTGGCATTAACAATGATGATTTGATTGTTGAATTCCTAAAATATATGAGAGTGGATAAGATGAAATTGACCCCCAACAACATATCCATACATAAATTTCATTGAAAGTGTTTATCTTTTGCTTTTTGCCATTGATTAAAATTCATGCATACATATTTATTTTCTGTCTTGCATTTTAAACCCCAATTAATTCGTTTGTAAGTCTTAGTTAATTAAGAAATCACATAACTAAACTAGGCCGTGAGTCCTTTGGGAAGAACGATACTTGGTCTAACTAAGTTTATTACTTGAACGATTCGGTCATACTTGCCGATTGAAAACAAGTTTGTGACATCATATTTTGGTGTTCATAAATTTGTCCATCACTTAATATTTGGAGAAAAGTGGAAGGATGGAAAAACTCCCCTGTCATAACTGGGATCCAGTTGAATGATGGGAGGGGAAGCTGCCTGGAATAACACTTCCTTTGTGAGTAGGACATTTGCCTTCTCCTTTTCTCTCACAATTTCTTCTTTTTCTTTGTTTGCTTTCTCCTCTTTTTCTTTCCTCTCATGTTCTTCTTTTACTCTCTCCTCTTGGTTATCTTGAATGTCCTTATTTAAACAATGAAGCATAACCTTCTCTTTTTCTTCACTTGGTGAGGAAGAAGAGTTATAAGTGTGTGTAGGCGAGGAAGAGGTAGACTCATTAATGACAACTTCTTCTTCCCTAATGCACACTACCCTTTTATTAGGACAAGAAGATGCTATATGACCATGCCCTAAACATTTAAAAAACTTAATATGGCTAGGTCTAGAAGAAGATGTAGATGGGGAGGAGGAATAGTTAGAAGAAGAATGGTTAAAAGAAGAATGAGGACAAGATTTGTTAGTGGATTCCTTAGAAACATTATTGGCTTTATCCTTTGATGATGAAGATTTGTAGAAAACATCTTTTGAAATTTTGTTGTGAAAATCCTCTTTTTGCAAGAGTTTCTTCTCAACTTTCATGGCCCTATAAACCATTACATCTAAAGTCTCATCATCATGGAGTTTCAAAACATCTTGGATGTTTCTATTCAGTCCACTAATAAATCTAACTATTTTTGCATGATCATTTTCTTTAGTGTTAGTATGATATAGGAGCACTTTGAGCTCGCGAGCATACTCCTCCACACTTCGTCTACCTTGAGTAAGCCGTTGGAGCTTAATCAAGAGGTCCCTATGGTAGTATGGAGGTACGAAACGTTGGTACAAAATGTCCCTGCAATGTTCCCATGTACTCGCGGGTGAGGCCATGGTTAAGTATCTCCTATGTAGCCATTGCTTGGCGTATCCCTCTAAAGCTAAACAAGCTAACTTTACACGCAAAGGTCCATTTACACTATACAAATCAAAAATTTGGTCTAGTTTAGCTATCCAATCTACAAAAATAGACGGCTCGGCTTCCCCTTTGAAAGTAGGCAAGTTCAACTTTGGTAGTGTAAGGCCTTGGTCCATAGCTTTATCTTCTTGATGCTTCTTTGGCAAGGGAAGGTATACATTTACGGTTCTAGCTTCTTGCTTCTTCTTGTAGGAACCATGATCATGACCATGAGGTTGCTCCCCTTTTGCTTTCATGTCCTTGTCCAACCGCTTGCTCATAGCATCAAGTTGATGTTGCATTTGTTGGTAAGCCTTCATCACATCAAACTTGCTAGAAGGACTTCCATGGGGCTATCGCCATGAATTGAAGCACGGCTGGAACCTGCAGACATGGTAAGGCAACAACCACAAAAAACTAACACCAAAAAACAGGTTAGAACCAATGAAAAATCACGGCAATACAGCAGCCACAATTCTGGTCACGGTTTCACTCAAATAAAGCAATGAAATGGTTCAAAACTCACGGCAAATGTCTCAAAGAAAAAAAAAAGAAAGGGCAGCACCCTTCTTTTAAGATAGTAAAATGTCTCGCAAGTCCACTTTGAGAGCACCAACTCAAGTCTAAAGCAAATGGAAAGATGTACAATCCACCCTCAATGCAAAGAAGCCAAATCAAGACAGCATATGGTAGAAGCCAAAAAAAATGAATGAAAACTACAAGACAAATGATGAAAATAGAACCTAAAAATCAAGAAACTTGGCACAAAAACAAGGAGGCAGTATCTAATGAATGTGAAGAGACAAAACAACAAGAAATTGGAGTCAAAACAGTGGCACAAAATGAACAAGACAGCAAATAAAAATTAACACAACTAAGGAGCAAAATCACATGAACATGCTACGCATACATGAAGAGCAAGACCGAATTAATGCTGGAAATAATTTTGGCAAACCTCAAACCAAAATATTCTGTATTGGAAATAAAAAAAAGAGGCTCTAAAATTAAGCAATCAAACACACCAATCAATGAGAAAACTCTCGGCCAAGCACACCAAACAGTAACCAATTTTTTTTGTTGATTTTATTTTGATACAGCAAACAGCACTTGGTAAAATGTCTCGGCCAAGCCACTTTAATGAAATGTGTTTGATTGGAAGCACAATTGTAATGGTTTATAGCCTCTATTTATACAGAACAAATAAGCAAGGTTCACACGCTTAAATCCAATGATGATCAAGCTCAATTCATCATACAAGCAAGGAGATGTAAAAATGCTCTTAGCTATGCAATTTCAGAAAAATACTCTAGAACACTCCTAAAGAGGAACAAACATATGACTCAATTCAAAGGTAATAAGCAAGAAAAGACACATACACTCCAGCCAAGACAAGAAATTAAAGCTGGAACAAACAAACAAAAGGAAATAGGACACCTACTTGTTGAAGACCTCCAATAGCATTGTTGCTGTTTGATGAAATGTCTACTTGCACAAGGCTCTGGACAGCCACGGTTTAGTCCCTCAAAGCATTGATTTGAAGTGTTGATTCCTTGCTTAAGAGTATTGAGAGGGTGTAGCAACGTCCAGGGAGCAATTCCAGCCACCAAAATGTCCAAACAGCCAACAACAAAGCAAAACAGTGGAGTATTAATTCAACAGCAGAAAACTGGGTGAACACAGTGGAGAAACAAATTTACTGGGAACAGTACAGAACGAATTTGAGAAAAGTAAAATATGTTCACGAAACTAGACATCCAGACAAAACTAGGAAAAAAAATTTCATGGAAAACGGACAAGAAATGAAGCTAAACTAAATCATACAAGTTCACTGTATTTTCACGCAGAGGCTGGGCGAGACAGAAAATGGCTCAACGAAAATGAACATATCTAAGCTATTCTACTCTAGCATGCAATTCCTAAGAGATCAAAAACCTAAGGCTCATGATACCACATGATGGGGAAGTGCATACCTAGAGAGAATATACTAAATGACATTTAAGAGAATGGGAAAGAAATTAAAAAATGGAAGAGATTAAGAAAAGGAAACTTAGGAATTGAAGATGCGCCACTTGAACAAGCTTCCAAGATAAGCATCAAGAGGAGGACCGCCACTTGCTTCAACAAGATAAGGTCTGCCCAAATTTAGGACTTTACAGACAGAATTCTATCTCAAAGAGGATTGCAAAAGTGCAAATCAACTCAAATTCATTGAATCAAGGTAAGGTGTACAAAAAGGAGACCCCTAAGCCTTCTTATATAACCTTTGGAGTGAGCTAAGATGCAAGATCTAGGAGATGTGGGACTTTTGAGGGTGTAGTTCGTCCAACAGTTGCTGCAGGTCTTCTAGGGACTTTTGAGTCCCACATTGCTCAATTCTCTCCACTCCAAAGGGTTTATAAGGCAACTAGTTCTCCTATAGTTCAAAACATGAAAACTACCTATGCTACCTTGCATGAACGCCTAGGACGCCCATTTCCTCTCCTTTTCTTTTTAAGACCAAGCCATGGAAAGTCCCACATTGCTTGTTCTTAAAGAGAAAGAAGAGTTTATAAGCGTCTCTACAACTAGAAATAACGAAAGAACAAAAGAGGCAAATACAAGCCAATGAAACCTATTCTACTCTTTTTTATGCTTGTTGTCACTTTGAAAACTCTTCATTGTTGCCCCATCTATGATCATATCACTCCACTTCCTCCACTTCCTCCACTTCCTTCACTTCCTCCACTTCCTCCACTTCCTCAACTTCGTCCACTTCCTCTGCTTCCTCCACTTCGTCCACTTCCACCACTTCGTCCAACTCGTCCACTTCCTCCACTTCCTCAACTTCCTCCGCTTCCTTCACTTCCGCCCCATCCTCTACTTCGTCCACTTCCTCCACTTTCTCCACTTGCTTTACTTCGTCCACTTCCACCACTTCTTCCACTTCCACCACTTCGACCACTTCGTCCAACTCGTCCACTTCCTCCACTTCCTCAACTTCCTCCGCTTCCTTCACTTCCGCCCCATCCTCTACTTCATGCACTTCGTCCACTTCTTCCACATCCTCTACATCCTCCACTTCCTCTACTTCCTCTACTTCCTCCACTTCCTCCACTAAGTCCACTCCATCCAGTAAGTCCACATCGTCCACATCGTCCACCTCCTCAACTTCGTCCACTTCCTCCACATCCTCCACTTCCTCCACATCCTCCACTTCCTCCACTTTCTCCACTATGTCCACTCTGTACACTAAGTCCACATCGCCCACTTCCTCCACTACCTCCACTACCTCCACTTCCTCCACTTTGTTCACTTCCTCCACTTCCTCCACTTCGACCACTTCGTCCAATTCGTCCAGTTCGTCCAACTCGTCCACTTCCTCCACTTCCTCCCCTTCGTCCACTTCCTCCACTAAGTCCACTTCGTCCACTTCCTCCAGTTCCTCCACTTCCTCCACTTCTCTAACTTCGTCCACTAACTCCAATTCATCCACTTCGTCCACTTCATCCATTTCGTGCACTTCGTCCATTTCGTCCACTTCGTCAACAACGTCCACTTCCTCCACTTCCCCTATTTCGTCCACTTCGTCCATTTCGTCTACTTCGACCACTTCGTCCAGTTCGTCCACTTCCTCCACTTCCTCCATTTCCTCCACTAAGCCACTTTGTCCACTTCGTCCTGTTCATCCAATTCCTCCACTTCCACCATTCCCTCCACTATTCCCCCTTTGTCCACTTCATGCACTTCGTCCATTTCAACCACTCACTCAACTTTGTGTACTTTCTAAAGGTTGTCCACATCGTCCACTTTGTCAACTTAGTCCACTTCGTCAATTTTGTCCACTTCCTCCACTACCTCCACTATGCCAACTAAGTCCACTTCGTCCACATCGTCCACTTTGTCCACTTCGTCAACTTCGTCCACTTCGTCCACGTCGTCCATTTCGTCTACTTTGACCACTTCGTCCAATTCGTCCACTTCGTCCAATTCATCCACTTCCTTGACTTCCTCCACTTCCTTCACTTCCTTCACTTCGTCCACTTCCTCCACTTCCTCCACTTCGTCCACTAAGTCAACTAAGTCCACTTCGTCCACATTGTGCACTTTGTCCACTTTCTGAACTTCGTCCACTTCCTCAACTTCCTCCACTTCGTCCACGTCGTCCATTTCGTCTACTTTGACCACTTCGTCCAGTTCGTCCAATTCGTCTACTTCGTCCAATTCATCCACTTCCTCGACTTCCTCCACTTGCTCCACTTCCTCTACTTCCTCCACTTTGTCCACTAAGTCCACTTCGTCCACTTCCTCCACTAAGTCCACTAAGTCCAATTCCTCCACTTCGTCTACTTTCTCCACTTCGTCCAATTCGTCCACTTCCTCCACTTCCTCCACTTCCTCCACTTCCTCTACTTCCTCCACTTCCTCCACTTAGTCCACTTAGTCCACTTCGTCCACTTCGTCCACTTCCTCCACTAAGTCCACTATGTCTAATTCCTCCACTTCGTCTACTTCGTCCACTTCGTCCACTTCGTCCACTTCGTTCACATCGTCCACTTCGTTCACTTCGTCCACTTTGTCCACTTCGACCACTTCGTCCATTTTGTGTACTTCGATCACTTCGTCCAATTGGTCCAGTTCGTCCACTTCCTCCACTTCCTCCACCTCCTCAACTTCCTCCACTCCCTCCACCTCCACCACTTCCTCCACTTCCTCCACTTCGTCCACTAAGTCCACTTCCTCCACTTCGTGCACTTCGTCCACTTCATCCACTATGTCAACTTCCTCCACTTCCTCCACTTTGTCAACTTCCTCCACTTCGTCCACTTCCACCACTTTGTCTACTTCCTCCACTTCGATCACTTCCTCCACTTCCTCCACTTCTTCCACTTCCTCCACTTCCTCCACTTCCTCCACTTCCTCCACTTCGTCTAATTCGTCCATTTCGTCCACTTCGTCCACTAAGTCCAGTTCCTCCACTTCATGCACTTCGTGCACTTCGTCCAATTCGTCCACTTCGCCAACTTCGTCCATTTCGTCAACTTCGTCCACTTCGTCCACTTCGTCCACCTCCTCCACTTCCTCGACTTCCTCTGCTTCGTCCACTTCCTCCACTTCCTCCACATCCACCACTTTGTCTACTTCCTCCACTTCATCCAATTCCTCCACTTCGTCCACTTCGACCACTTCCTCCACTTCCTCCACTTCTTCCACTTCCTCCACTTCCTCCACTTCGTTCACTTCGTCCACTTCGTCCACTTCGTCCAATTCGTCCACTTATTCCACTTCGTCCACTTCCTCCACTTCGTCCACTACGTCCACATCGTCCACTTCCTCCACTTCCTCCACTTCCTCCACGTTGTCCATTTCGTCTACTTTGACCACGTCATTCACTTCCTCCACTTCGTCCACTTCCATCATTTCGTACACCTCGTCCACTTCCTCGACTTCCTCCACTTCCTTCACTTCCTCCACTTCCTCCACTTCCTCAACTTCCTCCACTTCCTCCACTTCATGTACTTTGTCCACTTAGTCCACTTTGTCCACTTCCTCCACAAAGTCCACTTCCTCCACTTCGTCTACTTTGTCCACTTCGTTCACTTCGTCCATTTCGTCCACTTCGACCACTTCGTCCATTTCATGTACTTCGATCACTTCGTCCAATTGGTCGAGTTTGTCCACTTCCTCCACTTCCTCCACTTCCTCCACTCCCTCCACCTCCACCACTTCCTCCACTTCCTCCACTTTCTCCACTTCGTCCACTAAGTCCACTTCCTCCACTTCGTGCACTTCGTCCACTTGTCAACTTCCTCCAGTTCGTCCAATTCGTCCACTTCCTCCACTTCCTCCACTTCCTCCACTTCCTCACCTTCCTCCACTCCCTCCACCTCCTTCACTTCCTCCACTTTGATATCTTCGTCCACTAAGTCCACTTCGTCCACTTCGTGCACTTTGTCCACTTCGTCCACTTCGTCCACTTTGTATACTTCGTCAACTTCGTCCACTTCGTCAACTTTGTCAACTTCCTCCACTTTCTCCACTTCATCCACTTCCTCCACTTCGTCCACTTCCTTCACATCGTACAGCTCGTCCACTTCCCCGACTTCCTCCACTTCCTTCACTTCCTCCACTTCGTCCACTTCGTCAACATCCTCCACTTCCTGCACTTCGTCCATTTTGTGTACTTCAATCACTTCGTCCAATTCGTCCAGTTCGTCCACTTCCTCCACTTCCTCCACTTCCTCCACTTCCTCCACTTCCTCCACTTCCTCAACTTCCTCCACTCCCTCCACCTCCTCCACTTCCTCCACTTCCTCCACTTTGTCCACTTCGTCCACTAAGTTCACTTCGTGCACTTCGTCCACTTTGTCAACTTCCTCCACTTCGTCCACTTCGTCAACTTCCTCCACTTCCTCCACTTCCTGCACTTCCTCCACTTCCTCCACTTCGTCCATTTCGTCGACTACGACCACTTCGTCGAATTCCTCCAATTCGTCCAGTTCGTCCACTTCCTCCACTTCCTCAACTTCCTCCACTCCCTCCACCTCCTGCACTTCCTCCACTTTGACATATTCGTCCACTAAGTCCACTTCGTCCACTTCGTTCACTTTGTCCACTTCGTCCACTTTGTATACTTCGTCAACTTCGTCAACTTCGTCCACTTCGTCAACTTTGTCCACTTCCTCCACTTTTTCCACTTCATCCACTTCCTCCACTTCGTCCACGTTCTCCATTTCGTCTACTTTGACCACTTCGTTCACTTCATCCACTTCGTCCACTTCCTCCACTTCCTACACCTCGTCCACTTCGTCCACTTCCTTCACTTCCTTCTCTTCCTCCACTTCGTCTACTTCGTCAACTTCCTCCACTTCCTCCACTTCCTCTACTTCCTCCACTTCGTCCACTTCGTCCTCTTAGTCCACTTCGTCCACTTCGTCCACTTCCTCCACTTCGTCTACTTTGTCCACTTTGTCGACTTCATCCACTTCGTCCACTTCGTTCACTTCGTCCACTTCGTGCACTTCGACCACTTCGTCCATTTCGTGTTCTTCCATCACTACGTCCAGTTCGTCCAGTTCGTCCACTTCCTCCACTTCCTCCACTTCCTCCACTTCCTCCACTTCCTCCACTTCCTCAACTTCCTCCACTCCCTCCACCTCCTCCACTTCCTCCACTTCCTCCACTTTGTCCACTTCGTCCACTAAGTTCACTTCGTGCACTTCGTCCACTTTGTCAACTTCCTCCACTTCGTCCACTTCGTCAACTTGCTCCACTTCCTCCACTTCCTGCACTTCCTCCACTTCCTCCACTTCGTCCATTTCGTCGACTACGACCACTTCGTCGAATTCCTCCAATTCGTCCAGTTCGTCCACTTCCTCCACTTCCTCAACTTCCTCCACTCCCTCCACCTCCTGCACTTCCTCCACTTTGACATATTCGTCCACTAAGTCCACTTCGTCCACTTCGTTCACTTTGTCCACTTCGTCCACTTTGTATACTTCGTCAACTTCGTCAACTTCGTCAACTTCGTCCACTTCGTCAACTTTGTCCACTTCCTCCACTTTTTCCACTTCATCCACTTCCTCCACTTCGTCCACGTTCTCCATTTCGTCTACTTTGACCACTTCGTTCACTTCATCCACTTCGTCCACTTCCTCCACTTCCTACACCTCGTCCACTTCGTCCACTTCCTTCACTTCCTTCTCTTCCTCCACTTCGTCTACTTCGTCAACTTCCTCCACTTCCTCCACTTCCTCTACTTCCTCCACTTCGTCCACTTCGTCCTCTTAGTCCACTTCGTCCACTTCCTCCACTTCGTCTACTTTGTCCACTTTGTCGACTTCATCCACTTCGCCCACTTCGTTCACTTCGTCCACTTCGTGCACTTCGACCACTTCGTCCATTTCGTGTTCTTCGATCACTACGTCCAGTTCGTCCAGTTCGTCCACTTCCTCCACTTCCTCCACTTCCTCCACTTCCTCCACTTCCTCCACTTCCTCTACTTCCTCAACTTCCTCCACTCCCTCCACCTCCTCTAGTTCCTCCACTTCCTCCACTTTGTCCACTTCGTCCACTAAGTCCACTTCGTCCACTTTGTCAACTTCCTCCACTTCGTTCACTTTGTCAACGTGCTCCACTTCCTCCACTTCGTCCACTTCGTTCATTTCTACTATTTCGTCGACTACGACCATTTCGTTCAGTTTGTCCAATTCGTCAACTTCCTCCACTTCCTCAACTTCCTCCACTCCCTTCACCTCCTCCACTTCCTCCACTTTGACATCTTCGTCCACTAAATCCACTTCGTCCACTTTGTCCACTTCGTCCACTTTGTATACTTCGTCAACTTCGTCCACTTCGTCAACTTCGTCCACTTCGTCAACTTTGTCCACTTCATCCACTTCCTCCACTTTCTCCACTTCATCCACTTCGTCAACTTTGTCCACGTTGTCCAATTCGTCTACTTTGACCATTTCATTCACTTCGTCCACTTCCTCCACTTCGTACACCTCGTCCACTTCCTCCACTTCCTCCACTTCCTTCACTTCCTCCACTTCGTCAACTTCCTCCACTTCGTCCACTTCCTCTACTTTCTCCACTTCTTCCACTTAGTCCACTTCATCCACTTAGTCCACTTCTTCCACTTCGTCCACTTTGTCCACTTCGTCCACCTCATTCACTTCGAACACTTCGTCCACTTCGTCCATTTCGTGTTCTTCGATCACTCCATCCAGTTCGTCCACTTCCTACAGTTCCTTTACTTCCTCCACTTCGTCCGCTAAGTCCACTTCGTCCACTTCGTTCACTTCGTCCACTTTTTCCTCTTTGTCTACTTTGTCCACTTCGTCCACTTCTTCCACTTCGGTACTTCGTCCACTTCTTCCACTTCGGTACTTCGTCCACTTTCTCCACTTCCTCCACTTCCTCAACCTCCTCCACTTTCTCTACTTTGTCCACTTCGTCCACTAAGTCAACTTCGTGCACTTTCTTCACTTCGTCCATTTCGTCCACTTCGTCCACTTCGTCCACTTTGTCTACTTCGTCACCTTTGTCCACTTCCTCCACATTCTCCATTTCCTCCACTTCGTCCACTTCGTCAACTTTGTCCACTTTGTCCATTTCGTCCACTTCGTCCAATTCCTCCACTTTGTCCACTTCCTCCACTTCGTCCACTTCCTTCACTTCGTCCACTTCCTCCACTTCCTCCACTTCCTCCACTTCTTCCACCTCCTTCACTTCCTCCACTTCGTCCATTTCGTCCCCTTCGTCCACTTCGTCCACGTCATCAACTTCGTCCACTTCCTCCACTTTGTCTACTTCCTCCACTTCCTCCATTTCGTCTACTTCAACCACTTCGTCCAAATCGTCCAATTCGTCCACTTCCTCCACTTCCTGCAATTCGTCGACTTCGTCCACTTCATCCACTTTGTCCACTTCGTCCAATTCGTCAAATTCGTCCACTACATCCACTTCCTCCACTTCCTCCACTTCTTCCACCTCCTCCACTTCGTCCCCTTCGTCCCCTTCGTACACTTCGTCAACTTCCTCCACTTCCTCCACTTTGTCTACTTCCTCCACTTCCTCCATTTCGTCTACTTTGACCACTTCGTCCAATTCGTCCAGTTTGTCCACTTCCTCCACTTCCTCCAATTCGTCGACTTCATCCACTTTGTGCACTTCGTCCACTTCCTCCACTTTGTCTACTTCCTCCACTTCTTCCACTTCCTCGACTTCCTCCGGCCCCTCCCCTTCCTCCACTTCCTCCAATTCCACTACTTCCTCCACTTCGTCCACTAAGTCCACTAAGTCTACATCGTCTACTTCGTCCACTTCCTCCACTTCCTGCACTTCGTCCACTTCCTCCACTTCCTCCACCTCCTCCACTTCCTCAACTTTCGCCACTTCCTCCACTTCCTCCAATTCATCGACTTCGTCCACTTTGTCCACTTCGTCCAATTCATCAAATTCGTCCAGTTCGTCCACTTCCTCGACTTCCTCCAGTCCCTCCCCTTCCTCCACTTCCTCCAATTCCACTACTTCCTCCACTTCCTCCACTAAGTCCACATCGTCTACTTCGTCCACTTCGTCCATTTCCTCCACTTTGTCAAATAAGTCCACTTCCTCCACTTCCTGGACTTGGTCCAGTTCGTCCACTTCGTCCACTTTCTCCACCTCCTCCACTTCCTCAACTTCCTCCACTTCCTCCACTAAGTAAATTAAGTCCACTTCGTCCACTTCCTCCACCTCCTCCACTTCCTCAACTTCCTCCACTTCCCCCACTTCCTCCACTAAGTAAACTAAGTCCACTTCGTCCACTTCGTCCACTTCGTCCACTTCGTCAACTTTCTCCACTTCGTCCACTTCGACCACTTCGTCCACTTCGTCCAATTCCTCCACTTCCGTCACTTCCTCCACTTGCTCCACTTTCTCCACTTCTTCGACTTCCTCCACTTGGTCCACTTCGTCCACTTCATCCACTACATCCACTTCGTCTACTTCTTCAACTTCGTCCACTTCCTCCACTTCGTCAACTTCGTCCACTTCCTCCACTTCCTCCACTAAGTCCATTAAGTCAACTAAGTTCACATCGTCCACTTCATCTACTTTGTGAACTTCGTCCACTTCGTTCGCATCGTCAACTTCGTCCACTTCCCCCACTTCGTCGACTTCCTCCACTTCCTCCGCTGCGTCCAATTCGTCCACTTCCTCCACTTCCTCCTCTTCGTCCGCTTTGTCAACTTCGTCTACTTCCTCCACTTCCTCCACTTCCTTCACTTCCTCTAGTTCCTCTACTTGTTCCACTTCCTCCCCTTCCTTCACTTCGTCAACTTCGTCCACTTCCTCCACTTTATCCACTTCGTTCATTTCGTCTACTTCAGCCACTTCGTCCAATTCGTCTAGTTCCTCCACTTGCTCCACTTTGTCCACTTCGTCAAATTCGTCAAATTCGTCCATTTCGTCCACTTCTTCCACTTCCTCGACTTCCTCCAGTTCCTCCACTTCCTCCATTTCCTCCACTTCCACCACTTCCTCCACTTCCTCCTCTTCATCCACTAAGTCCACATCGTCTACTTTGTCCACTTCGTTCACTTCCTCCACTTCGTCTAATAAGTCCAATTCCTCCACTTCCTCCACTAAGTCAACTAAGTCCACTTCGTCCCCTTTGTCCAATTCCTCCACTTCCTTTACTTCCTCCACTTCCTCCACTTCTTCCACTTCGTCCACTTCTTCCACTTCATCCACTTCGTCCACTACGTCCACTTCATCCACTTCGTCAACTTCGTCCACTTCGTCCACTTCCTCTACTTCCTTCACTTCCTCCACTTCCTCCACTTCCTCCACTAAGTAAACTAAGTCCACTTCGTCCACTTCGTCCACTTCGTCAACTTTCTCCACTTCGTCCACTTCGACCACTTCGTCCACTTCGTCCAATTCCACCACTTCCGTCACTTCCTCCACTTGCTCCACTTTCTCCACTTCTTTGACTTCCTCCACTTGGTCCACTTCGTCCACTTCATCCACTACATCCACTTCGTCCACTTCTTCAACTTCGTCCACTTCGTCCACTTCCTCCACTTCGTCCACTTCCTCCAGTTCGTCAACTTCGTCCACTTCCTCCACTAAGTCCACTAGGTCAACTAAGTTCACATTGTCCACTTCATCTACTTTGTCAACTTCGTCCGCATCGTCAACTTCGTCCACTTCCCCCACTTCGTCGACTTCCTCCACTTCCTCCGCTGCGTCCAATTCGTCAACTTCCTCGACTTCCTCCTCTTCGTCCGCTTTGTCAACTTCGTCTACTTCCTCCACTACCTCCACTTCCTTCACTTCCTCTAGTTCCTCTACTTGCTCCACTTCCTCCCCTTCCTTCACTTCGTCAACTTCGTCCACTTCCTCCACTTTATCCACTTCGTTCATTTCGTCTACTTCAGCCACTTCGTCCAATTCGTCTAGTTCCTCCACTTCCTCCACTTTGTCCACTTCGTCAAATTCGTCAAATTCGTCCATTTCGTCCACTTCTTCCACTTCCTCGACTTCCTCCAGTTCCACCACTTCCTCCATTTCCTCAACTTCCACCACTTCCTCCTCTTCATCCACTAAGTCCACATCGTCTACTTTGTCCACTTCGATCACTTCCTCCACTTCGTCCAATAAGTCCACTTCCTCCACTTCCTTCACTTCCTCCACTTCCTCCACTTCTTCCACTTCGTCCACTTCTTCCACTTCATCCACTTCCTCTACTTCCTTCACTTCCTTCACTTCCTCCACTTCCTCCACTTCCTTCACTTCCTTCACTTCCTCCACTTCCTTTACCGCTGAGCGACACTATTTTGGGCTTGGGCCTAATTTTCTGTATAGTTTAGAATAGTATATAAGCTTTAGGACGTCCTAGGGTTTGTATCTTTAGCAGAGACGAAGAAAACACTCTCTTTTCCATCCCTTGAAGGAAGATCTTGGATGCTAAGGCTACCTCCTCCTCTTTCTAGGGTCTATCTTTAATTCTTCCATCATTATTCATCTAGTTTCACCATGGTGCACTAAACCTTGTATTGTTGTTGGGGAATCAATGTAGTCTTGTGAAACTCTCATATATGGAATTTGTTTTAACATCTTATTTTTAAGACTTATGCTTTCTTTCATCATTAGTTAAGGATTTTCCTCTTTGCTTAAAGCTTGCTTTGTTTAACTCATTCATTGCCATGATTATAAATTTTTTCGATATGGGAACGTACGGGGAAATCTTGATCCGGGGAATTTCTCCCAATAGCATATTGGTTGCCATTAAGCTCCTGCACTTAAGAACTAATTACTAGGAATGCTAGGAATTGTATGAACTCGTAATTAAGGATAGGCCTTCTTGCAAGGTGATTTAGAGAGTGGCATTAGCATTGATGAAAACTTCTTGCATGGTGATTTAGAGAGTGGCATTAGCATTGATGAAAATAATGATGAATTCCTAAAGTATATGAGAGTGGATAAGATGAAATTGATAACCCCAACAACATACTCATCCATCTAATTCATTGAAGTATTTGTATTCTGTTTTTCTCCATTGATCAAATTCATGCATACATATTTAATTTCTGTCTTTTGCATTTAAACCTACAATCAATTTGTTCTTAAGTCTTAAATAATCAACAAATCATATAGCTAAACTAGGTTGTGAGTCCTTTGGGAAAACGATACTTGGTCTTACCTTGTTTTATTAAACAAGTTTCTGGCGCCGTTTTTCGGTGTTCATAAATTTGTCATCAAGTTTTTGGCGCTGTTGCCGGGGACTAATGGTTTAACTAGGTCATTTGTGTGATTATTTATTATCTTTGACTAGAATTTTGAAATTTGAATTTCTGTTTTTATTTTTCGGTTTTTATTTTATTTTATTTTACTTTATTTTATTTTATTTTATTTTATTTTATTTTATTTTCTATTTTCTGTTTTTATTTTATTTTATTTTCTGTTTTCTGTTTTTATTTTTTTTCTGTTTTTATTTTTCTTCTTATTTCATAATCTTATATCTTCTTTTATATCTTTTTGTGCTAACTAATTCTTCTAGGGTTTTGTTTTCTCGTGTATGCAGGAGGCAATCCGAACTAGGAGCAAGAAAACTGCAGAACCTCTTCTTGAAGGTTTAGATGAGAGTAGACAGAGGAGAAGAATCCGTACATCTAGAGAACTTTTCCCTCCTCCGGAAACTCTATTGCAACCATCACCACAAGGTTCTGACCATAGCACTGAAAATATGGAGAATAATAATATCAGAAGAACTCTTGCAGATCACACAAATATAGCTGGATCTCAGCATTTTAACAGCATAGCAAAACCAAGAGTCAATGCTGCCAACATGGAGGTGAAACCAGCATTAATCCAACTGGTGAAAAGTAATCAATTCAATGGGTTGTCTCACGAAAGCCCATATGAGCACCTCACAACTTTTAACGAGATTTGCAACATGGTGAAAATAAATGGGGTGTCGGACAAAGCAATCAAACTTAGTTTGTTTCCATTCTCATTAGGAGGCAATGCTAAGCTTTGGTTGAATTCTTTTCCAGAGAGAAGCTTTACAAAGTGGGAAGCAGTGGTGACAAAGTTCTTAAACAAATACTTTCCACAATCAAAGGTGAATAAAGGAAAGCAAGAGATTTCATCATTCAGGCAAGGCATGGAGGAATCACTGGGTCATGCATGGGGCAGATATAAAAGCTTATTACGAAAGACTCCCACGTATGGATTTGACGAAGTGGAAGTAGTCCTAATCTTCCTTGGAGGTCTTGGTTCACAAACCAAGATGATGCTTGATGCCTCAACAGGAGGAAATATCAAATGGAAAACTCCAGAGGAAGCTACAGAAATCATTGAAAATATGGCTACTAGTGACAACGAGCTAAACAGTGAAAGAGGAGCTCCTATCCAACAAAAAGGAGTTCTACAGCTACAAACAAATGATGCCTTGCTAGCACAAAACAAGATACTAACTCAACAACTGGAGACTCTTACAAAAACACTTACACAACTGCAAAAGAGTTAAAGACTGTTGCACTGGTTCAATCACAGTTGTGTGAATTATGTGGGGGTGACCATATCAATGGTCAATGCGCCTTTCCAACAGAAGCCTTAGAGGATGTTAACTTCATGACCAATCAATACAGTCAGGGGAATTTCAATCAAGGGTGGAAACCACACTCAAGCATTGGTTAAGGACAAACTGGGTAAGCTGGGCAATTTAACAAGCAACAACAACAACCAACCTTAAGGCAACAAATTTCTATACTGAATGAAAGGTCAATAAGGATGGCAGAAACTCTTCATCAGTTCATACAGAAAACTGAGTCTACTCAAAAGAGCATTGAAGCTGCTATCAAGAATTTGGAGATTCAGATGGGTCAAATCACTAAGCAGTTGGAAGAGAGGCCAGATAAAAATTTTGGGGCTAATACTGAGGTTAACCCCAAAGAAGAATGTAAAGTGTTGGAGAGTACAAAAGATGAGACAGTTGTGTCGCAACCGAAATCGCGACGGGGCGACGAGCCAAAAAAAGGACAGGTTTTGAAAAGAGATTTGGATTCGCCACCATAGTTTATTATGGAAAACTACGGAAAAACCATAAAATAATAAGACACGGTCCATGAAAACCATATTCTGGGTTCGTGAGTCGGTTACGCGTAGGGAAGGTGTTAGCATCCTACAACGTCTGTCCTAAGGCAGTACCTTTAACTAAACGCGCGAATATGATGTGATTTTCAAAATGTTTAACTATCTCCTAAAATAAAATTCTAAATGAACAAAATATATTTTTTAGTTTTTTGGGCCCAACAAGGATTGACCTTGCTCCTACGTATTCTCATTCAAAATGAGAAATCAGGGTTACGTACTTCTTTTGGAAACTATTTGAGAAATTTGTTTGGAAATTGTTTGAAAATTTGTTTTGAATGATTTTGGATAATTTTGGATTTTTGGGGAAGTGAACCTGACAAGGACTGGCCTTGCTCCTACGTATCTCCATTTTTGATGAAGAATCAAGGATCACGTAGTTCTAGCTAAAAGGTTGATTGTTGTTTGAAGATATGAATGTTTTATATTTTGGTATTTTCATGTGAGAAGGAGAAAAGTTTTTAGCACAAGGACAATGCGAACGATCACACATGTGCCTAAACCTTTAAAATATATTTTTCTATTTTTATAAAAGAAAGAGAAAAGGTTTCTAGCACAAGGACAATGCGAGCGATCACACATGTGCTTGACCTTTAAAATGTATTTTATATTTTTATAAAAGAAAGAAAAAAGGTTCCTAGCACAAGAACGATGCGAGCGATCACACATGTGCTTGACCTTTAAAATGTATTTTGTATTTTTCTAAAAGAAAGAAAAAAGGTTTCTAGCACAAGGACGATGCGAGCGATCACACATGTGCTTGACCTTTAAAATGTATTTTTTGTATTTTTCTAAAAGAAAGAGAAAAGGTTTATAGCACAAGGACGATGCGAGCGATCACGCATGTGCTTGACCTTCAAAATCTATTTTTGTATTTTTCTAAAAGAAAGAGAAAAGGTTTATAGCACAAGGACGATGCGAGCGATCACACATGTGCCTAAACCTTTAAAATATTTTTGTAAATTTTGTATATATATATATATATATATATATATATATATTTTATTTTTTATGCATTATTAAATATGTATTTTAAAATAAGTAGATATTTAGAATAAATAAATAAAATAAAATGAAAACAATAAAATCCAAAACAACAATAAAAATAATAAAATAAAATAAAAAAACAAATAGAATAAGATAAATAAGGGAACACAATAAAATAGATAAAGAAAAGCAAATAAATAAATAAGTAATAAAAATAAAACAAATAGTGGGGGTGCCTAAATGAGAAACTGGGGTGTCTAAACTATTTTTTTTCTTTTGTAAATGCACTGGGCCAAAAAATCCAAGCTGAAAGGGGGTGTGGAAGTGAGAAACAGGGGCTGCGGGAGAAAAGGATTTCAGTTATTCTTGGGCTTGGCCCAGCACTGGCCCGGGGTGGTTTTCCAGACCTAGAATCCCCTAGGCGTTCAGCATTCCCCTTCCATTCCTCACCCACTCAGATCCATCACTCTCCCGTAAGCTCACTCCCTCAGCTCACACACTCCCCAAAGACCCAAGGTCTCTTACACTGACCCATAAGCTCATCGCCGCTTCTGCCAGAACCGGCCACCGTCGCCTCAGCCAGAACAAGCCTTGGCCTCGCCGGTGACAACTTGCGCCACCAAAACCACCGTCAGCCACAATGCCACCGTCTCCACTCTTCTCCCTTCGAAAACGGCGATCCCAAGGGAGGGTCTCGCCTCCGCCACACACCGACGCTACCCCCCGTTCGTGGCCACCGCAGCCTCCGATGCCACACCGCCGCGTCCTACAACTGGAACAAATACATCACCGGCG
Source organism: Vigna umbellata (assembly GCF_029865625.1). Classification (NCBI taxonomy): domain Eukaryota; kingdom Viridiplantae; phylum Streptophyta; class Magnoliopsida; order Fabales; family Fabaceae; genus Vigna; species Vigna umbellata. Next base: position 2,378,980 of record NC_142174.1, on the reverse strand, counting down.
ACAAACACTAATGTTGGAAACGCCTTCGCTGCTCACAGGTCTCCTCACGTGTCTCCCTTTCATGCCTGGGATAGAAACGCCACCGTGGCCGGTGAATATGGATGATGGTTGATGATTGGATGAGGGAATGAGGTTTGGTTGAGGAAATGGAGGAATAGAAAGTTTGCGTGTGTGCCCGTGATGATGGGTGGGAGTTGCAGCAGGGAAGGAGGGAAGGAGATATTACAACAAATTGCAGTTTATACTAAATCTGAGAAAGAAGTCTCTACAAAGAAAGACGTAGAGATGATGATACAAAGAAGTATAAAGCTGTTAAAAAGAAGCCATTCCCTCCAAAAGCAAAAGATCCAGGAGGCTTTTCCATTCCATGCACAATAGGGAAGAAAAGGATAAAAAAAGCTTTACTTGATTTAGGATCAAGTGTTAACTTGATACCTTATTCTTTACTGGAGCAGATTGGTGATGTGGATGTGAAGCCTACAAAGGTTAACTTAGTAATGGCAGATGGATCTTCAAAGGAAACCTATGGAATAGCAGAGGATATTATAGTTTGTGTAGGCAAACTCCAGTTCTTGGTAGACTTTGTGGTGATGGAGATGGAGACTGAAAAGATACTCATTATTCTCGAAAGACCGTTTATGAAAACGGCCAAAGCCATCATTGATGTGAACGAAGGTATAGTGGTGCTCCAAGACTGAGAGGAGAGAGTTGTTGTAGATGTCTTCAAAGAAGAGAGGCAGATGTAGGATGAAGAAGCTAGTCAGAAAGCTGCATTTCAAGATGTACTCATGACTAGCGCTGAAGATGAAAAGCCCAAGGTTAAAGGTAAACATTGTTTGTTGTTTCAGGTACAAAAAAAAGAAAAGATTGGAAGAGGAAGAAAAGTTCCTGATGATTGGATGAAAGAACAACTCCAACTTGGTACACCGGTGAGATTCAAAAACAAGTTGTGGGTTGTGAAAGGCTACAAAGAAAAGGAGATGATAGAGATAGAGTCTCCGTATGCTAGAAGAGTCAAAACAGTACACCGGAAACAGTTGAGGAGTTGGTAGGACAAGGACATCAACCATGAAGAAAGAACTTGAACTTTATTGGGTCAGGCTAATGACGTTAAAAGAGCGCTTGCTGGGAGGCAACCCAGTGATTTAAGAACTTTTGATTTTATTTTCGTTCTGTAATTTTTAATTAGTTGGACATTAATTTTGTAAATATTCTTTTGAATATAGCGTCTACTGAAGGATGCTAGGTGGTTAAGTATCTACTGAAGGATACTAGGTTTGTTACACCTACTGATGGGTGTTGGTAAGAAAGTTTTGCACCTACTGATGGGTGTTGATAGATTTTGGGTCAGGCTCGTGACGTTAAACAAGCGCTACCTAGGAGGCAACCCAGTTGATTGATTATATTTTTTGTTTGTTCTGTTTTAGTTGCATGATAGGGATTTGCATAAGGGATCTGAGAATTTAATTGCAGGGAACCAGTGAGGGGCATGAGTAGGAGGCACCTAGGTTAAGCTAGGAAGAAGAAGAAAACTTCCCGAAAGTGCCGCTGAGCGGTAGTATCGCAGACTGGGCTTAGGTTGCCCCTTAGCGGAACCCGAGCCCATAAGGGTATTTTTATACCCCAAGCTGCGTTTTAGTGTTTCTTTTCAGAATCTTCTCTGTACACACACTCCTACATACATTTTCAAAGGTTCTCCACATCTTTTCCCTCTTGTCTCTTGAAAAAAAATTCTCCCTTTCACTCACTTTCTCACTAGTGTTCCATCTAGGTTTGGGGTTGGAAGAGAGCATCTTAGCTTGAAAGCATTCTCATCTCACCTAGCATCTTCACCCAAGTAAGTCAAGCATTTTGTTCATTCTAGGGTTCTTGAGTTTGAATGTGATTGTTAAAGCATGAATCTTTAGGGGTTTTGAATTCTATGCATGATTTGATGATTTAATTGATGATTGAACCGATTGAACTGTTTGATTTTAAGCTGGAAACATGAAAATTATTTTTGGGTGGAGTTAAGATAAGCCAAAAGAAGCTTTTCAAAATTCTGCAGATTTACCGCTCAGGGGTAAATTGCCGCTGATCGGCACTCTGACAGACTTATGATTTTTGCTGCATTGTGTTCTGCATTGCTGCATTGGTGGCGCTGAGGGGTGATTTTGACCCTCAGCGGTGGTTTAGTTTCGAAATAAGGTGTGTTATGAGTTTTACTAATGATTAATAACATGTTTTGTGGTTTTGTATCTGTGTTTGATGTAGGAATGGCATCCTCTTCAGGCAAAAGAATGAAGACCATGGCATCCAAAAGAAAAGAAAAGGAACCAGAACAACCCCATACTAGTAGGTTCCTATCTCGCAAACATGAGAAACAATTTAAGGTGGTCCAAGATAGGAGACTCCTTATGGAGAGAAAGGTTGGAATGATACATAACTTTGCTCCTCAATTTGGAGAGCAATTGTTAGGGAATGATTGGGGGAAGCTAGCCACATACCCTACACCTGCCAATATAGTTGTGGTGAAAGAATTCTACACTAATGCACGAAAGATTGGTGATTATCCAGCTGAGAACTACCTAGGCTATGTTAGAGGCCATCAACAACTTCTTGGATACTGTGTGGGCTGATGAGCAGCGTCAGTTTGCTCTCTGTATGGAAGAAGGCGCTAATTTTGATGATGTGGAGAGAGTTCTATGTGTACCTAGAGGACATTTTCAGAGGAATAGAACTGGCTCTATGGTGAACATTAGGAGGACTGACTTGACTCCTCTTGCAAAGTATTGGATGGCATTTTCTCATGTCAACATTCAGCCATGTTCTCATGTGTCAGACATCACTCTTAGTAGCGCACTTCTCCTTTACTGTGCAATCAGGAACTTTAATGTCAATATTGGACAGGTAATAGTTGATAAGATAAGGATGTGCGCTGACACCACAAACAACAAAGCACCCTTAGGACATCCTTCTTTAATCACGCACCTCTGCAAGATAGCTGGGGTGGATACTTCTGCTCCACCATTTGAAACGCCAAGGAAAGCAATTGATGAGGCCTGTTATAGACAATACTATGGAGGTGAGGAAGCAGCTCAGCCAGTTCCACAACGCCGTACTCGTAGAGAAAGAGGGCAAGCATAGAGTCAAGCATCTGCTGAGACACATGAAGTAGAACCATTTCAAATGAGGGACATGTACATGTCTTTTATAGGTGCACAGTTACAGTCTATTCATAGAGGGCAGGTGGCCACTGCTGAGATGATTGTTGGAATGTATGATACACCTCCAACACACAGGTGGACTATGGAGGAGTTTCATAATGTGGTAGTGATGGACAAATTTATGATCACCAAAATATGATGTCACAAACTTGTTTTACAATCGGCAAGTATGACCGAATCGTTCAAGTAATAAACTTGGTAAGACCAAGTATCATTCTCCCAAAGGACTCACGGCCTAGTTTAGTTGTGTGGTTTGTTGATTAGCTAAGACTTAAGGACAAAATAATTGGATTTTACTATGCAAAAGACGAAAATAAATATGTATGCATGAGGTTTTGATCAATGGCAAAAGCAAAAGACAAATACTTTCAATGAAATCTATGAATGAATATGTTGTTGGGGGTCAATTTCATCTCATCCACTCTCATATATTTTAGGAATTCAACATTCAAATCATCATTGTTAATGCCACTCTCTAAATTACCTTGTCAAGAAGGCCTATCCCTAATTACGAGTTCATACGATTCCTAGCATTCCTAATAATTAGTTCTCTTAGCACAGGAGCATAACGACAACCAATATAATATTGGTAGAGATTCCCCGGATTTAGACTTCCCCGTACGTTCCCGTATCGACAAAATCAATAATCATGCATTGAATGAGTTAAACAAAGCAAGCATTAAGCAAAGAGGAAAAACCCTAACTAATGATGAAAGAAAGCATCAATCTTAGATTAAGATGCAAGCACAAATTCCATATATGAGAGCTTCAAAAGATTACATTGATTCCCCAACAAACATACAACGTTTAGTTCACCATATTCATGGTGAACCTAGATGAACAATAATGAAAGAATGAAGGATAAAACCCTAGAAAGGTGAAGAGGTAGCCTGAGCATCCAAGATCCTCCTTCAAAGGGGTGGAAGAGAGAGTGTTTGCTTCGTCTTTGCCAAAGATACCAACCCTAAGACATCTAGGTCTTTAAATAGGACATAAAAATAATAGAAAACGGGTTCTGGCCCAAACAAATCATAAAATCGCATAAAACTGGCCCAAAACTTCTCAGGTTGACTTTTATCGTATTCTGGATGACTGGTTGACTTTTTTGGTTGACTGGTTGACTTTTCTGGTTTGTGGTTGACTTTTCAGCACTCCAATCATTCGGTACTTCAATTCTTCTTTCAAATCATTCAATTAGCCTACAAAATAAAGGGAATCTTGCACAAAACCATTAAATTCACTTTCAACTCTCGTATTCACAAAACTAAAGCAAAAATATGAGTTCAAGCTAGTTTCTAAGTCTTAAAGGTTGCTTTTGGTATCAATTTTAAGCATAAAAATAACAGTTTTTCAACTGTTATCACAACCCCAAACTTAGAACTTTGCTTGTCCTCAAGCAAACAAGATGTAACTCAATCTTCTACCAATTCATATAATGGTTCATTCATTCAAAAATCTTCTTTTCAAGATAAGTAAAGACTTCAATCAAGCTTATGACAAAGATTTCAATCAAGACGTGCACATGCTTTGGTGTTCACAAAGTCACTTAATATCCAACAAATGCTATTTTTCATGAATGATCAATCAATTAAGCATGGATGTTCATGTGCTCATGGAATATTTCCTCACTAGGTAAAGTGTTTCACTCAAACACAAGTGTATAAGAGGTAATCACTCATTCACTCCACTATCACAATGTCACATGAATCAACTTTGCCTTTCATTTAACCACAATCAAAAACATTCACAAGCATGCATCATCACAAGGACTTTTCAATGGCTTATGACGTCGCTAGGCTAACAAGAAAATTGGTTTTTCTAGATCACAAAATCCTTGAGTTAAGAGAATCATAACAACACAATTAATCTTATTTTTCCCAACTTGCCTTTGCATTTGCATTCAGCTTTGCTTCTTCTTTTCTTTTCTTTTCTTTTCTTTCTCTTTTTTTCTTTTTCTTTGCATATTCTTACTTTTTAGCTCTTAGCTCAATGCTTTTCCTTTTTCATGTTTTCCTAACAACCCCAAACTTGAACATTTAACAATACCACACAAGATCTTCTACTTAACTCAAGGTAAAGATTTTCAATCAAGGGTTTTCAGTGTATGTTCAAGGCTAAGGGTTCAAAGGATAGAACACAAAGTGTTCTCTTTTAGTGGGCTAACTTTATGAATTTGGCCAATAAAAAGGGTTCCAACAAACGGCCTTGATCACATGATGCAAAACAAGCAATTGATTCAATCATAGAAAACCTGGGCAAAATCATTCATGTTTCCAAAGTAATAGCATTCAACAATAACAACTCTGGAGCTCAAAACCTCACATATAAGCTCATTCACATTTGACATACACATCCTGCTTAATTTCACAATCACAATCATGATATCATGCATTTGTTCACAAAGCTTGTGAATCACCTGTATCAGCATTTTATGTGCACATCTATCTCAACATCAATCACTCAATAAGCATCATCAAGCATTACTTATCACACAATCACAGTTAATAGCAAACCAGGTGTCCAATAGAGTACATCAAACCCTAATCTAAAAACAAAAACAAATAAGTTCAGAAAACTTTAAACCAACAAAAGCAGAAGCATATGATAGCATTCATCAGTAAATGCTATCTCAGCTCCTCATCAGTCTGAGTTGTCCTCTGTATCTTCCTTCTTCTTGGATCTTATAGTCTTGATTCTTTTTGCCCGATGAGGAGGCCATCCCTGCATCAAACATAATTCACAAAACCAAAAGATACATTGTTAAGCATTAGTAAACCACAATGAAGAAATCAGCCCCTTCAATGATGCTCTCTCCCAACCCCAAACTTAAATGGAAAACTAGTGAGCAAGTGAGTGGAAGGGAGATTTTCTAAAGAGGGATGAGGGAAAAGATGTGGAAAACCTTGGAGAAGGTATGTGGGAGTGTTTGTGCAGAGAAGAGCCTGAAAGTATGAGCATATGTGCAGCTTAGGGTATAAAAATACCCTAATTGGCTCGGGTCCCTGATGGACAAATTTATGAACACCAAATTATGATGTCACAAACTTGTTTTCAATCGGCAAGTATAACCGAATCGTTCAAGTAATAAAACTTGGTAAGACCAAGTATCGTTCTTCCCAAAGGACTCACGGCCTAGTTTAGTTATGTGATTTCTTAATTAACTAAGACTTACAAACGAATTAATTGAGGTTTAAAATGCAAGACAGAAAATAAACATGTATGCATGAATTGTGATCAATGGCAAAAAGCAAAAGATAAACACTTTCAATGAAATTTATGTATGGATATGTTGTTGGGGTTCAATTTCATCTTATCCACTCTCATATATTTTAGGAATTCAACGATCAAATCACCATTGTTAATGCCACTCTCTAATGTACCTTTCCAGAAGGCTTCTCCCTAATCACGAGTTCATACAATTCCTAGCATTCCTAATGATTAGTTCATAAGTTCAGGAGCTTAACGACAACCAATATAAAATTGGGAGAAATTCCCCGGATCTAGACTTCCCCGTACGTTCCCGTATCGACAAAACCAAAAATCATGCATCGAATGAGTTAAACCATGCAAGCATTAAACAAAGAGGAAAAACCCTAACTAATGATGAAAGAAAGCATAGGTCTTAAATATAAGATGTAAAAACAGATTCCATATATGAGAGTTTCACAAGACTACATTGATTCCCCAACAAACATAAAGAGGTTAGTTCACCATATTCATGGTGAACCTAGATGAATTACAATGAAAGAATGAAAGAATAAACCCTAAAAAGGTGAAGCGGAAGCCTCAGCATCCAAGAGCCTCCTTCAAAGGGGTGGTAGAGAGAGTGTTTGCCTCGTTCCAGCCAGAGATACCTAACCCTAGGAAACCCTAAAGCTTATGTATCATTCGTAAATTACAAAAAGTCAAGTCCAAGCCCATTAAAGTGCCGCTCAGCGGTAAATTACCGCTCAGCGGTGATTGCGTGACTTGTTTTCTCCCCTCAGCGGCCATTTTGCCCCTCAGCGGATCTCCCGTGACTTCCAGAGTACCGCTCAGCGATAAAATACCGCTCAGTGGTGAGTGCGTGACTTGTTTTCTCCCCTCAGCGGCCATTTTGCCCCTCAGCGGACCTCCCGCAAACTCCTGAGTGCCGCTCAGCGGTAAACTGCCGCTGAGCGGTGACTTCGACTTCTCCTTTTGCACTTTTTATTATCTTTTCTGATTTCATCTCTCTCCTTCTTCACTTCTTTTACCAAATTCACCTTCAAACCTGCACAAAAACACTGAAATCAAGCATAAACCTGTCCAACTCTCTTATTTCTAAAAATATAAAGAAAAACATGATTTCAAGCTAATTTCTAAGTGTAAAGGTTGCTTTTAGTGTCAATTTTAATCATGAAAATAACAGTTTTTCAACTGTTATCACAACCCCAAACTTAGAACATTGCTTGTCCTCAAGCAAATAAGATGTAACTCTATCTTTAAACCAATTCATATGATGATTCACTTTATTCAAAAATCTTCTTTTCAAGATAAGCAAAACTTCACTCAAACTTATGACCAAGAGTTCAATCAAGATGTGCACATGCTTTAGTATTCACAAAGTCATTTAAATTCCAACAAATGCTATTTTCATGAATGATCAATCAATTAAACATGGATGTTCATGTTTTCATGTGATATTTCCTCACTCAGTCAAGTGTTTCACTCACACTCAAGTGTATAAGAGATGATCACTCATTCACTCTACTATCACAATGTTACATGAATTAACTTTGCCTTTCATTTTACCACAATCAAAAACATTCACAAGCATGCATCATCACAAGGACTTTTCTATGGCTTATAATGTGGCTGGGCTAACAAGAAAATTGGTTTTTCTGGATCACAAAATCCTTGAGTTAATAGAATCATAACAACACAATCATCTTATTCATTCCCAACTTTCTTTTGCCTTTGCATTGAGCTTTGCTTCTTTTTCTTTTCTTTTCTTTTTCTTTGCATATTTTTTTTTTAACTCTTAGCTCAATGCTTTTCATATTTTTCCCAACAACCCCAAACTTGAATATTTAACAATACCACACAAGATCTTCTACTTAACTCAAGGTAAAGATTTTTCAATCAAAGGTTTGAGTGTATATTCAAGGCTAAGGGTTCAAAAGGATTTGAACACAAAGTGTTCTCTTTTAGTGGGCTAATTTTTACAAATTTGGCCAATAAAAAGGTTTCCAAAACGGCCTTGATCATATGATGCAAAACAAGCAATTGATTCAATCATAGAAAACCTGGGCAAAACCATTCATGCTTTCAAAGTAATAGCATTCAACAATAACAACTCTGAAGCTCAAAATCTCACATATAAGCTCATTCACATTTGACATACACATCCTGCTTAATTTCACAATCACAATCATGATATCATGCATTTGTTCACAAAACTTGTGAATCACCTGTATAAGCATTTTAATGTGCACATCATCTCAACATCAGTTAATCACAAGCATCATTCAGTATTACTTATCACAACATCACAGTTAATAGCAAACCATCACAACAAACCAGGTTTCAAATAGAGTACATCAGCCCTAATCTAAAAACAAAAACAAATAAGTTCAGAAAACTTAAACCACAAAGCATAAGCACATGATAGCATTCATCAGTAAATGCTATCTCAGCTCCTCATCAATCTGAGCTGTCCTCTGTATCTTCCTCTTCCTCCTCATCTGCATCATCTTCAAATGCATCATCCTCATCAGCTTCATCTTCTTCCATATCTCTAGCTGAAGCTTCAGCTGCTCCAGCTCCTCCTCCATGCACTGGTTCCTCTGGCCAAGCTACCACATTATGGAATTCATCCATAGTCCACCTGTGGGCTGGAGGTGTATCATACATCCCCACAATCATCTCAGCAGTGGCCACCTGCCCTCTGTGAATGGACTGCAACTGAGCCCCTATAAGAGACATATACATGTCCCTCATCTGGAATGGCTCTGCTTCGTGTGTCTCAGCAGATGTCTGGCTCTGTGCTGGCCCTCTCTCTCTACGAGCACGGCGTGGTGGAACTGGCTGAGCTTCATCATCACCTCCACAGTACTGTCTATAGTAGGCCTCATCAATAGCTTTTCTTGGCCTCTCAAAAGGTGGAGCAGAAGTGTCCACCCCAGCTATCTTGCAAAGGTGCGTGATCAAAGAAGGATGTCCTAGTGGTGCTTTGTTGTTTGAAGTATTCGCGCACACACTAATCTCATCAGCTATCACCTGCCCAATATTAACATTCAAATTTCTGATAGCACAGTAAATGAAGAATGCCCTGCTGAGAGTAATATCTGACACATGTGAACATGGCTGAATGTTGGCATGAGAAAACGCCATCCAATACTTTGCAAGAGGAGTCAAATCTGTCCTCCTAATGTTAACCACTGAGCCAGATCGATTCCTTTGGAAGTGTCCTCCAGGTATACACAGTACTCTCTCCACATCCTCATAATCAGCACCTTCCTCCATGCAAAGAGCAAACTGGCACTGCTCACCAGCCCATACAGTGTCCAGAAAGTTATTAATTGAATCAGGATCATACCTGATAGCATGGCCTCTGACATAGCCCAAATAATTCTCAGCTGGATAATCACCAATCTTCTTTGCATTGGTGTAAAATTCCTTAACCACAACTATATTGGCAGGTGCAGGATAAGTGGCTAGCTTTCCCCAATCATTCCCTAACACTTGCTCTCCAAATTGAGGAGCAAAGTTAGGTATCATTCCAACCTTTCTCTCCATCAGAAGTCTCCTGTCCTGAACCACTTTAAAGTGCTTCTCATGTTTCCTAGAGAGGAACCTACTAGAGTGGGGTTGCTCTGGTTCCTTTTCCTTTCTCTTGTTTACCATGGTTTTCAATCTTTTTCCGGATGAGGATGCCATTCCTACATTCAAAACACAAAACCAAACCACAGAACATGATGTTAATCATTAGTAAAACACAGAACATAACTCCTTTCGAAGCTAAACCACCGCTGAGGGCCAGAATTTCCCCTCAGCGCCACCAGTACCACATTCCATATCACACAAAACCAGAAAAATCAAATCTGGCAGAGTGCCGCTCAGCGGCAGTTTACCCCTCAGCGGTAACTCTGCAGATTTTTGAAAAACCTGTTTTAAAGCTTTCCTACCTCCACCCAAATGCAATTTTCAGTTTTCCAGTTCATAATCATGCAGTTTAATCGGTTCAAACATCAAATATATCATCAAATCATGCAAAGAAATCAAAACCCCTGAATCTTCATGCTTTGACAATCATATTCAAAATCAAAAACCCTAGAATGAACAAAATGCATTTTACTTACTTGGGTGGAGATACTAGATGCAATGAGAATGCTTCCAAGCTAGAATGCTCTCTTCCAACCCCAAACTTTGATGGCACTCTAGTGAAAAAGTGAGTAGAAGAGAAATTTTCTTAAGAAGGAAGAGTGAAAAGATGTGGAAAACCTTGGAGAAGGTATGTGGGAGTGTTTGTGCAAAGAAAAGTCTGAAAGTGTGAAAGAATGCGCAGCTTAGGGTGTAAAAATACCCTAATGGGCTCGGGTCCCGCTAAGGGGAGCTAAAACCCTATTCTGCGAGAGTACCGCTCAGCGGTAAAGTACCGCTCAGCGGCACTTTCGTGAAGTGCTCTTCTCCTTCTTTTCTTAACCTACGTGCCTCCTAGACATGCCCCTCACTAGCTCCCTGCAATTCAATGTTCAAAATGCTTATGCAAATCCTAACTAAAACAAACAAACAGAAATATTCAATCAACTGGGTTGCCTCCCAGGTAGCGCTTGTTTAACGTCACGAGCCTGACCTAAAATCCACCAACACCCATCAGTAGGTGTTACAGCCATTGTATCCTTAAGTAGATACTTACCCACCTAGCATCCTTCAGTAGATGCTATCTCCAACAAAATAATTACAAAAATAATGTTCAAAAATTACAAATTACAAAACCAAATCAAAAGTTTTTAAATTCACTGGGTTCCCTCCCAGCAAGCGCTCTTTTAACGTCATTAGCTTGACCCAATAAAGTTCAAGTTCCATCTTCTTTGTAATTGATGTTGTTATTCCACCAATTCATCAGCTGTTTCCTTTGAACTGTTTTGGTTCTTCTAGAACATGGAGACTCTATCTCTATCATCTCCTTCTCTTTAAAGCCCTTCACAACCCACAACTTGTTCTTGATTCTAACAGGTGTGCCAAGTTGGAGTCTTCTTTTCTTCCAGTCTCTAGGAATTTCTTCTCCTCTTCCAATCTCTTCTACCTTGGGTATCTGAAACAACAAACAATGGTTACCTGAAACCTCAAGATTTTCATCTTTACGGCTAGTCATGGGTGCATCTCGAAATGCAGCTTTATAACTAGCTTCTTCCTCCTTTGCTTGCATCTCATCTTTGAAAACATCTACCACCACTCTCTCCTCTCTATCCTGGAGCACCACTATACCTTCATTTACATCTATGATAGCCCTGGCCGTTTTCATAAACGGTCTTCCAAGTATGATAGGTATCTTCTCAGTCTCCATCTTCATCACCACAAAGTCTGCCAAGAACTGAAGTTTGCCAACACAAACTATAATGTCCTCTACAATCCCACATGGTTCCTTTGAAGATCCATCGGCCATTACTATTTTAATCTTTGCATGTTTCATTTTAACATTGCCGATTTGCTCCAGTAAAGAATAAGGTATCAAGTTAACACTTGAACCTAAATCAAGGAGAGCTTTCTTTACCTTTTTCTTCCCTATAGTACAAGGGATAGAAAAACTACCTGGATCTGGCGCTTTAGGAGGGAATGACTCTTTCTTAACAGTTATACACTCTTTAGCCTCATCATCTCTACGTCTCTTCTTTGTAGAAATTTCTTCATCAGATTTTGTGTAAACTGCAATTTTCTGTAAAATCTGTTCCCAAGGTGCTTTATTATCCACCATTCTGAATAATTCTGTGAAATCCATTTGTTTCTCTTGATTTATTGGAAAAGGAAAATTGTTTTTGCTCTCTATTTCTCTTCTTTCTTCTGTTTCTCCTTCTTCTAACTCAATTATCTCTTCATTCACACTCTTTACCACTTTGCACTCTTCTCTAGGGTTAACCTCAGTATTAGCCCCAAAATTTCTATTTGGCCTTTCTTCCAATTGCTTGGTAATCTGACCCATTTGAATCTCCAAATTCTTTATAGCAGCTTCAGTGCTCTTTTGAGAAGATTCGGTTTTCTGTATGAATTGTTGAAGAGTTTCTTCCAACCTTGTTGATTTTTCATTAAGCATAGATAACTGTTGCCAAAAGGTTGGTTGCTGCTGCTTATTATATTGATTTGCTTGCCCAGTTTGTCCTTGACCAATGCTTGGATGTGGTTTCCACCCTTGATTGTAATTCCCTTGACGGTATGGAAATTGATTAGTCATGAAATTAACATCCTCCAAGGCCTCCACTGGAAAAGCACATTGACCATTGATATGATCACCTCCACATAATTCGCACAACTGAGTTTGCACCTGTGCAGCAGTTTTCAACTCTTTAGGTAATTGTGAAAGAGTTTTAGTCAGAGTCTCCAGCTGTTGAGTTAGAATTTTATTTTGAGCTAGCAAGGCATCATGTGTCTGTAATTGGAGAACCCCTTTTTGTTGCATAGGAACTCCTCTTTCGCTGTTGAGCTCATTATCACTAGTAGCCATGTTGTCAATAATTTCTATAGCTTCCTCTGGAGTTTTCCATTTAATATTGCCTCCTGCTGAGGCATCAAGCATCATCTTGGTTTGTGAACCAAGCCCTCCAAGGAAAGTTAAGACTACTTCTTGTTCTTCAAAGCCATGCGTGGGTGTTTTTCTTAGCAGACTTTTGTATCTATCCCATGCATGCCCCAGTGATTCTTCCATGCCCTACTTAAATGAAGATATCTCTTGCTTGCCTTTTGTCACCTTTGATTGTGGAAAGTACTTGTTCAAAAACTTTGTTACCACTGCTTCCCACTCTGTGAAACTTCCTTCTGGAAAAGAGTTCAACCAAAGCTTAGCATTGCCTCCCAATGAGAAAGGAAACAAACTAAGTTTGATTGCTTCGTCTGGCACCCCATTGATTTTCACTGTGTTGCAAATTTCATTAAATGTAGTCAGGTGCTCATATGGGCTTTCATGAGATAACCCATTGAATTGATTACTCTTCACCAGTTGGATCAATGCTGGTTTGACCTCCATATTGGCTGCATTGACCCTAGGTCTCGCTATGCTGTTAAAATGTTGAGGTCCAGCTACATTGGTGTAATCAGCAAGAGTTCTTCTGATATGATTATTCTCCATATTTTCTGTGCTATTGTCAGAACCTTGTGGTGATGGTTGCAACAGAGTTTCCGGAGGAGGGAAAAGTTCTCTAGATGTTCTGATTCTTCTCCTCCGTCTATTGTCTTCTAATCCTTCAAGCAACGGTTCTGTTGTTTTCTTGCTCCTAGTTCGAATTGCCTCCTGCATACACAAGAACACAAAACCCTAGAAGATTTGGTTAGCACAAAAAGATATAAAAGAAAATACAAAATTCAGAAAATAAAGACAGAAAACAGAAAAAATAAAATAAAATACAAATTCGAAATTTAAAAATAAAATAAAAAAAATAAGTCAAAGATAATTAATAATCACACAAATTAACCAGTTAAACCACGAATCCCCCGCAGCGGCGCCAAAAACTTGATGGACAAATTTATGAACACCAAATTATGATGTCACAAACTTGTTTTCAATCGGCAAGTATGACCGAATCGTTCAAGTAATAAAACTTGGTAAGACCAAGTATCGTTCTTCCCAAAGGACTCACGACCTAGTTTAGTTATGTGATTTCTTAATTAACTAAGACTTACAAACGAATTAATTGAGGTTTAAAATGCAAGACAGAAAATAAACATGTATGCATGAATTGTGATCAATGGCAAAAAGCAAAAGATAAACACTTTCAATGAAATTTATGTATGGATATGTTGTTGGGGTTCAATTTCATCTTATCCACTCTCATATATTTTAGGAATTCAACGATCAAATCACCATTGTTAATGCCACTCTCTAATGTACCTTTCCAGAAGGCTTCTCCCTAATCACGAGTTCATACAATTCCTAGCATTCCTAATGATTAGTTCATAAGTTCAGGAGCTTAACGACAACCAATATAAAATTGGGAGAAATTCCCCGGATCTAGACTTCCCCGTACATTCCCGTATCGACAAAACCAATAATCATGCATCGAATGAGTTAAACCATGCAAGCATTAAACAAAGAGGAAAAACCCTAACTAATGATGAAAGAAAGCATAGGTCTTAAATATAAGATGTAAAAACAGATTCCATATATGAGAGTTTCACAAGACTACATTGATTCCCCAACAAACATAAAGAGGTTAGTTCACCATATTCATGGTGAACCTAGATGAATTACGATGAAAGAATGAAAGAATAAACCCTAAAAAGGTGAAGCGGAAGCCTCAGCATCCAAGAGCCTCCTTCAAAGGGGTGGTAGAGAGAGTATTTGCCTCGTTCCAGCCAGAGATACCTAACCCTAGGAAACCCTAAAGCTTATGTATCATTCGTAAATTACAAAAAGTCAAGTCCAAGCCCATTAAAGTGCCGCTCAGCGGTAAATTACCGCTCAGCGGTGATTGCGTGACTTGTTTTCTCCCCTCAGCGGCCATTTTGCCCCTCAGCGGATCTCCCGTGACTTCCAGAGTACCGCTCAGCGATAAAATACCGCTCAGTGGTGAGTGCGTGACTTGTTTTCTCCCCTCAGCGGCCATTTTGCCCCTCAGCGGACCTCCCGCAAACTCCTGAGTGCCGCTCAGCGGTAAACTGCCGCTGAGCGGTGACTTCGACTTCTCCTTTTGCACTTTTTATTATCTTTTCTGATTTCATCTCTCTCCTTCTTCACTTCTTTTACCAAATTCACCTTCAAACCTGCACAAAAACACTGAAATCAAGCATAAACCTGTCCAACTCTCTTATTTCTAAAAATATAAAGAAAAACATGATTTCAAGCTAATTTCTAAGTGTGAAGGTTGCTTTTAGTGTCAATTTTAATCATGAAAATAACAGTTTTTCAACTGTTATCAGTCCCGCTAAGGGGAACTAAAGCCCATTCTGCGAGAGTACCGCTCAGCGGTAAATTGCCGCTCATCGGCACTTTCGTGAAGTGCTCTTCTCCTTCGTTTCTTAACTTATGTGCCTCCTAGACATGCCCCTCACTGGTTCCCTGCAATTCAATGTTTAAAATACTTATGCAAACCCTAACTAAAGTAAAACAAGCAAAAACAATCAATCAACTAGGTTGCCTCCCAGGTAGCGCTTGTTTAACGTCACGAGCCTGACCCAAAATCCACCAACACCCATCAGTAGGTGTTTAAAATCTCACCAACACCCATCAGTAGGTGCTTCAAACTTACCAACACCCATCAGTAGGTGTGACGAGTCGTTATTTCTTGAATTATATTTAGTTAATTGCACTTAAATAAACCAGGGAATTGTGTTTAATTGTTTGTTATTTCCCCGTTTTCCGAACTCTGCTTAATTTGGTCGGAAATTTGTAATTGTGCTAATTTGGGTTTTCTGAGCTGATTAAGTGCATTTTTGAAGTGCAGGAAAATTTCGGAAATACATTTTGGGACATCAGGAAGAATGCCAAATAAATTCAAGACTCTCCACACAGACATTTTAGAATTAATTAAATTGTAATTCAGTAGTTTAGAATTTTTGAATCAACTCTTACAATTTGGGTCAATTTTTGGTAAAGTAGATTAGGCCCAAAAGTAGAGATTAGAGACTTGGACCTAGGGTTTTGTTGTGTGGACCCACAATTATTAAAAACAGCCACACGGCCTTAGGGTAGCCGCCACTTGACACGCACCACTGACTTTTTCATTCGGACCTGGGTTTTCCTACAATGCTGTTTTTCAATGGCATGAATGAAGACAACGTTGATTGCTTTTCGCTGATTTCTCATTACCTTTTTATTTTTGGTTTTATGCACTTTGATTGAAAGTTTAACCCATCATTTCACGTCCTAGAAGCACGGAAAGAAACTTGGATTGAAAGGAGCAAGGATGTGGTGTCACGGCTGGATTGAACGCTGATTTCATTGTGAACTGGCACACACGGGATCTATTGATTCTTCATTTCCTTGCTGGAGATTAAGTACACAGCTGTCTCGGCTGCAGGGGAAGCAGTGCATTCACGGCCTGGGAGGACTACACACGGGATACACGCTCATTTAAATTTTCTTTTAGAAAAGAAAATCCTTTCTTTTGAAACACATACACGTAGCGTGGAGATGAAGTGAAGAAGGTGTTGTTGGTGTTTGGAGGGGCAGCAGCTACGTGGATCTGTATAGGAAGCACACGATGACTTACGAAGAAAATCTCGGTTTTATCTTTTAGAAAAAGGAGGGTTGATATTCATTTGGCAGAGTGGAACGGTGATTCATGAACGGTGATGAGATAATGAAGAGCACGGTCACGTCAAGGAATTTTTTCTTTCTTTAGAAAAAAAAGGCACACATTATGGAATGAAAATTAGATGAGGTGAAAGAAGTACTGTCCACGGCTTAGCATGGATGTGCACAACCCTTTTCATTTTTGCTGGAGAAGTTTTATACTTTGGAGCATTGGGAGACGTGGAGTTAATTTAAGTAGGGGCTGAATTCATTTGTTGAGCTGCCCATTAAATTCTTGAAAAAGAAGAGGTGATTAGATGGGGTGGGTACCCATGTACGATGGTTAATGTTGGAAGAAGAAGATTAATTAATTGCTTGGAGAAGTAGGTGCAGGGATGCTACGGCTTAGAGGAAAAGTATAGCTTTGCTTTTGATTATTTTTTGGAATGAAAGGGAGATTAGGTGGAAGAATGGTGTGCATGAAAAAAAAATTGTCTAGAAGAATGGCACATGAAAGGGCTGCCACGGTGATGGGACGTTGATGGTTTGGTGTAGAGTGGAAGAATAGAAGCACTTTCTACCGCTGGTGTGCAAGAGAATGAAGAAGTAGAGTAGGGAAATGTGTGGTGCACGGTGACGGGAGGGGGCTGCTGCCACGTCAGAGGAGCTCCAAGGGTCTATTTTTATATTATTTTAAATGCTTAATCTTGCACTTAGTTAGGTTACAATTTTCATATTGCATACACTTAGGTTTGAATGCTTGCTAATTTTTAAGTGATCTTTGCTTGATAACCATATTCCCCTTTCAATGTTAATCATCACAAAGTTAATTTTCACTCCTTTAATTTAAAAGCAATGTTAGCTTTAGTGATCAACCGCTTCAATTTTGTAATTGAGACCGTTTTTATATTTCCGTTGCATTAGTGTCTTATTTAAGTTTAGTTGCGTTCACAAAAAATCTTTCAAACCCCCCCCCCCCCACTATGTGTTTGATCTGAGACTGAACCACAATTTGGTCCTTGAGAGACGATCTAGGAGTCACTTCCTAGTCTATACTGCATTCTTTTATGCACAACTTTTGTGGGAGGTGCGACCCTCTCATCAAGGTGTTACCACTTAGCATCCTTCAGTAGATGCTATATCCAACTAGCATCCTTCAGTAGATGCTATGTTCAGCAATATAATGTTCAACAGATTTAAAGATTACAAACCCAAGTAAAATTTAAAAGTTATAAAATCACTGGGTTGCCTCCCAGCAAGCGCTCTTTTAACGTCATTAGCTTGACCCAGTAAGCTCAAGTTCCTGCTTTATAGTTGATGTTGTCATCCCACCAACTCCTCAACTGTTTCCTGTGAACTGTTTTGGTCCTTCTAGAATGTGGAGACTCTATCTCTATCATCTCCTTCTCTTTAAATCCCTTCACAACCCACAACTTGTTCTTGATTCTTACAGGTGTGCCAAGTTGGGGTCTTCTTTTCTCCCAGTCACCAGGAATTTCTCCTCCTCTTCCAATCTTTTCTTCCTTGTGTACCTGAAACAACAAACAATAGTTACCTGCAACCTTGGGCTTTTCATCTTTATGGCTAGTCATGTGTGCATCTTGAAATGCAGCTTTATAACTAGCTTCTTCCTCCTGTGCTTGCGTCTCATCCTTGAAGACGTCTACAACCACTCTCTCCTCTCGATCCTGGAGCACCACTATACCTTCATTTACATCAATGATAGCTCTGGTCGTTTTCATAAACGGTCTTCCAAGTATGATAGGTATCTTCTCTGTCTCCATCTTCATCACCACAAAGTCTGTCAAGAACTGAAGTTTGCCAACACAAACTATAATGTCCTATGCAATCCCACATGGCTCCTTCGAAGATCCATCGGCCATTACTAGATTAACCTTTACAGGTTTCACATTAACATTGCCGATTTGCTCCAGTAAAGAGTAAGGTATCAAGTTAACACTTGAACCTAAATCAAGAAGAGCTTTCTTCACCCTTTTGTTCCCTATGGTACAAGGGATAGAAAAAATTCTTGGGTCTGTTGCTTTAGGAGGGAATGGCTCTTTTTTAACAGTTATACACTCTTTTGCCTCATCATCTCTACGTCTCTTCTTTGTAGAGATTTCTTCATTAGATTTAGTGTAAACCGTAATCTGTTGCAGAATTTGTTCCCAAGGTGCATCATTATCCACCATTTTGAATAATTCTGTGAAGTCCAGTTGTTTCCCTTGATGGATTGGAAAAGGAAATGTGCTATTGCTCTCTATTTCTCTTCTCTCTTCTGTTTCTAACTCAACTTTCTCATCATCAACACTCTCTACCACCTTGCACTCTTCTCTGGGGTTAACCTCAGTATTAGCCCCAAAATTTCTATTTGGCCTTTCTTCCACCTGTTTGGTGATCTGCCCCATCTGAGTCTCCAGATTTTTGATAGCAGCTTCAGTGCTCTTCTGTGTAGACTCAGTCTTCTGTATGAAATTGTTGAGAGTTTCCTCCATCCTCATGGACCTTTCATTAAATATAGATAACTGTTGCCATAAGGTGGGTTGCTGCTGCTGCTTATTATATTGACCAGCTTGCCCAGTTTTCCCTTGACCAATACTTGGGTGTGGTTTCCACCCCCGATTGTAGCTCCCTTGATGGTACTGATTGGTCATGTAGTTTACATCCTCTACGACTTCAACTGGAAAGGGACATTGACCATTGATATGGTCGCCTCCACACAATTCGCACAACTGGGATTGTACCTGTGTAGCAGTTTTCAACTCTTTGGGTAATTGTGCAAGAGTTTTGGTCAGAGTCTCCAGCTGTTGAGTTAGAATATTTTTTTGAGCTAGCAGGGCATCATGTGTTTGTAATTGGAGAATTCCTTTTTGCATAGGAGCTCCTCTCTCACTGTGTAGCTCATTATCACTAGTAGCCATGTTTTCTATAATCTCTGTTGCTTCCTCTGGAGTTTTCCATTTAATATTGCCTCCTGCTGAGGCATCCAGCATCATCTTGGTTTGTGAACCAAGCCCTCCAAGGAAAGTTAAGACTACTTCCTAATGTTCAAATCCATGCGTGGGTGTTTTTCTTAGCAAGCTTTTATACCTGTCCCATGCATGCCCTAGTGATTCTTCCATGCCCTATTTAAATGAAGAAATCTCTTGCTTGCCTTTTGTCACCTTAGATTGTGGGAAGTACTTGTTTAAAAATTTTGTGACCACTGCTTCCCACTCTGTGAAACTTTCTTCTGGGAAAGAATTCAACCAAAGCTTAGCATTGCCTCCCAATAAGAAAGGAAACAAGCTAAGTTTGATAGCTTCGTCTGGCACCCCATTAATCTTGACTGTGTTGGAAATCTCATTGAAGGTAGTGAGGTGCTCATATGGGCTTTCATGAGATAACCCATTGAATTGGTTGCTTTTCACCAGTTGAATCAGTGCTGGTTTGACCTCCATATTAGCTGCATTGACTCTAGGTCTAGCTATACTGTTAAAGTGTTGAGGTCCAGCTATATTGGTGTAGTCAGCAAGAGTTCTTCTAACATTGTTGTTCTCCATATTTTCTGTGCTATGAACAGAACCTTGTGGTGATGATTGTAAGAGAGTTTCTGGAGAAGGGAAAAGTTCTCTAGATGTTCGGATTCTTCTCCTCCGTCAACTCTCGTCTAGACCTTCAAGCAGAGGTTCTGTTGTTTTCTTGCTCCTTGTTCTAATTGCTTCTTGCATACACAAGAAAACAAAACCCTAGAAAATAATTGTTAGCACAAAAAGATATAGGAGAAGATAAAAGATTCAGAAGATAAAATAAAATAAGATAGAATAAAATAAAATAAAATAAAATCTAATCAAATAAAATAAAATAAAATAAAATAAAATAAAATCTAATCTAATCAAATAAAATAAAATAAAATAAAATAAAATCTAATCTAATCTAATCAAATCAAATAAAATCAAATCAAATCAAATAAGATAAAATAAAAACTGAAAAAATAAAAACAGAAAATAAAAACAGAAATTCAAAATTAAAGTCAAAGATAATCAATAATCACACAAATTAACCAGTTAAACCACGAGTCCCCGGCAACGGCGCCAAAAACTTGATGGACAAATTTATGATCACCAAAATATGATGTCACAAACTTGTTTTACAATCGGCAAGTATGACCGAATCGTTCAAGTAATAAACTTGGTAAGACCAAGTATCGTTCTCCCAAAGGACTCACGGCCTAGTTTAGTTGTGTGGTTTGTTGATTAGCTAAGACTTAAGGACAAAATAATTGGATTTTACTATGCAAAAGACGAAAATAAATATGTATGCATGAGGTTTTGATCAATGGTAAAAGCAAAAGACAAATACTTTCAATGAAATATATGAATGAATATGTTGTTGGGGGTCAATTTCATCTCATCCGCTCTCATATATTTTAGGAATTCAACATTCAAATCATCATTGTTAATGCCACTCTCTAAATTACCTTGTCAAGAAGGCCTATCCCTAATTACGAGTTCATACGATTCCTAGCATTCCTAATAATTAGTTCTCTTAGCATAGGAGCTTAACGACAACCAATATAATATTAGGAGAGATTCCCCGGATCTAGACTTCCCCGTACGTTCCCGTATCGACAAAATCAATAATCATGCATTGAATGAGTTAAACAAAGCAAGCATTAAGCAAAGAGGAAAAACCCTAACTAATGATGAAAGAAAGCATATTGATTGAAAAATCTTTACCTTGAGTTAAGTAGAAGATCTTGTGTGGTATTGTTAAATGTTCAAGTTTGGGGTTGTTGGGAAAACATGAAAAGCATTGAGCTAAGAGTTAAAAAGTAAGAATATACAAAGAAAAAGAAAAGAAAAGAAAAAGAAGCAAAGCTCAATGCAAAGGCAAAAGAAAGTTGGGAATGAATAAGATAATTGTGTTGTTATGATTTTCTTAACTCAAGGATTTTGTGATCCAGAAAAACCAATTTTCTTGTTAGCCCAGCCACATTATAAGCCATTGAAAAGTCCTTGTGATGATACATGCTTGTGAATGTTTTTGATTGTGGTAAAACGAAAGGCAAAGTTGATTCATGTAACATTGTGATAGTAGAGTGAATGAGTGATTACCTCTTATGCACTTGTGTGTGAGTGAAACACTTTACCTAGTGAGGAAATATTCCATTAGCACATGAATATCCATGCTTAATTGATTGATCATTCATGAAAAATAGCATTTGTTGAAATTTAAATGACTTTGTGAACATTAAAGCATGTGCACATCTTGATTGAATTCTTGGTCATAAGTTTGATTGATGTTTTTACTTATCTTGAAAAGAAGATTTTTGAATGAAGTGAACCATCATATGAATTGGTTGAAGATGGAGTTACATCTTGTTTGCTTGAGGACAAGCAAAGTTCTAAGTTTGGGGTTGTGATAACAGTTGACAAACTGTTATTTTCATGCTTAAAATTGATACTAAAAGCAACCTTTATACTTAGAAACTTGCTTGAAATCATGCTTTTCTTCATATTTTCAGAAATAAGAGAGCTGGACAGGTTTATGCTTGATTTCAGTGTTTTTGTGCAGATATTAAGGTGAATTTGGTGAAAGAAGTGAAGAAGGAGAGATATGGAATCAGAAAAGACATCAAAAAGTGCAAAAGAAGAAGCCGAAGTCACCGCTCAGCGGCAGTTTACCGCTGAGCGGCACTCAGGAGCTCACGGGAGGTCCGCTGAGGGGCAAAATGGCCGCTGAGGGGAAGAAACGTGACACGCACTTACCGCTGAGCGGTATTTTACCGCTGAGCGGCACTTTAATGGGCTTGGACCTAATTTTCTGTAATTTACGAATAATATATAAGCTTTAGGGTTTCCTAGGGTTTGTATCTTTGGCTGGAACGAAGTAAACACTCTCTCTTCCACCCCTTTGAAGGAGGATCTTGGATGCTGAGGCTTCCTCTTCACCTTTTTAGGGTTTTATCTTTCATTCTTTCATTGTAATTCATCTAGGTTCACCATGAATATGGTGAACTAAACTCTGTATGTTTGTTGGGGAATCAATGTAATCTTTTGAAGCTCTCATATATGGAATCTGTTTTTAACATCTTTTAATTAAGACTTATGCTTTCTTTCATCATTAGTTAGGGTTTTTCCTCTTTGCTTAATGCTTGCATTGTTTAACTCATTCGATGCATGATTATTGGTTTTGTCGATACGGGCGCGTACGGGGAAGTCTAGATCCGGGGAATTTCTCCCAATATGATATTGGTTGTCGTTAAGCTCTTGCACTTATGAACTGATCATTAGGAATGCTAGGAATTGTATGAACTCGTGATTAGGGAGAAGCCTTCTTGAAAGGTACTTTAGAGAGTGGCATTAACAATGATGATTTGAATGTTGAATTCCTAAAATATATGAGAGTGGATAAGATGAAATTGACCCCCAACAACATATTCATACATAAATTTCATTGAAAGTGTTTATCTTTTGCTTTTTGCCATTGATCAAAACTTCATGCATACATATTTAACTTTCGTCTTTTGCATATAAAATCCAAATATTTCGTCTTTAAGTCTTAGCTAATCAAGAAACCACATAACTAAACTAGGCCGTGAGTCCTTTGGGAAGAACGATACTTGGTCTTACCAAGTTTATTACTTGAACGATTCGGTCATACTTGCCGATTGAAAAACAAGTTTGTGACATCATATTTTGGTGTTCATAAATTTGTCCATCACCTGCTTAATCTCACAATCACAATCATAATATCCTGCATTTGTTCACAAAGCTTGTGAATCACCTGTATAAGCATTTTATGTGCACATCTATCTCAACATCAATCAATCAATAATCATCATCAAGCATTACTTATCACACAATCACAATTAATAGCAAACCATCATAACAAACCAGGTTTCCAATAGAGTACATCAAATCCTAATCTAAAAACGAAAGATACGTACAGAACACTGGGTTGCCTCCCAGTAAGTGCTTGTTTAACGTCACGAGCCTGACCCAAACTCTCAAGGATCAACCAACAACATCTTTGTGGACAATTGTTGCACCTCTCCCCCTAGATAGGGCTTGAGACGTTGACCATTCACTACCCAACTTTTCTGTGGATCATCAGCAGCTGGATTAAATATTTCAATTGCTCCATGCGGATGCACTTCTTTTATCACAAATGGTCCTGACCATTTTGACTTCAGCTTCCCAGGAAATATCTTCAATCTTGAATTGAACAATAATACATGTTGTCCTGGATTGAAAACTCTATTCACCAACTTCCTGTCATGATAAAATTTGATCTTGTCTTTGTAAGCTTTAGATGAATCATATGCATGTAATCGCATTTCTTCAAGCTCCAAAATCTGCCTTCTGCATGTGCATTGAGTTTCATAAGGATCAAATTTCAAGAATTTCAAAGCCCATAACGCTCTATGCTCCAATTCTACTGGCAAATGACATGCTTTCCCATAGACTAATTGGAACGGTGATAATCCCATAGATGTCTTCATTGCAGTCCTGTAGGCCCAAAGAGCATCATCCAATTTGAGTGACCAATCCTTTCTTGATGAAGTCACTGTTTTCTCCAGGATCCTTTTTATTTCCCTGTTAGATACCTCAGCTTGTCCATTGGTTTGTGGATGATAAGGTGCAGCTACCTTATGTTTCACTCCATAGTGTTTGAGTACTTTTTCTAGCTGATATTTGCAAAAATGAGATCCTCCATCACTAATTAACACTCTTGGAGTGCCAAAACGTGAGAATATCTGTCTCTTCAAGAATTTAATCACTATGCTAGCATCATTTTTAGGACAAGCTAATGCTTCCACCAATTTACTCACATAATCCACTGCTACCAAAATATATTCATTGTTGAAATATGGAGGGAAGGGTCCGACAAAATCAATACCCCAGCAATCAAAAACCTCAACCTCTAAAATGCCTTGTAAAGGCATCTCATGACGTTTAGTGATTGTCCCTGCTCTTTGACATTTATCACAATTTCTAGCATGATTATGGGCATCTTTAAATAAAGTTGGCCAATAAAACCCTGATTGAAGGACTTTTGCTGCTGTTCTTTCTCCATTAAAATGTCCTCCATAAGGTGAATCATGACAATGCCAAAGAATTCCTTCTGCTTCCTCATTTGTCACACATCTCCTCAGAAGATTATCTGCTCCAATCTTAAACAAATAAGGATCATCCCAAACAAACTGCTTGGCATCATGCAAAAATTTCTTTCTTTGTTGCCAAGTTAAGTCTTCTGGCATGACCCTTGCAGCTTTGAAATTAGCCATATCAGCAAACCAGGGCCTCTGCTGAATATACATGAGTGTTTCATCTGAAAAAGATTCCCAGATTTCGGACTCCCTGCTAGTGACCTCATTGTTGACTAACCGTGACAAATGATCAGCAATCAAGTTCTCACTTCCTTTCTTATCACAGATTTCTACATCAAATTCTTGCAACAGTAGTACCCATCTAATCAGACGTGACTTAGAATCTGGCTTTGTCAATAAATATTTGATAGTTGCATGATCTGTATAGACAATCACCTTAGACCCAATGCGATAAGGTCTAAATTTCTCTAAAGCATACACAATAGCCAGGAATTCTTTTTCTGTGGTAGCATCATTCAGAACTTTGCTAGCATAATAAATTGGGTGAAACTTTTGTTCTTTTATCTGGCCCAGGACAACTCCTATTGCATAATCACTTGCATCACACATTAATTCAAAATTCTGATTCCAATCTGGCGTTACAATTACTGGAGCTGACACTAGTTTATTCTTCAATGTGTCAAAAGCTTTCAAACAATCTTCATTCATCACAAAAGGAGCGTCCTTCATCAAAAGATTACTCAATGGTTTAGCAATTTTTGAGAAATCTTTGATGAATCTTCTATAGAACCCAGCATGACCAAGAAAACTCCTAATCCCCCTTACATTTGTTGGTGGAGGCAGTTTCTCAATGACTTCTACTTTAGCTTTATCTACCTCAATTCCTTTAGCAGAGATTTTATGCCCCAGTACAATTCCTTCAGTTACCATGAAATGAAATTTCTCCCAGTTAAGAACAAGATTTGTCTGAACACATCTTTTGAGAACAATGTTCAGATTAGCCAAACATCTTTGGAAAGAATTTCCAAAAACTAAGAAATCATCCATGAATACTTCAATGCATTTTTCCAAGAGATTTGCAAAAATTGCCTGCATACACCTTTGAAATGTAGCTGGGGCATTACACAATCCAAATGGCATCTTTCTATATGCAAAGATACCAAAAGGACAAGTAAAAGCCGTCTTCTCCTGATCTTTTGGATCTACCACAATTTGATTGTATCCAGAATATCCATCTAGAAAACAATAGAAAGCCTGACCTGATAACCTTTCTAACATCTGATCCATGAAAGGAAGAGGAAAATGATCTTTCCTAGTGGCTTTATTTAGCTTCCTGTAGTCAATGCACATACGCCAGCCAGTAACTGTCCTAGTAGGAATGAGTTCATTCTTATCATTATAAATTACTGTCATCCCACCTTTCTTTGGAACCATTTGTACTGGACTCACCCATTCACTATCAAAGATTGGATAGATGATACCAGCTTCTAGCAGTTTCAACACTTCTTTTCTAACCACCTCCTTCATAACAGGATTTAACCTTCTTTGTGGTTGAGCACTTGGTTTATAATCTTCTTCCATAAAAATCTTATGCATGCAATAAGTTGGGCTAATACCTTTAAGATCTGATATTGACCACCCAATTGCTTCTTTGTTGGCTTTCAGAATTTCTATCAACTACTCTTCTTCTTGTAGAGATAAAGAATTATTGATGATGATTGGCTTTGTTCCATCTTCTTCTAGAAAAACATATTTTAGATGTGATGGCAATCTTTTTAATTCTGGCGTCTTTGCTTTGACTTCTTCTTCCTTGTCAATTATTTCAAATATTGGATCTTCCTCTGGATTCTTTTTCAATGTTTCCAAGTCCATCAGACATTCATCAATCAATTTCTCTTCTTCTTCATCTAAATCTTCACATGCATCAATGAGAGTTTTTTCTAGTGGAGAAATATTTCGCACCATCTTTTCTTGCACCATACAAACTTCATCCAGTTCATCAAATTGAAAACATGCTTTGTCATCATTTGGATATGTCATGGCCTTGGATACGTCAAAAGTGACTTCTTCATCATCAACTCTCAATTTAAGCTTACCATTCTCTACATCAATTAAAACTCTAGCAGTCTTCATAAAAGGTCTTCCAAGAATAAGAGGAACATCATTATTCCCTTCCATCTCCATCACAATAAAATCCACTGGGAATATGAATTTATCAACCTTCACTAAAACATCTTCAACCACTCCATATGGATATTTAAGAGACTTGTCCGCCAGTTGAAGAGCCGTTCTGGTTGGTTTGATTTCCAAACCCTGAATTGTTCTGCACATGGATAGCGGCATTAAATTAATGCTAGCTCCCAAATCAATCAATGCTCTTCCAACTTTCAAATCTCCTATGGTGCATGGAATAGTGAAGCTTCCTGGATCTTTAAGTTTAGGAGGTAGTTTCTGTATGATTGCACTGTAGTTACCCTGTACATTGATAGTTTCCTTTTCAATGTACTTGTTTTTCTTTGTAAGGAGTTCCTTCAAAAATTTTGCATATGCTGGCATCTGTTGCAATGCTTCAGAGAATGGTATAGTGATCTCCAGCTTCTTAAACAACTCCATGAATCTTTCCAACTACCTTTCTTTTTCCTTCCTTGAATAACTCTTTGGATAAGGAAGTGGCTTTTCACCCTCTTTTTCTTTTTCTTTTTCCTCTCTCTCTTCTCTCTCTTTTTTTCTCTCCTCTCATCTTCTTTTTTCTTTTTCTCTCTCTCAACTCTTTCTTTCCACTCACATGTTTCTTTTTCACTCTCACTCTCATTTTCTTTCTCCTCTCTTTCTTTTTTTCTCTCCTCTAACACTCTACCACTTCTGGTCACAACAGTTTTACACTCCTTCCTGAGATTATCATGTTTCATCTTGTCAGCTATTCTCTCAACATAGCTCTCCATATTTTTAAATGCAGCATCCACATTCTGACAATAGGATGCATTGGTCTTGAAGAATCTTTGGAAAGTCTCGTCAAGTTTTGTTGTCTTCTCAGATGGAGTAGATTGCATTTTCCATTTTTGTTGTTGCCCTTGAACCATTGATACCTGTTGTATTTCTTGTGGTATTTGAGAAAGCTTCATAATTACTTCTTCCAGCTGTTGAGAGATAATTCTATTTTGAATAAGCAAAGCATCCTTTGATTGTAACAACTCCTTCTGATTCAGATATCCTCTTTGAATGTTGAGTTCATTGTCACTAGTAGCCATATTTTCAATAATTTCTGTTGCTTCCTCTAGAGTTTTCCATTTAATGTTTCCTCCTACTGAGGCATTAAGCATCATCTTGGTTTGTGAACCAAGACCTCCAAGGAAGGTTAGGACTACTTCCTCTTCTTTGAAGCCATGCGTGGGTGTTTTTCTTAGCAAGCTTTTGTATCTGTCCCATGCATGCCCCAGTGATTCTTCCATGCCTTGCCTAAATGAAGAGATCTCTTGCTTGCCTTTTGTCACCTTTGATTGTGGAAAGTACTTGTTTAAAAATTTGGTTATCACTGCTTCCCACTCTGTGAAACTTCCTTCTAGGAAAGAATTCAACCAAAGCTTAGCATTGCCTCCCAATGAGAAAGGAAACAAGTTAAGTTTGATTGCTTCATCTGGCACCCCATTGATCTTTACTGTGTTGCATATCTCATTGAATGTAGTGAGGTGCTCATATGGGCTTTCACGAGATAACCCATTGAATTGGTTGCTTTTCACCAGTTGGATCAGTGCTAGTTTGACCTCCATATTAGCTGCATTGACTCTAGGTCTAGCTATACTGTTAAAGTGCTGAGGTCCAGCTATATTGGTGTAATCAGCTGTGGTCAGAACCTTGTGGTGATGGTTGTAACAAAGTTTCCGGATCTAGACTTCCCCGTACGTTCCCGTATCGACAAAACCAATAATCATGCATTGAATGAGTTAAACAAAGCAAGCATTGAGCAAAGAGGAAAAACCCTAACTAATGATGAAAGAAAGCATAGGTCTCAAATTAAGATGTAAACACAAATTCCATATATGAGAGCTTCAAAAGATTACATTGATTCCCCAACAAACATACAAGGTTTAGTTCACCATATTCATGGTGAACCTAGATGAACAATAATGAAAGAATGAAGGATAAAACCCTAGAAAGGTGAAGAGGTAGCCTGAGCATCCAAGATCCTCCTTCAAAGGGGTGGAAGAGAAAGTGTTTGCTTCGTTTCTGCCAAAGATACAAACCCTAGGACGTCCTAATCAGCAGCCAATCCATTGTAAAATCAGCACTCCAGTTAAAATGAGCAGCCAACTCATTCCAACGCTTGCAATAGCAGCGTTCCAGCAGTAGCTTCTAGCAATTTGAGCGCCCAATCCAACTGATAACAGTTGAAAAACTGTTATTTTTATGATTAAAATTGACACTAAAAGCAACCTTTACACTTAGAAACTAGCTTGAAATCATGCTTTTCTTTATATTTTTGGAAATAAGAGAGCTGGACAGGTTTATGCTTGATTTCAGTGTTTTTGCGCAGGTTTTAAGGTGAATTTGGTGAAAGAAGTGAAGAAGGAGAGAGATGAAATCAGAAAAGACAATAAAAAGTGCAAAAGGAGAAGCCGAAGTCACCGCTCAGCGGCAGTTTACCGCTGAGCGGCACTCAGGAGCTTGCGGGAGGTCCGTTGAGGGGCAAAATGGCCGCTGAGGGGAGAAAACAAGTCACGCACTCACCGCTGAGCGGTAGTTTACCGCTGAGCGGCACTCTGGAAGTCACGTAAGGTCCGCTGAGGGGCAAAATGGCCGCTGAGGGGAGAAAACAAGTCACGCACTCACCGCTGAGCGATAGTTTACCGTTGAGCGGCACTTTAATGGGCTTGGACTTGACTTTTTGTAATTTACGAATGATACATAAGCTTTAGGGTTTCCTAGGGTTAGGTATCTCTGGCTGGAACGAAGCAAACACTCTCTCTTCCACCCCTTTGAAGGAGGATCTTGGATGCTGAGGCTTCCTCTTCACCTTTTTAGGGTTTATTCTTTCATTCTTTCATTGTAATTCATCTAGGTTCACCATGAATATGGTGAACTAAACTCTGTATGTTTGTTGGGGAATCAATGTAGTCTTGTGAAACTCTCATATATGGAATTTGTTTTTACATCTTTTAATTAAGACTTATGCTTTCTTTCATCCTTAGTTAGGGTTTTTCCTCTTTGCTTAATGCTTGCATTGTTTAACTCATTCGATGCATGATTATTGGTTTTGTCGATACGGGCACGTACGGGGAAGTCTAGATCCGGGGAATTTCTCCCAATTTTATATTGGTTGTCGTTAAGCTCCTGCACTTATGAACTGATCATTAGGAATGCTAGGAATTGTATGAACTCGTGATTAGGGAGAAGCCTTCTGGAAAGGTACATTAGAGAGTGGCATTAACAATGATGATTTGACTGTTGAATTCCTAAAAATATATGAGAGTGGATAAGATGAAATTGACCCCCAACAACATATTCATATCTATATTTCATTGAAAGTGTTTATCTTTTGCTTTTTGCCATTGATCAAAATTCATGCATACATGTTTATTTTCTGTCTTGCATTTTAAACCCCAAATATTTCGTTTGTAAGTCTTAGTTAATCAAGAAACCACATAACTAAACTAGGCCGTGAGTCCTTTGGGAAGAACGATACTTGGTCTAACCAAGTTTATTACTTGAACGATTCGGTCATACTTGCCGATTGAAAACAAGTTTGTGACATCATAATTTGGTGTTCATAAATTTGTCCATCAAGTTTTTGGCGCCGTTGCAGGGGACTCGTGGTTTAACTGGTTAATTTGTGTGATTATTGATTATCTTTGACTTATTTTTTTTTTATTTTATTTTTAAATTTCGAATTTTTATTTTATTTTTCTGTTTTTTTTTTTCTTCTTTTATTATTTTCTGAATATTATATCTTCTCTTATATCTTTTTGTGCTAACCAAATCTTTTCTAGGGTTTTGTGTTCTTGTGTATGCAGGAGGCAATTCGAACTAGGAGCAAGAAAACAAGAGAACCTCTGCTTGAAGGATTAGAAGACAATAGACGGAGGAGAAGAATCAGAACATCTAGAGAACTTTTCCCTCCTCCGGAAACTCTGTTGCAACCATCACCACAAGGTTCTGACAATAGCACAGAAAATATGGAGAATAATAATATCAGAAGAACTCTTGCTGATTACACCAACATAGCTGGACCTCAACACTTTAACAGCATAGCTAGACCTAGAGTCAATGCAGCCAATATGGAGGTCAAACCAGCACTAATCCAACTGGTGAAGAGTAATCAATTTAATGGGTTATCTCATGAAAGCCCATATGAGCACCTTACTACATTTAATGAAATTTGCAACACAGTGAAAATCAATGGGGTGCCAGACGAAGCAATCAAACTTAGTTTGTTTCCTTTCTCATTGGGAGGCAATGCTAAGCTTTGGTTGAACTCTTTTCC
The DNA here is from genome assembly GCF_029865625.1 of Vigna umbellata. NCBI lineage: Eukaryota > Viridiplantae > Streptophyta > Magnoliopsida > Fabales > Fabaceae > Vigna > Vigna umbellata. The sequence continues at coordinate 2,347,796 of NC_142174.1, read as the reverse complement.
AGAAGGAAGTTTTACAGAGTGGGAAGCAGTGGTAACAAAGTTTTTGAACAAATACTTTCCACAATCAAAGGTGACAAAAGGCAAGCAAGAGATATCTTCATTTAAGCAGGGCATGGAAGAATCACTAGGGCATGCATGGGATAGATACAAAAGTCTGCTAAGAAAAACACCCACGCATGGCTTTGAAGAACAGGAAGTAGTCTTAACTTTCCTTGGAGGGCTTGGTTCACAAACCAAGATGATGCTTGATGCCTCAGCAGGAGGCAATATTAAATGGAAAACTCCAGAGGAAGCTATAGAAATCATTGACAACATGGCTACTAGTGATAATGAGCTCAACAGTGAAAGAGGAGCTCCTATACAACAAAAAGGGGTTCTCCAATTACAGACACATGATGCCTTGCTAGCTCAAAATAAAATTCTAACTCAACAGCTGGAGACTCTGACTAAAACTCTTGCGCAATTACCTAAAGAGTTGAAAACTGCTGCACAGGTACAAACCCAGTTGTGCGAATTATGTGGAGGTGATCATATCAATGGTCAATGTGCTTTTCCAGTGGAAGCCTTGGAGGATGTTAATTTCATGGCTAATCAATTTCCATACCGTCAAGGGAATTACAATCAAGGGTGGAAACCACATCCAAGCATTGGTCAAGGACAAACTGGGCAAGCAAATCAATATAATAAGCAGCAGCAACAACCAACCTTTTGGCAACAGTTATCTATGCTTAATGAAAAATCAACAAGGTTGGAAGAAACTCTTCAGCAATTCATACAGAAAACCGAATCTTCTCAAAAGAGCACTGAAGCTGCTATAAAGAATTTGGAGATTCGAATGGGTCAGATTACCAAGCAATTGGAAGAAAGGCCAAATAGAAATTTTGGGGCTAATACTGAGGTTAACCCTAGAGAAGAGTGCAAAGTGGTAAAGAGTGTGAATGAAGAGATAATTGAGTTAGAAGAAGGAGAAACAGAAGAAAGAAGAGAAATAGAGAGCAAAAACAATTTTCCTTTTCCAATAAATCAAGAGAAACAAATGGATTTCACAGAATTATTCAGAATGGTGGATAATAAAGCACCTTGGGAACAGATTTTACAGAAAATTGCAGTTTACAAAAAATCTGATGAAGAAATTTCTACAAAGAAGAGACGTAGAGATGATGAGGCAAAAGAGTGTATAACTGTTAAGAAAGAGTCATTCCCTCCTAAAGCGTCAGATCCAGGCAGTTTTTCTATCCCTTGTACTATAGGGAAGAAAAAGGTAAAGAAAGCTCTCCTTGATTTAGGTTCAAGTGTTAACTTGATACCTTATTCTTTACTGGAGCAAATCGGCAATGTTAAAATGAAACATGCAAAGATTAAAATAGTAATGGCTGATGGATCTTCAAAGGAGCCATGTGGGATTGTAGAGGACATTAGAGTTTGTGTTGGCAAACTTCAGTTCTTGGCAGACTTTGTGGTGATGAAGATGGAGACTGAGAAGATACCTATCATACTTGGAAGACCGTTTATGAAAACGGCCAGGGCTATCATAGATGTAAATGAAGGTATAGTGGTGCTCCAGGATAGAGAGGAGAGAGTGGTGGTAGATGTTTTCAAAGATGAGATGCAAGCAAAGGAGGAAGAAGCTAGTTATAAAGCTGCATTTCGAGATGCACCCATGACTAGCCGTAAAGAAAAAAATCTTGAGGTTTCAGGTAACCATTGTTTGTTGTTTCAGGTACCCCAGGAAGAAGAGATTGGAAGAGGAGAAGAAATTCCTAGAGACTGGAAGAAAAGAAGACTCCAACTTGGCACACCTGTTAGAATCAAGAACAAGTTGTGGGTTGTGAAGGGCTTTAAAGAGAAGGAGATGATAGAGATAGAGTCTCCATATTCTAGAAGAACCAAAACAGTTCAAAGGAAACAGCTGAGGAGTTGGTGGAATGACAACATCAACTACAAAGAAGATGGAACTTGAATTTTATTGGGTCAAGCTAATGACATTAAAAGAGCGCTTGTTGGGAGGCAACCCAGTGAATTTAAAAACTTTTGATTTGGTTTTGTAATTTGTAATTTGTGAACATTATTTTTGTATTTATTTTGTTGGATATAGCATCTACTGAAGGATGCTAGGTGGTTAAGTATCTACTGAAGGATACAATGGCTGTAACACCTACTGATGGGTGTTGGTGGATTTTGGGTCAGGCTCGTGACGTTAAACAAGCGCTACCTGGGAGGCAACCCAGTTGATTGAATATTTCTGTTTGTTTGTTTTAGTTAGGGTTTGCATAAGCATTTTGAACATTGAATTGCAGGGAGCCAGTGAGGGGCATGTCTAGGAGGCACGTAGGTTAAGAAAAGAAGGAGAAGAACACATCACGAAAGTGCCGCTGAGCGGTACTTTACCGCTGAGCGGTACTCTCGCAGAATAGGGTTTTAGTTCCCCTTAGCGGGACCCGAGCCCATTAGGGTATTTTTAAACCCTAAGCTGCGCATTCTTTCACACTTTCAGACTTTTCTTTGCACAAACACTCCCACATACCTTCTCCAAGGTTTTCCACATCTTTTCACTCTTCCCTCTTAAGAAAATTTCTCTTCCACTCACTTTTTCACTAGTGTGCCATCAAAGTTTGGGGTTGGAAGAGAGCATTCTAGCTTGGAAGCATTCTCATTGCATCTAGTATCTCCACCCAAGTAAGTAAAATGCATTTTGTTCATTCTAGGGTTTTTGATTTTGAATATGATTGTCAAAGCATGAAGATTTAGGGGTTTTGATTTCTTTGCATGATTTGATGATATATTTGATGTTTGAACCGATTAAACTGCATGATTATGAACTGGAAAACTGAAAATTGCATTTGGGTGGAGTTAGGAAAGCTTTAAAACAGGTTTTTCAAAAATCTGCAGAGTTACCGCTGAGGGGTAAAGTGCCGCTGAGCGGCACTCTGCCAGATTTGATTTTTCTGGTTTTGTGTGATCTGGAATGTGGTACTGGTGGCGCTGAGGGGGAATTCTGGCCCTCAGCGGTGGTTTAGCTTCGAAAGGAGTTGTGTTCTGTGTTGTAGTAATGATTAACATCATGTTCTGTGGTTTTGTTTGTGTTCTAAATGTAGGAATGGCATCCTCATCAGGAAAAAGATTGAAAACCATGGCAACCAAGAGAAAGGAAAAGGAACCAGAGCAACCCCACTCTAGCAGGTTCCTCTCTAGGAAACATGAGAAGCACTTTAAAGTGGTTCAGGACAGGAGACTTCTGATGGAGAGAAAGGTTGGAATGATACCTAACCTTGCTCCTCAATTTGGAGAGCAAGTTTTAGGGAATGACTGGGGAAAGCTAGCCACTTATCCTGCACCTGCCAACATAGCTGTGGTTAAGGAATTTTACACCAATGCAAAGAAGATTGGTGATTATCCAGCTGAGAATTATTTGGGCTATGTCAGAGGCCATGCTATCAGGTATGATCCTGATTCAATTAATAACTTTCTGGACACTGTATGGGCTGGTGAGTAGTGCCAGTTTGCTCTTTGCATGGAGGAAGGTGCTGATTATGAGGATGTGGAGAGAGTACTGTGTATACCTGGAGGACACTTCCAAAGGAATCGATCTGGCTCAGTGGTTAACATTAGGAGGACAGATTTGACTCCTCTTGTAAAGTATTGGATGGCGTTTTCTCATGCCAACATTCAGCCATGTTCACATGTGTCAGATATTACTCTCAGTAGGGCATTCTTCATCTACTGTGCTATCAGAAACTTGAATGTTAATATTGGGCAGGTGATAGCTGATGAGATTAGTGTGTGCGCCAATACTTCAAACAACAAAGCACCACTAGGACATCCTTCTTTGATCACGCACCTTTGCAAGATAGCTGGGGTGGACACTTCTGCTCCACCTTTTGAGAGGCCAAGAAAAGCTATTGATGAGGCCTACTACAGACAGTACTGTGGAGGTGATGATGCAGCTCAGCCAGTTCCACCACGCCGTGCTCGTAGAGAGAGAGGGCCAGCACAGAGCCAGACATCTACTGAGACACATGAAGCAGAGCCATTCCAGATGAGGGACATGTATATGTCTCTTATAGGGGCTCAGTTGCAGTCCATTCACAGAGGGCAGGTGGCCACTGCTGAGATGATTGTGGGGATGTATGATACACCTCCAGCCCACAGGTGGACTATGGATGAATTCCATAATGTGGTAGCTTGGCCAGAGGAACCAGTGCATGGAGGAGGAGCTGGAGCAGCTGAAGCTTCAGCTAGAGATATGGAAGAAGATGAAGCTGATGAGGATGATGCATTTGAAGATGATAAAGATGAGGAGGAAGAGAAAGATACAGAGGACAGCTCAGATTGATGAGGAGCTGAGATAGCATTTACTGATGAATGCTATCATGTGCTTATGCTTTGTGGTTTAAGTTTTCTGAACTTATTTGTTTTTGTTTTTAGATTAGGGTTTGATGTACTCTATTTGAAACCAGGTTTCTTGTGATGGTTTGCTATTAACTGTGATTGTATGATAAGTAATGCTGAATGATGCTTATGATTGATTGATGTTGAGATAGATGTGCACATTAAATGCTTATACAGGTGATTCACAAGCTTTGTGAACAAATGCAGGATATTATGATTGTGATTGTGAAATTAAGCAGGATGTGTATGTCAAATGTGAATGAGCTTATGTGTGAGATTTTGAGCTCCAGAGTTGTTATTGTTGAATGTTATTACTTTGAAAGCATGAATGGTTTTGCCAAGGTTTTCTATGATTGAATCAATTGCTTGTTTTGCATCATGTGATCAAGGCCATTTGTTGAAAACCTTTTTATTGGCCAAATTCATAAAATTAGCCCACTAAAAGAGAACACTGTGTGTTCTATCCTTTGAACCCTTAGCCTTGAAAATACACTGAAACCTTTAATTGAAAAATCTTTACCTTGAGTTAAGTAGAAGATCTTGTGTGGTATTGTTAAGTGTTCAAGTTTGGGGTTGTTGGGAAAACATGAAAAGCATTGAGCTAAGAGCTAAAAAGTAAGAATATGCGAAGAAAAAGAAAACAAAAGAAAAAGAAGTAAAGCTCAATGCAAAGGCAAAAGAAAGTTGGGAATGAATAAGATGATTGTGTTGTTATGATTCTCTTAACTCAAGGATTTTGTGATCCAGAAAAACCAATTTTCTTGTTAGCCCAGCCACATTATAAGCCATAGAAAAGTCCTTGTGATGATGCATGCTTGTGAATGTTTTTGATTGTGGTAAAATGAAAGGCAAAGTTGATTCATGTAACATTGTGATAGTAGAGTGAATGAGTGATCATCTCTTATACACTTGAGTGTGAGTGAAACACTTGACTTAGTGAGGAAATATCACATGAACACATGAACATCCATGCTTAATTGATTGATCATTCATGAAAATAGCATTTGTTGGAATTTAAATGACTTTGTGAACACTAAAGCATGTGCACATCTTGATTGAACTCTTGGTCATAAGTTTGAGTGAAGTTTTTGCTTATCTTGAAAGAAGATTTTTTTTAGAATGAGTGAACCATCATATGAATTGGTTGAAGATAGAGTTACATCTTATTTGATTGAGGACAAGCAAAGTTTTAAGTTTCGGGTTGTGATAACAGTTGAAAAACTGTTATTTTTATGATTAAAATTGACACTAAAAGCAACCTTTACACTTAGAAACTAGCTTGAAATCATGCTTTTCTTTATATTTTTGGAAATAAGAGAGCTGGACAGGTTTATGCTTGATTTCAGTGTTTTTGCGCAGGTTTTAAGGTGAATTTGGTGAAAGAAGTGAAGAAGGAGAGAGATGAAATCAGAAAAGACAATAAAAAGTGCAAAAGGAGAAGCCGAAGTCACCGCTCAGCGGCAGTTTACCGCTGAGCGGCACTCAGGAGCTTGCGGGAGGTCCGCTGAGGGGCAAAATGGCCGCTGAGGGGAGAAAACAAGTCACGCACTCACCGCTGAGCGGTAGTTTACCACTGAGCGGCACTCTGGAAGTCACGTAAGGTCCGCTGAGGGGCAAAATGGCCGCTGAGGGGAGAAAACAAGTCACGCACTCACCGCTGAGCGGTAGTTTACCGCTGAGCGGCACTTTAATGGGCTTGGACTTGACTTTTTGTAATTTACGAATGATACATAAGCTTTAGGGTTTCCTAGGGTTAGGTATCTCTGGCTGGAACGAAGCAAACACTCTCTCTTCCACCCCTTTGAAGGAGGATCTTGGATGCTGAGGCTTCCTCTTCACCTTTTTAGGGTTTATTCTTTCATTCTTTCATTGTAATTCATCTAGGTTCACCATGAATATGGTGAACTAAACTCTGTATGTTTGTTGGGGAATCAATGTAGTCTTGTGAAACTCTCATATATGGAATTTGTTTTTACATCTTTTAATTAAGACTTATGCTTTCTTTCATCATTAGTTAGGGTTTTTCCTCTTTGCTTAATGCTTGCATTGTTTAACTCATTCGATGCATGATTATTGGTTTTGTCGATACGGGCACGTACGGGGAAGTCTAGATCCGGGGAATTTCTCCCAATTTTATATTGGTTGTCGTTAAGCTTCTGCACTTATGAACTGATCATTAGGAATGCTAGGAATTGTATGAACTCGTGATTAGGGAGAAGCCTTCTGGAAAGGTACATTAGAGAGTGGCATTAACAATGATGATTTGACTGTTGAATTCCTAAAAATATATGAGAGTGGATAAGATGAAATTGACCCCCAACAACATATTCATATCTATATTTCATTGAAAGTGTTTATCTTTTGCTTTTTGCCATTGATCAAAATTCATGCATACATGTTTATTTTCTGTCTTGCATTTTAAACCCCAAATATTTCGTTTGTAAGTCTTAGTTAATCAAGAAATCACATAACTAAACTAGGCCGTGAGTCCTTTGGGAAGAACGATACTTGGTCTAACCAAGTTTATTACTTGAACGATTCGGTCATACTTGCCGATTGAAAACAAGTTTGTGACATCATAATTTGGTGTTCATAAATTTGTCCATCACCAACCCAAATGCTTTTGATTGTACATTGCACCAATGGCCCAATTGCTTTGCATCTGTAACCTAATTTTTAGGGCCTTTCTACAATAAGAAAATGAATTAATGCCCAAAAGAAAAATAAAAGAAATATTTCAGCAATTTAAAAATTAAAAGAAAAGAAAAGAAAAAGATTTCTATTAAAAGATTCTCTAAAAAAAATTAATATCCTAATTATTTACTGTTACCAATAAGGAGTATTGGTAAAACCTGAAGATGTGTTTTGATGATGCTGTAACTTATAGATTTTGGATGTAGTAGGAAAATATTTAAAAAAAGCAACTTGTAGATTTTGAATGTAGTAGGAAAATGTTAAACATTGTAATTTTTACTAGTATAATCGATTATGGTTAAGCAATAATCGATTATCACAAGTCATACTTGAATAATCGATTATCACTTCATATAATCGATTATCACTTTTTTGAAAACTCTGTAATGGACTTGAATAATCGATTATCACTTACAATAATCGATTATTCATGGCAGTTGGGAGCTGACCTTTCGCATTCAGTGTACTTGGCTATATAATTTGATTTGGAGAATCAGAAGGCAAGATTTTTTTTTAACTAAGAAAGCTTAGAACACTGTGTGTCAGAGGAACGTTCTTAGAGAGCTTTTTCTTCACTGTTCCCTTGCTTGCTCTTGTGAAAGGAAAGGCTCGCGTATCGTGTGTCGATAGTCGGAGCAGACTCTCTTCAAGTTAGCAAGGTACTCTGCGTGGTCTTGTGAAAGGAGAAGCTTGTGATCGTTGGTCGATTGCCGGAGCGGTTCTCTTCAAGTTGGTAGAGTGGTTCTTTTCATTTTATTCCTGTTCATTTGATTGTAATCTATTAAACCATTTTTAGTGAAACTATTATTCACTATTTATAGTGATTAACGACTAGACGTAGATTCTGTTGAATCAAACCAGTATAAAAACATCTGTGTGATTTTTCTATTCCCTACACTCATTATTTTACGTATATCAACTGTCTGATTAATTTTCTGAAAGAACATTATTTTTACTAAAAGGACCAAATTAATTTTAATTGTGATCGAACACGCTTTCCGCTCTCTGAGTTTTAATTCCGCTGTGCTATACTCTTCGAAAAATACCCCCTCCGATACCAACAATTGGTACCAGAGCTTGCTTTGATAGTTTTTCAAAAAAAAAAATATTTGCGAAAATGGCCGGTCACAATCAAAACCATGTATATGCTGAGGGTGCTTCCATTAACAGACCTCCATTGTTTACTAGTGATAACTATGCTTTTTGGAAAGTGAGAATGGAGATTTTTATGGGGTCTGTTGATAGAGGTATCCGAGAAGCTGTACAAAATGGCCCTTATATTCCTATGAATATTGTTGATGGTGTAGAGACTGAAAAACCTTATTTTAATTGGACTACTGAAGAAAATAGACGAGCTCAGTTTGATATTAAAGCTCGCAATATAATTTCATCTGCTGTTGTACTTGATGAATTTTATAGAATTTCAGTGTGTAAGACAGCACAGGAAATGTGGGAAGTCCTCAGAGTCACTCATGAAGGAACAGAAGACGTGAAGCACGTTAGGAAGAACACTCTCATTCAGGAATATGAGATGTTCAGAATGCAACCTGGAGAAACGATCTCTGACGTTCAAAAACAATTCACTCATATTGTGAATCATTTAATAGGGTTGGTTAAGACTTTTGATTCTGATGAACTTAATGTGAAAATTCTGAAATCTCTGGACAGGACTTGGCAACCAAAGGTGACTGCCATCTCGGAATCTCAAAATCTTCCTCAGATGTCAATGCCAATCTTGTTTGGAAAACTCTATCTTTCAAGTCTGAAATATCTAAAGGAAAAACCTCTAAGAGGATCGAAGAAGATGATTCTCACTAGTGCAGAAAGGGCTTTAGACGTCCGGTCATTGGGCCTTTTGACATCCGAAATTCCCCTGACGTCTATGCGGGTGACGTCGTTCAAAACGTCGGTTGTCAAGCCGGATGTCTATATAGACGTCCATTGTGTCAGGCTGGAAAAACCCTAACTAATGATGAAAGAAAGCATAAGTCTTAGATTAAGATGCAAGCACAAATTCCATATATGAGAGCTTCAAAAGATTACATTGATTCCCCAACAAACATACAAGGTTTAGTTCACCATATTCATGGTGAACCTAGATGAACAGTAATGAAAGAATGAAGGATAAAACCCTAGAAAGGTGAAGAGGTAGCCTGAGCATCCAAGATCCTCCTTCAAAGGGGTGGAAGAGGAAGTGTTTGCTTCGTTTCTGCCAAAGATACCAACCCTAAGACATCTAGGTCTTTAAATAGGACATAAAAATAATAGAAAATGGGTCCAAGCCCAAACAGATCATAAAATCGCATAAAACTGGCCCAAAACTCGTCTGGTTGACCTTTTTCGTATTCTGGTTGATTGGTTGACTTTTTTGGTTGACTGGTTGACTTTTCTGGTTGACTGGTTGACTTTTCTGGTTTCTGGTTGACTTTTCAGCACTCCAATCATTCGGTACTTCAATTCTTCTTTCAAATCATTCAATTAGCCTACAAAATAAAGGGAATCTTGCACAAAACCATTAAATTCACTTTCAACTCTCTTATTCACAAAACTAAAGCAAAAATATGAGTTCAAGCTAGTTTCTAAGTCTTAAAGGTTGCTTTTGGTATCAATTTTAAGCATAAAAATAATAGTTTTTCAACTGTTATCATTCGTCGCCCCACACAGACGTTCATAATATTTTAAACGTCCGTCTCGACCCAGAACGGACGTTTAAGGGCTGCCATGCGGAATTGAAACGTTCAGTTGTTCAGCCTAGTAGACATCCATCCCCCTCACACGGACGTTCATAATATTATAGACGTCCGTCTCGACCCAGGACGGATGTTTAAGGGCTACCATGGGGAATTGAAACGCTCAGTTATTCAGCCTAGTAGACGTCCGTCCCCCTCACACGGACGTTCAGAATATGATAGAAGTTTGTCTCGACCAAAGACGGACGTTTAAGGGCTGACATGGGGAGTTGAAACGTTCACTTGTTAAGCCTACTAGACGTCCGTCCCCACACACAGACGTTCATAATATTATAAACGTCTGTCTCGACCCAAGACGGACGTTTTCATGGGGAATTGAAACGTTCAGTTGTTCAGCCTAGTAGACGTCCGTGCCCCTCACACGGACGTTCATAATATTATAGACGTCCGTCTCGACCCAGGACGGACGTTTAAGGGCTGCCATGGGGAATTGAAACGTTCAGTTGTTCAGCGTAGTAGACGTCCGTCCCCCTCACACGGACGTTCAGAATATTATAGACGTCCGTCTCGACCGAAGACGGACGTTTAAGGGCTGACATGGGGAGTTGAAATGTTCACTTGTTAAGCCTACTAGACGTTCGTCCCCCCACACGGACGTTCATAATATTATAAACGTCCGTCTCGCTTCAGGACGGACGTTTTAAGGGCTGACCATGGGGACTAAAACGTTCAATTGTTCAGCCTAGTAGACGTCGGTCCCCCTCACACGGACGTTCATAATATTATAGACGTCCGTCTCGACCCAGGACGGACGTTTAAGGGCTGCCATGGGGAGCCTAGGAGACGTCCGTCCCCCTCCCACAGACGTCTATAATATTATAAACGTCCGGCTCGACCAAGGACGGACGTCTCGAGTTTCACTTATTTACGAATATGCCACCAGTCAATTATATACGTTGGGGCTTGTGTGGACGGACGTCTATGGGGGTAAGTTAAAAGTCAATTCTGCACTAGTGTCTGATGATGAAGAAAACATGAGCTTGATGATAAAGAAATTTGCAAAGTTCATGAAAACAAAGGGAAAGGACAAGTTTCACAAAGATAGGAAAGAAAGTCAAGAATCTCCATCAAACGTAAAGTGCTTCGGTTGTGGAGAAAGAGGGCACGTAAAATCTGAGTGTCCAAAAAGCAAGAAAAGTGAAGACAAGAAGGAAAGAAAATTTCAAAGGAAGAAGAAAGCATACATAGCTTGGGAGAATAATGCCTCTAGCTCAACAAGTTCAAGTGACACAGAAGAAGAAGCCAATCTATGCCTTATGGCAGATTCTGAAGAAACTGGAAGTCAAGTAAGCGATTCCAGCTTTGAATCTAGTGAATTAGATTTACAAAAAGCTTTCTTTGAATTGATGAATGAATCTGAGAAACTTAATGCTGCTCATAAAAATTTAGAAAAGGAACATAATGAATTGAAGTTAAATTATGATAAACTGCTTGATGATGAAGTTGTTCTAAGAAATAGAGTTAATACCTTAGAAATTAAATTATCAGATGCAAATGCTACTGTTGAACCTGTTGAATGCTTGTCATGCAAAAGTTATATGTTTGATATTCATATACTTGAAAACATACTTGCTAAGGCAACTAAAGCTAATTCACATGCTAAAACAAACCTTAATAAGAGCAATGGAAACATGCATCGAAATTTTAAATCCAAGGTAAGAAGAACTCGAAAAATTTGGGTTGTTAAAGGAACTTTTATTAAAAATAAAATTAGTGATGTATGTTGCTTTTTCTGTATGAAGCATGGTCACACATCAAACAAATGCAATATCAAACATGTTGGTGTTCCAAGTGGCAAATATGCTTGGGTTAAAGCTGTGAGATGATGTAAACTTGCAAAAACTAACCCCAAGGACCCATATTGAGATTGGGGACCTAAAATTCTTGCTAACTTGTTTTGTAGGATCAATCTAAGCCCAAGAAGTCACTGTGGTATCTTGACAGTGGTTGCTCAAGACACATGACTGGTGACAAGAAAAGATTCATCTCTTTTGAGAAGAAGAAGCAAGGATTTGTTACGTATGGGGATAACAACAAAGGCAGAATAATGGGTACTGGAAACATTGGAGGAGGAAACACTTTGACAATAAAAGACGTCTTATATGTTGAAGGCCTCAAACATAATCTTCTAAGCATAAGCCAACTATGCGACAAAGGTTTCAAGGTAACTTTTGAGAGTGACAAATGTACTGTTTATTTTAAAAATTCTGCTGAAATTGCTTTGCAAGGTGTTAGGCATAATAACATATATTTGATTGATATTGAGAGTGAATCTAGTCATAGTATAACAGACTTAGTTGCTAAAGAAGAAAATCCATGGCTATGGCACAAAAGTGCTGCACATATTCACATGCAACACTTAAATAAATTAATCTCTAAGGATCTTGTGATTGGTTTGCCTAAACTAAAATTTGAGAAAGATAAACTTTGTTCTGCATGTCAAAAGGGTAAACAAACCAAATCTTCATTTTCATCTAAAAGCATGATTTCAACATCAAAACCTTTAGAACTTTTGCATATGGACTTGTTTGGTCCATCTAGAATTAAAAGTTTTGGTGGAAACTATTATGCTCTTATAATTGTTGATGATTACTCTAGATTTACTTGGACTTGCTTTTTAACTCTGAAAAGTGAAGCTTTCAAAGCATTTAAAACTTTTCCTAAACGTATTCAAAATGAAAAAGATTTGAAAATCAAAACTTTGAGAAGTGATCATGGTGGTGAATTTGAAAATGAATCATTTGGAAACTTTTGTGAAGAATTTGGCATTGCACATAAGTTTTCTGCACCTAGAACTCCCCAACAGAATGGTGTTGTTGAAAGGAAAAATAGATCATTAGAAGAATTAGCTAGAACGCTTATGAATGAATCTAATGTGCCAAAATACTTTTGGGCTGATGTAGTAAGTACTGCTTGTTATGTATTAAATAGGATGCTTATTAGGCCAATTCTAAAATTAACTCCATATGAACTGTTGAATGGTAGAAAACCAAATATATCTCATCTGAAAATTTTTGGATGCAAATGCTTTGTCTTAAATAATGGAAAAGATAATCTTGGAAAATTTGATGCAAAATCTGATGAAGCAATTTTTCTAGGATATTCTTTGACTAGCAAAGCTTATAGAGTGTTCAATAGAAGAACACTGATAATTGAAGAATCAATGCATATTGTCTTTGATGAGATTGTAGACCTTGAGGTAAATCCTCTTGAGTCAAATAGACCCGTTGCAGGTGATGAGGATTACTTAAAAGAAGCCCTTGAGGAGATGTATCTAAATGAAAATTATCCTCCGGAGCTTGAAGAAACACCCAAAGTCGTTGATTCCAAAACCTATCAACAACCAAGAGGACTATCTTTGGACAACATCATAGGAGATATATCAAAAGGGGTAACTACTAGAAATAATTTAAATAAGTTTTGTCTAACTGTTGCTTTTGTGTCTCAGGTAGAACCTAAAAATATAAAGGAAGCTCTTCAAGATGACAAGTGGTGCATTGCTATGCAAGAAGAGCTAAATCAATTTGAAAGGAATGAAGTTTGGGAACTTATTCCAAAACAAGAAGAATTCCAAGTCATAGGAACAAAATGGGTATTCAGGAACAAGCTTGATGAGGATGGAAACATCACAAAGAATAAAGCAAGGCTAGTTGCTAAGGGATACTGTCAAGAGGAAGGTATAGATTATGATGAAACGTATGCACCTGTAGCCAGGTTAGAAGCAATTAGATTATTACTTGCATATGCATCTTTGATGAAATTTAAACTATATCAAATGGATGTAAAAGGTGCTTTCTTAAATGGTTTTATAAAAGAAGAAGTGTATGTTAGTCAACCTCCTGGCTTTGAAGATTTTAAATTTCCTGATCATGTTTACAAGTTGAAAGGGCCCTTTATGGTCTTAAACAAGCACCTAGGTCTTGGTATGAAAGACTTAGTACCTTTTTAATTGAAAATGAATTTTCTAGAGGAAAGGTTGATTCAACCTTATTCATTAAGAAAGTAGTAAAACACATTTTAATTGTGCAAGTTTATGTAGATGATATCATTTTTGGGTCAACTGATGATTCTTTGTGTGAAGAGTTTACAAAAATAATGCAAGGTGAATTTGAGATGTCTATGATGGGTGAGTTAAACTTTTTCTTAGGACTACAGATAAAACAAATGAATGGTGGAACATTCATCTCCCAAACTAAATACTATAGAGAAATTCTTAGGAAATTTGGTATGGATAGCTGCAAGGAAGCTAGTACACCCATGGGTACTTCATGTTATTTAGATAAGGATGAAATTGGAAAAGGAGTGAATGAAAACATGTTTAGAGGCATGATAGGATCCTTGCTATACTTAACTGCTAGTAGACTGATAACAGTTGAAAAACTATTATTTTTATGCTTAAAATTGATACCAAAAGCAACCTTTAAGACTTAGAAACTAGCTTGAACTCATATTTTTGCTTTAGTTTTGTGGATAAGAGAGTTGAAAGTGAATTTAATGGTTTTGTGCAAGATTCCCTTTATTTTGTAGGCTAATTGAATGATTTGAAAGAAGAATTGAAGTACTGAATGATTGGAGTGCTGAAAAGTCAATCAGAAACCAGAAAAGTCAACCAGTCAACCAGAATACGAAAAAAGTCAACCAGACGAGTTTTGGGCCAGTTTTATGCGATTTTATGATCTGTTTGGGCCTGGACCCGTTTTCTATTATTTTTATGTCCTATTTAAAGACCTAGATGTCTTAGGGTTGGTATCTTTGGCAGAAACGAAGCAAACACTCTCTCTTCCACCCCTTTGAAGGAGGATCTTGGATGCTCAGGCTACCTCTTCACCTTTCTAGGGTTTTATCCTTCATTCTTTCATTATTGTTCATCTAGGTTCACCATGAATATGGTGAACTAAACCTTGTATGTTTGTTGGGGAATCAATGTAATCTTTTGAAGCTCTCATATATGGAATTTGTGCTTGCATCTTAATCTAAGATTTATGCTTTCCTTCATCATTAGTTAGGGTTTTTCCTCTTTGCTTAATGCTTGCTTTGTTTAACTCATTCAATGCATGATTATTGATTTTGTCGATACGGGAACGTACGGGGAAGTCTAGATCCGGGGAATCTCTCCCAATATTATATTGGTTGTCGTTAAGCTCCTGTGCTAAAAGAACTAATTATTAGGAATGCTAGGAATCGTATGAACTCGTAATTAGGGATAGGCCTTCTTGACAAGGTAATTTAGAGAGTGGCATTAACAATGATGACTTGAATGTCGAATTCCTAAAATATATGAGAGTGGATAAGATGAAATTGACCCCCAACAACATATTCATATATATATATTTCATTGAAAGTGCTTGTCTTTTGCTTTTGCCATTGATCAAAACCTCATGCATACATGTTTATTTTCGTCTTTTGCATAATACAATCAATTATTTCGTCCTTAAGTCTTAGCTAATCAACAAACCACACAACTAAACTAGGCCGTGAGTCCTTTGGGAGAACGATACTTGGTCTTACCAAGTTTATTACTTGAAACGATTCGGTCATACTTGCCGATTGTAAAACAAGTTTGTGACATCATATTTTGGTGATCATAAATTTGTCCATCAAGTTTTTGGCGCCGTTGCCGGGGACTCGTGGTTTAACTGGTTAATTTGTGTGATTATTGATTATCTTTGACTTTAATTTTGAATTTCTGTTTTTATTTTCTGTTTTTATTTTTTCGGTTTTTATTTTATCTTATTTGATTTGATTTGATTTTATTTGATTTGATTAGATTATATTAGATTTTATTTTATTTTATTTTATTTTATTTGATTAGATTAGATTTTATTTTATTTTATTTTATTTTATTTTATTTGATTAGATTTTATTTTATTTTATTCTATATCTTCTCCTATATCTTTTTGTGCTAACAATTATTTTCTAGGGTTTTGTTTTCTTGTGTATGCAAGAAGCAATTAGAACAAGGAGCAAGAAAACAACAGAACCTCTGCTTGAAGGTCTAGACGAGAGTAGACGGAGGAGAAGAATCCGAACATCTAGAGAACTTTTCCCTTCTCCAGAAACTCTCTTACAATCATCACCACAAGGTTCTGTTCATAGCACAGAAAATATGGAGAACAACAATGTTAGAAGAACTCTTGCTGACTACACCAATATAGCTGGACCTCAGCACTTTAACAGTATAGCTAGACCTAGAGTCAATGCAGCTAATATGGAGGTCAAACCAGCACTGATTCAACTGGTCAAAAGCAACCAATTCAATGGGTTATCTCGTGAAAGCCCATATGAGCACCTCACTACCTTCAATGAGATTCGCAACACAGTCAAGATTAATGGGGTGCCAGACGAAGCTATCAAACTTAGCTTGTTTCCTTTCTCATTGGGAGGCAATGCTAAGCTTTGGTTGAATTCTTTCCCAGAAGAAAGTTTCACAGAGTGGGAAGTAGTGGTCACAAAATTTTTAAACAAGTACTTCCCACAATCTAAGGTGACAAAAGGTAAGCAAGAGATTTCTTCATTTAAACAGGGCATGGAAGAATCACTAGGGCATGCATGGGACAGGTATAAAAGCTTGCTAAGAAAAACACCGACGCATGGCTTTGAAGATCAGGAAGTAGTCTTAACTTTCCTTGGAGGGCTTGGTTCACAAACCAAGATGATGCTTGATGCCTCAGCAGGAGGCAATATTAAATGGAAAACTCCAGAGGAAGCAACTGAAATTATAGAAAACATAGCTACTAGTGATAATGAGCTGCACAGTGAGAGAGGAGCTCCTATGCAAAAAGGAGTCCTCCAATTACAGACACATGATGCCCTGCTAGCTCAAAAAAAAATTCTCACTCAACAGCTGGAGACTCTGACTAAAACTCTTGCACAATTACCCAAAGAGTTGAAAACTGCTTGCACAGGTACAAACCCAGTTGTGCAAATTGTGTGGAGGCGACCATATCAATGGTCAATGTGTCTTTCCAGTTGAAGCCGTAAAGGATGTAAACTACATGACCAATCAGTACCGTCAAGGAAGCTACAATCAGGGGTGGAAACCACACCCAAGTATTGGTCAAGGGTAAACTGGGCAAGCTGGTCAATATAATAAGCAGCAGCAGCAACCCACCTTATGGCAACAGTTATCTATGCTTAATGAAAGATCCATGAGGATGGAGGAAACTCTCAGCAATTTCATACAGAAAACTGAGTCTACCCAAAAGAGCACTGAAGCTGCTATCAAAAATTTGGAGACTCAGATGGGGCAGATCACCAAACAGGTGGAAGAAAGGCCAAATAGAAATTTTGGGGCTAATACTGAGGTTAACCCCAGAGAAGAGTGCAAGGTGGTAGAGAGTGTTGATGATGAGAAAGTTGAGTTAGAAACAGAAGAGAGAAGAGAAATATAGAGCAATAACACTTTTCGTTTTCCAATCCATCAAGGGAAACAACTGGACTTCACAAAATTATTCAAAACGGTGGATAATGATGCACCTTGGGAACAGATTCTGCAACAGATTACGGTTTACACTAAATCTATTGAAGAAATCTCTACAAAGAAGAGACGTAGAGATGATGAGGCAAAGGAGTGTATAACTGTTAAAAAAGAGTCATTCCCTCCTAAAACAACAGACCCAGGCAGTTTTTCTATCCCTTGTACCGTAGGGAAGAAAAGGGTGAAGAAAGCTCTTCTTGATTTAGGTTCAAGTGTTAACTTGATACCTTACTCTTTACTGGAGCAAATCGGCAATGTTAATGTGAAACCTGTAAAGGTTAATCTAGTAATGGCCGATGGATCTTCAAAGGAGCCATGTGGGATTGGAGAGGACATTATAGTTTGTGTTGGCAAACTTCAGTTCTTGACAAACTTTGTGGTGATGAAGATGGAGACAGAAAAGATACCTATCATACTTGGAAGACCGTTTATGAAAATGGCCAGAGCTATCATTGATGTAAATGAAGGTATAGTGGTGCTCCAGGATCGAGAGGAGAGAGTGGTTGTAGACGTCTTCAAGGATGAGACGCAAGCACAGGAGGAAGAAGCTAGTTATAAAGCTGCATTTCAAGATGCACACATGACTATCCATAAAGATGAAAAGCCCAAGGTTGCAGGTAACTATTGTTTTTTGTTTCAGGTACACAAGGAAGAAAAGATTGGAAGAGGAGGAGAAATTCCTGGTGACTGGGAGAAAAGAAGACCCCAACTTGGCACACCTGTAAGAATCAAGAACAAGTTGTGGGTTGTGAAGGGCTTTAAAGAGAAGGAGATGATAGAGATAGAGTCTCCACAATCTAGAAGGACCAAAACAGTTCACAGGAAACAGCTGAGGAGTTGGTGGGATGACAACATCAACTATAAAGCAGGAACTTGAGCTTACTAGGTCAAGCTAATGACGTTAAAAGAGCGCTTGCTGGGAGGCAACCCAGTGATTTTAGAACTTTTAAATTTTACTTGGGTTTGTAATCTTTAAATCTGTTGAACATTATATTGCTGAACATAGCATCTACTGAAGGATGCTAGTTGGATATAGCATCTACTGAAGGATGCTAAGTGGTAACACCTACTGATGGGTGTTGGTAAGTTTGAATCACCTACTGATGGGTGTTGGTGAGATTTTAAACACCTACTGATGGGTGTTGGTGGATTTTGAGTCAGGCTCGTGACGTTAAACAAGCGCTACTTGGGAGGCAACCTAGTTGATTGATTGTTTTTGCTTGTTTTACTTTAGTTAGGGTTTGCATAAGTATTTTAAACATTGAATTGTAGGGAACCAGTGAGGGGCATGTCTAGGAGGCACGTAGGTTAAGAAAAGAAGGAGAAGAGCACTTCACGAAAGTGCCGCTTAGCGGTACTCTCGCAGATGGGCTTTAGTTTCCCCTTAGCGGGACCCGAGCCCATTAGGGTATTTTTATACCCTAAGCTGCGCATATGCTCATACTTTCAGGTTCTTCTCTGCACAAACACTCCCACATACCTTCTCCAAGGTTTTCCACATCTTTTCCCTCATCCCTCTTTAGAAAATCTTCCTTCCACTCACTTGCTCACTAGTTTTCCATCTAAGTTTGGGGTTGGGAGAGAGCATCATTGAAGGGGCTGATTTCTTCATTGTGGTTTACTAATGCTTAACAATGTATCTTTTGGTTTTGTGAATTATGTTTGATGCAGGGATGGCCTCCTCATCGGGCAAAAAGAATCAAGACTATAAGATCCAAGAAGAAGGAAGATACAGAGGACAACTCAGACTGATGAGGAGCTGAGATAACATTTACTGATGAATGCTATCATATGCTTATGCTTTTGTTGGTTTAAAGTTTTCTGAACTTATTTGTTTTTGTTTTTAGATTAGGGTTTGATGTACTCTATTGGACACCTGGTTTGTGTGATGGTTTGCTATTAACTGTCATTGTGTGATAAGTAATGCTTGATTATGCTTATTGAGTGATTGATGTTGAGATAGATGTGCACATAAAATGCTTATACAGGTGATTCACAAGCTTTGTGAACAAATGCATGATATCATGATTGTGATTGTGAAATTAAGCAGGATGTGTATGTCAAATGTGAATGAGCTTATATGTGAGGTTTTGAGCTCCAGAGTTGTTATTGTTGAATGCTATTACTTTGGAAACATGAATGATTTTGCCCAGGTTTTCTATGATTGAATCAATTGCTTGTTTTGCATCATGTGATCAAGGCCGTTTGTTGGAACCCTTTTTATTGGCCAAATTCATAAAGTTAGCCCACTAAAAGAGAACACTTTGTGTTCTATCCTTTGAACCCTTAGCCTTGAACATACACTGAAAACCCTTGATTGAAAATCTTTACCTTGAGTTAAGTAGAAGATCTTGTGTGGTATTGTTAAATGTTCAAGTTTGGGGTTGTTAGGAAAACATGAAAAAGGAAAAGCATTGAGCTAAGAGCTAAAAAGTAAGAATATGCAAAGAAAAAGAAAAAGAAAAAGAGAAAGAAAAGAAAAGAAAAGAAGAAGCAAAGCTCAATGCAAATGCAAAGGCAAGTTGGGAATGAATAAGAATAATTGTGTTGTTATGATTCTCTTAACTCAAGGATTTTGTGATCCAGAAAAACCAATTTTCTTGTTAGCCCAGCCACGTTGATGAGTCGATATTTTATTCACTTCACTTAGTTTATTGTGCTAGAATTAATCAGGGAATTGTGCTTAAATGTCCGGTATTTTCCCGTTTTCACCAATTGTGCTTAATTTGATCGAAAATTTTTATTCTAATTAATTTGGATTATTTGAGCAAATTATTTGCATTATTAATTGCAGGGAAAATGTTGGAAATACAATTTGGGACATTTTGAAAGAGCATTCTTTTGTACACGGTGCTATTTAACTGGGAGAAGCTAGTTCCATTGATTTATTTCCGTGTGTTAGAAGTGAAAAAAATGAAGATGTTTGGCTCATGGAGGAAGTTTCAGTTTGTTGTTTTTGAATGCAAAGTATCCACGGCATTGTGCTTACCATAGCTGGAATACCGCACATACGTGACCACTCTTTTATTCCTTTTGCCTAAATATATTGCAAAGCAATACATTCTGAAAAGAAGCAAAAGCAACTTGGCACACGACATCCAGCAAACAACATCCACGTCCAGTAGTGTGCAGGCGGCCCACAAGAAAGCAGCCACATGGGAAGCAGGGGGGTGCATCCAGCATTCCAGCTTGGAAACGTGGAGTCACAGGAGGTGCACACGGAAACGGTCCAGTAGCGTCCAGGAGCGTCACGTCCCAGCTCCAACAAGGGCAGCACTCCTGCACATTCCGCACCTTCACACGTGAGCAGCAGCACCTTGAGAAGAGAGACACGGCCCACACCTAATCCAGCAAAGATGGGTGTACATGGATGGCATTCACGGTCCAGCTGTCACGGGATGGAGAATGGGAAGTAGCGAAACGTGGTGTGGAAGAAAAGAAGCACTCGGTCCAACAGCTGAAGCCACGTCCACGCACACGGGAGTCCAGCTGCCACGCGGAGAATGGGAAGCAGTTTGGGGGGTGCATCCAGCAGCTCCAGCAATTTGAATTGGGTTTGGCTTCCAGCACATTCAACCATGTGAAGAAGGCATCCAGCAGGGCAATCGTTCTTAATTAAAAAGAGCAGCTGCCACCCTTGAAAGCATCATCATCACTTAGAAAAAGAGGGAGTAGCATGTAGGTCCAAATGCTTGGAGAAAGTGATGTCTCAGCCTATTTATTTTATTTTGATCCCACGTAACCTTGCTTTTGGTAGGTACAGCGTTTTTTTCTTTCATCCAGCGTTGGGAAGAAGTGGCAATGTGCAGTAAAGCAAGGCTGGCAACAGCGGGCCCATCCAGCAAATTGAAGTTCAGAAGCGGTCCGGCAAGGGAGGTGCACGAATTGAATTTTGGGTGTACACATCAACGAGGCCCACAAGAAGCTCATCCCTTCTTCACGCTCCAGCTTCAACAATGGAAGCATAGGGGGTGTATCCAGCAAGGGCTTCACGGGAAGAAGCCTGGAAGCAGTAGGAACGTGAATGAGGAACACATCCGGGAGGTGCACAAGTGGAAATGAAGCCCACGGCTGCACGTTACGCTCTAGCTTCAACAATGGCATCCAGCAGCTTGGTTGCAGGCCCACATCCAGCATGAAGAAGGGAGGTGCAGGTGGTACACGGGGGTTTGAATCCAGCAGAGGAAGTGGCTTTCATTTTTTCCATGCAAGCTAGGAGGTGCAACCAGCAAATTAAAAAGCATACGACCCTGGAGCTGTAGTGCACACGGGGAAGACCTACAGGACAATTTTTTAGGGGGGCTGGAATAAGACACATTGCCTGGTGTCCGGCCGCCACGTTCTTGAAACTTCACTTTAGAAACATTTTTTTTTCTTTCTTTTATGAACGGAAGCTTGTGCATGTGATGGACAAATTTATGATCACCAAAATATGATGTCACAAACTTGTTTTACAATGGCAAGTATGACCGAATCGTTCAAGTAATAAACTTGGTAAGACCAAGTATCGTTCTCCCAAAGGACTCACGGCCTAGTTTAGTTGTGTGGTTTGTTGATTAGCTAAGACTTAAGAACGAAATAATTGAGGTTTAATATGCAAAACAGAAAATAAACATGTATGCATGAGGTTTTGATCAATGGCAAAAGCAAAAGACAAGCACTTTCAATGAAATATATACATATGAATATGTTGTTGGGGGTCAATTTCATCTTATCCACTCTCATATATTTTAGGAATTCAACATTCAAATCATCATTGTTAATGCCACTCTCTAAATTACCTTGTCAAGAAGGCCTATCCCTAATTACGAGTTCATACGATTCCTAGCATTCCTAATAATTAGTTCTCTTAGCACAGGAGCTTAACGACAACCAATATAATATTGGGAGAGATTCCCCGGATCTAGACTTCCCCGTACGTTCCCGTATCGACAAAATCAATAATCATGCATTGAATGAGTTAAACAAAGCAAGCATTAAGCAAAGAGGAAAAACCCTAACTAATGATGAAAGAAAGCATAAATCTTAGATTAAGATGCAAGCACAAATTCCATATATGAGAGCTTCAAAAGATTACATTGATTCCCCAACAAACATACAAGGTTTAGTTCACCATATTCATGGTGAACCTAGATGAAAAATAATGAAAGAATGAAGGATAAAACCCTAGAAAGGTGAAGAGGTAGCCTGAGCATCCAAGATCCTCCTTCAAAGGGGTGGAAGAGAGAGTGTTTGCTTCGTTTCTGCCAAAGATACCAACCCTAAGACATCTAGGTCTTTAAATAGGACATAAAAATAATAAAAAACGGGTCCAGGCCCAAACAGATCATAAAATCGCATAAAACTGGCCTAAAACTCGTCTGGTTGACTTTTTTCGTATTTTGGTTGACTGGTTGACTTTTCTGGTTTCTGGTTGACTTTTCTGCATTCCAATCATTCGGTACTTCAATTCTTCTTTCAAATCATTCAATTAGCCTACAAAATCAAGGGAATCTTGCAAAAAACCATTAAATTCACTTTCAACTCTCTTATTCACAAAACTAAAGCAAAAATATGAGTTCAAGCTAGTTTCTAAGTCTTAAGGGTTGCTTTTGGTATCAATTTTAAGCATAAAAATAACAGTTTTTCAACTGTTATCACAACCCCAAACTTAGAACTTTGCTTGTCCTCAAGCAAACAAGATGTAACTCAATCTTCTACCAATTCATATAATGGTTCACTCATTCAACAATCTTCTTTTCAAGATAAGTAAAGACTTCAATCAAGCTTATGACCAAGATTTCAATCAAGACGTGCACATGCTTTGGTGTTCACAAAGTCACTTAATATCCAACAAATGCTATTTTTCATGAATGATCAATCAATTAAGCATGGATGTTCATGTGTTCATGGAATATTTCCTCACTAGGTAAAGTGTTTCACTCAACACACAAGTGTATAAGAGGTAATCACTCATTCACTATACTATCACAATGTCACATGAATCAACTTTTCCTTTCATTTTACCACAATCAAAAACATTCACATGCATGCATCATCACAAGGACTTTTCAATGGCTTAT
Organism: Vigna umbellata; assembly: GCF_029865625.1. Lineage (NCBI taxonomy): Eukaryota > Viridiplantae > Streptophyta > Magnoliopsida > Fabales > Fabaceae > Vigna > Vigna umbellata. Next base: position 2,324,424 of record NC_142174.1, on the reverse strand, counting down.
AATGTGGCTGGGATAACAAGAAAATTGGTTTTCTGGATCACAAAATCCTTGAGTTAAGAGAATCATAACAACACAATTATTCTTATTCATTCCCAACTTGCCTTTTCATTTGCATTGAGCTTTGCTTCTTCTTTTCTTTTCTTTCTCTTTTTCTTTTTCTTTTTCTTTGCATATTCTTACTTTTTAGCTCTTAGCTCAGTGCTTTTCCTTTTTCATGTTTTCCTAACAACCCCAAACTTGAACATTTAACAATACCACACAAGATCTTCTACTTAACTCAAGGTAAAGATTTTCAATCAAGGGTTTTCAGTGTATGTTAAAGGCTAAGGGTTCAAAGGATAGAACACAAAGTGTTCTCTTTTAGTGGGCTAACTTTATGAATTTGGCCAATAAAAAGGGTTCCAACAAACGGCCTTGATCACATGATACAAAACAAGCAATTGATTCAATCATAGAAAACCTGGGCAAAGTCATTCATGCTTTCAAAGTAATAGCATTCAACAATAACAACTCTGGAGCTCAAAACCTCACATATAAGCTCATTCACATTTGACATTCATGCTTAATTTCACAATCACAATCATGATATCATGCATTTGTTCACAAAGCTTGTGAATCACCTGTATAAGCATTTTATGTGCACATCTATCTCAACATCAATCACTCAATAAGCATCATCAAGCATTACTTATCACACAATCACAGTTAATAGCAAACCATCACACAAACCAAGTGTCCAATAGAGTACATCAAACCCTAATCTAAAAACAAGAACAAATAAGTTCAGAAAACTTTAAACCAACAAAAGCATAAGCATATGATAGCATTCATCAGTAAATGCTATCTCAGCTCCTCATCAGTCTGAGTTGTCCTCTGTATCTTCCTTCTTCTTGGATCTTATAGTCTTGATTCCTTTTGCCCGATGAGGAGGCCATCCCTGCATCAAACATAATTCACAAAACCAAAAGATACATTGTTAAGCATTAGTAAACCACAATGAAGAAATCAGCCCCTTCAATTATTCTCTCCCAACCCCAAACTTAAATGGAAAACTAGTGAGCAAGTGAGTGGAAGGGAGATTTTCTAAAGAGGGATGAGGGAAAAGTTGTGGAAAACCTTGGAGAAGGTATGTGGGAGTGTTTGTGCAGAGAAGAGCCTGAAAGTATGAGCATATGCGCAGCTTAGGGTATAAAAATACCCTAATGGGCTCGGGTCCCGCTAAGGGGAACTAAAGCCCATTCTGCGAGAGTACCGCTCAGCGGTAATTTGCCGCTCAGCGGCACTTTCGTGATGTGCTCTTCTCCTTCTTTGCTTAACCTAAGTGCCTCCTAGACATGCCCCTCCCTGGTTCCCTGCAATTCAATGTTTAAAATACTTATGCAAACCCTAACTAAAATAAAACAAACAAAAACAATCAATCAACTGGGTTGCCTCCCCGGTAGCGCTTGTTTAACGTCACGAGCCTGACCCAAAATCCAGCAACACCCATCAGTAGGTGTTTAAAATCTCACCAACACCCATCAGTAGGTGCTTCAAACTTACCAACACCCATCAGTAGGTGTTACCACTTAGCATCCTTCAGTAGATGCTATATCCAACTAGCATCCTTCAATAGATGCTATGTTCAGCAATATAATGTTCAACAGATTTAAAGATTACAAACCCAAGTAAAATTTAAAAGTTCTAAAATCACTGGGTTGCCTCCCAGCAAGCGCTCTTTTAACGTCATTAGCTTGACCCAGTAAGCTCAAGTTCCTGCTTTATAGTTGATGTTGTCATCCCACCAACTCCTCAGCTGTTTCCTGTGAACTGTTTTGGTCCTTCAAGAATGTGGAGACTCTATCTCTATCATCTCCTTCTCTTTAAAGCCCTTCACAACCCACAACTTGTTCTTGATTCTTACAAGTGTGCCAAGTTGGGGTCTTCTTTTCTCCCAGTCACCAGGAATTTCTCCTCCTCTTCCAATCTTTTCTTCCTTGTGTACCTGAAACAACAAACAATGGTTACCTGCAACCTTGGGATTTTCATCTTTATGGCTAGTCATGGGTGCATCTTGAAATGCAGCTTTATAACTAGCTTCTTCCTCCTGTGTTTGCGTCTCATCTTTAAAGACGTCTACAACCACTCTCTCCTCCCTGTCCTGGAGCACTACTATACCTTCATTTACATCAATGATAGCTCTGGCCGTTTTCATAAACGGTCTTCCAAGTATGATAGGTATCTTCTCTGTCTCCATCTTCATCACCACAAAGTCTGCCAAGAACTGAAGTTTGCCAACACAAACTATAATGTCCTTTGCAATCCCACATGGCTCCTTTGAAGATCCATCGGCCATTACTAGATTAACCTTTACAGGTTTCACTTTAACATTGCCGATTTGCTCCAGTAAAGAGTAAGGTATCAAGTTAACACTTGAACCTAAATCAAGGAGAGCTTTCTGAACCCTTTTCTTCCCTATGGTACAAGGGATAGAAAAACTGCCTGAGTCTGTTGCTTTAGAAGGGAATGACTCTTTTTTAACAGTTATACACTCCTTTGCCTCATCATCTCTACGTCTTTTCTTTGTAGAGATTTCTTCATTAGATTTAGTGTAAACCGTAATCTGTTGCAGAATCTGCTCCCAAGGTGCATCATTATCCACCATTTTGAATAACTCTGTGAAGTCCAATTGTTTCCCTTGATGGATTGGAAAAGGAAACGTGCTTTTGCTCTCTATTTCTCTTCTCTCTTCTGTTTCTAATTCAACTTTCTCATCATCAACACTCTCTACCACCTTGCACTCTTCTCTGGGGTTAACCTCAATATTAGCCCCAAAATTTCTATTTGGCCTTTCTTCCACCTGTTTGGTGATCTGCCCCATCTGAGTCTCCAAATTTTTGATAGCAGCTTCAGTGCTCTTCTGTGTAGACTCAGTCTTCTGTATGAAATTGTTGAGAGTTTCCTCCATCCTCATGGACCTTTCATTAAGCATAGATAACTGTTGCCATAAGGTGGGTTGCTGCTACTGCTTATTATATTGACCAGCTTGCCCAGTTTGCCCTTGACCAATACTTGGGTGTGGTTTCCACCCCTGATTGTAGCTTCCTTGACGGTACTGATTGGTCATGTAGTTTACATCCTCTACGGCTTCTGCTGGAAAGGCACATTGACCATTGATATGGTCGCCTCCACACAATTCGCACAACTGGGTTTGTACCTGTGCAACAGTTTTCAACTCTTTGGGTAATTGTCCAAGAGTTTTAGTCAGAGTCTCTAGCTGTTGAGTGAGAATTTTTTTTTGAGCTAACAGGGCATCATGTGTCTGTAATTGGAGGACTCCTTTTTGCATATGAGCTCCTCTCTCACTGTGCAGCTCATTATCACTAGTAGCCATGTTTTCTATAATCTCTGTTGCTTCCTCTGGAGTTTTCCATTTAATATTGCCTCCTGTTGAGGCGTCCAGCATCATCTTGGTTTGTGAACCAAGTCCTCCAAGGAAAGTTAAGACTACTTCCTGATCTTCAAAACCATGCGTGGGAGTTTTACGTAACAAGCTTTTATACCTGTCCCATGCATGCCCTAGTGATTCTTCCATGCCTTGCCTAAATGAAGAAATCTCTTGCTTGCCTTTTGTCACCTTAGATTGTGGGAAGTACTTGTTTAAAAATTTTTTGACCACTGCTTCCCACTCTGTGAAACTTTCTTCTGGGAAAGAATTCAACCAAAGCTTAGCATTGCCTCCCAATGAGAAAGGAAATAAGCCAAGTTTGATAGCTTCGTCTGGCACCCCATTAATCTTGACTGTGTTGCAAATCTCATTGAAGGTAGTGAGGTGCTCATATAGGCTTTCATGAGATAACCCATTAAATTGGTTGCTTTTCACCAGTTGAATCAGTGCTGGTTTGACCTCCATATTAGCTGCATTGACTCTAGGTCTAGCTATACTGTTAAAGTGCTGAGGTCCAGCTATATTGGTGTAGTCAACAAGAGTTCTTCTAACATTATTGTTCTCCATATTTTCTGTGCTATGAACAGAACCTTGTGGTGATGATTGTAAGAGAGTTTCTAGAGAAGGGAAAAGTTCTCTAGATGTTCGGATTCTTCTCCTCCTTCTACTCTCGTCTAGACCTTCAAGAAGAGGTTCTGTTGTTTTCTTGCTCCTAGTTCTAATTCCTTCCTGCATACACAAGAAAACAAAACCCTAGAAAGTATTTGTTACCACAAAAAGGTATAGGAGAAGATAAAGATTCAAAAGATAAAATATTCAGAAGATAAAATAAAATAAGATAGAATAAAATAAAATAAAATCTAATTTAATCAAATAAAATCAAATAAAATCAAATATAATAAAATAAAATAAAATAAAATAAAATCTAATCTAATCAAATCAAATCAAATTAAATAAAATCAAATCAAATAAGATAAAATAAAAACCGAAAAAATAAAAACAAAAAGTAAAAAAAGAAATTCAAAATTAAAGTCAAAGATAATCAATAATCACACAAATTAACCCGTTAAACCATGAGTCCCCGGCAACAGCGCCAAAAACTTGATGGACAAATTTATGATCACCAAAATATGATGTCACAAACTTGTTTTACAATCGGCAAGTATGACCGAATCGTTCAAGTAATAAACTTGGTAAGACCAAGTATCGTTCTCCCAAAGGACTCCCGGCCTAGTTTAGTTGTGTGGTTTGTTGATTAGCTAAGACTTAAGAACAAAATAATTGAGGTTTAATATGCAAAACAGAAAATAAACATGTATGCATGAGGTTTTGATCAATGGCAAAAGCAAAAGACAAGCACTTTCAATGGAATATATATATGAATATGTTGTTGGGGGTCAATTTCATCTTATCCACTCTCATATATTTTAGGAATTCAACATTCAAATCATCATTGTTAATGCCACTCTCTAAATTACCTTGTCAAGAAGGCTTATCCCTAATTACGAGTTCATACGATTCCTAGCATTCCTAATAATTAGTTCTCTTAGCACAGGAGCTTAACGACAACCAATATAATATTGGGAGAGATTCCTCGGATCTAGACTTCCCCGTACGTTCCCGTATCGACAAAATCAATAATCATGCATTGAATGAGTTAAACAAAGCAAGCATTAAGCAAAGAGGAAAAACCCTAACTAATGATGAAAGAAAGCATAAATCTTAGATTAAGATGCAAGCACAAATTCCATATATGAGAGCTTCAAAAGATTACATTGATTCCCCAACAAACATACAAGGTTTAGTTCACCATATTCATGGTGAACCTAGATGAACAATAATGAAAGAATGAAGGATAAAACCCTAGAAAGGTGAAGAGGTAGCCTGAGCATCCAAGATCCTCCTTTAAAGGGGTGGAAGAGAGAGTGTTTGCTTCGTTTCTGCCAAAGATACCAACCCTAAGACATCTAGGTCTTTAAATAGGACATAAAAATAATAAAAAACGGGTCCAGGCCCAAACAGATCATAAAATCGCATAAAACTGGCCCAAAACTCGTCTGGTTGACTTTTTTCGTATTCTGGTTGACTGGTTGACTTTTCTGGTTGACTGGTTGACTTTTCTGGTTTCTGGTTGATTTTTCAGCATTCCAATCATTCGGTACTTCAATTCTTCTTTCAAATCATTCAATTAGCCTACAAAAACCAAGGGAATCTTGCAAAAAACCATTAAATTCACTTTCAACTCTCTTATTCACAAAACTAAAGCAAAAATATGAGTTCAAGCTAGTTTCTAAGTCTTAAAAGGTTGCTTTTGGTATCAATTTTAAGCATAAAAATAACAGTTTTTCAACTGTTATCAGCATGTTGGGGATTTTTATTCAATTTCTTTTCACTTTCTTTGATTGAGGATGTTGATTTACTTTACTGGAAGCTTGCACACTTTTACATTTCAATTGGCTATTAACTTCATTTAATAGGGGAGTGCTGAACGAGAGAAAAGGAGCCACCACTGTCACGGTTCATTGGTTGCCACGTCCCGGGAAAAGTGAGCTGGAATGATTGAAGCATGAGGTGTCACGGCTGGCTGGGCTGGTGTGCACAAGCAACGGTGATTAATAATCATGGGAGAAGAGACGTTACGATCTGGATGAAATTTTTACAGCATATATATTTTGGCTTTTAAATGGAAGCGGGGATTTTATTTTTTTTTTTGCTTAGAAAAATGTAGCGCATTAAATTTATGAAGTGGTGTTGTCACGGGTCCAGAGTTTTGGATGGTGGAAGAAACACACGTGTGCTTAGGGAGAAGGGCTCCTGCTGCCATGTCCACGTGAGATGAGCTCCAAGGGTCTTCTTTCAGATTATTTTAAATGCTTGATCTTATACTTAATTTGGTTATAATTTTCATATTGAATACATTCATGAATGTTTGCTAACTTTTAAATCATTTTGTGCTTATTCACCATTTCTTTCAATGCTCATTGTCACGCAGAAGTTAATTCTCACTCCTTTAAATTAGTTAAAGTTTTTGCATTGAATGTTTTATGTCTACTGCCGCTTTCCAGACCTTGCGCATTTAATTTCATTTCTCATGCTTGTCACTTTCAATGTTACGTTTTCTGATTTAGCAATTTCAATTTAAGTGAGTCACGCAAGTTTTCTTTGATTTAGTTGTAATGTTAGCTTTAGTGACCAACCATTTTAATTCTTCGTTTCTTTCCGTGTTCACATTCGCATTTTAATTTAGTTCACTTGCATTCTCAAAAAAATCTTTTCAAACCCCCCCTAATGTGTTCGACCTATTACCTGAACCACAATTGGTCCTTGAGAGACGACCTAGGAGTCACTTCCTAGCACTATACTGCATTCTTTTATGCAATCAACTTTTGTGGGAGGTGCGACCCTCTCAACAGCAGGGGTTAACACATCTGTTAGAACAAAAAGGATGCATTTATCCTGATCTTATAAGAGTCTTCTACTTCAACTTGCGCTATCGAGATGGGATAATATCTACTAAGGTCAAGGGAGTACGCATCATTTTAGATGATGACGTATGGACCAATGTTGCTCAACTTCCTATCTGGGATGATGCTGTCAAAGTCCATTTAGGACTTAAAGATTTCAACAGGATGATGACTTTTCAATCCTTCTTGCGTCATCCTGAACGACAAACCAATAGAAGGCAATTACTGGTTTGAGGTTTTAAAGTTGAAGAAAGGATGATCCACTACTTGATTGTCTGGATTTTATGTCCTAGAGCAACCAACCATGCTCAATGCTCTGAGCAGGATTTACGTCTGTTGTATGGGATTCTAAATCACATACACATCGATTGGCCTGCTCTCATTGCTGACACAATGGTAAAAGCCAAGAAATCCCAATCATATCAATTTCCCTATGCTCTTCTTCTTTCTAGGATTTTAGAATTCAAAGGTGTACCTGTTGAAGGAGAACTCGTTCAAACTATTGAAGTTGGGGGATCAGAAATTGGAGATACTACCTTTCGTCAAATGGGATTCATTACTAGAGGCAAAGTCCTTATTCACAAAGATGATGACCATCCTGATGTAGATGAAGATGATGACATGGACACTCATATGGCTGACCCAGTAAGTGCTGCTGCTCCGTCTGATGCTGGACCATCCAACATACTCTCCTCTTCCTCAACTTCTATGGAAGAACATTTTGCAAGGTTATCTAAACAGTTGGAGGATATGAGTTTTGCACAAAAGACTCACTTTGAGGAGATTTATGAGTGGTAGCGATCTGTTGATGAGTACATGGTTGATCAATTTCTTGATCTTGATGTTCGCCTATCTAACATCAAGGGTCATTGTAACATCCCAAAATATAGTGATAACCATAATCAGAATTAATTACATTAATCATTAAAACAGTGCAGTCTTTACAAAAAGATAAGAGGTCTAAAACGTCGAACGTTTTAAAATACAAAAATGTAATGTAGCCGACGGTATCCAAATTCTAAGACTAAACAAAAATACTATCAGCTACTACATGTCGAGCACTCTAGGGCTCGACCTTAATCCCTACTTCAACCGGTTCAACATCTTCCGAAATTTCTTCTGCCAGCGCCTCTTCCAGCAGCTCACTTCCATCTGCTCCCATCCACATGGATGATCATCGCAAGGACAAGACGGACGTACAAAGACAATCGACAACACAAAGAAGAGAACACAGGGTAAGCTTATGTAATTTAATTCATACATTAAAGTATCAATTTAATCCAGTCAAACATACCAGAATGATTCAACATAAATAAATAAACAAATATCCAACAACTATTTCTAGACGGACCGTCTGGACTGTATGAATCTGTGTAGCTACAGGCGTCCTTGCACCCGAGTGATGTAGTAACTGGGATACACTCGACAGCTGCCACTCGAGGTTAGTCCGTTCTTACGTCGCCCATGTTAACTTATGGACTAAGGACCTCCTGCCATTCCCACACATGAACCACTCTCCTCTAAGTGAAGACGAGTGTCACGGAATATCAGGATGGACCAAGCCAGCATTAGCATGCCCACAGTCATACTTTACCAAATTCCACATTCAACATATGTGAGTCGTTCCTCCCTGGAACGCTCGTACAACATTCATAAACGTTTAATCATCTCATATAATGTTCATCATTCAAAATCTTTCACTTTTATTTTCATTTTTGTCTTTCAGTCCGAGTACGTAAATAATTAAACTTTCAGCCCTCTTTATAACGAGGACAACCGTGAGAAACGAGACTGAAGAATTCACCCCGTTCCAAAATAAAGTAATACTGACTACCAGATAGATGAACGACCTGTATTAACACGGTGCTCGACACTGTTGATCGACACAGATGAATGATCTGAAATTCAAGGATGCTCGACACTGTCGGTCGACACAGATGGATGATCTGTATAAGGGTGTTCGACCAGAATCCTTCCCAATGCAAGTATTCCAATTCAAAGAAGTTTACTAGAACACCAAACGGTCGAGAACCGTTTAATGTCGGACATACGTTATCATAGGGAAGTTGATATTCAAGTTTCACTTACATTCTCTCGTTCCTAAGCATATATATTTTGTATTCATACGTATCACTCATATCATACATTTCAACCAACATATGTCATATTCATTCAGTAAAGCAACGTTCGACCATGCATACTCAATCGACATACATCTCATACATTCAGTTCATATCATGTTTACATACAACATACAAGTATAAATTAAATTACTAAGCTTCCCTTACCTGGATAGCAGTGTACTCCCAAAAAGCAAGGTTTTGTTCGACCTCTAACAGCGTTCTACCCTCAGGTTTCGCTCAACAACTTTCCCTTAATCTAAAACACCAGAAATCAGAAACAACTCAGACCTCTACCCCATGCCTGCAACTGAATCTTAGTTTGCATGTACTACAGAACAAACGTTCAGATCAACGTCCAGAGTCGAGTGACTTACCGGTTACAGAACTAGGATCTGTTCGGTTCGGATTGAAGCTCACGGTGCCAGGAACGTTTCTACGGTTCTGAAACGTGATCGGAGAAGAAGGTGATGAGTTACAGTAAAGAGAAGGTGAAGGCTTCTAGAGAGAAGTTGGAGAAAACGAAAGGTTGGGTTCTGAGGAAGAAGATGAATGGTGCAGGTGAGAGAGAGTTTTCAAAAATTCTAGTTGTGTTAACTCACGTTCGGTCGACGAACGTCTCCCAAATTGACACCTGCACACCGAACTCTGAAATGGGAAGCTTCTCCCGCGACAGGTTGCGTGTGTGCATTGCAGTGTTTGGTACGTTTTTAATGTTTCAGAGAAATGATGGGCGCGGCTTTTCCGTGTACGACAGAGAGGGAGGGGATCAGATTAGGTAGTGGGTTTTAATGGCTGAGAAATGATGTGGCGTGCATTAATGGTGAGGATGTCAGAAATTATCTTTGCTAAATATCAAGGGTCTTACATTCTCCCTAACTACAAAAATTTTCGTCCTCGAAAATTAAAAACTTACCCGTAAACAAGTGTGGATACAAGTCCCTCATGGCGCTCTCCACTTCCCACGTTGAGTCACCAGTTCTTGCGTCCCATAACACTTTCACCCAAAGCTTTCTTCTTGTAATATCTAGTATTGCTTTCTTCAATTCGCACAGGCTGCAACTCCAACGTTCGATCTGGGCGCAATTGGACGTCTTCCAGCTCCAAAACATGAGAAGGATTGGCTATGTACTTCCGGAGTTGGGAAACGTGGAAGACAGGATGAAGATTCGAAAGTTGAGGAGGCAATGCTAGCTCGTACGCTACTGGGCCAATCTTCCTTAGTATTTGATAGGGTCCGACGAACTTCGGGGATAATTTCTTTGGCCGCATAGCTCTGCCGACTCCCGTGGTTGGATTTAGTCTAAGGAATACGTGATCGCCAGCTTGGAACTCTAACGGTCTTCTTCTCTTGTCGGCATAGGACTTCTGCCTGCTCCTCGACGTTTTCAACCTCTCCTGGATTAACTTCACTTTTTCTGTCGTCTGCTAGATAAGTTCGGGTCCAGTTAGCATGTTCTCTCCTTCCTGGAACCAGCAAAGTGGTGTTCGACACTTTCTCCCATAAAGTGCTTCAAACGGCGCCATTCCAATACTCGCCTGGAAACTGTTGTTGTACGTGAACTCCACTAGCGGCAGGACCTCATCCCAGGCGCCTAAGTGATCTAGGACGCACGTTCTCAGCAAATCTTCCAGCGTCTGGATGGTCCGTTCAGACTGGCCGTCCGTCTGAGGGTGATAAGCCGAACTCATTTGTAACTTACTACCGAGCTCGCTTTGAAGTGACTGCCAAAACCGTGAAGTGAACCTTGTGTCTCGGTCAGAAATTATGCTCGACGGCAAAGTTGATTCATGTGACATTGTGATAGTGGAGTGAATGAGTGAAACACTTTACCTCTTATACACTTGTGTGTTGAGTGAAACACTTTACCTAGTGAGGAAATATTCCATAAGCACATGAACATCCATGCTTAATTGATTGATCATTCATGAAAAATAGCATTTGTTGGAATTTAAATGACTTTGTGAACACTAAAGCATGTGCACATCTTGATTGAACTCTTGGTCTTAAGTTTGAGTGAAGTTATTACTTATCTTGAAAAGAGGATTTTGAATGAGTGAACCATCATATGAATTGGTTGGAGATGGAGTTACATTTTATTTGCTTGAGGACAAGCAAAGTTCTAAGTTTGGGGTTGTGATAACAGTTGAAAAACTGTTATTTTCATGCTTAAAGTTGATACTAAAAGCAACCTTTAGACTTAGAAACTAGCTTGAAATCATGCCTTTTGTTTATATTTTCAGAAATAAGAGAGCTGGACAGGTTTATGCTTGATTTAAGTGTTCTTGTGCAGGTTTTGAGGTGAATTTGGTGAAAGAAGTGAAGAATAAGAGAGAGGACATTAGAAAAGACAAGAAAGAGTGCAAAAAGGAGAAGTCGAAGGCACCGCTCAGCGGCAAACTACCGCTGAGCGGCACTCAAGAGGTGACGTTGGAACCGCTGAGGGGCAAAATGGCCGCTGAGGGGAAGAAAGAAGACGCGCAATCACCGCTGAGCGGCACTTTTTGGGCTTGGACTTTTGTAATCTTTTGTAACTCTAGATTAGTATATAAGGGCTTGCACGTCCTATAGTTAGGCATCTTTGGCAGAAACGAGGAAAACACTCTCTCTTTCACCCCTTTGAAGGAGGATCTTGGATGCTCAGGCTACCTCTTCACCTTTATTGGGTTTATTCTTTCATACTTTCATTGTAATTCATCTAGGTTCACCATGAATATGGTGAACTAAACCTTGTATGTTTGTTGGGGAGTCAAAGTAATCTCTTGAAGCTCTAATATATGGATTTGTTGAGTACATCTTTGAATTAAGACATATGCTTTCTTTCATCATTAGTTAGGGTTTTTCCTCTTTGCTCAATGCTTGCATTGTTTAACTCATTCTAATGCATGATTATTGGTTTTGTTGATACGGACACGTACGGGGAAATCTAGATCCGGGGAATTTCTCCCAATATTATACTGACAATATTATATTGGTTGCCTTTAAGCTCCTGCACTCATGAACTAATCATTAGGAATGCTAGGAATTGTATGAACTATTTGATTAGGGAGAAGCCATCTAGAATGGTACATTAGAGAGTGGCATTAACAATGATGATTTGAATGTTGAATTCCTAAAATATATGAGAGTGGATGAGATGAAATTGACCCCCAACAACATATTCATTCATATATTTCCTTGAAAGTGTTTATCTTTTGTCTTTGTCATTGATCAATTCATGCATACATATTTAATTTTCGTCTTTGCATATTAAACTTCAATTATTGTGTTCTTAAGTCTTAGCTAATCAACAAATCACATAACTAAACTAGGCCGTGAGTCCTTTGGGAGAACGATACTTGGTCTTACCAAGTTTATTACTTGAAACGATTCGGTCATACTTGCCGATTGTGAAACAAGTTTGTGACATCATATTTTGGTGCTTACAAATTTGTCCATCAAGTTTTTGGCGCCGTTGCCGGGGATTCATGGTTTAACTGGTTAATTTGTGTGATTATTGATTATCTTTGACTTTAATTTGAATTTTTGTTTTTATTTTTCTGTTTTTATTGTATTTTATCTTTTTATCTTTTTAGATTAGATTTTATTTTATTTTATTAGATTTTATTTTTTTATCTTTTTAGGTTAGATTTTATTTTATTCTTATTCTATCTTTTAGGTTAGGTTAGATTTTATTTTATTTTATCTTTTAGATTAGATTTTATTTTTTAGATTAGGTTTTATTCTATTTTATTTGATTCTATCTTCTAAATCTTTTATCTTCTTATATCTTTTCAATCTTTATTTTCTTCTATATCTTTTTGTGCTAACAAATCTTTTCTAGGGTTTTGTTTTCTTGTGCATGCAGGAGGCAATTCGAACTAGAAGTAAGAAAACAACAGAACCACTACTTGAAGGGCTAGACGAGAGTAGAAGGAGGAGAAGAATCAGAACGTCCAGAGAACTTTTCCCTTCTCCTGAAACTCTCCTACAATCATCACCACAAGGTTCTGTTCATAGCACAGGGAGTATGGAGAACAATAATAATGCTAGAAGAACTCTTGCAGATTACACTAATCTTGCTGGACCTCAGCACTTCAATAGCATAGCTCGACCTAGAGTCAATGCAGCCAACATGGAGGTCAAACCAGCATTAATTCAACTGGTAAAGAGTAATCAATTTAATGGGTTATCACATGAAAGCCCATATGAGCACCTTACAACATTTAATGAGATCTGTAACACGGTCAAGATTAATGGGGTGCCAGACGAAGCTATCAAACTTAGCTTGTTTCCTTTCTCATTGGGAGGCAATGCTAAGCTTTGGTTGAACTCTTTTCCAGAAGAAAGTTTCACGGAGTGGGAAGCAGTGGTTGCAAAGTTTTTGAATAAATACTTCCCACAATCTAAAGTGACTAAGGGAAAGCAAGAGATATCTTCATTCAAGCAGGGCATGGAAGAATCACTTGGACATGCATGGGATAGGTATAAAAGCTTGTTACGTAAAACTCCCACGCATGGCTTTGAAGATCAAGAAGTAGTCCTAACTTTCCTTGGAGGGCTTGGTTCACAAACCAAGATGATGCTAGATGCCTCAGCTGGAGGCAATATCAAATGGAAGACTCCAGAGGAAGCAACTGAAATCATTGAAAATATGGCTACAAGTGATAATGAGCTGCACAATGAAAGAGGAGCTCCTATGCCACAGAAAGGGGTTCTACAATTACAAACGCATGATGCTCTGCTAGCACAGAATAAAATTCTAACTCAACAGCTAGAGACTCTGACAAAAACTTTGGCTCAATTACCTAAAGAGTTGAAGTCTGCTGCCCAGATACAAACCCAGTTGTGCGAACTATGTGGAGGTGATCACATAAATGGCCAGTGTGCTTTTCCAGTGGAGGCCGTGGAGGATGTTAACTTCATGGCTAATCAGTTTCCATACCGTCAAGGGAATTATAATCAGGGTTGGAAACCACATCCAAGCATTGGCCAAGGACAAACTGGGCAGGCTAATCAGTATAATAAGCAGCAGCAGCAACCAACCTTGTGGCAACAATTATCTATGCTTAATGACAGATCAACAAGGTTGGAAGAAACTCTTCAGCAATTCATCCAGAAAACTGAATCTTCTCAAAAGAGCACTGAAGCTGCTATAAAGAATTTGGAGATTCAGATGGGTCAGATCACCAAGCAATTGGAAGAAAGACCCAACAGAAACTTTGGGGCTAATACTGAGGTTAACTCCAGAGAAGAGTGCAAAGTGGTCAAGAGTGTAAATGAAGAGATCATTGAGTTGGAAGAAGATGAAACAGAAGAGAGAAGAGAAGAAGAAAGAAAGGACACTTTTCCTTTCCTAACAAATCAGGAGAAACCAATGGATTTCACAGATTTATTCAAAATGGTTGATAATGAAGCTCCTTGGGAACAAATTCTACAGAAAATAGCAGTTTACACCAAATCAGATGAAGGAACCTCTACAAAAAGAAGACGTAGAGAGGATGAGGAAGAAAAGTGTATAACTGTTAAGAAAGAATCATTCCCACCAAAAGCAGCAGATCCAGGCAGTTTTTCTATCCCTTGCATTATAGGGAAGAAAAAGGTAAAGAAAGCTCTCCTTGATTTAGGCTCAAGTGTTAACTTGATGCCTTATTCTCTATTGGAGCAAATTGGCCATGTTGAAATAAAACTTGTAAAGGTTAATCTTGTAATGGCTGATGGATCTTCAAAGGAGCCATGTGGGATTGCAGAAGACATTGTAGTTTGTGTTGGCAAACTTCAGTTCTTGGCAGACTTTGTGGTGATGAAGATGGAAACCGAGAAGATACCTTTTATACTTGGAAGACCGTTTATGAAAACGGCCAGGGCTATCATAGATGTGAATGAAGGTATAGTGGTTCTCCAAGACGGAGAGGAGAGAGTGGTGGTGGATGTCTTCAAAGATGAAACACAAGCAAAGGAGGAAGAAGCCAGTTATAAAGCTGCATTTCGAGATGCACCCATAACTAGAGGTAAAAATAAAAATCTTGAGGTTTCTGATAACCATTGTTTGTATTTTCAGGCACCCAAGGTAGAAGAGATTGGAAAAGGAGAAGAAGTTCCTAGAGACTGGAAAAAATTAAAACTCCAACTTGGCATACCTGTAAGACTCAAGAACAAGTTGTGGGTTATAAAAGGCTTTAAAGAGAAGGAGATGATAGAGATAGAGTCTCCATATTCTAGAGAGTCCAAAACAGTCCAAAGGAAGCAGTTGAAAGGTTGGTGGAAGGACTACATCAATTATAAAGAAGATGGAACGTGAGCTTTAACAGGGTCAAGCTAGTGACGTTAAAGAAGCGCTTGCTGGGAGGCAACCCAGTAGATTTACAAACTTTTGATTTGGTTTTATAATTTGTAATTTGTGAACATTATTCTGGACATTATTTTGTGGGATTTAGCATCTACTGAAGGATGCTAGGTGGTTAAGTATCTACTGAAGGATACTAAGTTTGTAACACCTACTGATGGGTGTTGGTGAGAAGATTTTACACCTACTGATGGGTGCTGGTAAGTTTGAAACACCTACTGATGGGTGTTGGTGGATTTTGGGTCAGGCTCGTGACGTTAAACAAGCGCTACCTGGGAGGCAACCCAGTTGATTGATTGTTTTCTGTTTGTTTATTTTTAGGATTTGCATAAGCATTTTTAACATTGAATTGCAGGGAACCTATGAGGGGTATGCTAGGAAGGCACTGATGGACAAATTTGTAAGCACCAAAATATGATGTCACAAACTTGTTTCACAATCGGCAAGTATGACCGAATCGTTCAAGTAATAAAACTTGGTAAGACCAAGTATCGTTCTTCCCAAAGGACTCACGGCCTAGTTTAGTTATGTGATTTCTTGATTAGCTAAGACTTAAGAAAACAATAATTGAAATTTTAATATGCAAGACGAAAATAAACATGTATGCATGAATTGATCAATGGCAAAAACAAAAGATAAACACTTTCAATGGAATATATGAATGAATATGTTGTTGGGGGTCAATTTCATCTCATCCACTCTCATATATTTTAGGAATTCAACATTCAAATCATCATTGTTAATGCCACTCTCTAATGTACCATTCTAGATGGCTTCTCCCTAATCAAATAGTTCATACAATTCCTAGCATTCCTAATGATTAGTTCATGAGTGCAGGAGCTTAAAGGCAACCAATATAATATTGTCAGTATAATATTGGGAGAAATTCCCCGGATCTAGATTTCCCCGTACGTGTCCGTATCAACAAAACCAATAATCATGCATTAGAATGAGTTAAACAATGCAAGCATTGAGCAAAGAGGAAAAACCCTAACTAATGATGAAAGAAAGCATATGTCTTAATTCAAAGATGTACTCAACAGATTCCATATATGAGAGCTTCAAGAGATTACATTGATTCCCCAACAAACATACAAGGTTTAGTTCACCATATTCATGGTGAACCTAGATGAATAACAATGAAAGTATGAAAGAATAAACCCAATAAAGTGGAAGAGGTAGCCTGAGCATCCAAGATCCTCCTTCAAAGGGGTGAAAGAGAGAGTGTTTGCCTCGTTTCTGCCAAAGATACTAACTATAGGACGTGCAAGCCCTTATATACTAATCTAGAGTTACAAAAGATTACAAAAGTCCAAGCCCAAAAAGTGCCGCTCAGCGCCATTTACCGCTCAGCGGTGGTTACGCGTCTTCTTTCTTCCCCTCAGCGGCCATTTGCCCCTCAGCGGTTCCAACGCCACCTCTTGAGTGCCGCTCAGCGGTAGTTTGCCGCTGAGCGGTGCCTTCGACTTCTCTTTTTGCACTCTTTCTTGTCTTTTCTAATGTCCTCTCTCTCATTCTTCACTTCTTTCACCAAATTCACCTCAAAACCTGCACAAAAACACTCAAATCAAGCATAAACCTGTCCAGCTCTCTTATTTCTGAAAATATAAACAAAATGCATGATTTCAAGCTAGTTTCTAAGTCTAAAGATTGCTTTTAGTATCACTTTTAAGCATGAAAATAACAGTTTTTCAACTGTTATCACAACCCCAAACTTAGAACTTTGCTTGTCCTCAAGCAAACAAAATGTAACTCCATCTCCAACCAATTCATATGATGGTTCACTCATTCAAAATCCTCTTTTCAAGATAAGTAATAACTTCACTCAAACTTATGACCAAGAGTTAATTCAAGATGTGCACATTCTTTAGTGTTCACAAAGTCATTTAAGTTCCAACAAATGCTATTTTTCATGAATGATCAATCAATTAAGCATGGATGTTCATGTGCTTATGGAATCTTTCCTCACTAGGTAAAGTGTTTCACTCAACACACAAGTGTATAAGAGGTAAAGTGTTTCACTCATTCACTCCACTATCACAATGTCACATGAATCAACTTTGCCTTTCATTTTACCACAATCAAATACATTCACAAGCATGCATCATCACAAGGACTTTTCAATGGCTTATAATGTGGCTGGGCTAACAAGAAAATTGGTTTTTCTGGATCACAAAATCCTTGAGTTAAGAGAGTCATAACAACACAATCTTCTTATTCATTCCCAACTTTCTTTTGCCTTTGCTTTTACATTTGCATTGAGCTTTGCTTCTTTTTCTTTTCTTTTCTTTGCATATTCTTACTTTTAGCTCTTAGCTCAATGCTTTTTCCTTTTTCATGTTTCCCCAATAACCCCAAACTTGAACATTTAACAATACCACACAAGATCTTCTACTTAACTCAAGGTAAAGATTTTCAATCAAGGGTGTTCAGTGTATATTTAAGGCTAAGGGTTCAAAGGATAGAACACAACGTGTTCTCTTTTAGAAGGCTAACTTTATGAATTTGGCCAATAAAAAGGGTTTCAACAACACGGCCTTTGATCATATGATGCGAAACAAGCAATTGATTCAATCATAGAAAACCTGGGCAAAGTCATTCATGCTTTCAAAGTAATAGCATTCAACAATAACAACTCTGGAGCTCAAAACCTCACATATAAGCTCATTCACATTTGACATGCACATCCTGCTTAATTTCACAATCACAATCATGATATTATGCATTTGTTCACAAAGCTTGTGAATCACCTGTATAAGCATTTTAATGTGCACATCATCTCAACATCAATTAATCATAAGCATCATTCAGCATTACTTATCACACAATCACAGTTAATAGCAAACCATCACAAGAAACCAGGTTTCACATAGAGTACATCAAACCCTAATCTAAAAACAAAAACAAATAAGTTCAGAAAACTTAAACCACAAAAGCATAATCATATGATAGCATTCATCAGTAAATGCTATCTCAGCTCCTCATCAGTCCGAGCTCTCTGTATCTTCCTCTTCCTCTTCATCATCATCTTCATCAAATGCATCCTCCTCCTCTGCTTCATCTTCCTCCATATCTCTGGCTGAAGCTTCAGCTGCTCCAGCTCCTCCATATACTGGTTCTTCTGGCCAAGCTACCACATTATGGAATTCATCCATAGTCCACCTGTGTGCTGGAGGGGTATCATACATCCCCACTGATAACAGTTGAAAAACTGTTATTTTCATGCTTAAAAGTGATACTAAAAGCAACCTTTAGACTTAGAAACTAGCTTGAAATCATGCATTTTGTTTATATTTTCAGAAATAAGAGAGCTGGACAGGTTTATGCTTGATTTAAGTGTTTTTGTGCAGGTTTTGAGGTGAATTTGGTGAAAGAAGTGAAGAATAAGAGAGAGGACATTAGAAAAGACAAGAAAGAGTGCAAAAAGGAGAAGTCGAAGGCACCGCTCAGCGGCAAACTACCGCTGAGCGGCACTCAAGAGGTGACGTTGGAACCGCTGAGGGGCAAAATGGCCGCTGAGGGGAAGAAAGAAGACGCGTAACCACCGCTGAGCGGTAAATGGCGCTGAGCGGCACTTTTTGGGCTTGGACTTTTATAATCTTTTGTAACTCTAGATTAGTATTTAAGGGCTTGCACGTCCTTTAGTTAGTATCTTTGGCAGAAACGAGGCAAACACTCTCTCTTTCACCCCTTTGAAGGAGGATCTTGGATGCTCAGGCTACCTCTTCACCTTTATTGGGTTTATTCTTTCATACTTTCATTGTTATTCATCTAGGTTCACCATGAATATGGTGAACTAAACCTTGTATGTTTGTTGGGGAATCAATGTAATCTCTTGAAGCTCTCATATATGGATTTGTTGAATACATCTTTGAATTAAGACATATGCTTTCTTTTCATCATTAGTTAGGGTTTTTCCTCTTTGCTCAATGCTTGCATTGTTTAACTCATTCTAATGCATGATTATTGGTTTTGTTGATACGGACACGTACGGGGAAATCTAGATCCGGGGAATTTCTCCCAATATTTTACTGACAACATTATATTGGTTGCCTTAAGCTCCTGCACTCATGAACTAATCATTAGGAATGCTAGGAATTGTATGAACTATTTGATTAGGGAGAAGCCATCTAGAATGGTACATTAGAGAGTGGCATTAACAATGATGATTTGAAAGAGGAATTCCTAAAATATATGAGAGTGGATGAGATGAAATTGACCCCCAACAACATATTCATTTATTTAATCCATTGAAAGTGTTTATCTTATGTCTTTGCCATTGATCAATTCATGCATACATGTTTATTTTCGTCTTGCATATTAAAATTTCAATCATTGTTTTCTTAAGTCTTAGCTAATCAAGAAATCACATAACTAAACTAGGCCGTGAGTCCTTTGGGAAGAACGATACTTGGTCTTACCAAGTTTTATTACTTGAACGATTCGGTCATACTTGCCGATTGTGAAACAAGTTTGTGACATCATATTTTGGTGCTTACAAATTTGTCCATCAAGTTTTTGGCGCCGCTGCCGGGGACTCGTGGTTTAACTGGTTAATTTGTGTGATTATTGATTACCTTTGACTTTGATTTTGAATTTCTGTTTTTATTTTTTTCTGTTTTTATTAGATTTTATTTTTTTTAGATTTGATTTTTATCTTTTAGGATTAGATTTGATTTTTATCTTTTTAGATTAGATTTTATTTTATTTTCGAATTTTTATTTTATTTTTCTGTTTTCTGTTTTTCTGTTTTTCTGTTTTTTATTTTTAGGTTAGATTTTATTAGATTTTATTTTTATCTTTTAGGTTAGGTTAGATTTTATTTTATTTTATTCTATCTTTTAGGTTAGGTTAGATTTTATTTTATTTGATTAGATTAGATTAGATCTTTTTTTTAGGTTAGATTTTATTTTTATCTTTTAGATTAGATTTTATTTTAGATTAGGTTTTATTTCATTCTATCTTCTAAATCTTCTATCTTCTAAATCTTTTTATCTTTTGAATCTCTATCTTCTCCTATATCTTTTTGCGCTAACAATTGTTTTTAGGGTTTTGTGCCTAATGTCTGCAGAATGCAATTTGGTCAAGAGTTTAACTATATGGGCACTCAATTCTACCAAAGTAATCTCAACCAATGGTGGGAACCTCACTCAAGCATGGATCAAAGCCAATTTTGGCAAGCTGCCGAACAATTTGAGAACCAACCACAACAACAATGGCAGCAAAAATCCTCTCTATCAGAAAGTTTGGAGGACACCCTTCAACGATTTTTGAAAAATTCCGACTCTACTCAGAAAAGCATTGAAGAATCATGTAAAAGAATGGAGATGCAACTTCGTCACATTAGTCAGATATTAAATGATGATGTTAATACTGATGTTAACCTTAAGGAGGAAGGGCAAGTCATTATCACTGAAAGTGACAAGATTCTTGATGAGGAAAAATTAGAGGGAGATGAGGAAAGGGTAGAGAGAAAAGAGAAAGAAGAGTTGAGTGAGAAAAATAAAGATGAAGAAAAAGAGAAAGAAGTGGTTGAGAGAGAAGAGAGAAAGAAAATTTGTGTGAAGATAAAGAAGTTGAGGAGAAAAAGAGAAAGGAAGAAAAAAATAAAAGAAGAGAAAAAGAGAAAATTTAGGGAGAGAAAAAGGAAGAAAAAGAAGATGAGAGGAAAGAAGAAGAAATCACATGAAAAATCACATCCTCATCTAAAGAAGAATCATAGGAAGGAAAAGAAATTTAAGCGCTTTATGGAAATCTTCAAGAAATTGGAGATTAAAGTTCCTATGGTTGAGACATTGCAACAGGTTCCTGGTTTGATCAAATTTCTGAAGAAGTTCAGTAGAAAGAAGAAAAAGAAGAAGGAACTTGAGGTTGGGTCAAGCTAATGACGTTAAAAGAGCGCTTGCTGGGAGGCAACCCAGTGATTTAAGAACTTTTGATTTTATTTTGGTTTTGTAATTTTTAATTTGTGGACTTTATTTTTGTAACTATTTTGTTGGATTTAGCATCTACTGAAGGATGCTAGGTGGTTAAGTATCTACTGAAGGATACTAAGTTTGTAACACCTACTGATGGGTGTTGGTGAGAAGACTTTGCACCTACTGATGGGTGTTGGTAAGTTTGAAACACCTACTGATGGGTGTTGGTGGATTTTGGGTCAGGCTCGTGACGTTAAACAAGCGCTACCTGGGAGGCAACCCAGTTGATTGATTGTTTTCTGTTTGTCTATTTTAGTTAGGGTTTGCATAAGCATTTTTAACATTGAATTGCAGGGAACCTATGAGGGGTATGCTAGGAAGGCACGTAGGTCAAGAAAAGAAGGAGAAGGGCACATCACGAAAGTGCCGCTGAGCGGCATTTACCGCTGAGCGGTACTAACGCAGATGGGCTTAAGTTCCCCTTAGCGGAACCCGAGCCCATTGGGGTAATTTTAAACCCTAAGCTGCGCGTTTTTACACTCTTTCAAGTTCTTCTCTGCATAAACACTTCTACACCTCTTCTCATAGGTTTTCCACATCTTTTTACTCTTCCCTCTTTAGAAGATTTCTCTTCCACTCACTTTTATACTAGTGTGTCATCAAAGTTTGGGGTTGGAAGAGAGCATTCTAGTTTGGAAGCATTCTCATATCATCTAGCATCTCCACCCAAGTAAGTAAAATGCATTTTGTTCATTCTAGGGTTCTTGAATTTGAATGTGATTGTCAAAGCATGAATACTTAGGGGTTTTAGTTTCTATGCATGATTTGATGATATATTTGATGTTTGAACCGATTAAACTGCTTGATTATGAACTGGAAAACTGAAAATTGCATTTGGGTGGAGTTAGGACTGTTTTAAAAAGAGATTTGCAAAAATCTGCAGATCACCGCTGAGCGGCATTTACCGCTGAGCGGTACTCTGCCAGATTTGTTTTTTTTTTGGTTTATTGCGTGTTTGAATGTGGCACTGGTGGCGCTGAGGGGAAATTCTGGCCCTCAGCGGTGGTTTAGATTCGAAAGGAGTTGTGTTCTGAGTTTACTAATGATTAACATCATGTTCTGTGGTTTTGGATTTATGTTTGAATGCAGGAATGGCATCCTCTTCAGGAAAGAGATTGAAAACCATGGCAACCAAGAGGAAGGAAAAGGAACCAGAGCAGCCCCATAATGGCAGGTTCCTCTCTAGGAAACATGAGAAGCACTTTAGGGTGGTTCAGGACAGGAGACTTCTAATGGAGAGAAAGGTTGGAATGATACCTAACTTTGCTCCTCAATTTGGAGAGCAAGTGTTAGGGAATGATTGGGGGAAGCTAGCCACTTATCCATCACCTGCCAACATAGCTGTGGTGAAAGAATTTTACACCAATGCAAAGAAGATTGGTGATTATCCAGCTGAGAATTATTTGGGCTATGTTAGAGGCCATGCTATCAGGTATGATCCTGACTCCATAAATAACTTTCTGGATACTGTGTGGGCTGGTGAACAATGCCAGTTTGCTCTTAGCATGGAGGAAGGTGCTGATTATGAGGATGTGGAGAGAGTATTGTGTATATCTGGAGGACACTTCCAAAGGAATAGATCTGGCTCAGTGGTTAACATTAGGAGGACAGATTTGACTCCTCTTGCAAAGTATTGGATGACGTTTTCTCATGCCAACATTCAGCCATGTTCACATGTGTCAGATATTACTCTCAGCAGGGCACTATTCATCTACTGTGTTATCAGAAACTTGAATGTTAATATTGGGCAGGTGATAGCTGATGAGATTAGTGTGTGTGCTAACACCTCAAACAACAAAGCACCACTAGGACATCCTTCTTTGATCACTCACCTTTGCAAGCTAGCTGGGGTGGACACTTCTGTTCCACCATTTGAGAGGCCAAGAAAAGCTATAGATGAGGCCTATTACAGACAGTACTGTGGAGGTGAGGAGGCAGCCCAGCCAGTGCCACCCCGCCAGGCTCGTAGAGAGAGAAGGCCAGCACAGAGCAGGACTTCTGCTGATACTCATGAGGCAGAACCATTCCAGATGAGGGACATGTATATGTCTCTTATAGGTGCTCAGTTGCAGTCCATCCACAGAGGGCAGGTGGCCACGGCTGAGATGATAGTGGGGATGTATGATACCCCTCCAGCACACAGGTGGACTATGGATGAATTCCATAATGTGGTAGCTTGGCCAGAAGAACCAGTATATGGAGGAGCTGGAGCAGCTGAAGCTTCAGCCAGAGATATGGAGGAAGATGAAGAAGAGGAGGAGGATGCATTTGATGAAGATGATGATGAAGAGGAAGAGGAAGATACAGAGAGCTCGGACTGATGAGGAGCTGAGATAGCATTTACTGATGAATGCTATCATATGATTATGCTTTTGTGGTTTAAGTTTTCTGAACTTATTTGTTTTTGTTTTTAGATTAGGGTTTGATGTACTCTATTTGAAACCTGGTTTCTTGTGATGGTTTGCTATTAACTGTGATTGTGTGATAAGTAATGCTGAATGATGCTTATGATTAATTGATGTTGAGATGATGTGCACATTAAAATGCTTATATAGGTGATTCACAAGCTTTGTGAACAAATGTGTAATATCATGATTGTGATTGTGAAATTAAGCAGGATGTGCATGTCAAATGTGAATGAGCTTATATGTGAGGTTTTGAGCTCCAGAGTTGTTATTGTTGAATGCTATTACTTTGAAAGCATGAATGACTTTGCCCAGGTTTTCTATGATTGAATCAATTGCTTGTTTTGCATCATATGATCAAAGGCCGTGTTTTTGAAACCCTTTTTATTGGCCAAATTCATAAAGTTAGCCTTCTAAAAGAGAACACGTTGTGTTCTATCCTTTAAACCCTTAGCCTTAAATATACACTGAACACCCTTGATTGAAAATCTTTACCTTGAGTTAAGTAGAAGATCTTGTGTGGTATTGTTAAATGTTCAAGTTTGGGGTTATTGGGGAAACATGAAAAAGGAAAAAGCATTGAGCTAAGAGCTAAAAAGTAAGAATATGCAAAGAAAAGAGAAGAAAAAGAAGCAAAGCTCAATGCAAATGCAAAAGCAAAGGCAAAAGAAAGTTGGGAATGAATAAGAAGATTGTGTTGTTATGATTCTCTTAACTCAAGGATTTTGTGATCCAGAAAAAAACAATTTTCTTGTTAGCCCAGCCACATTATAAGCCATTGAAAAGTCCTTGTGATGATGCATGCTTGTGAATGTATTTGATTGTGGTTAAATGAAAGGCAAAGTTGATTCATGTGACATTGTGATAGTGGAGTGAATGAGTGAAACACTTTACCTCTTATACACTTGTGTGTTGAGTGAAACACTTTACCTAGTGAGGAAATATTCCATAAGCACATGAACATCCATGCTTAATTGATTGATCATTCATGAAAAATAGCATTTGTTGGAATTTAAATGACTTTGTGAACACTAAAGCATGAGCACATCTTGATTGAACTCTTGGTCATAAGTTTGAGTGAAGTTATTACTTATCTTGAAAGAGAGGATTTTTGAATGAGTGAACCATCATATGAATTGGTTGGAGATGGAGTTACATTTTGTTTGCTTGAGGACAAGCAAAGTTCTAAGTTTGGGGTTGTGATAACAGTTGAAAAACTGTTATTTTCATGCTTAAAAGTGATACTAAAAGCAACCTTTAGACTTAGAAACTAGCTTGAAATCATGCATTTTGTTTATATTTTCAGAAATAAGAGAGCTGGACAGGTTTATGCTTGATTTAAGTGTTTTTGTGCAGGTTTTGAGGTGAATTTGGTGAAAGAAGTGAAGAATAAGAGAGAGGACATTAGAAAAGACAAGAAAGAGTGCAAAAAGGAGAAGTCGAAGGCACCGCTCAGCGGCAAACTACCGCTGAGCGGCACTCAAGAGGTGACGTTGGAACCGCTGAGGGGCAAAATGGCCGCTGAGGGGAAGAAAGAAGACGCGTAACCACCGCTGAGCGGTAAATGGCGCTGAGCGGCACTTTTTGGGCTTGGACTTTTATAATCTTTTGTAACTCTAGATTAGTATTTAAGGGCTTGCACGTCCTTTAGTTAGTATCTTTGGCAGAAACGAGGCAAACACTCTCTCTTTCACCCCTTTGAAGGAGGATCTTGGATGCTCAGGCTACCTCTTCACCTTTATTGGGTTTATTCTTTCATACTTTCATTGTTATTCATCTAGGTTCACCATGAATATGGTGAACTAAACCTTGTATGTTTGTTGGGGAATCAATGTAATCTCTTGAAGCTCTCATATATGGATTTGTTGAATACATCTTTGAATTAAGACATATGCTTTCTTTTCATCATTAGTTAGGGTTTTTCCTCTTTGCTCAATGCTTGCATTGTTTAACTCATTCTAATGCATGATTATTGGTTTTGTTGATACGGACACGTACGGGGAAATCTAGATCCGGGGAATTTCTCCCAATATTTTACTGACAACATTATATTGGTTGCCTTAAGCTCCTGCACTCATGAACTAATCATTAGGAATGCTAGGAATTGTATGAACTATTTGATTAGGGAGAAGCCATCTAGAATGGTACATTAGAGAGTGGCATTAACAATGATGATTTGAAAGAGGAATTCCTAAAATATATGAGAGTGGATGAGATGAAATTGACCCCCAACAACATATTCATTCATTTAATCCATTGAAAGTGTTTATCTTATGTCTTTGCCATTGATCAATTCATGCATACATGTTTATTTTCGTCTTGCATATTAAAATTTCAATCATTGTTTTCTTAAGTCTTAGCTAATCAAGAAATCACATAACTAAACTAGGCCGTGAGTCCTTTGGGAAGAACGATACTTGGTCTTACCAAGTTTTATTACTTGAACGATTCGGTCATACTTGCCGATTGTGAAACAAGTTTGTGACATCATATTTTGGTGCTTACAAATTTGTCCATCATCCCCACTATCATCTCAGCCGTGGCCACCTGCCCTCTGTGGATGGACTGCAACTGAGCACCTATAAGAGACATATACATGTCCCTCATCTGGAATGGTTCTGCCTCATGAGTATCAGCAGAAGTCCTGTTCTGTGCTGGCCTTCTCTCTCTACGAGCCTGGCGTGGTGGCACTGGCTGGGCTGCCTCCTCACCTCCACAGTACTGTCTGTAATAGGCCTCATCTATAGCTTTTCTTGGTCTCTCAAATGGTGGAACAGAAGTGTCCACCCCAGCTAGCTTGCAAAGGTGAGTGATCAAAGAAGGATGTCCCAGTGGTGCTTTGTTGTTTGAGGTGTTAGCACACACACTAATCTCATCAGCTATCACCTGCCCAATATTAACATTCAAGTTTCTGATAACACAGTAGATGAAGAGTGCCCTGCTGAGAGTAATATCTGACACATGTGAACATGGCTGAATGTTGGCATGAGAAAATGCCATCCAATACTTTGCAAGAGGAGTCAAATCTGTCCTCCTAATATTAACCACTGAGCCAGATCTATTCCTTTGGAAGTGTCCTCCAGGTATGCACAATACTCTCTCAACATCCTCAAAGTCAGCACCTTCCTCCATGCTAAGAGCAAACTGGCATTGCTCACCAGCCCACACAGTATCCAGAAAGTTATTGATGGAGTCAGGATCATACCTGATAACATGGCCTCTAACATAGCCCAAATAATTCTCAGCTGGATAATCACCAATCTTCTTTGCATTGGTGTAAAATTCTTTCACCACAGCTATGTTGGCAGGTGATGGATAAGTGGCTAGCTTCCCCCAATCATTCCCTAACACTTGCTCTCCAAATTGAGGAGCAAAGTTAGGTATCATTCCAACCTTTCTCTCCATTAGAAGTCTCCTGTCCTGAACCACCCTAAAGTGCTTCTCATGTTTCCTAGAGAGGAACCTGCCATTATGGGCCTGCTCTGGTTCCTTTTCCTTTCTCTTGGTTGCCATGGTTTTCAATCTCTTTCCTGAAGAGGATGCCATTCCTGCATTCAAACATAAATCCAAAACCACAGAACATGATGTTAATCATTAGTAAACACAAAACAAAACTCCTTTTGAAGCTAAACCACCGCTGAGGGCCAGAATTTCCCCTCAGCGCCACCAGTGCCACATTCAAACACGCAACAAACCAGAAAAAGCAAATCTGGCAGAGTGCCGCTCAGCGGTAAATGCCGCTCAGCGGTGATCTGCAGATTTTTGCAAATCTCGTTTTTAAACTGTCCTAACTCCACCCAAATGCAATTTTCAGTTTTCCAGTTCATAATCAAGCAGTTTAATCGGTTCAAACATCAAATATATCATCAAATCATGCATAGAAATCAAAACCCCTAAATATTCATGCTTTGACAATCACAGTCAATTTCAAGAACCCTAGAATGAACAAAATGCATTTTACTTACTTGGGTGGAGATGCTAGATGATATGAGAATGCCTTCAAACTAGAATGCTCTCTTCCAACCCCAAACTTTGATGGCACACTAGTGAAAAATGAGTGAAAGAGAGATTTTCTAAAGAGGGAAGAGTGAAAAGATGTGGAAAACCTAAAAGAATGTGTGTGGAAGTGTTTGTGCAGAGAGAAGCCAGAAAATAAACCCTTAAAACGCAGCTTGGGGTATAAAAATACCCTAATGGGCTCGGGTCCCGCTAAGGGGAACTTAAGCCCCTCTGCGATAGTACCGCTCAGCGGTAATTGCCGCTCAGCGGCACTTTCGTGAAGTGCTCCCCTCCTTCTTTTCTTGACCTACGTGCCTTCCCTACATGTCTCTCATAGGTTCCCTGCAATTCAATGTTAAAAATGCTTATGCAAATCCTAACTAAAAATAAACAAACAAAAACAATCAATCAACTGGGTTGCCTCCCAGGTAGCGCTTGTTTAACGTCACGAGCCTGACCCAAAATCCACCAACACCCATCAGTAGGTGTTTCAAACTTACCAGCACCCATCAGTAGGTGCAAAATCTATCCACCAACACCCATCAGTAGGTGTTACAAACTTAGTATCCTTCAGTAGATACTTAATCACCTAGCATCCTTCAGTAGATGCTAGATCCAACAAAATAATGTCCAGAATAATGTTCACAAATTATAAATTACAAAACCAAATCAAAAGTTTGTAAATCCACTGGGTTGCCTCCCAGCAAGCGCTTCTTTAACGTCATTAGCTTGACCCAGTAAAGCTCAGGTTCCTTCTTCTTTTTCTTCTTTCTACTGAACTTCTTCAGAAATTTGATCAAACCAGGAACCTGTTGCAATGTCTCAATCATAGGAACTTTAATCTCCAATTTCTTGAAGATTTCCATAAAGCACTTGAATTTCTTTTCCTTCCTATGATTCTTCTTTAGATGAGGATGTGATTTTTCATATGATTTCTTCTTCTTTTCTCTCATCTTCTTTTTCTTACGCTTTCTCTCCCCAAATTTTCTCTTTTTCTTTTCTTTTATTTTTTTCTTCCCTTCTCTTCTTCTCCTCAACTTCTTTATTTTCACACAAATTTTCTTTCTCTCTTCTCTCTCAACCACTTCTTTTTCTTTTTCTTCATCTTTATCTTTCTCACTCAACTCTTCTTTCTCTTTTCTCTCTACCCTTTCCTCATCTCCCTCTAATTTTTCCTCATCAAGAATCTTGTCACTTTCAGTGATAATGACTTGCCCTTCCTCCTTAAGGTTAACATCAGTATTAACATCATCATTTAATATCTGACTAATGAGACGAAGTTGCATCTCCATTCTTTTACATGATTCTTCAATGCTTTTCTGAGTAGAGTCGGAATTTTTCAAAAATTGTTGAAGGGTGTCCTCCAACCTATCCAAACTTCCTGATAGAAAGGGTTGTTGCTGCCATTGTTGTTGTGGTTGGTTCTCAAATTGTCCAGCAGCTTGCCAAAATTGGCTTTGATCCATGCTTGAGTGAGGTTCCCACCATTGGTTGAGATTACTTTGGTAGAATTGAGTGCCCCTATAGTTAAACTCTTGACCAAATTGCATTCTGCAGACATTAGGCACAAAACCCTAAAAACAATTGTTAGCACAAAAAGATAGAGAAAAGAAAAAAAATCAAAGGATATAATTGAAAAGATAAGAAGATAGGAAATAAAAACAGAAAAATAAAAACATAAAATAAAATAAAATAAAATAAAATATAATCTAATCAAATAAAATAAAATCAAATAAAAACCGAAAAATAAAAAAACAGAAAATAAAAATAGAAAACAGAAAAACAGAAAACAGAAAAAATAAAATAAAATCAAATAAAATACAAACTGAAAAATATAAACAGAAAAATAAAATAAAATAAAAATTCGAAATTAAAATAAAATCTAATCTAAAAAGATAAAAATAAAATCTAACCTAAAGGATAAAAATAAAATCTAAAAAGATAAAATAATAAAAACAGAAAAAATAAAAACAGAAATTCAAAATTAAAGTCAAAGATAATCAATAATCACACAAATTAACTAGTTAAACCATGAATCCCCGGCAACGGCGCCAAAAACTTGATGGACAAATTTGTAAGCACCAAAATATGATGTCACAAACTTGTTTCACAATCGGCAAGTATGACCGAATCGTTCAAGTAATAAAACTTGGTAAGACCAAGTATCGTTCTTCCCAAAGGACTCACGGCCTAGTTTAGTTATGTGATTTCTTGATTAGCTAAGACTTAAGAAAACAATAATTGAAATTTTAATATGCAAGACGAAAATAAACATGTATGCATGAATTGATCAATGGCAAAAACAAAAGATAAACACTTTCAATGGAATATATGAATGAATATGTTGTTGGGGGTCAATTTCATCTCATCCACTCTCATATATTTTAGGAATTCAACATTCAAATCATCATTGTTAATGCCACTCTCTAATGTACCATTCTAGATGGCTTCTCCCTAATCAAATAGTTCATACAATTCCTAGCATTCCTAATGATTAGTTCATGAGTGCAGGAGCTTAAAGGCAACCAATATAATATTGTCAGTATAATATTGGGAGAAATTCCCCGGATCTAGATTTCCCCGTACGTGTCCGTATCAACAAAACCAATAATCATGCATTAGAATGAGTTAAACAATGCAAGCATTGAGCAAAGAGGAAAAACCCTAACTAATGATGAAAGAAAGCATATGTCTTAATTCAAAGATGTACTCAACAGATTCCATATATGAGAGCTTCAAGAGATTACATTGATTCCCCAACAAACATACAAGGTTTAGTTCACCATATTCATGGTGAACCTAGATGAATAACAATGAAAGTATGAAAGAATAAACCCAATAAAGTGGAAGAGGTAGCCTGAGCATCCAAGATCCTCCTTCAAAAGGGTGAAAGAGAGAGTGTTTGCCTCGTTTCTGCCAAAGATACTAACTATAGGACGTGCAAGCCCTTATATACTAATCTAGAGTTACAACAGATTACAAAAGTCCAAGCCCAAAAAGTGCCGCTCAGCGCCATTTACCGCTCAGCGGTGGTTACGCGTCTTCTTTCTTCCCCTCAGCGGCCATTTGCCCCTCAGCGGTTCCAACGCCACCTCTTGAGTGCCGCTCAGCGGTAGTTTGCCGCTGAGCGGTGCCTTCGACTTCTCTTTTTGCACTCTTTCTTGTCTTTTCTAATGTCCTCTCCCTCATTCTTCACTTCTTTCACCAAATTCACCTCAAAACCTGCACAAAAACACTCAAATCAAGCATAAACCTATCCAGCTCTCTTATTTCTGAAAATATAAACAAAATGCATGATTTCAAGCTAGTTTCTAAGTCTAAAGATTGCTTTTAGTATCACTTTTAAGCATGAAAATAACAGTTTTTCAACTGTTATCAGGCACGTAGGTCAAGAAAAGAAGGAGAAGGGCACATCACGAAAGTGCCGCTGAGCGGCAATTACCGCTGAGCGGTACTATCGCAGATGGGCTTAAGTTCCCCTTAGCGGAACCCGAGCCCATTGGGGTATTTTTAAACCCTAAGCTGCGCGTTTTTATATTCTTTCAAGCTCTTCTCTGCACTAAGACTCCCACATATCTCCTCTTAGGTTTCCCACATCTTTTTACTCTTCCCTCTTTAGAAAATTTCTCTTCCACTCACTTTTACACTAGTGTGCTATCAAAGTTTGGGGTTGGAAGAGAGCATTCTAGTTTGGAAGCATTCTCATATCATCTAGCATCTCCACCCAAGTAAGTAAAATGCATTTTGTTCATTCTAGGGTTCTTGAAATTGACTGTGATTGTCAAAGCATGAATATTTAGGGGTTTTGATTTCTATGCATGATTTGATGATATATTTGATGTTTGAACCGATTAAACTGCTTGATTATGAACTGGAAAACTGAAAATTGCATTTGGGTGGAGTTAGGACAGTTTAAAAACGAGATTTGCAAAAATCTGCAGATCACCGCTGAGCGGCATTTACCGCTGAGCGGCACTCTGCCAGATTTGCTTTTTCTGGTTTGTTGCGTGTTTGAATGTGGCACTGGTGGCGCTGAGGGGAAATTCTGGCCCTCAGCGGTGGTTTAGCTTCAAAAGGAGTTTTGTTTTGTGTTTACTAATGATTAACATCATGTTCTGTGGTTTTGGATTTATGTTTGAATGCAGGAATGGCATCCTCTTCAGGAAAGAGATTGAAAACCATGGCAACCAAGAGAAAGGAAAAGGAACCAGAGCAGCCCCATAATGGCAGGTTCCTCTCTAGGAAACATGAGAAGCACTTTAGGGTGGTTCAGGACAGGAGACTTCTAATGGAGAGAAAGGTTGGAATGATACCTAACTTTGCTCCTCAATTTGGAGAGCAAGTGTTAGGGAATGATTGGGGGAAGCTAGCCACTTATCCATCACCTGCCAACATAGCTGTGGTGAAAGAATTCTACACCAATGCAAAGAAGATTGGTGATTATCCAGCTGAGAATTATTTGGGCTATGTTAGAGGCCATGCTATCAGGTATGATCCTGACTCCATCAATAACTTTCTGGATACTGTGTGGGCTGGTGAGCAATGCCAGTTTGCTCTTAGCATGGAGGAAGGTGCTGACTTTGAGGATGTTGAGAGAGTATTGTGCATACCTGGAGGACACTTCCAAAGGAATAGATCTGGCTCAGTGGTTAATATTAGGAGGACAGATTTGACTCCTCTTGCAAAGTATTGGATGGCATTTTCTCATGCCAACATTCAGCCATGTTCACATGTGTCAGATATTACTCTCAGCAGGGCACTCTTCATCTACTGTGCTATCAGAAACTTGAATGTTAATATTGGGCAGGTGATAGCTGATGAGATTAGTGTGTGTGCTAACACCTCAAACAACAAAGCACCACTGGGACATCCTTCTTTGATCACTCACCTTTGCAAGCTAGCTGGGGTGGACACTTCTGTTCCACCATTTGAGAGGCCAAGAAAAGCTATAGATGAGGCCTATTACAGACAGTACTGTGGAGGTGAGGAGGCAGCCCAGCCAGTGCCACCACGCCAGGCTCGTAGAGAGAGAAGGCCAGCACAGAGCAGGACTTCTGCTGATACTCATGAGGCAGAACCATTCCAGATGAGGGACATGTATATGTCTCTTATAGGTGCTCAGTTGCAGTCCATCCACAGAGGGCAGGTGGCCACGGCTGAGATGATAGTGGGGATGTATGATACCCCTCCAGCACACAGGTGGACTATGGATGAATTCCATAATGTGGTAGCTTGGCCAGAAGAACCATGGCATGGAGGAGCTGAAGCAGCTGAAGCTTCAGCCCGAGACATGGATGAAGATGAAGCTGAGGAGGAGGACGCATTTGATGAAGATGATGATGAAGAGGAAGAAGAAGATACAGAGAGCTCGGACTGATGAGGAGCTGAGATAGCATTTACTGATGAATGCTATCATATGATTATGCTTTTGTGGTTTAAGTTTTCTGAACTTATTTGTTTTTGTTTTTAGATTAGGGTTTGATGTACTCTATTGAACACCTGGTTCCTTATGATGGTTTGCTATTAACTGTGATTGTGTGATAAGTAATGATTGAATGATGCTTATTGATTGATTAATGTTGAGATGATGTGCACATTAAAATGCTTATACAGGTGATTCACAAGCTTTGTGAACAAATGCATAATATCATGATTGTGATTGTGAAATTAAGCAGGATGTGCATGTCAAATGTGAATGAGCTTATATGTGAGGTTTTGAGCTCCAGAGTTGTTATTGTTGAATGCTGTTACTTTGAAAGCATGAATGACTTTGCCCAGGTTTTCTATGATTGAATCAATTGCTTGTTTTGCATCATATGATCAAAGGCCGTGTTTTTGAAACCCTTTTTATTGGCCAAATTCATAAAGTTAGCCTTCTAAAAGAGAACACGTTGTGTTCTATCCTTTGAACCCTTAGCCTTAAATATACACTGAACACCCTTGATTGAAAATCTTTACCTTGAGTTAAGTAGAAGATCTTGTGTGGTATTGTTAAATGTTCAAGTTTGGGGTTATTGGGGAAACATGAAAAAGGAAAAAGCATTGAGCTAAGAGCTAAAAAGTAAGAATATGCAAAGAAAAGAAAAGAAAAAGAAGCAAAGCTCAATGCAAATGCAAAAGCAAAGGCAAAAGAAAGTTGGGAATGAATAAGAAGATTGTGTTGTTATGATTCTCTTAACTCAAGGATTTTGTGATCCAGAAAAACCAATTTTCTTGTTAGCCCAGCCACATTATAAGCCATTGAAAAGTCCTTGTGATGATGCATGCTTGTGAATGTATTTGATTGTGGTTAAATGAAAGGCAAAGTTGATTCATGTGACATTGTGATAGTGGAGTGAATGAGTGAAACACTTTACCTCTTATACACTTGTGTGTTGAGTGAAACACTTTACCTAGTGAGGAAATATTCCATAAGCACATGAACATCCATGCTTAATTGATTGATCATTCATGAAAAATAGCATTTGTTGGAATTTAAATGACTTTGTGAACACTAAAGCATGTGCACATCTTGATTGAACTCTTGGTCTTAAGTTTGAGTGAAGTTATTACTTATCTTGAAAAGAGGATTTTGAATGAGTGAACCATCATATGAATTGGTTGGAGATGGAGTTACATTTTATTTGCTTGAGGACAAGCAAAGTTCTAAGTTTGGGGTTGTGATAACAGTTGAAAAACTGTTATTTTCATGCTTAAAGTTGATACTAAAAGCAACCTTTAGACTTAGAAACTAGCTTGAAATCATGCCTTTTGTTTATATTTTCAGAAATAAGAGAGCTGGACAGGTTTATGCTTGATTTAAGTGTTCTTGTGCAGGTTTTGAGGTGAATTTGGTGAAAGAAGTGAAGAATAAGAGAGAGGACATTAGAAAAGACAAGAAAGAGTGCAAAAAGGAGAAGTCGAAGGCACCGCTCAGCGGCAAACTACCGCTGAGCGGCACTCAAGAGGTGACGTTGGAACCGCTGAGGGGCAAAATGGCCGCTGAGGGGAAGAAAGAAGACGCGCAATCACCGCTGAGCGGCACTTTTTGGGCTTGGACTTTTGTAATCTTTTGTAACTCTAGATTAGTATATAAGGGCTTGCACGTCCTATAGTTAGGCATCTTTGGCAGAAACGAGGAAAACACTCTCTCTTTCACCCCTTTGAAGGAGGATCTTGGATGCTCAGGCTACCTCTTCACCTTTATTGGGTTTATTCTTTCATACTTTCATTGTAATTCATCTAGGTTCACCATGAATATGGTGAACTAAACCTTGTATGTTTGTTGGGGAGTCAAAGTAATCTCTTGAAGCTCTAATATATGGATTTGTTGAGTACATCTTTGAATTAAGACATATGCTTTCTTTCATCATTAGTTAGGGTTTTTCCTCTTTGCTCAATGCTTGCATTGTTTAACTCATTCTAATGCATGATTATTGGTTTTGTTGATACGGACACGTACGGGGAAATCTAGATCCGGGGAATTTCTCCCAATATTATACTGACAATATTATATTGGTTGCCTTTAAGCTCCTGCACTCATGAACTAATCATTAGGAATGCTAGGAATTGTATGAACTATTTGATTAGGGAGAAGCCATCTAGAATGGTACATTAGAGAGTGGCATTAACAATGATGATTTGAATGTTGAATTCCTAAAATATATGAGAGTGGATGAGATGAAATTGACCCCCAACAACATATTCATTCATATATTTCCTTGAAAGTGTTTATCTTTTGTCTTTGTCATTGATCAATTCATGCATACATATTTAATTTTCGTCTTTGCATATTAAACTTCAATTATTGTGTTCTTAAGTCTTAGCTAATCAACAAATCACATAACTAAACTAGGCCGTGAGTCCTTTGGGAGAACGATACTTGGTCTTACCAAGTTTATTACTTGAAACGATTCGGTCATACTTGCCGATTGTGAAACAAGTTTGTGACATCATATTTTGGTGCTTACAAATTTGTCCATCAACGTCCGGCCCTGATAACGTAAGAAACCGTCCGTTCCAGTGTTAAACTCTTTGGCCGGATCCGTACCGAGGGCATTAAATATCTTCACTAACTCTTCATCCTCTCGTTGCTTCGTTCTGATCCGCTCAAACACGTCGCTGGATATTCTAAGGTTACAACACTTGATACTGTTCGACTCCAACTCGAATTGTAACCTTAGGTCTCTAAAGCTTTCCACCAAACTCAGCTCGCGCACCATCATGGACGACACATGCACCACTTTTCTGCTTAGAGCGTCCGCTACCACGTTCGCCCTTCCTGGATGGTAGAGTAGCTCGAAATCATAATCCTTCAAGAACTCAAGCCACCTCCTCTGCCTCATATTCAACTCCTTCTGATCAAAGAGGTACTTGAGACTCTTGTGATCACTGAAAACTTGGAAAGTAGGTCCGTACAAGTAATGTCTCCAAATCTTCAATGCAAAAACGACCGCTGCTAACTCCAGGTCGTGCGTTGGGTAGTTCTTCTCGTGAATTTTCAATTGTCGAGAGGCGTACGCCACTGCTCGTCTCTCTTGCATCAGCACACAGCCCAAACCTAGATGAGAGGCATTGCAATAGACTTCGAATGGTTTGGCAGTGTCTGGAATCGCTAAAACCGGAGCGCTCGTCAACCTCCGCTTAAGCTCCTGGAAACTCTCTTCACACCGATCGGTCCAAGCGAACGGGTGATCCTTGCGCGTGAGCTGTGTTAGTGGTGCTACTATCTTGGAAAATCCTTCAATGAAGCGTCGATAGTAGCCCGCGAGACCAACGAAACTCCTTACTTCCGTGACCGAACGCGGACTTTCCCATTCCATAACTGCTCGTACCTTTGCCGGGTCCACAGAGATTCCTTCAGCCGACACAACGTGTCCCAAGAACTGTACACCTTTCATCCAAAATTCACACTTTGATAACTTGGCGTACAGTTCCTTCTCCCTCAACACGCCAAGTACAAACCGCAAGTGTTCTTCATGCTCTTCATGGCTCTTGGAGTAAATCAGGATATCATCAATGAAGACCACTACAAACTTGTCCAGATATGGTCGGAATATCCTGTTCATGTAGTCCATGAAGATTGCTGGCGCGTTCGTCACACCAAACGGCATCACTACATATTCGTAGTGTCCATAACGAGACCTGAAAGCAGTCTTCTGGATGTCGCTCTCCTTCACCCTAATCTGATGATATCCCGAACGCAAATCAATCTTAGAAAACACCGTCGCCCCATGCAGTTGATCCAATAAATCATCTATCCTTGGCAGCGGGTACTTATTCTTGATGGTCAGCTTGTTCAATTGTCTGTAGTCTATACATAACCGAGAGCTGCCATCCTTCTTTTTCACCAAGAGCACAGGCGCTCCCCATGGTGATACGCTCGGCCTGATAAAGTTCTTCTCCATTAGCTCTTCAATCTGCTTTTTGAGTTCAACCAGTTCTGCAGGCGCCATCCGATATGGTTGAACAGAGATAGGTGCTGCTGTCGTCACCAAGTCAATAGTGAATTCAATTTCACGAACCGGAGGCAGTCCAGGGATATCTTCCGGAAAAACATCAGGGAATTCGTCCACTACCTTGGACGATCGTTCCTCATTCGCATTCACAACTCCACTGTCTTCGTGCGTCATGATGAGGAAACAGCTGGCGCCTTCCATAATATCTTCCTTCAGCTGACCGAACGTCACTGAAAGAACTTCCTCTACTTCACCAGGAAAGATTAATTTCTTCGCTCCACAATCTATGAGAATGCGATTGGTATTCAGCCAATCCATTCCCAAAATTACCTCTAATTCTTTTAGAGGCAAACATATGAGGTTCACCTTGTATCTATGCCCTTCTACCTCAATAGGACATCTAACACACACAGTAGATGTCCTGATCTCACCAGCTGCTGGGGTCGACACCACCAGATCAAAATGCATCTCGCTCTCAGCTATTCCCAACTTATCAACGCACGCCTTCGAGATGAAGGAGTGTGTCGCCCCCGAATCAAACAACACACAACATTGCTTT
Organism: Vigna umbellata; assembly: GCF_029865625.1. Taxonomy (NCBI): domain Eukaryota; kingdom Viridiplantae; phylum Streptophyta; class Magnoliopsida; order Fabales; family Fabaceae; genus Vigna; species Vigna umbellata. Next base: position 2,286,709 of record NC_142174.1, on the reverse strand, counting down.
CCATAAATCAAGCAGGTACTGGTGATGAGCGTACCTGAACTCGCTGCTTCCGCTCCAGTAATGGCATACACACGCCCGACAGCTTGGGCTCGACCACCTCTCCCTTGTTGGTTCCTTCCAGCGTTCGGCGGCCTCATAACAGCGCGTCCGCCCATATTGCATTCACTCTCCAGATGTCCATTTCTTCTACATCGAGTGCAGAATTTACCTCCCATCAGCTGTGGGCAGGAAGAACGGTAGTGTGGTCCCCCACACTGGAAACAAGTTACGTTCACCTGTCCAGACTGTCCGACAGGAACGATTGCTTGTGATCCGCCTGCATGAGATGGTTGACTAGGACGAGCGTACGGAGTCCTCCTCTGGACCATACCACCCCTGGACACTATCGGTCCCCTACTCACTTGTTGCTGTTTCTTATGTCGTTCAGCTTCCGCCATGTTCTTCTCCAACACTTTGGCCCTCTCAACCATGGCAGGAAACGTTCTTATGCACAAACTTGAAATCATAACTTTCAAATCACTCCTTAGGCCGTTCTCAAACTTCCGACATTGCCACTCTTCACTGGTGGCCATAGTATTGAACCTCACCAAGTGCTTGAACTTATTTGTATATTCTGAAACCGACATTCCCCCTTGCACCAGCTGCAAAAATTCCACTTCTTTGGAAAAACGGACGCTATCCGGGAAGTACTCCTCATAGAATTTGCTTCTGAAAACTTCCCAAGTAACAGGTCTGTGAGCGTCCGTCAGTATAGCTTTCGCGTTCGACCACCAATGGCTTGCTTCTCCAGTAAGCAAATACTCCGTGAAAGCCAAACGATTCTCATCTGGACACCTCTTAGCATTGTAAATCCGTTCCATATCCTGCAGCCACTGATCCGCCTCATCCGGAAGACCCTTCCCACTAAACTTGGCCGGATGGTGTTGAAGAAAATTTTCCAAACTCCACTCGGTATGATGAACAGCATTGGAAGAGGACGCTCCCGTCGTGCCTCTGGTGGCGGCAATGAGTTCCATTAATTGTCTCTGAGTAGCTTCGGAGTTCTCGCGTGCGGCCTCAAGACTTCTTAAAGCAGCTGCGTTCTGCTCCATTAGTGTAGCATTTTGTTGTTGCAACCGTTCGATCACGGTTTCCAACAATCTGGCACTATCGGTCGTATCCGACCCATTGGGTGGTGGAGGAGGAGGAAGTCTAGGCGCCATTTGTTCTCTGAGCCAGAGAAAACGAACGTTAGTGATGTGTAAGAGTTAAAACAATAACTCACCAAACATATAATAAGCACACAGCAAAAACACAGTGCACTCATATCCTACAGTGTCCTTTTTATAGAACAAAACTGCTCTGATACCACTAATGTAACATCCCAAAATATAGTGATAACCATAATCAGAATTAATTAAATTAATCATTAAAACAGTGCAGTCTTTACAAAAAGATAAGAGGTCTAAAACGTCGAACGTTTTAAAATACAAAAATGTAATGTAGCCGACGGTATCCAAATTCTCAGACTAAACAAAAATACTATCAGCTACTACATGTCGAGCACTCTAGGGCTCGACCTTAATCCCTACTTCAACCGGTTCAACATCTTCCGAAATTTCTTCTGCCAGCGCCTCTTCCAGCAGCTCACTTCCATCTGCTCCCATCCACATGGATGATCATCGCAAGGACAAGACGGACGTACAAAGACAATCGACAACACAAAGAAGAGAACACAGGGTAAGCTTATGTAATTTAATTCATACATTAAAGTATCAATTTAATCCAGTCAAACATACCAGAATGATTCAACATAAATAAATAAACAAATATCCAACAACTATTTCTAGACGGACCGTCCGGACTGTATGAATCTGTGTAGCTACAGGCGTCCTTGCACCCGAGTGGTGTAGCAACTGGGATACACTCGACAGCTGCCACTCGAGGTTAGTCCGTTCTTACGTCGCCCATGTTAACTTATGGACTAAGGACCTCCTGCCATTCCCACACATGTTAACTTATGTTCTGCTGCCATAAGGTGGGTTGCTGTTGCTGCTGCTTAAATTGACCAGCTTGCCCAGTTTGTCCTTGACCAGTACTTGGGTGTGGTTTCCACCCTTGATTGTGGTTCCCTTGACGGTATTGATTGGTCATGTAGTTTACATCCTCTACGGCATCTGCTGGAAAGGCACATTGACCATTGATATGGTCGCCTCCACATAATTCACACAACTGAGATTGTACCTGTGCAGTAGTTTTAAACTCTTTAGGCAATTGTGCAAGTGTTTTCGTAAGAGTCTCCAATTGTTGAGTTAGAATTTTATTTTGAGCTAGCAAGGCATCATTTGTCTGTAATTGTGGAACTCCTTTCTGTTGCATAGGAGCTCCTCTTTCACTGTTGAGCTCATTATCACTAGTAGCCATATTCTCAATAATTTATGTTGCTTCCTCTGGAGTTTTCCATTTAATGTTTCATCCTACTGAGGCATCAAGCATCATCTTGGTTTGTGAACCAAGACCTCCAAGGAAGGTAAGGACTACTTCCACTTCATCGAATCCATGCGTGAGTGTTTTTCGTAGCAAGCTTTTGTATCTATCCCATGCATGTCCCAGTGATTCTTCCATGCCCTGCCTGAATGAAGAAATCTCTTGCTTGCCTTTGTTCACCTTTGATTGTGGGAAGTATTTATTTAGAAACTTTGTTACCACTGCTTCCCACTCTGTGAAACTTCCCTCTGGAAAAGAGTTTAACCAAAGCTTAGCATTGCCTCCTAATGAGAAAGGAAACAAGCTAAGTTTGATCGCTTCATCTGGCACCCCATTGATTTTCACTGTGTTGCAAATCTCATTAAATGTAGTGAGGTGCTCATATGGGCTTTCATGAGATAACCCATTGAATTGATTGCTCTTCACCAGTTGGATCAACGCTGGTTTGACCTCCATGTTAGCTGCATTGACTCTAGGTCTAGCTATACTGTTAAAGTGCTGAGGTCCAGCTGTATTAGTGTAATCATCAAGAGTTCTTCTGATATTGTTGTTCTCCATATTTTCTGTGCTGTGGTCAGAACCTTGTGGTGATGGTTGCAACAGAGTTTCCGGAGGAGGGAAAAGTTCTCTAGAGGTTCGGATTCTTCTCCTCCGTCTACTCTCGTCTAAACCTTCAAGAAGAGGTTCTGCAGTTATCTTGCTCCTAGTTCGAATTGCCTTCTGCATACACAAGAAAACAAAACCCTAGAATATTTGGTTAGCACAAAAAGATATAAGAGAAGATATAAGATTCAGAGAATAAAATAAAATAAAATAAAATAAAAACCGAAAAAAAAAACAGAAAATAAAAACAGAAATTCAAAATTAAAGTCAAAGATAATCAATAATCACACAAATTAACCAGTTAAACCACGAGTCCCCGGCAACGGCGCCAAAAACTTGATGACAAATTTATGAACACCGAAATACGGCGCCACAAACTTGTTGAACAATCGGCAAGTATGACCGAATCGTTTCAAGTAATAAACTCGGTAAGACCAAGTATCGTTCTCCCAAAGGACTCACGGCCTAGTTTAGTTATGTGATTCGTTGATTATTTAAGACTTAAGAACGAAATAATTGGAGTTTACTATGCAAAAGACGAAAAAATAAACATGTATGCATGAGGTTGATCAATGGCTAAAACAAAATACAAACACTTTCAATGGAATATATGGATGAGTATGTTGTTGGGGTTTATCAATTTCATCTTATCCACTCTCATATATTTTAGGAATTCAACATTCTTTTCATCATTGTTAATGCCACTCTCTAAATTACCTTGCAAGAAGGCCTATCCCTAATTACGAGTTCATACAATTCCTAGCATTCCTAATAATTAGTTCTTCGAGTGCAGGAGCTTAATGACAACCAATATACTATTGGGAGAAATTCCCCGGATCTAGACATCCCCGTACGTTCCCATATCGACAAAATCAATAATCATGCATTGAATGAGTTAAACAAAGCAAGCATTGAGCAAAGAGGAAAAACCCTAACTAATGATGAAAGAAAGCAAAGGTCTTAAATATAAGATATAAACACAAATTCCATATATGACAGAAGGAAAGATAGAACCCTAGAAAGTTGAAGAGGTAGCCTGAGCATCCAAGATCCTCCTTCAAAGGGGTGGAAGAGAGAGTGTTTGCTTTGTTTCTGCCAAAGATACAAACCCTAGGACGTCCTAAAGCTTATATACTATTCTAAAATTACAGAAAATTTAGGCCCAAGCCCATAAGTGTGCCGCTCAGCGGTAAAGTTCCGCTCAGCGATAAGTGCGTGAGTTGGTTTCTTCCCCTCAGCGGCCATTTTGCCCCTCAGCGGATCCACCATGGTCTCTTGAGTGCCGCTCAGCGGCACTTGCGGCTTCTCCTTTTGCACTTTTTGGTGTGTTTTCTGATTCCATCTCTCTCCTTCTTCACTTATTTCACTAAATTCACCTTAAAACCTGCACAAAAACACTGAAATCAAGCATAAACCTGTCCAGCTCTCTTATTTATGAAAATATGAATAAAAGAATGATTTCAAGCTAGTTTCTAAGTGTTAAAGGTTGCTTTTAGTATCAATTTTAAGCATGAAAATAACAGTTTTTCAAATGTTATCAGTATATGATGACTTAAGGCAAGGACCCATCACTAGAAGTATGGCTAGAAGAATTCAAGAAGAGCTTGAAGATATGGACACAACAGGACACGTTCTTTTCCTTCAATTTAAGTGGAATTTGGAGACACCAAGAGAAGGGGTAAAACTGTCCAGTTGATGGTCAAAATTGCTAGTTGCACCACCACTCTTTGCTAAGCACACCACAGCAGCACCTACGCCCCTCAACACCATTAGCTCACATGCTGCTTTAGTTTTAAGCACATTTTTTATAAATCTTTCACATTTTACACGTGGGTCATTCCCTTTCTTACTCGTTGCAGCTCCATGGATCACATATAAATTCATGGTAGCCACCCGTGTAAAGATACTTTTGAGAATATTGATTTTTACTCTGCTGATGCATTTCCAGCACCTAAAACTCTGTCCAAAAGTCATTCCAATGAGCTTCCCTTCTCCATCTAGCTTCCTTCCAGTGGAAGGCCGTCTGAGCTAGCTCTCCACCTTCCAAACAGCTCTACAACCATCACTTACGCCACTTATTTTCACCTACATCTCCGCTGCCATCTCAGGATTACATGTTCCACTGCATTCAATCAATTACACTGGCTGGAGGAAACTCAATCAAGTGGTATTCAGAACCTTGGTTCTGCATCACGCTCCAACTAAGTGTTCTTTCCATTCTATAATGTCATAAACACTTCCTTCGTGTTTTTCTTGAATCTGTGCACTGTTTCATTACTCTCTTCAATTCCAGTAGTTTTCATTTACATCGTTTCTTTGTTCAAGGTTTTACTTGATTTTATTTCCATCATTTTAATCGGTTCAATCTTTGTCTTGAGTATTTTAATTTTTGCAATCTTATTCAGTCATGTCCAGTCATGTGTATTTGCTGTAATTTTGTCAAAATTCTTAGTAAGTTTGGTGCCTGGCTGAATCTGCATATTTGGAATGGTTTTTCAATAGATGCACATCACAAGAGTAATGATGAATGAGCTTAGTGCATCTTGAATTCCATCACAGTGCAGTTCTAGTTAATGCAGAATTCAAATCTGTTTTGAATTTGATTTAAAATGTGTTTTCTGAAATGCACCGTGTGAAATTAAAATTGGTGATGTTGGAGTTGCTGTAATGTGATGTGTGCATACCATATGAATAAGGAATTGTCCAAGACAATCAATCTGGTTGCACCATTCTGCAGAATCCATAACTCATTCAAGCAGCTTGACCGAACTGCACCTATCTTTGATTGATGTTTCTGAAGTTTTTCTGATTTTTGAATCTGTCCAATTTAGAATTCTTTCTGGACATCTCTTAAATGCATTTCTAGAGTCTTGTTTAAGTTTGATTTGCTGTCCTATAGTCATTTTAATTGATTACATATCAGTTTGATTCCTTTGCTAAAAATTGGATGGTGAATTGGCCAAATCTGGTGTGAAAGAGCAACTGCAATAGTAAAATTTTGATTTAAAGGCATTTAGCCTCTGCTGGCAGTTTGCACAAGTCATAATTGGTAAAACAAATTTGCTCAAATCATAAAATTAAGAGTCCAAATTCGTTCTTGCAAAATGACCATTCAAACCACCAATTTTTAAGCACCTTTTCTGGTATAGTTGCAGATTTTTTTAATTTGAAAGCTTATTGTGATTGCTGCATCAAAGTTAATTTCAATTTGGTAGCAAAAGCTTGGTTCAAGTGATTATAAAGAAGTGCATCATTGAAAATTAACAATATACTGCATTTTAAAAAGCTGTGTGAACCAGTGCCAAGCAAATTTTAAACTCTGATGCACAATTTTCAACCGTTCTACTAGGCATTTTATCAAACACTTTGCCTAGTTTACATTTGGTTTCAAAATTGATCAAAGCTGCAACTTATCTTTGTTTCTTGCTTTTTAAATCCACTCTAGATCCTTTCCTAAGTTCATTTTGAGTGCCACCAGTCATTGGAAACCGATTAATTGATTGATTTAAGTTGTTTGAAAATCCTGCACATAAGCTGTTTGATAAAACTACAGTTGTGCATTCTGGTTTAACAGTTTTCTGGCAGCAGCAGTGTTGATTTTCTGGCTTAATAATTGATTTTTGGTGGTTTGTATGAGCTCTCTGTTGGGTGCAAAACTATCTCAAAACGCACCACAACACTGGTAGCATCTTAGGGAGTGGATTGGAGCAAGGAAAGATCAACATTGGGGCTGATTTTTGGTGCAGCAGGACCACGTTTTTCACTGGTCTGCATGAATTTTGGTGGCTGCAACAACAGCATATTTTTACTCTGCAGCTGAGAGATTTGCATGAATCACTTCTGATTCATTACTTGTTTGAGAGCAACCAAAGCTGCCACATTAAACTACCTTTGTGTTCTTACAATTTTTTTTGTTGTTTCCATTGTATTGCTTTTTGAATTTTGTTTTCCATTCTTGTAAGTTGGCCATTTCAAGCAAGTGAAGTGGAAGAGCTCATAAGTGTTCTTCCCTCATTTGCTAACTTGACTTAAAGTCTCATCATTTTAAAATTGGTAGACGGTGAGTGTGTCTTAGATCCAAAAATTCTAAGCCTCACCTAGGAGACCTCATCTTAAATTTCTTTTATTTTTGCAAAGTTTCGCATAGGAAGTCTTAGAGTCTGGCTTTAGAGTCTAAGGTTTTCTTTCTTTGTGTTTGTTTTGTCTCCATATATTTAGTGAATTTAGAAGTGATTTTGATTTAAAGACTTTTAGTACGTAACTAAGGATATATTTGGCAAGGCAAGACTTGGTACTTAAGCGACCTACAAGGTCCACCTCTCTTACCTGGAATATTGTCCTTAAGTGAACTCTCTTAGTCTTTACTTCAAGAAAAATTTTAAGTTCATAAAATGTCTTGAAGACACTCCCCTAGAATTAATGAGGAGCCTAAAGATCAATTTTGTTTTCAAACTCTTGTCAATCAACTCAAAGAAATTGAAAGGAAAATAGGGCAAGAAAAGATTCAAAGAGAACTACATAGTGCCATGGTTGAAAATGAGTTGAAACTTTTGAGAGAGGAACAAGTCCAAAATAGGGAGAGAAATTATAGTGGAGAGTCCCAATATGAACAAGAGGCCTTAAGAGTAGGAGAATATTATCAGCAACCCTCTTCATCAAGAAGACACAGGCGGGAATTTGAAAATCCTCCTCCTCCTAAGGAAGTTAATGTGGTATTGCCTCATTTTCATGGGAAAGATAATGTTGAGGCTTACCTAGATTGGGAAATGGGTAGAGCAAATTTTTGCTTGCCATCAAGTAGGAGAAGAAAGAAAATTCTCTCTTGCTACCCTAAGTTTTCAAGGGTATGCAATGTACTGGTGGACTGCTACAGTCCAAGAGAGACTAAGACAGCGACTTCCTCCAATAAAATATTGGAATGAGCTTACAAATGCCCTTCGGAAAAGGCACATACCCTCCTACTACAAAAGAGAATTCATGGATAAGCTCCAAAGATTGCAACAACAGTCTATGTCTGTTGAAGAATACAGACAAAAGATGGAGCTATACATGATGAGGGCAGGAATAACAGAGGACGAGGAAACTACCTTGGCCAAATTTTTGAGTGGGTTGAATCTTGATATCAGGGATAGGGTTGAACTACTACCTTATAGAGATTTGAATGATCTTGTTCAAATGTTTATAAAGGTAGAACAACAAAATTTGCAAAAAGCTTCTGTTAAAAGATTTCAATCCCCCTTTGAACAGAAGATTGTAAAAGATAAAGAACCCCTCAAACCTCTAGCCAATATAGTTGAAAAACCCAAACAGGAATTCTCTTCACACCCTCGCACTAGTGAGATCAAGTGTTTTAAATGTTTGGGTAGGGGTCATATAGCTGCTCAATGTCCTACCAAAAGAACAATCATTTTAAGAGGTAGTGACATATATAGCAGTGAGAGTGAAACCCCTAGTGAAAGTGAGAATGAGCAAGAAAGAGGTAATGAAGAGAAAGTATATCCTTGTGAGGGTCCACTTCTCATGGTGAGAAGGGTGCTTAATAGTCAACCAAGTCCAGAACACTTATCACAAAGGGAGAACATCTTTCACACAAGATGTCAAATTGCAGAAAAATATTGTTCTCTCATTATTGATAGTGAATCTTGCTGTAACTGTTGTAGCACAAGGCTTGTTGAAAAACTAAATCTTACTGTGATACCCCATCCAAAACCTTACAAACTTTATTGGCTAAATCAAGATGGGGATATAACAGTCAAGAATCAAGTTAAATTGGCAATTCCCATAGGAAACTTCAAAGATGATGTTATTTGTGATGTAGTTCCTATGGAAGCTTGCCATGTACTATTGGGAAGACCATGGCAATTTGATAATGACACTACACACCATGGTCTCACCAATACCATAACTGTTCACAAAAATGATAAGAAATTTGTGTTTCATCCTCTGTCACCTACCCAGGTGGCCAAAGATCAAACACAAATGAAGCTCAACAAGGAGCAAGAAAAAGAAGAAATAGAGAAAAGAAAAAGAGAGCAAGGGGAAAGAAAAGAAGAAGAGAAAAGAGAACAAAAACAGAGAGAGCAAGAGCAAAGAGAAGAGAAAAGAAGAAAAGAAGGGAGAATAGAACCTTTGTCCACACTCCTCATAGAACCAAGACTCTTAAGGGGAGGTTTTCTATCCTTTCATTTTCTTTCATCTATCCTTAAGTTTTCAAAATTCTACTTTTCTTTCCAAGAATTGACCACTCCATCTTTAACAATGTTACAACTTGAAAAATGTGGCAATCCACTTGAGTTATTGTTACCTTTGTGGATACAACTAACTCAAGACAAAAATAAAATTTGAAAAGAAGTAAGGTTTCTTTATTGTGTCGAAATTGAAATTTTCAAAACTAGGAAACCTTCTTCTAAACATATTTTTTTATGTATCTTATTGGGTCAAATAAATCTAATTCAAGCTATGTTTGATGATTATGGCAGATTCATATTTGACCCGGGAGGAACTTTGATGGATCCTACACAAATAAGTCCTCACAAAGACAAACCAATAGATTTGAGGACAAATCCTGTTCAAGGGGAAGGAGATGATGACTTAAGGCAGGGACCCATCACTAGAAGTATGGCTAGAAGAATTCAAGAAGAGCTTGAAGATATGGACACAACAGGACACGTTCTTTTCCTTCAATTTAAGTGGAATTTGGAGACACCAAGAGAAGGGGTAAAACTGTCCAGTTGATGGTCAAAATTGCTAGCTGCACCACCACTCTTTGCTAAGCACACCACAGCAGCACCTACGCCCCTCAACACAATTAGCTCACATGCTGCTTTAGTTTTAAGCACATTTTTTATAAATCTTTCACATTTTACACATGGGTCATTCCCTTTCTTACTCGTTGCAGCTCCATGGATCACATATAAATTCATGGTAGCCACCCTTGTAAAGATACTTTTGAGAATATTGATTTTTACTCTGCTGATGCATTTCCAGCACCTAAAACTCTGTCCAAAAGTCATTCCAATGAGCTTCCCTTCTCCATCTAGCTTCCTTCCAGTGGAAGGCTGTCTGAGCTAGCTCTCCACCTTCCAAACAGCTCTACAACCATCACTTACGTCACTGATTTTCACCTGCATCTCCGCTGCCATCCCAGGATTACATGTTCCACTGCATTCAATCAATTACACTGGCTGGAGGAAACTCATCAGTATACTTAACACTCTCTCCTCATCCTCAAAATTAGCACCTTCCTCCATACAGAGAGCAAACTGGCACTGCTCACCAGCCCACACAGTATCCAAGAAGTTGTTAATGGAATCAGGATCATACCTGATAGCATGGCCTCTGACATAGCCTAGATAGTTCTCAGCTGGATAATCACCAATCTTCTTTGCATTGGTATAAAATTCTTTTACCACAGCTATATTTGCAGGTGCAGGGTATGTGGCTAGCTTTCCCCAATCATTCCCTAACAATTGCTCTCCAAATTGAGGAGCAAAGTTAGGTATCATTCCAACCTTTCTCTCCATAAGGAGTCTCCTATCTTGGACCACCTTGAAGTGCTTCTCATGTTTTCGAGATAGGAACCTACTAGAATGGGGTTGTTCTGGTTCCGTTTCTTTTCTCTTGGATGCCATGGTCTTCAATCTTTTTCTTGAAGAGGATGCCATTCCTACAATCAAACACAGATACAAAACCACAAAACATGTTGTTAATCATTATTAAACCACATAACACACCTCCTTTCGAAACTAAACCACCGCTGAGGGTCAGAATTACCCCTCAGCGTCACCAGTGCAACAATCCAAAACACAATGGATCGAAAAATCACAAGTCTGGCAGAGTGCCGCTCAACGGCAACTTACCCCTGAGCGGTGACTCTGCAGATTTTTGAAAAATTCCTTTTTGGACTGTCCTAACTCCACCCACATGCAATTTTCAGTTTTCCAGATCAAAATCATGCAGTTCAATCGGTTCAAACATCAATTTAATCATCAAATCATGCATAGAAATCAAAACCCCTAAATATTCTTGTTTTGACAGTTACATTCAAACTCAAGAACCCTAGAATGAACAAAATGCTTTACTTACTTGGGTGGAGATGCTAGATAAGAATGAGAATGATTCCAAGCTAAGATGCTCTCTTCCAACCCCAAACTTAGATGGAACACTAGTGAGAAAGTGAGTGAAAGAGAGATTTTCGCAAGAGGGAAGAGGGAAAAGATGTGGAGAACCTCGGAAAAGGTATGTAGGAGTGTTTGTGCAGAGAAGAGCCTGAAAATAGAAGCTTATGCGCAGCTTAGGGTATAAAAATACCCTAATGGGCTCGGGTCCCGCTAAGGGGCAACCAAAGCCCAATCTGCGATAGTACCGCTCAGCGGCACTTTCGTGAAGTGCTCTTCTCCTTCCTTGCTTAACCTAGGTGCCTCCTAAACATGCCCCTCACTGGTTCCCTGTAATTCAATTTTCAGATTACTTATGCAAAACCCTATTATACTACTACAATGAAACAAACAAAAACAATCAATCAACTGGGTTGCCTCCTAGGTAGCGCTTGTTTAACGTCACGAGCCTAACCCAAAATCCACCAGCACCCATCAGTAGATGCAAAACTTTCTTACCAACACCCATCAGTAGGTGTTACAAACTTACCAACACCCATCAGTAGGTGCAAAATTTTATTACCAACACCCATCAGTAGGTGTTACAAACTTAGTATCCTTCAGTAGATACTTAACCACCTAGCATCCTTCAGTAGATGCTATATTCAACAAAATATTTACAAAAATAATGTCCACAGATTAAAAATTACAAAACCAAAATAAAATCAAAAGTTCTTAAATCACTGGGTTGCCTCCCAGCAAGCGCTCTTTTAACGTCATTAGCTTGACCCAATAAAGTTCAAGTTCCTTCTTCATAGTTGATGTCCTTGTCCCACCAACTCCTCAGCTGTTTCCTGTGTACTGTTTTGACTCTTCTAGAATATGGAGACTCTATCTCTATCATCTCGTTCTCTTTATACCCTTTCACAACGCACAACTTGTTTTTGATTCTCACAGGTGTACCAAGTTGGGGTCTTCTTTTCATCCAGTCATCAGGAACTTTTCTTCCTCTTCCAGTCTTTTCTCCTTTCTGCACCTGAAACAACAAACAATGTTTACCTTTAACCTTGGGTTTTTCATCTTGATGGCTAGTCATGTGTGCATCTTGAAATGCAGCTTTATGACTAGCTTCTTCCTCTTGTATCTGCCTCTCATCTTTAAAGACATCTACAACAACTCTCTCCTCTCGGTCTTGGAGCACCACTATACCTTCATTCACATCAATGATGGCTTTGGCCGTTTTCATAAACTGTCTTCCAAGAATGATAGGTATCTTTTCCGTCTCCATCTTCATCACCATAAAGTCTGCCAAGATTTGGAGTTTGCCTACACAAACTATAATATCCTCTGCAATTCCACATGGTTCCTTTGAAGATCCGTCGGCCATAACTAAGTTAACCTTTACAGGTTTCACATTCACATCACCGATCTGCTCCAGTAAAGAGTAAGGTATCAAGTTAACACTTGAACCTAAATCAAGTAGAGCTTTTTTAATCCTTTTCCTCCCTATGGTACAAGGAATAGAAAAACCTCCTGGATCTTTCGCTTTTGGAGGGAATGGCTCCTTTTTAACAGCTTTACACTTCTTTGCCTCGTCATCTCTACGTCTTTTCTTTGTAGAGACATCTTCATCAGATTTAGTATAAACTGTAATTTGTTGTAGAATCTCCTCCCAAGGTGCATCATTGTCCACCATCTTGAATAATTCTGTAAAATCAAGTTGTTTCCCTTGATTTATTGGAAAAGGAAAAATATTTTTACTCTCTATTTCTCTTTTCTCTCTTTTCTCTTCTGTCTCTCCTTTTTCTAACTCAACTATCTCATCTTTAGTACTCTCTAACACTTTGCATTCTTCTCTGAGGTTAACCTCAGTATTAGCCCCAAAATTTTTATTTGGCCTCTCTTCCACCTGCTTAGTGATTTGACCCATCTGAATCTCAAAATTCTTGATAGCAGCTTCAGTGCTCTTTTGGGTAGACTCCGTTTTCTGTATGAATTGGTTAAGAGTTTCTTCCATCCTCATGGACCTTTCATTAAGTATAGAAATATGCTGCCATAAGGTTGGTTGCTGCTGTTGCTTGTTAAATTGACCAGCTTGCCCAGTTTGCCCTTGACCAATGCTTGGGTGTGGTTTCCACCCTTGATTGTAGTTCCCTTGACAGTATTGATTGACGCATTGACCATTGATATGGTCGCCCCCACATAATTCACACAACTGAGATTGTACCTGTGCAGCAGTCTTTAACTCTTTAGGCAATTGTGCAAGTGTTTTTGTAAGATTCTCCAGCTGTTGAGTTAGAATTTTATTCTGTGCTAGCAAGGCATCATTTGTTTGTAATTGTAGAACTCCTTTTTGTTGGATACGAGCTCCTCTTTCACAGTTTAGCTCGTTATCACTAGTAGCCATATTTTCAATGATTTCTGTAGCTTCCTCTGGAGTTTTCCATTTGATGTTTCCTCTTGCTGAGGCGTCAAGCATCATCTTGGTTTGTGAACCAAGACCTCCAAGGAAGGTTAGGACTACTTCCACTTCATCGAATCCATGCATGGGAGTTTTTCGTAACAAGCTTTTATATCTATCCCATGCATGACCCAATGATTCCTCCATGCCTTGCCTGAATGAAGAAATCTCTTGCTTTCCTTTGTTCACCTTTGATTGTGGGAAGTATTTGTTTAGAAACTTTGTTACCACTACTTCCCACTCTGTAAAGCTTCCCTCTGGAAAAGAATTTAACCAAATCTTAGCATTGCCTCCTAATGAGAATGGAAACAAGCTAAGTTTGATCACTTCATCTGGCACCCCATTTATTTTCACTGTGTTGCAGACTCATTAAATGTCGTGAGGTGCTCATATGGGCTTTCGTGAGATAACCCATTGAATTGATTACTTTTCACCAGTTGGATCAATGCTGGTTTGACCTCCATGTTAGCTGCATTGGCTCTTGGTCTTGCTATGCTGTTAAAATGCTGAGGTCCAGCTGTATTTGTGTAATCTGCAAGAGTTCTTCTAATATTATTATTCTCCATGTTTTCAGTGCTATGGTCAGAACCTTGTGGTGATGGTTGCAACAGAGTTTCCGGAGGAGGGAAAAGTTCTCTAGATGTACCGATTCTTCTCCTCTTTCTACTCTCGTCTAAACCTTCAAGAAGAGGTTCTGCAGTTTTCTTGCTCCTGGTTCGAATTGCCTCCTGCATACAAAAGAAAACAAAACTATATAAGAATTGGTTAGCACAAAAAGATATAAGAGAAGATATAAGATTCAGAGAATAAAATAAAATAAAATAAAATAAAATAAAATAAAAATAAAATAAAAACCGAAAAATAAAAATAGAAAATAACAACAGAAATTTAAAATTCAAGTCAAAGATAATCAATAATCACACAAATTAACTAGTTTAACCACGAGTCCCCAGCAACGGTGCCAAAAACTTGATGACAAATTTATGAACACCGAAAAACGGCGCCACAAACTTGTTTAACAATCGGCAAGTGTGACAGAATCGGTTCAAGTAATAAAACTCGGTAAGACCAAGTATCGTTCTCCCAAAGGACTCACGGCCTAGCTTAGTTATGTGATTTGTTGATTATTTAAGACTTAAGAACAAATTGATTGGAATTTAATATGCAAAAGACAGTAAATAAACATGTATGCATGAATTTGATCAATGGCGAAAACAGAATACAAACACTTCAATGAAATAGATGGATGAGTATGTTGTTGGGGCTATCAATTTCATCTTATCCACTCTCATATACTTTAGGAATTCAACATTCTTTTCATCAATTGTTAATGTCGCTCTCTAAATCACCTTGCAAGAAGGCCTATCCTTAATTACGAGTTCATACAATTCCTAGCATTCCTAGTAATTAGTTCTTAAGTGCAGGAGCTTAACGGCAACCAATATATTATTGGGAGAAATTCCGCGGATCTAGATTTCCCCGTACGTTCCTGTATCAACAAAATCAATAATCATGGCAATGAATGAGTTAAACAAAGCAAGAATTAAGCAAAGAGGAAAAACCCCAACTAATGATGAAACAAATTCCATATATGAGAGTTTCACAAGACTATTCTAAAAATACAGAAAATTTAGGCCCAAGCCCATAAAAGTGCCGCTCAGCGGTAAATTGCCGCTCAGCGGTAAGTACGTGAGTTTGTTTCTTTCCCTCAGTAGCCATTTTGCCCTTCAGCGGTTCCAACGTGACCTGCTGAGTGCCGCTCAGCATTAAACTGCCGCTGAGTGGTAACTTCGGCTTCTCCTTTTGCACTTTTTGATGTCTTTTCTGATTCCATCTCTCTCCTTCTTCACTTCTTTCACCAAATTCACCGTAAAACCTGCACAAAAACACTAAAATCAAGCATAAACCTGTCCAGGTCTCTTATTTATGAAAATATGAACAAAAGCATGATTTCAAGCTAGTTTCTAAGTGTTAAAGGTTGCTTTTAGTATCAATTTTAGGCATGAGAATAACAGTTTTTCAACTGTTATCAATAACTTCGTCCACTTCCTCCACTTCCTCTACTTCATCCACCTCCTCCACTTCATCCATTTCCTCCACTTCGTCCACTTCATAAACTTCGTCCAATTCGTCCACTTCCTTCGCTTCTTCCACTTCCTCCACTTCCTCCACTTCCTCAACTTCCTCCACTTCCTCCACTTCGCCCACTTCGTCAACTTCGTCCACTTCCTCCACCTTCTCCTCTTCGTCCACTAAGTCCACTAAGTCCACTTCGTCCATTTCGTCCACTTCGTCCATTTGGTCCAGCTCCTCCACTTCCTTCACTTCCTCCACTCCCTCCACTTCGTCCAGTTTGTCCAGTTCCTCCACTTCCTCTACTTCATCCACTTCCTCCACTTCGTCCACTTCGTCCACTTCTTGCACTTCCTGCACTTCCTCCACTTCCTCTACTTCCTCCACTTCGTCCACTTCCTCCATTTCCTCCACTTTTCCTCCACTTCGTCCAATTCGTCCACTTCCTCCACTTTGTCCACTTCGTCCACTTCATCCACTTTGACCAGTTCGTCCAATTCGTCTAGTTCGACCACTTCCACCACTTCCTCCACTTCCTCCACTAAGTCCACTTCATCCACTTTGTCCACTTCGTTCATTTCGTCTACTTCGTCCACTTCGTCGACTTCGTCTACTTCCTCCACTTCCTCCACATCGACCACTAAGTCCACTTCCTCCACTTTGTCCACTTCGTCTATTTCGTCTACTTCGTCCACTTGATCCACTTCGTCCACTTTGACCAGTTCGTTTAGTTCGTCTAGTTCCTCCACTTCCACCACTTCCTCCACTTCCCCCACTTCCTCCAGTTCGTCCACTTCCTCCACTTCCTCAACTTCCTCCAATTCCTTCAGTTCCACCACTTCCTCCACTTCCTTCACTTCGACCAGTTCGTCCAGTTCGTCCACTTCCTCGACTTCGTCCATTACCTGCACTTCGTCCACTTCGTCCACTTCCTCCACTAAGTCCACTTCGTCCATGTCGTCGACTTCGTCCACTTCGTCAACTTCATCCACATCCTGAACTTCCTGTACTTTGACCACTTCGTCCAGTTCGTCCACTTCCTCCACTTCGTTTACTTCCTCCATTTCCTCCACTTCCTCCATTTCCTCCACTTCCTCCACTTCCTCTACTTCCTCCACTTCGTCCACTTCGTCCACTTTGTCAACTTGGTCCACTTCCTCCAATTCCTCCACTTCCTTCACTAAGTCCACTAAGTCCACTTCGTCCACTTCCTCCGCTTCGTCCGCTTCGTCCACTTCATCCACTTCGTCCACTTTGACCAGTTCGTCCACTTCGTCCACTTCCACCACTTCCTTCACTTCCTCCACTTCGTCCACTAAGTCCACTTCGTCCACCTTATCCACTTCGTCCATTTCGTCTACTTCGTCGACTTCGTCCACTTCCTCCACTTCCTCCACTTCGACCATGATGAGAGGGTCGCACCTCCCAACAAAAGTTGTGCATAAAAGAATGCAGTATAGTGCTAGGAAGTGACTCCTAGGTCGTCTCTCAAGGACCAATTTGTGGTTCAGTCTCATGTCAACACTAAGTGTGGGGGGGGGGGTTTTGAAAGTGTTTTTGGTTGCGGAAAATTAAATCAAACTAAAATTAAATAAAACGGAATTTAAAACGTGGAAATAAATTTTTACGACAGTAAGACTAAATGGTAAATGACAATAAAATCAGAGAATGCAAAATTCATCAATGCTTGAAATTAAAACGCTGTAATAATAAATATGCAGAAAACAGTAAACGGTAAAATAGAACGGATAATAAAAATTAAAACACTTTAACTGGAAATGAAATTCATAAAGGATTCAACACTTAAATTAAAATGCGTGAACAATAAGCTAAAAAGAAATTTGAGCAGGGTGCTTCCAAGCTAAATGCAATTCAATGTATAGACTATAAAACATTCTCGGTGCAATTATAAATAAACAAAAACCAAAACCTATTGGAGCTCTCCCCTTGCTAGAATAAAGACCGAGAGTCTCATTTCCGTGTGCACACTCACACTTTCCTTGCAGCCAGCCAAGTGTCCGTGCCCATTCTCCATTCAACACCGCTTCTTCTTTTCTTCCAGCAGTTTCTTTGTCCTAATCACGGGTCTCTTCTTAAAGAAAGGAACTTAAAGAAAGGAAAAAAATATTCATGGGCTGCACCAATTCTTCACCGTGTAAAGTGTGCTTTAAACCAAATAAAATGCTTCAATAAATTAACCATCCAAACTGGACCATCACTCTCCAACAACCGAGTGCACACCATATTTTTTGCTGCACCACTTTTCCTTCACCTAATTTACTTCTTCATTCTATGAAAGCAAAATAAATCTATCACCGTTCCAGCTAGGAAAGAAAAAAATTAAACCATCGTGCTTCTCATTCCAGAATCACAGCGTTCCATTTCTCTAAATAAAATAAGGTCATCATCCTGAAGTATTCTCTCCCTCTCGGTAGCAGCTGGAACAGCCCCAGGACCAGGCCGAAACACCTACTGCTGCTTCCTTTCTTCCAGCGCAACACTCCTACTCCAACCCGTGCCAGCACCTTGCTTCCAGCTCCTTCAACGTTCAACTTCAGCCATTCTCCATCCCGTCACCTTTCTCTTCTCCGTGCTACTTTCAAAAGCCGAGACACCACTTCCCTTCCATTATAGCTGCAGCACTTCCCTTCATTCTCAAAACAGCGTTCAAATGGAAAAATAAAATAATTGTGTGCTGAAAAAAAATAAATCTCAGTGCAACAGTGCTTAAGCCATTTTTCATTTCATCCGCAAATTGAGAATAGTGTTTCCAGCCAACACAAAAGCCTACCAAAAACTAAAACTCAGACCGAGACCCAGAGAGTAAAGTCTCCAGTTGTGTGGCGGCTGGGCACTTTTTAAGGGCCGTGTGTCCTCACTTTTAGGGTAGGGTCCACACACAAGAAAAACCCTAGGTCTAAATCACTAATTTCTAATTTTTGGGTCTAATCTAATTTACCAAAAATTGACCCAAAATATAAAAGTTGATACAAAAAAAATTCTAAACTACTGAATTACATTTTAATTAATTCAACAATGTCTGTCTGGAGAGTCTTCAATTTATTTGGCACTCTTCCTGATGTCCCAAAATGTATTTCCGAAATTTTCCTGCACTTCAAGAATACACTTAATTAGCTCAGAAAACCCAAATTAGCACAATTACAAATTTTCGACCAAATTAAGCAAAATTCGGAAAACGAGGAAATAACAAACAATTAAACACAATTCCCTGGTTTATTTAAGTGCAATAAACTAAATATAATTCAATAAATAACGACTCATCAGACCACTAAGTCCACTTCGTCCACTTTGTCCAGTTCGTCCATTTCGTCTACTTCGTCCACTTCGTCCACTTCATCTACTTCGTCCACTTTGACCAGTTCGTCCATTTCCACCACTTCCTCCACTTCCTGCACTTCCCCCACTTCCTCTAGTTCGTCCACTTCCTCCACTTCCTCTACTTCGACCAGTTCGTTCAGTTCGTCCACTACCTCCACTTCCTCGACTTCGTCCACTTCCTCCACTAAGTCCACTTCGTCCATGTCGTCGACTTCGTCCACTTCGTCAACTTCATCCACATCCTGCAATTCCTGTACTTTGACCACTTCGTCCAGTTCGTCCACTTCCTCCATTTCCTCCACTTCCTTTACTTCGTCCACTTCGGCCACTTCCTCCCCTTCCTCCACTTCGTCCACTAAGTCCACTTTGTCCACTTTGTCCACTTCGTCCATTTCGTCTACTTCGTCCACTTCCTCCACTTCGACCAGTTCGTCCAGTTCGTCCACTTCTTCCACTTCCTCACTTTCCTCCACTTCCTTTACACCCCCTCTTCCTCTAGTTGGTCCACTTCATCCACTTCCTCCACTAAGTCGACTAAGTTCACTTCATCCATTTCGTCCACTTCGTCCACTTCATCCACTTCCTCCACTTCATCCCTTTCTTGCACTTCCTCTACTTCGTCCACTTTGACCACTTCCTCCACTTTGTCCAATTGTTCCACTTCCTCCACTTCCTCCATTTCCATCACTTCTTCCAATTCGTCCACTTCGTCCACTTTGTCCACTTTGTCGACTTCAATCACTTCGTCCACTTCGGCACTTCCTCCACTTCCTGCACTTTGCCCACTTTGTCCACTTCGTCGAATTCCTCCACTTCCTCCATGATGAATCAATATTTTATTGATTTCACTTAGTTTAGTGTGCTAGAATTAATCAGGGAATTGTGCTTAAATGTCCGGTATTTTTCCGTTTTTGCTAATTGTGCTTAATTTGACCAAAAATTCTTATTTTAATTAATTTGAATTATTTGAGCTAATTATTTGCATTGTTAATTGTAGGAAAATTGTTGGATAATATTTGGGACATTTGGAGGTCAAAAGAAAATACCACATCAATTATACTTTAAACTAATGATTGAGGAGGTGTGGATTTCAATTAGGGGGCTGCACGTTAAGAAGAAGGTGGTGTCACGGAGTGGGCTGGACGGGTGGAGGGAGCTGCCACTATTCATTTAAGGGATTTTTTTTTGGCTTCTTTTTGGTGAGCACACGGCAACTACACGGCCTAAAACACTTCCAAGGGGCAGCAGGCCAACCATCTTCATTCATTTTCCAGCTAGCATTAAAGTGGTGTGACGGTGAGGAAAAGGGGTGTGTCCAGCAGGAAGAAAGCCTCCGCGGTCCAACACGCTTTGAGGAAGTCCACGTTCACGGTCCTGCTGCCAGCATCTTTGGAGGGGTGCACACAGAGATAGACGGTCCAGCGAGCACACGGGAAGCAAGCAGCAGTTTGGAGGTGCACGAAGACACTTCATGCATCCAACAAAGAGAACACGCCGTCCAACAATTGGATGAAGAGGCATCACGGGCCAAGGCTGGAAGCGTTGAAGGAAGCAGGCATCCAGCAAAGTGGAGGCGACGTCGAGCAATCCACGCGTCCAGGAGCGTCATGTCCCAGCATCAACATCCAGCCTTCACACATCAACGCACGCGGGCAGCAGCTTGCAATTGAAATAGGGTGCATCAATTAGCAAGAAGTGAAGCAAGCAGGTCCAGCACATGAAGGAATGCTACTGCCACGTCTTAAAGGTCCAGCAGCTTTGAGATTAAGGCATGGTCCAGTAGCAACTTGGAGAGCTACACACGTCCAGCGAGACAACACCAACACAGCCTTCAAGCACACGCACACGCTGGCAGGAAAAGGAGGTGCTGGAAGAAAGAAAGGCACCGAGAGGAGAGGGGATCTGGAAAAGAAAGCAAGCACGGAGAATGGATAGCAGTACGTGATTGGGAAGCAGAGGGGGTGTGTCCAACAATTCACACGGACTCAGCATCCAGCAAGCAGCTACACGCACGTCCTTCACTCAGTCCAGCGGCCAAAGTAAAGAAGAGAGGTAGGTCCAGGAGGTGTAGGTTTTGAGGGGGGCATCCAGCCGCCACTTGTTTCGGAAGGGAGATTGTTTTTGGCTTTTCTGGAGAATGGAACAAAAGTTTTTCCAGCTGTTGTCAAGTCTAGGATAGAGAGAAGAAGGCTGTGAATTTTTTTTATCTTTGTTTGGAAGAGAAAAATGTAGCATATTCTAGTGGAGAACGTGGTGTCCAGAGGCGTGTGAGCAGAGCCGTCACCCTCATAGTTTTTGGTTAAAACGTTTTAGTTTTTTTTAGAAAGCAGAAGCAGCACACGGTTTGCGCACTAGGTCGCCTCATATTTTTTCTTTCTTCACGCATGAACTGAAACATATTTCTTATATTCTACATATGCATTGGAAAGCAAGCAGCTGAATTATTTATAATTATTTTACTTTACTGTTCATGCGTTATTTAAATACTGTTTTAGTGATGATGTTGCATTTTTTTTATTGTTGCATGATTCCCGTGGCTGACGCTTTATTCACTTATGGATTTGCATTAATAGAAGACCACAATCCGCATTTCATTTATTTCGTTTAGCCGCTGTGTTTCAAAAGCATCAATGTGTCTTCTTTAAATTTTTACTTTTGCTGCAATGAGCATTTTTGATTATTAGCTAAACGTTGTTTCTTTTATTCAAAGCTACAATTTGCAATTAAATTCTGATTTAGCGATTTCATTTCAAGTTTCGTTGCATTTCAATTGTTCCTAATGCTAACTGAACATCTTGCTTTTGGACCATTCAGTTTACTTTTCTTTTCAGTCACTATGTTGTTTATTCTGTTCGGGTCTTTTATCTTCCTGCATTTACAATTTCCTCATTAGAGACCATCTGGTCTCAATGTTCAACAGTTCGATCATCTGTAGGACCCTTCGGTCTTCATGCTTTGTTCATTTATTTCAATGTTTGGTTGTATTTAAGTTCCAGTTTTAATGTAGTTCATTTCTAAAGACAAACATTTTCAAAGCCCCCCCACTACGTGTTGACCTATTACTCAAACCACATTTGGTCCTTGAGAGACAACCTAGGAGTCATGTCCTAGCACTATATTGCATTCTTTTATGCACAACGTTTGTGAGAGGTGTGACCCTCTCATCAAAATGGCGCCGTTGCCGGGGACCAATGGTTCGGTCTTAGGTTTTTGTTGTGTTTGTGTGTGTTGTGTTTTGTCTTGTGTTGTGATGTGATGTGATGTGATGTTCTGTTTTGTGTGTGCGTGTTGCATGTATAAATGTGTTGTGTTTTATTTGTTTTGTGATTTTTAGTATTCTTCTTTTTCCATGTCTACCTATTTTGATTTTGTGAATACTGCTTATTTTGCTAGTGCCTCTGATTATGATTCTCCTTCTGCATGTTACTCTGATTGTAATTCTGCTGACTTATATGCTGAGAACAATATTACCCATCCTCCAACTTCTGAGAGCTCTCTTTGGGAGCCGGTTCCACCTAGTGAGGATGGTGATCATTTAGTTCTCACCACTGGACTGATGAATTTGTTGCCAAAGTTTTATGGTCTTGCAGATGAATGCCCACATGAACATTTGGATAGGCTTTATCGAATTTGCTCTTTAATGAAACTTCCAAATGTCCCGGACGATCTAGTTTTCTTAAGGGCATTCCCGCACTCATTAGAAAGAGCAGCAAAAGATTGGAAAGACTCTCTTCCTCCAGGATCCATTACCAGATGGGAAGATCTTGAGCATAAATTTCTGAGCAAATTCTCCCATGTGCAAGATGGATACAACAACGGTCTTGGATGGAATGACCCTACCTTGGGGTGTTACAATGCTCCACAACATCAATATCAAGAACCACCATTCCAGAGTACTTTCATGCCTCCACTAGTCCAGCAATATCAGAGTCAGCAATATGATGCTTCTGCCGAAACAGCTCCTCAGCCTTCTATTTTTGAGCCTACATTGCTGGAGTTGTTGGAGTAGTTGACCATGCAGAACCTGCAGTTTCAGCAAGAGACCAGAGCATCCATTCAGAGCTTGAATGACCAGATAGGGCAGATGGCTACTCAATTAAATCAGGAACAGTCTCAAAATTCAGAGTTACCATTTCAAACTGTTCAGATTCTAGATGATGATGATAGTGGCATCAACATAAAAGATGGGGAGAAGAGTCATGAGCTTACTGTTGCGCCACCTACATTCCCATCGCCCTATGGCCCTACTCTTGCACCTGAGGAGACTGTTGAAGATCTTGAGGACCAGGCAGGTATAAGCAGTAATTTTGAATCAGGTAGACAATTTTCATCTTCCACCACTTTTCCAATCTTTAGGGAAGTGGAGGAAAACATACCTAAAATTGATTATTTTGTTGATGAATGTGCTATTCATGATTATGATGTTGATAGGTATGTTGATGATTATATTGTTGATGAGTATGTTTTTAATTCTCCCTCTCTGCATGATGAGAAACAATTTTTGCTATCACATCCGAATGTTTATTCTCCATGCACTGAACTTGAATATGAGTTTGTGGTTGATATTGTTTCTAAATTTGAAACCGATTCATGTTCTGCGAGTGTATCTGGGGTTCAGCCTGTTACACTGGGATTGGGTGTTATACCCCTGCATATCATTTCTTTGGAGACACATCACACTAACCATGTTGCAGGAGGTACACATGAATTTGATAGACAAACACCCACAGTGGAAAATAAAGGTGCTAACACTGACAAAAGCTTCAAGATCAATAGGCACCAGCTGAACCTGCTCATCAACAATCTTTGCTTCTTAGATCCAACTGTGGATGATATCTCCCTGCTAGATCAAATCTGGAGGATGAAGGAATTCTTCCTCAAAACTTCCTTGCTGGATCCTGTGGTGGAAGACATCTCCCTGAAAGTCCAAAATTGGCAACTGCCACCATGATCAGGGGAGTTTCCTTTCTCTCTTCTCCCCCTTTCCCTACTTTTATTGCACTTGTCCATGATGTTGACTGTTATGATTTCTGATCTTATGCTTATGACACATTGAGGACACTGTGTAGTTTAAGTGTGGTCTATTGGGGGAGATTTTTATTTTTCTTTGTTAGTTTTTGTTTTCTTGGTTAAATTTTTTTTCTTTTCTAGGTTATTTTTGTTGTGTCTTGTGTACAGTTTTGCATGCTTTTCGTGAATTCTGGATTGTGGTCAGGTTGTCAGTTTTCCTTCACTTCATTGATACTCTGAGATGTTGGATTCCTTGCTTTTCTTTGCTTGGAAGATGATCATGATGTTTGAGAGTTGAATTGATTATGACACAAATGCCTTGTGTGAGAATTTGAGCCACTTTATGTTCTTTCTTGTGTGTGATATGTGTCTTGATTGCTTGCACATATGCCTTGGCTTGACTCTTGTTGATAATTCTTGATTGATATGCATGTTTGGAAGTGATGAAGGCAATTTTGTTCTTGAGCCTCTTTAGCCAAATAAGCTCACCTTGTTCTAATCCTTTGATAACCACTTTTGAGCCTATACTTTCCCCATTTCTTTGTTTTGAAGCTCATACACTAGCCCTAAGTGAAACAAACCATGATTACCTTAACCTTAGGGAATTTTGGAGCTTTGGAAGTGTTTTGGGAACAAGTGTGGTCTCTTGGGGGTTTGTGATGAATTGACTAGTTGGTTCCTCTTTTTGTTTTGTGTTTGTAAATATGTTGTGTATCTTGTCTCTTCTAGTTGTGTCCTAAAGAGTGAGAAAAGAAAAAAAAAGAGACAGGATGAAAAAAAATGATGAGAAAAATGAAAAAAAAAAATAATTTGTGAATAATGGAGTCAAGAAGAGGATTGAATTAGAGGTTTTGGGTGTGATTTGACTGTGTTTACACTTGTTCCCCATTGCTCCTCTATTTCTTTTGGTTTATAGCTTCTCATCCGTATGTTATCCTTCCATGTCCTTGGCCCCATTACAACCATGAAAAGACCTTTTGATTTGAACATGCGTATGTGCTTGAGTGTTGATATTAGAGGCTTGCCAAGTCTATTTGTGATTGCTTTCTTGACTGCATTGAGTGACATTGATTTACCTTAAACACTTGAGAGAAACACTGATAGTGCATCTGTGAGTTTTTGTTACTTTTAATTCACCTCTTGAGCTGATTGATCATTTTTCCATGTCTTGAATTGCTTGGATGATTTCATGAGTATCTGCTTTCTCTGATCGATTCTGTGTTGGGTATTGTCTACTTCCTTTCTTGGTCCAGACTCCTGGAGAACTGTGTAATTTTGTTTCTGTCCTTGTTGAGTCTTTGTTTTCTGTATGCTGAGTTTG
Source organism: Vigna umbellata (assembly GCF_029865625.1). Lineage (NCBI taxonomy): Eukaryota > Viridiplantae > Streptophyta > Magnoliopsida > Fabales > Fabaceae > Vigna > Vigna umbellata. The sequence goes on along the minus strand of NC_142174.1, from coordinate 2,261,340 downwards.
TGTCACCTTCCTAATAGTCCTTTGAACTATTCCCTGATCTGCGTCTTGATTTTGCCCAGGAGTGCAAAAGACTAAGTGTGGTCTATTTTGATGAATCAATATTTTATTGATTTCACTTAGTTTAGTGTGCTAGAATTAATCAGGGAATTGTGCTTAAATGTCCGGTATTTTTCAGTTTTTGCTAATTGTGCTTAATTTGACCAAAAATTCTTATTTTAATTAATTTGAATTATTTGAGCTAATTATTTGCATTGTTAATTGTAGGAAAATTGTTGGATAATATTTGGGACATTTGGAGGTCAAAAGAAAATGCCACATCAATTATACTTTAAACTAAAATGATTGAGGAGGTGTGGATTTCAATTAGGGGGCTGCACGTTAAGAAGAAGGTGGTGTCACGGAGTGGGCTGGACGGGTGGAGGGAGCTGCCACTATTCATTTAAGGGATTTTTTTTTTGGCTTCTTTTTGGTGAGCACACGACAACTACACAGCCCAAAACACTTCCAAGGGGCAGCAGGCCAACCATCTTCATTCATTTTCCAGCTAGCATTAAAGTGGTGTGACGGTGAGGAAAAGGGGTGTGTCCAGCAGGAAGAAAGCCTCCGCGGTCCAACACGCTTTGAGGAAGTCCACGTTCACGGTCCTGCTGCCAGCATCTTTGGAGGGGTGCACACAGAGATAGACGGTCCAGCGAGCACACGGGAAGCAAGCAGCAGTTTGGAGGTGCACGAAGACACTTCATGCATCCAGCAAAGAGAACACGCCGTCCAACAATTGGACGAAAAGGCATCACAGGCCAAGGCTGGAAGCACTGAAGGAAGCAGGCATCCAGCAAAGTGGAGGCGACGTCGAGCAATCCACGCGTCCAGGAGCGTCATGTACCAGCATCAACATCCAGCCTTCACACATCAACACACGCGGGCAGCAGCTTGCAAATGAAATAGGGTGCATCAATTAGCAAGAAGTGAAGCAAGCAGGTCCAGCACATGAAGGAGTGCTACTGCCACGTCTTAAAGGTCCAGCAGCTTGGAGATTAAGGCATGGTCCAGTAGCAACTTGGAGAGCTACACACGTCCAGCGAGACAGCACCAACACAGCCTTCAAGCACACGCACACGCTGGCAGCAAAAGGAGGTGCTGGAAGAAAGAAAGGCACCGAGAAGAGGGGGGATCTGGAAAAGAAAGCAAGCACGGAGAATGGATAGCAGCACGTGATTGGGAAGCAGAGGGGGTGTGTCCAGCAATTCACACGGACTCAGCATCCAGCAAGCAGCTACACGCACGTCCTTCACTCGGTCCAGCGGCCATAGTAAAGAAGAGAGGTAGGTCCAGGAGGTGTAGGTTTTGAGGGGGGCATCCAGCCGCCACTTGTTTCGGAAGGGAGATTGTTTTTGGCTTTTCTGGAGAATGGAACAAAAGTTTTTCCAGCTGTTGTCAAGTCTAGGATAGAGAGAAGAAGGCTGTGAATTTTTTTATCTTTGTTTGGAAGAGAAAAATGTAGCGTATTCTAGTGGAGAACGTGGTGTCCAGAGGCGTGTGAGCAGAGCCGTCACCCTCATAGTTATTGGTTAAAACGTTTTAGTTTTTTTTAGAAAGCAGAAGCAGCACACGGTTTGCTCACCAGGTCGCCTCATATTTTTTCTTTCTTCACGCATGAACTGAAACATATTTCTTATATTCTACATATGCATTGGAAAGCAAGCAGCTGAATTATTTATAATTATTTTACTTTACTGTTCATGCGTTATTTAAATACTGTTTTAGTGATGATGTTGCATTTCTTTTATTGTTGCATGATTCCCATGGCTGACGCTTTATTCACTTATGGATTTGCATTAATAGAAGACCACAATCCGCATTTCATTTATTTCGTTTAGCCGCTGTGTTTCAAAAGCATCAATGTGTCTTCTTTAAATTTTTACTTTTGCTGCAATGAGCATTTTGATTATTAGCTAAACGTTGTTTCTTTTATTCAAAGCTACAATTTGCAATTAAATTCTGATTTAGCGATTTCATTTCAAGTTTCGTTGCATTTCAATTGTTCCTAATGCTAACTGAACATCTTGCTTTTGGACCATTCAGTTTACTTTTCTTTTCAGTCACTATGTTGTTTATTCTGTTCGGGTCTTTTATCTTCCTGCATTTACAATTTCCTCATTAGAGACCATCTGGTCTCAATGTTCAACAGTTCGATCATCTGTAGGACCCTTCGGTCTTCATGCTTTGTTCATTTATTTCAATGTTTGGTTGTATTTAAGTTCCAGTTTTAATGTAGTTCATTTCTAAAGACAAAAACATTTTCAAACCCCCCCCACTACGTGTTGACCTATTACTCGAACCACATTTGGTCCTTGAGAGACGACCTAGGAGTCATGTCCTAGCACTATACTGCATTCTTTTATGCACAACTTTTGTGAGAGGTGCGACCCTCTCATCACTCCATGATGAGTCAATATTTTCTCAATTTCACTTAGCTTATTGTACCGAATTTAATTAGGGAATTGTGCTTAAATGTCCAGTATTTTCCCATTTTTCCTAATTGTGCTTAATTTGATCAGAAATTCTTATTTTAATTAATTTGAATGATTTGAGCTAATTATTTGCATTATTAATTGTAGGGAAAATTTTGGAAATACAATTTGGGACATTTAGAGGCTAAATGAGTGAGGAGGTGCGGATTTCATATTTGGGGGTGCACTTGGAGATGTGCATGTTGCTTGCTGGAAGGAAAAACACATCACACGGCCATTCATCTTATTCAGCCTTAGTTGGAATTAAAGAAGGGCCCACATTGAAGCACTCGGACCAAGCCTTCAAGCACACGCTGGCAGCAAAAATGGGGGTGTTGGACGTGTGTGGTTCAGCCGCCACTTGCCACTCACTCTCAGTCTCTGTCTTTGGATTTTAGGATTTTGTTTTTGAACTCTTCTTTGGCTGGAAACGCTATTTGAGGATCATGAATGAAAAATACACTTTCAATTTTTCCATTTCGTTTTTGCAAGTGCTGGATTCATGAGCAATGCTTATTTAATTTTCATTATGAAAAGTGCACGTTATTGTTCAATCTCTACTCGCATTTTATGATTCTGGAAGTGGCACAAGGTGTCTCGGCCTGTACATGTGTTGGAGCAGTACCGAGAAGAAAAGAATGGTGTGCACGGACGCTTGAACCAACGTGTGTGCGTGTTGGATAATGGTGTGCGTGGAGTTGGAAGAGTTTCGGTTTTCATTCCAGTATTTCTCTTCATATAGAAAAGTGGTGCACGGTGCCTTTTAATTGTTCCAGCTGGGATATAAAAATGGGAGAAGTGAAGCACGGTGATTAAATTGGAGCATTGGGAGACGTGAAGGGAATTTAAGTGGGGGTGGATGTGTGAAGGGAGCCGTCAACCTCACGTTTCGTTCTTTTTCTTTAGAAGTTTTTATTAGTTTTAACCCAATGAAAAAGATGCACACAGTGATGAATTTGTGATGGGACAATTGGCAGCAATTGTTGGAGAATGAAGAGGTGATTAGATAGGGTAGATGTATTGAGTATGGTGGCTGATTTTGAGAGAAGAAGTTTTGAGTTTTTACTGGATGGAAGAGTCACGGCTGGAAAGAGTAGCACACAGCCAGCAAGCATTGATTTCAGTTTGGTGCGCTTACGGTTCTTTAGATTTTGGGTGAAGAGGTGTCACGGCCTGGGTAGATGCATTTTATTTTTTTTTGCAGTGTCATTATCACATTAAGCGTTGGAATTTGTCTTTTATTTTGCTTTAGCTCTAGAAGGTTTCTTTATATTGTGTTGGTGCTTGAGTCGGTGGTAATTTTGGTTTACAATTTCCAAGCTTTATTTCAATGTGCATTTAATTTGTCAGCTCAACATTGCATTTTAATAGCTTTAATTGTGTTTGGATATTTATCTATTGCATTGTTCAGTTTATTGTTTACGTTCACTATGTTGTTTACTTTGTTCGGCTTTAAGTTCTACTGTTCAGTGTTACTTTTATTGTTCAGTTTCGAGTTTTTCTTTCCTGCATTTCACTTGCCTCACTTGCTTTAGATACTGTTCGGTCTCAATGTAAAACTGTTTCGTCTTTCTTTAGAGACCGTTCGGTCTTATTGTTTTCCACATTTCTTTCCGCATTTTCAATTATGTTTTGGTTGTATTTAATTTCCAGTTTTAAATTCAGTTCATTTAAAATCAAAAAAACATTTTTCAAAACCCCCCACTACGTGTTTAGATCTGAGACTGAATCCAATTTGGTCCTTGAGAGACGACCTAGGAGTCACTTCCTAGTCTATACTGCATTCTTTTATGCACAACTTTTGTGGGAGGTGCGACCCTTTCATCAAAATGGCGCCGTTGCCGGGGACCAATGGTTCGGTCTTAGGTCTTTTGTTGTGTTAGTGTGTGTTGTGTTTTGTCTTGTCTTGTGATGTGATGTTTTGTTTTGTGTGTACGTGTCGCATGTTCAATTGTGTTGTGTTTTGTTTGTTTCGTAATTTTTAGCATTCCCTTTCTACCTTTCCCCTTCTCTTTCCATGTCTACCTATTTTGATTTTGTGAATACTGCTTATTCTGCTAGTGCCTCTGATTATGATTCTCCTTCTGCATGTTACTTTGATTGTGATTCATATTCTGCTGATTTGTATGTTGAGAGTAATATGGCTCATCCTCCGACTTCTGAGAGTTCTCTTTGGGAACCGGTTCCACCTACTAAGGATGATATTCATTGCGTTCTCAAGACTGGACTGATACATTTGCTGCCTAAGTTTCATGGTTTTGCAGGTGAATGCCCACACAGACATTTGGAGGAATTCCACAGCATTTGCTCTTCAATGAAGCCTCCACATGTACCGGTTGATCACATGTTCTTAAGGGCATTCCCACATTCATTACAAGAAGCAGCAAGGGATTGGCTGTATTGTCTTCCTCCAGGATCTATCACTTCTTGGGAAGATCTTAAGCATATGTTCTTGGATGAATTCTTCCCCGCGCAGTATGGTTACAACAACGATCCTGGATGGAATGACCCTAGTTTGGGATGGTATGATGCTCCACAGCAATATCAGGAAGCACCATCTCAGAATGCTTGTATGCCTCCGCCAGTCCAGCAACAACAACAGCTGCAACTTTATGAGTCTGCCCAGATAGCTCCTCAGCCTTCTACTTCTGAGCCTACATTGAAGGAGTTGTTGGAGCAGATGACCATGCAGAACTTTCAGTTCCAACAAGAGAACATGCAGTTCCAGCAAGAAATAGGAGCTGCCATTCAGAGTATGACTGATCAGATAGGGCAGATGGCCACTCAACTCACTGAGGAACAGTCTCAAGATTCAGAGTTACCATTTCAGACTGTTCAGATTCCAGATGATGATGATAGTGGCATCAACATAGAAGATTGGGAGAAGAGTCATGAGCTTACTACTGTGCCACCTACTTTCCCATCGCCCTATGGCCCCACTCTTGCACCTGAGGAGACTGCTGAAGATCTTGAGGACCAGGCAGGTATAAGCAGTAATTTTGAATCAGGTAGACAATTTTCATCTTCCACCACTTTTCCGATCTTTAGGGAAGTGGAAGAAAACATACCTAATTTTGACTATGCTATCCATGATTATGATGTTGATGGGTATGTTATTGATGATTATATTGTTGATGAGAATGCTTTTAATTTTCCCTCTCTGCATGATGAGAAACCACTTTTGCCATCATATCTGAATACTTCTCATCCATGCACTGAACATGAATCTGAGTCTGTGATTTATAATGTTTCTGAAATTGAAATTGATTCATGTTCTGAGAGTTTATCTGTTGTTCAGCCTGTTACACTGGGATTGGGTGGTATACCCCTGCATGTCATTTCTTTGGAACCACATTGCACTAACCCTATTGCAGGAGGTACAAATGAATTTGATCAACAAACACCCACAGTGGACAACAAAGGTGCTGACACTGACAAAAGCTTCAAGATCAATAGGCACCTGCTGAACCCACTCATCAACAATCACTTCTTCTTAGATCCAGCTGTGGAAGACATTTCCCTGCTCGATCAAATATGGAGGATGAAGCAGTTCTTCCTCAAAACTTCTTTGCTGGATCCTGTGGTGGAAGACATCTCCCTGAAAGTCCAAAATTGGCAACTGCCACCATGATCAGGGGAGTTTTCTTTCTCTCTTCTCCCCCTTTTCCCTACTTTTATTGCACTTGTCCATGATCTGTTCACTGTTTTGATTTTCGATCTTATGCTTGTGACACATTGAGGACACTGTGTAGTTTAAGTGTGGTCTATTGGGGGAGATTTTTAATTTTCTTCGTTAGTTTTTGTTTTCTTGGTTAAATTTTTTCTTTTCTAGGTTGTTTTTGTCGTGTCTTGTGTACAGTTTTACATGTTTCTCTTGATTTCTGGACTTTGTTTAGGTTGTAGATGTATCTTTCATTTCATTGATACTCTGACTTGTTTGAAATCCTTGCTTTTCTCTGCTTGAGAAGATGATTATAGATGTTTGAGAGGTTGATTTGATTGTGACATAAATTACCCTGTGTGAGATTTGAGGCACTTGATGTTCTTTCTTGTGTGTGATATGTCTCTTGATTGCTTGCACATATGCCTTGGCTTGACTCTTGTTGATAATTCTTGATTGATATGCATGTTTGGAAGTGATAAAGGCAGTTTTGTTTTTGAGCCTCTCTAGCCAAATAAGCCTACCGTGTTCTAAACCTTTGATAACCCCTTTTGAGCCTATACTTTCCTCATTTCTTTGTTTTGAAGCTCATACACTACCCCTAAGTGAAAAACCATGATTACCTTAACCTTAGGGAATTTTGGAGCTTTGGAAGTGTTTTGGGAACAAGTGTGGTCTCCTTGGGGATTCTTATGAGTTGGCTAGTTGGTTCCTCTTCTTGTTTTGTTTTTGTAAATATACGTGTATCTTGTCTTTTACAGTTTTGTTTTGAAAAAAAAAAAAAAAAAAAAAAAAAAGAGAGCAGAAAAAAAAATGTGTGAATAATGGAGTCAAGAAGAGGATTGAATTAGAGGTTTTGGGTGTGATTTGAATGTGTTTACACTTGTTCCCCATTGCTCCTCTATTTCTTTTGGTTTATAGCTTCTCATCCATATGTTATCCTCCCATGTCCTTGGCCCCATTACATCCATAAAAGACCTTTTGATTTGAACATGCATATGTTTTGAGTGTTGATATTAGAGGCTTGCCAAGTTTGTTGTTGTTTGCTTTCTTGAGTGCATTGAGTTGAAATTGCTTACCATAGACACTTGAGAGAAACACTGATAGTGCATCTGTGAGGTTTTGTTACTTTTGATTCACCTCTTGAGCTGATTGATCATTTTGCCATGTCTTGAATTGCTTGGATGATTTCATGAGTATCTGCTTTCTCTGATTCATTCTGTGTTGGAATTGTCTACTTCTTTTCTCTGTCCAGATTTCTTGAGGACTGTGTAATTCTGTTTCTGTCCTTGTTGAGTCTTTGTTTTCTATATGCTGAGTCTGTGTCACCTTCCTAAAAGTCCTTTGAACTATTCCTTGATCTGCGTCTTGATTTTGCCCAGGAGTGCAAAAGACTAAGTGTGGTCTATTTTGATGAGTCAATATTTTCTCAATTTCACTTAGCTTATTGTACCGAATTTAATTAGGGAATTGTGCTTAAATGTCCAGTATTTTCCCATTTTTCCTAATTGTGCTTAATTTGATCAGAAATTCTTATTTTAATTAATTTGAATGATTTGAGCTAATTATTTGCATTATTAATTGTAGGGAAAATTTTGGAAATACAATTTGGGACATTTAGAGGCTAAATGAGTGAGGAGGTGCGGATTTCATATTTGGGGGTGCACTTGGAGATGTGCATGTTGCTTGCTGGAAGGAAAAACACATCACACGGCCATTCATCTTATTCAGCCTTAGTTGGAATTAAAGAAGGGCCCACATTGAAGCACTCGGACCAAGCCTTCAAGCACACGCTGGCAGCAAAAATGGGGGTGCGTCCAGAAAAAGAAGGGAGCTCGTGGAAGAGGGGAACACACCTAGCAGAGGACGTGCTTGGAGGGAGGGGTGTCTCGGCCTAGGGCAACTGCCTCCCACATATAAAAAAAAAAAGCACATTTCAATTTGAAGAGGGGGGTGTTGGACGTGTGTGGTTCAGCCGCCACTTGCCACTCACTCTCAGTCTCTGTCTTTGGATTTTAGGATTTTGTTTTTGAACTCTTCTTTGGCTGGAAACGCTATTTGAGGATCATGAATGAAAAATACACTTTCAATTTTTCCATTTCGTTTTTGCAAGTGCTGGATTCATGAGCAATGCTTATTTAATTTTCATTATGAAAAGTGCACGTTATTGTTCAATCTCTACTCGCATTTTATGATTCTGGAAGTGGCACAAGGTGTCTCGGCCTGTACATGTGTTGGAGCAGTACCGAGAAGAAAAGAATGGTGTGCACGGACGCTTGAACCAACGTGTGTGCGTGTTGGATAATGGTGTGCGTGGAGTTGGAAGAGTTTCGGTTTTCATTCCAGTATTTCTCTTCATATAGAAAAGTGGTGCACGGTGCCTTTTAATTGTTCCAGCTGGGATATAAAAATGGGAGAAGTGAAGCACGGTGATTAAATTGGAGCATTGGGAGACGTGAAGGGAATTTAAGTGGGGGTGGATGTGTGAAGGGAGCCGTCAACCTCACGTTTCGTTCTTTTTCTTTAGAAGTTTTTATTAGTTTTAACCCAATGAAAAAGATGCACACAGTGATGAATTTGTGATGGGACAATTGGCAGCAATTGTTGGAGAATGAAGAGGTGATTAGATAGGGTAGATGTATTGAGTATGGTGGCTGATTTTGAGAGAAGAAGTTTTGAGTTTTTACTGGATGGAAGAGTCACGGCTGGAAAGAGTAGCACACAGCCAGAAAGCATTGATTTCAGTTTGGTGCGCTTACGGTTCTTTAGATTTTGGGTGAAGAGGTGTCACGGCCTGGGTAGATGCATTTTATTTTTTTTTGCAGTGTCATTATCACATTAAGCGTTGGAATTTGTCTTTTATTTTGCTTTAGCTCTAGAAGGTTTCTTTATATTGTGTTGGTGCTTGAAGTCGGTGGTAATTTTGGTTTACAATTTCCAAGCTTTATTTCAATGTGCATTTAATTTGTCAGCTCAACATTGCATTTTAATAGCTTTAATTGTGTTTGGATATTTATCTATTGCATTGTTCAGTTTATTGTTTACGTTCACTATGTTGTTTACTTTGTTCGGCTTTAAGTTCTACTGTTCAGTGTTACTTTTATTGTTCAGTTTCGAGTTTTTCTTTCCTGCATTTCACTTGCCTCACTTGCTTTAGATACTGTTCGGTCTCAATGTAAAACTGTTTCGTCTTTCTTTAGAGACCGTTCGGTCTTATTGTTTTCCACATTTCTTTCCGCATTTTCAATTATGTTTTGGTTGTATTTAATTTCCAGTTTTAAATTCAGTTCATTTAAAATCAAAAAAACATTTTTCAAAACCCCCCACTACGTGTTTAGATCTGAGACTGAATCCAATTTGGTCCTTGAGAGACGACCTAGGAGTCACTTCCTAGTCTATACTGCATTCTTTTATGCACAACTTTTGTGGGAGGTGCGACCCTTTCATCACTCCACTTCGACCACTTCGTCCAGTTCGTCAACTTCCCCCACTTCCTCCACTTTCTCCACTTCGTCCACCTCGTCCACTTCGTCAACTTGGTCCACTTCCTCCACTTCCTCCACTAAGTCCACTAAGTCCACTTTGTCCACTCCCTCCGCTTCGTCCACTTCCTCCACTTCCTCCACTTCCTCCACTTCATCAACTTCGTCCACTTCCTCCACCTCCTCCTCTTCGTCCACTAAGTCCACGTCGTCCATTTCGTCCACTTCCTCCACTTCCGCCACTTCCTCCACGTTCGCCACTTCCTCCACTTCCTCTACTTCCTACACTTCGCCCACTTTGTCCACTTCGTCCAGTTCCTCCACTTCCTTCACTTTGTCCACTTCCTTCACTTCCTCCACTTCGACCACTTCGTCCAGTTCGTCAACTTCCTCCACTTCGTCAACTTCGTCCGCTTCTTCCACTTCCTCCACCAAGTCAACTAATTCCACTTCGTCCACTTCCTCCGCTTCGTCCAATTTGTCCACTTCCTCCACTTCCTCCACTTCCTCCACCTCCTCCACCTCCTCCACTTCCTCCACTTCCTCCACTTCGTACACTTCCTCCAGTTCCTCCACTTCGGCCACTTCGGCCACTTCGTCCATTTCGTCTACTTCGACCACTTCGTCCACTTACTCCACTTTGTCCACTTCCCCCACTTCCTCCACTTCCTCCACTTCCTTCACTTCCTCCACTTCCTCCACTTCGTCCACTTCGACCACTTCGTCCAGTTCGTCCACTTCCTCCACTTCCTCCAATTCGTCCACTTCCTGCACTTCGTCCACTTCCTCCACTTTGTCCACTTCCTGCACTTCGTCCACTTCCTCCACTTCGTCCAATAAGTCTACTTCGTCCATTTCGTCCACTTCGTCCACTTCATCAACTTCATCCACATCCTGCACTTCCTCTACTTCGTGCTCTTCGTCCACTTCATCCACTTCCTCAATTTCCTCCATTTCCCCACTTTTCATCCGCTTCGTCCACTTTGTCCACTTCCTCCACTTCCTCCACTTCCTGCACTTCCTCCACATCCTCCATTTCCTCCATTTCCTCCACTTTTCCTCCACTTCCTCCACTTCGTCCATTCACCACTTTGTCCACTTCATACACTGCGTCCATTTCGTCCACTTCCTCTACTTCCTCCACTTCCTCCACTTCCTCCACTTCGTCAACTTCCTCCACTTCCTCCGCTTCCTCCAGTTCCTCTAGTTCCTTCTCTTTGTCCACTTCCTCCTCTTCGTCCACTTCATCCACTTCCTCCACTTCCTACACTTCGTCTAGTTCGTGAACTTCTTCCACTTCCTCCACTTCCTCCACTTCCTCCACTTCCTCTATTTCGTCCACTTTGTCCACTTCCTCCACTTCCTCCACTTCCTCCACTTCCTCCACTTTGTCCACTTCGACCACTTCGACCACTTCGTCCAGTTTGTCCACTTCCTCCACTTCCTTCACTTCCTCCACTTCCTCCACCTCCTCCACTTCCTCCACTTCCTCCACCTCCTCCACTTCGACCACTTCCTCCACTTCCTCCACCTTCTTGAATTTGTCCACTTCCTCTACTTCGTCCACTTTCTCCATTTCCTCCATGATGTGGGCTATTGCGACCCATACAAATTTGATTGCATATAAGGAATGCAGTATAGCTAGGAATTGACTCCTAGGTCGTCTCTCAAGGATCGAATGTGGCTCGAGTCTCAGGTCAAACAGGTAAGGGGGGGGGGTTTGTGAAAGCGTTGTGAATGCAATTGACGAAATTAAAGATGTGAATTAAATACAACCGAATACAATTGGAAAGATCAAGGTAAATGAAAACATTAAATCGAACAATCCTAAACCGTACAGCAGCTAGTTAATTAAATTTGACTTAAAAAAATGGATGAGCTAATAAAATGAAATAAAACCAAACAAACTAGGGACTAAAAACACATGAAATAGCTAACCTATAAGACCAAATGTTCTATGTTAGCCTTGGAAGCATTAAATGCATAAATTAATTAAATGCATAAACCATAATCAGCTAAAATGAGACTTCAAATTGAATGCAATCGATTTATCATGTTGATGTGCAACACATCAAGCACCCTGTAGCAAATGAATCACCTGGCTTTTAAATTAAAGGACAGAGAACACTGTGTTGCTCCAATGTTAAACGTTCATTCTCCAATGACCGTGTGTCATCCTTGTCACCGTCCTCTTCTTAAGGAAGGGAAGAAATTGAATCCCGTGCTGCCCCACTTCTTCATCGTGCAATGTTTGCTTTAAGGCAAATAAAATGCCTCACAATACATTCACCAACCCGTGAGCTCACCATGTGCATCATTCTCCAAGAAAGTGCTCCCTTTAATAAATCACTGTTTGCTTCACTTCTTCCAACTCCATTCTGCAAAGTATTAATTCCAAAAATGAAAGTTGGGTAGCCTTTCTCTGTGGCCTTCCCGTGGTAGCAGCTTTCAAATCAACTTTCTCCTCTTTGCTTCCAGCCGTGGCACCTCAAGCTTCCAACACTTAACCGTGCACACCACTTCACCTACTACATTCAACCACATACCTCCAATTCATTCTCCGCATGAAACCAAATTAAACATTCTATTCTAATATAAAATCAATGTCACATCTTCACGTGGGCATCAAACGGCTTGTTCTTCCAGCTACCATTCTCCAAAGCCGAGAATCACCTTAAAAGAAAGTATAAGAACTGTGCAACAATCAAAAGCTGAGACACCACTTCACTTCTTCCTTCAATTAAAGTTTCTCCTCCTTATTCCATCCGGCCATACCGTGACAAGACTCTTCTCAACGTGAATGTGTTTCCGTGCACGCTACCTACTCCCACCAAATCAGCTTCTCATTGCATAAATCAAAAACCATTCTCTTTTCTTCCAGCATGACCCCTACTACCGTGACACCTACATGTTGTTGCTTTCTTTCTCCATCTCCACGTGTGTGTTGTACGAGCTTCACTCCCTTCCATCACCGTGGCACCACATCCTCACTCCTTTCAATTCTAGTCTCTTTCCGTGCTTCCAGGACGTGAAATCATGGGTTGAACTTTCAATTAAAGTGCATAAAACCAAAAATCAAAAAAAAGCCATCAACATTCAGCAAAAAGAATAACAATTCAACCCTTCATTCATTCCATTCAAGCGTTCAGCCCCCAAGAAAAAGTTCCCCAAAATACAATCGTCTCCCCCCAAAATTCAAAAGACCGAGAGCCTAAAAAAAATGTGTGGCGAGTGGCGGCTGGAAGCATCTCCAAGGCCGTGAGTTTCTTATAATGAGGGTGGTTCCACACAATAAAACCCTAGGGTCCAAGTCACTAACCTCCAATTTTGGGTCTAATCTAGTTTACCAAAAATTGACCCAAAATATAAGAGTTGATTCAAAAATTCTAAACTACTAAATTACAATTTAATTAATTCTAAAATGTCTGTGTGGAGAGTCTTGAATTTAATTGCATTCTTCCTGATGTCCCAAAATGTATCTCCAAAATTCTTCCTGTAATAAAAAAAATGCACTTAATCAGCTCAGAAAACCCAAATTAGCACAATTACAAATTTCTGACCAAATTAAGCAGAATTCGGAAAACGGGGAAATAATAGACAATTAAACACAATTCCCTGGTTTATTTAAGTGCAATAAATTAAATATAATTCAAGAAATAACGACTCATCAAAATAGACCACACTTAGTCTTTTGCACTCCTGGGCAAAACCAAGACGAAAATCAAGGAATAGTTCAAAGGACATCAGGGAAGTGACACAAACTCAGCACACAGAGAGCAAAGACTAACAAGGAAAGAAACAGAATTACATAGTTCTTAAGGCATCTGGACAGAGAAAAGAAGTAGACAATATCCAACACAGAATCAATCAGAGAAAGCAGATACTCATGAAATCATCCAAGTAATTCAAGACATGGCAAAATGATCAATCAGCTCAAGAGGTGAATCAAAAGTAACAAAACCTCACAGATGCACTATCAGTGTTTCTCTCAAGTGTATAAGGTAAAGAATTTCAACTCAATGCACTCAAGAAAGCAAACAACAACAGACTTGGCAAGCCTCTAATATCAACACTCAAAACATATGCATGTTCAAATCAAAAGGTCTTTTGTGGGTGAAACGGGGCCAAGGACAAGGGAGGATAAATATGGATGAGAAGCTAAAAACCAAAAGAAATAGAGGAGCAATGGGGAACAAGTGTAAACACAGTAAAATCACACCCATACCTCTAATTCAATCCTCTTCTTGACTCCATTATTCACATTTTTTTTTCATTTTGTTTTCTATTTTTTTTTATTTTGTCTCTTTTCTTTTCTCTCTTTTCAAAACAAAACGGTAAAAGACAAGATACACATATATTTACAAAAACAAACAAGAAGAGGAACCAACTAGCCAACTCATAAGAATCCCTAAGGAGACCACACTTGTTCCCAAAACACTTCCAAAGGTCCAAAATTCCCCAAGGTTAAGGAAATCATGGTTTTTCACTTAGGGCTAGTGTATGAACTTCAAAACAAAGAAATGAGGAAAGTATAGGCTCAAAAAGGGTTTTCAAAGAATCAGAACAAGGTAAGCTTATTTGGCTAGAGAGGCTCAAGAACAAAATTGCCTTTATCACTTCCAAACATGCATATCAATCAAGAACTATCAACAAGAGTCAAGCCAAGGCATATGCGCAAGCAATCAAGAGACATATCACACACAAGAAAGAACATAAAGTGGCTCAAATCTCACACAGGGTAATTCTGTCACAATCAATTCAACCTCTCAAACATCATAATCATCTTCCAAGCAGAGAAAAACAAGAATTTCAAACTAATCAGAGTATCAATGAAGTGAAGGGAAAGACGAGTCTACAACTTAAACAAAGTCCAGAAATCAAGAGAAACATGTAAAACTATACACAAAACAAAACAAAAACTACCTAGAAAAGAAAAAATTTAACACGGAAAATAAAAACTAACAAAGAAAAATCAGAATCTCCCCCAATAGACCACACTTAAACTACACAATGTCCTCAATGTGTCATAAGCATAAGATCAGAATTCAGAACAATCAACAAATCATGGACAAGTGCAATAAAAGTAGGAAAAGGAGGAGAAGAGAAAAGGAAAACTCCCCTGATCATGGTGGTAATTGCCAATTTTGGACTTTTAGGAAGATGTCTTCCACCATTGGATCCAGCCAGGAAGTTTTTAGGAAGAATTGCTTCATCCTCCATATTTGATCAAGCAGGGAAATGTCTTCCACAGCTGGATCTAAGAAGTTATTGTTGATGAGCCGGTTCAGCAGGTGCTTATTGCTGTTGAAGCTTTTGTGAGTGTTAGCACCTTTGTTTTCCACTGTGGGTGCATGTTGGTCAAATTCTTGTGTACCTCCTGCAATAGGGTTAGCGCAATGTGGCTCCAAAGAAATGACAAGCAGAGGTATAACACCCAATCCCAATTTATCAGACTGAACCTCAATTATACTCTCAGAACATGAATCACTTTCAATTTTAGAAACAATATCAACAACATGCTCAGATTCATGTTCAATGCATGGATAAGAAGTATTCACATAGGATGGCAAAAGTTGTTTCTCATCATGCAAACACTGGAAATGAAAAGCATGCTCATCAACAATATAATCATGAACATACCCCTCAACAACATAATCAAATTGAGGTATGTTTACCTCCACTTCCCTGAAGATTGGAAGAGTGGTGAAAGATGATGATTGTCTACCTGATTCAAAATTACTGCTTATACCTGCCTGGTCCTCAAGATCTTCAACAGTCTCCTCAGGTGCAAGAGTGGGGACATAGGGCGATGGGAAAGTAGGTGGCACAATAGTAAGCTCATGACTCTGCTCCCCATCTCCTATGCGGATGATAACAGTTGAAAAACTGTTATTTTCATGCTTGAAATTGATACTAAAAGCAACCTTTAACACTTAGAAACTAGCTTGAAATCATGCTTTTGGTCATATTTTCATAAATA
This sequence comes from Vigna umbellata, assembly GCF_029865625.1. Classification (NCBI taxonomy): domain Eukaryota; kingdom Viridiplantae; phylum Streptophyta; class Magnoliopsida; order Fabales; family Fabaceae; genus Vigna; species Vigna umbellata. The sequence continues at coordinate 2,245,707 of NC_142174.1, read as the reverse complement.
AGAGAGCTGGACAGGTTTATGCTTGATTTCAGTGTTTTTGTGCAGGTTTTAAGGTGAATTTGGTGAAAGAAGTGAAGAAGGAGAGAGATGGAATCAGAAAAAGACATCAAAAAGTGCAAAAGGAGAAGGCGCAACTACCGCTCAGCAACAGTTTACCGCTGAGCGGCACTCACGAGGTCACGGTGGATCCACTGAAGGGCAAAATGGCCGCTGAGGGGAAGAAACCAACTCACGCACTTACCGCTGAGCGGCAGTTTACCGCTGAGCGGCACTTTTATGGGCTTGGGCCTAATTTTTCTGTATTTTTAGAATAGTATATAAGCTTTAGGACGTCCTAGGGTTTGTATCTTTGGCAGAAACGAAGCAAACACTCTTTCTTCCACCCCCATTGAAGGAGGATCTTGGATGCTCAGGCTACCTCTTCACCTTTCTAGGGTTTTATCTTTCATTCTTCCATTATTATTCATCTAGTTTCACCATGAATATGGTGAACTAAACCTTGTATTGTTGTTGGGGAATCAATGTAGTCTTGTGAAACTCTCATATATGGAATTTGTTTTAACATCTTACATTTAAGACCTATGGTTTCTTTCATCATTAGTTAGGGTTTTTCCTCTTTGCTTAATGCTTGCTTTGTTCAACTCATTCATTGCCATGATTATTAATTTTGTCGATACGGGAACGTACGGGGAAATCTAGATCCGGGAAATTTCTCCCAATAGTATATTGGTTGCCGTTAAGCTCCTGCACTTAAGAACTAATTACTAGGAATGCTAGGAATTGGATGAACTCGTAATTAAGGATAGGCCTTCTTGCAAGGTGATTTAGAGAGTGGCATTAACAATTGATGAAAATAATGTTGAATTCCTAAAGTATGAGAGTGGATAAGATGAAATTGATAACCCCAACAACATACTCATCCATATATTTCATTGAAGTGTTTGTATTTTGTTTTCGCCATTGATCAAATTCATCCATACATGTTTATTTTCTGTCTTTTGCATATTAAATTCCAATCACTTTGTCCTTAAGTCTTAAATAATCAACAAATCACATAACTAAACTAGGCCGTGAGTCCTTTGGGAGAACGATACTTGGTCTTACCGAGTTTTATTACTTGAAACGATTCGGTCACACTTGCCGATTGTTAAACAAGTTTGTGGCGCCGTTTTTCGGTGTTCATAAATTTGTCATGAAGTTTTTGGTGCCGTTGCCGGGGACTCGTGGTTTAACTAGTTAATTTGTTTGATTATTGATTATCTTTGACTTGACTTTTAAATTTCTGTTTTTATTTTCTGTTTTTATTTTATTTTATTTTTCTGTTTTTATTTTATCTTCTTATCGTTGATCTTATATCTTCTTTTAGATCTTTTTGGGCTAACAATTGTTTTTAGGGTTTTTGTGCCTAATGTTTGTAGAATGCAATTTGGACAAGAATTTAACTATATAGGCACTCAATTCTACTAAGGTAATTTGAACCACTGGTGGGAACCTCACTCAAGCATGAATAACAGTCAATTTTGGCAAGCTGTCAAACAATTTAAGAATCTACCACCACAACAATGGCAGCAAAAACCCTCTCTATCGGGAAGAAGGATAACGTTGGAGGAGGCAGTTCAACAGTACATACAGATACCTAATTGTCATAACAAAACCACTCAAGCTGCCGAAGAATTTGATAGGCCGCCACCACAACAATGGCAGCAACAACCCTCTCTATCAGAAAGTTTGGACGACACCCTTCAATGATTTTTAAAAAATCCCGACTCTACTCAGAAAAGCATTGAAGAATCATGTAAAAGGATGGAGATGCACCTTCGTTACATTAGTCAAAAATTGAACGTTAAGGTTAATACTGAGTTAACCTTAAGGAGGAAGGTCAATCCATTGTCACTGAAAGTGATAAGATTTTTGCTGAGAAAAAAATAGGGAGAGATGAGGAAAAGGTAGAGAGAAAAGAAAAAGAAGAGTTAAGTGAGAAAGATAAAGATGAAGAAAAAGAAAAAGAAGTGGTTGAGAGAGAAGAGAGAAACGAAATGTGTGTGAAAGTAAAGAAGTTGAGGAGAAAAAGAGAAGGGAAGAAAAAAATAAAAGAAAAGAAAAAGAGAAAATTTGGGGAGAGGAAGCGTAAGAAAAAGAAGATGAGAGGACAGAAGAAGGAATCATATGAAAAATCTCATCCTCATCTAAAGAAGAATCATAGGAAGGAAAAGAAATTTAAGTGCTTTATGGAAATATTCAAGAAATTGGAGATTAAAGTTCCTATGATTGAGACATTGCAACAGGTTCCTGGTTTGATCAAATTTCTGAAGAAGTTCAGTAGAAAGAAGAAAAAGAAAATGGAACATGAGCTTTATTGGGTCAAGTTAGTGACGTTAAAAGAGCGCTTGCTGGGAGGCAACCCAGTGATTTAAGAACTTTTGATTTTATTTTGGTTTTGTAATTTTTAATCTGTGGACATTATTTTTGTAAATATTTCGTTGGATATAGCTTCTACTGAAGGATGCTAGGTGGTTAAGTATCTACTGAAGGATACTAAGTTTGTAACACCTACTGATGGGTGTTGGTAAGAAAATTTTTCACCTACTGATGGGTGTTGGTAAGTTTGTAACACCTACTGATGGGTGTTGGTGGATTTTGGGTCAGGCTCGTGACGTTAAACAAGCGCTACCTGGGAGGCAACCCAGTTGATTGATTGTTTTTGTTTGTTTCATTGTAGTAGTGTAATAGGGTTTTGCATAAGTAATCTGGAAATTGAATTGCACAGAACCAGTGAGGGGCATGTTTAGGAGGCACTTAGGTTAAGCAAGGAAGGAGAAGAGCACTTCACGAAAGTGCCACTGAGCGGTATGATGAGAGGGTCACACCTCACACAAAAGTTGATTGCATAAAAGAATGCAGTATAGACTAGGAAGTGACTCCTAGGTCGTCTCACAAGGACCAAATGAGGTTCAGTCTCAGGTCAACACGTAGTTGGGGGTTTTTTTATGGTTTCGTTTGCGGATAAATTAAAAAGCATCGAAATAAATTTCAAAACAGTAAAATGAAATTAAAATAGTAAAAACGAAATTGGTAAAATAAAAACGAAATTACAGCAACATGAAACAATAAAAACAAATCTGGAACATAAAAACAAAAATACAGAAAATCATTCAACATATGATATAAAATATTTTAAGGCAAAAGAAATGAAAGAAAATAAAACTTCTCTACCATTACCTGTGACCAATTCATCTACCAAAAGAAATTGAAAATTTCAAATGCTTTTAGAAGTACTAGCCGTGACACTTGGACTCTTTAAAGAAAATTAAAACAAGAGAAATTGTTTCCTCCTTGGCTGAGACACTTCATGCATGCAAAGAAAACTAAAATAATTAAAATGCTTTGGCCGTGACACTACAACTATTTCCTATAGAAAGAAAGAGTTGAATAAAAGGAAGACTACTTCCTTCTAGCACTTCCAGCAACCGTAAGGTCCATGCACCCATTTATTCTCCAAGCACTAAATAAAAAATTCAAAGTGAACTTCAATGTTACACTTCACGTGACAATTCTACAATCTTTAATTAAAGAATTCACACCATGCTATTCTTATCCAAGAAAGGAATTAAAAGTCCATCACCGTATATCACCTTTCCCAAAACATCTCTATTACTAAATGCAAGAAAATTAAATGTACTCTTCATTCAACTAGAAGCCAACGTTGGAAGCATGTGCAACAAGAACTCATTTCAATTCCCATTGGCTTAAATCCACTAAAATGCAATACATAGAAATAAGATAATGCATGACACATCATATACCAATTCACGTAACCATTAAGCTAGATTAAAGAAGCATTGTGATTCATTTCTTTAAGATTAAAAACATAACTATTCCAAGAAAGCAAAACCGGTGTTGTACCTAGTATGAATTCACGTTTCTCTTCAAATTAGAAACAAAACAAAGTGAAAAGATGTAAAAGGGGGGCTGTTACTGGACCCAACAAAACGGCATTATCTAAAAGAAAGGCAAGCAAAAGCATGTTGATTTCAAGGTGGAAACAAAGTGGAAACATGTAAGTCTTCTAGTAGGATCGTCCAAATATCTTAAAGCAAAATGAAAGTATAATTTCTAACATCAAAACATTCCACCGTGCAAACAAACCCAAGGAATTGAAAGCATCAAAAACTTCATACACTATACTGCTACATGGACCATTTTTTTGCCGAGACATTCATGTGTTGGTGGACCAAGGCTGCACTTCTCCAGATTGCCAACGCAAATCTAGCTCTTAGTTACCAAGAATCACATCTCCAAATTCATCTACTTCTTCAAGTGTTTTCTCCAAGAAAATCACCATGTACAACTCATCTAAAGTCCATCACATATGCTTCCTTCTTCACCATGACAGCAGCTCCTCTCTTCATCTCCAACTCAGTTCATGCATCTCCAGAAAAGAAGGAAACGTGTGCTTGCTAAATTCTGCTCCACTTCAGCTGTGACAGCAGCTTTTCCTCCTCATCTCCCCGCTCCGTTCCTGAAAACGTTCAAAGCCCCAAAAGCTAAAACCAAAAAAAATCGAGAGAGTAAAGTGCCTCTCAAGTGGCGGCTCCCCTTTCCTAAAATTTAAGTTCCCCTTTTTATATGTGGGGTAGCCCTGCCCTAAAAACCTAGGGTGCCAAATCACTCATCTCCACTTTTGGGTTTAGTCTACTTTACCAAAAATTAACCCAAAATGTAAAAGTTGATCCAAAAATTCTAAAATAATGAATTACAATTTAATTAATTCTAAAATGTCTGTGTGGAGAGTCTTGAATTTATTTGGCATTCTTCCTGATGTCCCAAAATGTATTTCCGAAATTTTCCTGCACTTCAAAAATGCACTTAATCAGCTCAGAAAACCCAAATTAGCACAATTACAAATTTCCGACCAAATTAAGCAGAATTCGGAAAACGGGGAAATAACAAACAATTAAACACAATTCCCTGGTTTATTTAAGTGCAATAAACTACATATAATTCAAGAAATAACGACTGATCACGGTAAAATACCGCTGAGCGGTACTATCGCAGATTGGGTTTTAGTTGCCCCTTAGCGGGACCCGAGCCCATTAGGGTATTTTTATACCCTAAGCTGCGCATAATCTTCTATTTTCAGGCTCTTCTCTGCACACTCACTCATACATACCTTTTCCAAGGTTCTTCACATATTTTCCCTCTTCCCTTTTGAGAAAATTTCTCTTCCACTCACTTTCTCACTATTGTTTCATCCAAGTTTGCGGTTGGAAGAGAGCATCTTAGCTTGGAAACATTCTCATTGCGTCTAGCATCTCCACCCAAGTAAGTAAAGCATTTTGTTCATTCTAGGGTTCTTGATTTTGAATGTGATTATCAAAGCATGAATATTTAGGGGTTTTGATTTCTATGCATGATTTGATGATATAATTGATGTTTGAACCGATTGAACTGCATGATTTTGCTCTGGAAAACTGAAAATTGCATGTGGGTGGAGTTAGGACAGGTTATAAAGAGATTTTTCAAAAATCTGCAGAGTCACCGCTCAGAGGTAAATTGCCGCTGAGCGGCACTCTGCCAGACTTGAATTTTTCGATCCATTGTGTTCTGGATTGTTGCATTGGTGGCGCTGAGGGGTAATTCTGACCCTCAGCGGTGGTTTAGCTTCGAAATAAGGTGTGTTCTGTGTTTTACTAATGATTAACATCATGTTCTGTGGTTTTGTATCTGTGTTTGATTGTAGGAATGACATCCTCTTCAGGCAAAAGATTGAAGACCATGGCATCCAAGAGAAAAGAAAAGGAACCGGAACAACCCCATTCTAGTAGGTTCCTATCTCGGAAACATGAGAAGCACTTCAAGGTGGTCCAAGATAGGAGACTCCTTATGGAGAGAAAGGTTGGAATGATACCTAACTTTGCTCCTCAATTTGGAGAGCAATTGTTAGGGAATGATTAGGGAAAGCTAGCCACATATCCTGCACCTACAAACATAGTTGTGGTAAAAGAATTCTACACCAATGCAAAGAAGATTGGTGATTATCCAGCTGAGAACTACCTAGGCTATGTCAGAGGCCATGCTATCAGGTATGATCCTGATTCCATCAATAACTTCCTGGATACTTTGTGGGCTGGTGAGCAGTGCCAGTTTGCTCTCTGTATGGAGGAAGGTGCTGATTTTGAGGATGTGGAGAGAGTGTTGTGTGTACCTGGAGGACACTTTCAAAGGAATAGAACTGGCTCTGTGGTTAACATTAGGAGGACTGACCTGACTCCTCTTGCAAAGTATTGGATGGCGTTTTCCCATGCCAACATTCAGCCATGTTCTCATGTGTCAGATATTACTCTTAGCAGGGCATTCTTCATCTACTGTGTTATCAGGAACTTAAATGTCAATATTAGGCAGGTGATAGATGATGAGATCAGGGTGTGTGCTAATACCACACATAATAAAGCACCCATAGGACATCCTTCCTTAATCACTCACCTCTGCAAGATAGTTGGGGTGGACACTTCTGCTCCACCATTTGAAAGGCCAAGGAAAGCAATTGATGAGGCCTATTATAGACAATACTGTGGAGGTGAGGAAGCAGCTCAACCAGTTCGACCACGCCGTTCTCGCAGAGAGAGAGGGCAAGCACAGAGTCAGACATCTGCTGAGACACATGAAGCAGAACCGTTCCAAATGAGGGACATGTACATGTCTCTTATAGGTGCTCAGTTACAGTCTATCCACAGAGGGTAGGTGGCTACTGCTGAGATGATTGTTGGCATGTATGATACTCCTCCAGCTCACAGGTGGACTATGGAGGAGTTCCATAATGTGGTAGCTTGGCCAGAGGAGCCGGTGCAAGGAGGCGGAGCTGAAGCAGCTAAAGCATCAGTTAGGGAGATGGATGAAGATGAAGCTGATGATGATGATGATGATGCATTTGAGGATGTTGAAGATGAGGAAGAAGAGGAAGATACAGAGGACAACTCAGATTGATGAGGAGCTGAGATAGCATTTACTGATGAATGCTATCATGATTAGAGCAGGACTTATGCTTTTGTTGGTTTAAGTGTTCTGAACTTATTCACTTTTGTTTTAGAATAGGGTTGATGTACTCAATTGGAAACTTGGTTTGTTATGATGGTTTGCTTATGACTGTGATTGTTTGATAAGTAATGCTTGATGATGCTTTGAGAATGATTGATGTTGAGATTTGAACATTAAATGCTTATACAGGTGATTCACAAGCTTTGTGAACAAATGCAGGATATTGTGATTGTGATTGTGAGATTAAGCAGGATGTGTATGTCAAATGTGAATGAGCTTATATGTGAGGTTTTGAGCTCCAGAGTTGTTATTGTTGAATGTTATTACTTTGAAAGCATGAATGATTTTGCCCAGGTTTTCTATATTGAATCAATTGCTTGTTTTGCATCATATGATCAAGGCCATTTGTTGGAACCCTTTTTATTGGCCAAATTCATAAAGTTAGCCCACTAAAAGAGAACACTTTGTGTTCTATCCTTTGAACCCTTAGCCTTGAACATAAATTGAAAACCCTTGTTGAAAAGCTTTACCTTGAGTTAAGTTGAAAATCTTGTGTGGTATTGATAAATGTTCAAGTTTGGGGTTGTTGGGAAAGCATGAAAAAGAAAAAGGAAAAGCATTGAGCTAAGAGCTAAGAAATAAGAATGTGAAAAGAAAAGAAAGAAAAGAAAAGAAAAGAAAGAAGCAAAGCTCAATGCAAAGGAAGGTTGGGAAAAATAAGAATGATTGTGTTGATATAATTCTCTTAACTCAAGGATTTTGTGATCCAGAAAAAAAAAATTTCTTGTTAGCCCAGCCACGTTATAAGCCATTGAAAAGTCCTTGTGATGATGCATGCTTGTGATTATTTTTTATTGTGGTTAAATGAAAGGCAAAGTTGATTCATGTGACATTGTAATAGTGGAGTGAATGAGTGATTACCTCTTATACACTTGTGTTTGAGTGAAACACTTTACCTAGTGAGGAAATATTCCATGAGCACATGAACACCCATGCTTAATTGATTGATCATTCATGAAAAATAGCATTTGTTGGATATTAAGTGACTTTGTGAACACCAAAGCATGTGCACGTCTTGATTGAAATCTTGGTCATAAGTTTGTTTGAAGTATTTACTTATCTTGAAAAGAAGATTTTTGAACGAGTGAACCATTATATGAATTGGTAGAAGATTGAGTTACATTTTGTTTGCTTGAGGACAAGCAAAGTTCTAAGTTTGGGGTTGTGATAACAGTTGAAAAACTGTTATTTTCATGCTTGAAATTGATACTAAAAGCAACCTTTAACACTTAGAAACTAGCTTGAAATCATGCTTTTGGTCATATTTTCATAAATAAGAGAGCTGGACAGGTTTATGCTTGATTTCAGTGTTTTTGTGCAGGTTTTAAGGTGAATTTGGTGAAAGAAGTGAAGAAGGAGAGAGATGGAATCATAAAAGACATCAAAAAGAGCAAAAGCAGAAGTCGCAACTACCACTCAGCGGCAGTTTACCGCTGGGCGGCAGTTTACCGCCGAGCGGCAGTTTACCGCCGAGCGGCAGTTTACCGCCGAGCGGCAGTTTACCGCCGAGCGGCAGTTTACCGCCGAGCGGCAGTTTACCGCCGAGCGGCAGTTTACCGCCGAGCGGCAGTTTACCGCCGAGCGGCAGTTTACCGCCGAGCGGCAGTTTACCGCCGAGCGGCAGTTTACCGCCGAGCGGCAGTTTACCGCCGAGCGGCAGTTTACCGCCGAGCGGCACTCAGGAGGTCACGGTGGATCCGCTAAGGGGCAAAATGGCCGTTGAGGGGAAGAAACCAACTCACGCACTTACCGCTGAGTGGCACTTTTATGGGCTTGGGCCTAATTTTTCTGTATTTTTAGAATAGTATATAAGCTTTAGGACGTCCTAGGGTTTGTATCTTTGGCAGAAACGAAGCAAACACTCTCTCTTCCACCCTTTTGAGGGAGGATCTTGGATGCTCAGGCTACCTCTTCACCTTTCTTGGTTTTTATCTTTCATTCTTCCATTATTATTCATCTAGTTTCACCATGAATATGGTGAACTAAACCTTGCATTGTTGTTGGGGAATCAATGTAGTCTTGTGAAACTCTCATATATGGAATTTGTTTTAACATCTTACATTTAAGACCTATGCTTTCTTTCATCATTAGTTAGGGTTTTTCCTCTTTGCTTAATGCTTGCTTTGTTTAACTCATTCATTGCCATGATTATTGATTTTGTCGATACGGGAACGTACGAGGAAATCTAGATCCGGGGAATTTCTCCCAATAGTATATTGGTTGCCGTTAAGGTCCTGCACTTAAGAACTAATTACTAGGAATGCTAGGAATTGTATGAACTCGTAATTAAGGATAGGCCTTCTTGCAAGGTGATTTAGAGAGTGGCATTAACAATTGATGAAAAGAATGTTGAATTCCTAAAGTATGAGAGTTGATCAAATTCATGCATACATGTTTATTTTCTGTCTTTAGCATATTAAATTTCAATCACTTTGTCCTTAAGTCTTAAATAATCAACAAATCACATAACTAAATTAGGTCGTGAGTCCTTTGGGAGAACGATACTTGGTCTTACCGAGTTTTATTACTTGAAACGATTCGGTCACACTTGCCGATTGTTAAACAAGTTTGTGGCGCCGTTTTTCGGTGTTCATAAATTTTTCATCAGCGGATGACACTAACATCATCTAGAATCTGAACAGTCTTAAATGGTAACTCTGAATCTTGAGACTGTTCGTCAGTGAGTTGAGTGGTCATCTGCTCTATTGATGACAAATTTATGAACACCGAAATACGACGCCGCAAACTTGTTGAACAATCGGCAAGTGTGACCGAATCGTTTCAAGTAATAAACTCGGTAAGACCAAGTATCGTTCTCCCAAAGGACTCACGGCCTAGTTTAGTTATGTGATTCGTTGATTAGCTAAGACTTAAGAACGAAATAAGTAGAGTTTAATATGCAAAACAGAAAATAAACATGTATGCATGAGTTTTGATCAATGGCTAAACAAAATACAAACACTTTCAATGGAATATATGGATGAGTATGTTGTTGGGGTTTATCAATTTCATCTTATCCACTCTCATATATTTTAGGAATTCAACATTCAATTCATCATTGTTAATGCCACTCTCTAAATTACCTTGTCAAGAAGGCCTATCCCTAATTACGAGTTCATACAATTCCTAGCATTCCTAATAATTAGTTCTTTTAGTGCAGGAGCTTAACGACAACCAATATACTATTGGGAGAAATTCCCTGGATCTAGACTTCCCCGTACGTTCCTGTATCGACAAAATCAATAATCATGCATTGAATGAGTTAAACAAAGCAAGCATTGAGCAAAGAGGAATAACCCTAACTAATGATGAAAGAAAGCATAGGTCTTAAATATAAGATATAAGCACAAATTCCATACATGAGAGTTTCACAAGACTACATTGATTCCCCAACAACAATACAAGGTTTAGTTCGCCATATTCATGGTGAAACTAGATGAATAATAATGAAAGAATGAAAGATAAAACCCTAGAAAGGTGAAGAGGTAGCCTAAGCATCCAAGATCCTCATTCAAAGGGGTGGAAGAGAGAGTGTTTGCTTCGTTTCTGCCAAAGATACAAACCCTAGGACGTCCTAAAGCTTATATACTATTCTAAAATTACAGAAAATTTAGGCCCAAGCCCATAAGTGTGCCGCTCAGCGGTAAAGTGCCGCTCAGCGGTAAAGTGCCGCTCAGCGGTAAAGTGCGTGAGTTGGTTTCTTCCCCTCAGCGGCAATTTTGCCCCTCCCCGTGAACTCCTGAGTGCCGGTCAGTGGTAAACTGCCGCTGAGCGGCAGTTGCGGCTTCTCTTTTTGCAATTTTTGGTGTCTTTTCTGATTTCATCTCTCTCCTTCTTCACTTCTTTCACCAAATTCACCTTAAAACCTACACAAAAACACTGAAATTAAGCATAAACTTGTCCAGCTCTCTTATTTCTGAAAACATAACCAAAAGCATGATTTCAAGATAGTTTCTAAGTGTTAAAGGTTGCTTTTAGTATCAATTTTAAGCATGAAAATAACAGTTTTTCAACTGTTATCACAACCCCAAACTTAGAACTTTGCTTCTCCTCAAGCAAACAAGATGTAACTCAATCTTCTACCATTTCATATGATGGTTCACTCATTCAAAAATCTCCTTTTCAAGATAAGTAAAGACTTCAATCAAACTTATGACCAAAATTTCAATCAAGATGTGCACATGCTTTAGTGTTCACAAAGTCAGTTAATATCCAACAAATGCTATTTTTCATGGAATATTTCCTCATCAGGTAAAGTGTTTCACTCACACACAAGTGTATAATAGGTAATCACTCATTCACTCCACTATCACAATGTCACATGAATCAACTTTGCCATTCATTTTACCATAATCAAAAACATTCACAAGCATGCATCATCACAAGGACTTTTCAATGGCTTATAACGTGGCTGGGCTAACAAGAAAATTGGTTTTTCTGGATCACAAAATCCTTGAGTTAAGAGAATCATAACAACACAATTGTTCTTATTTTTCCCAACTTTCTTTTGCATTGAGCTTTGCTTCTTCTTTTCTTTTCTTTTCCTTCTCTTTTTCTTTGCATATTCTTAGCTCAATGCTTTTACTTTTTCATGTTTTCCCAACAACCCCAAACTTGAACATTTAACAATACCACACATGATTATCTACTTAACTCAAGGTAAAGCTTTCAAGGGTTTTCAATTTATGTTCAAGGCTAAGGGTTCAAAGGATAGAACACAAAGTGTTCTCTTTTAGTGGGCTAACTTTATGAATTTGGCCAATAAAAAGGGTTCCAACAAACGGCCTTGATCATATGATGGAAAACAAGAAATTGATTCAATCATAGAAAACCTGGGCAAAATCATTCATGTTTTCAAAGTGATAGCATTCAATCAATAACAACTCTGGTGCTCAAAACCTCACATATAAGCTCATTCACATTTGACATACACATCCTGCTTAATCTCACAAACACAATCACAATATCATGCATTTGTTCACAAAGCTTGTGAATCACCTGTATAGGCATTTAATGTGCACATCTCAACATCAATCAATCTCAAACTATCATCAAGCATTACTTATCACATAACCACAGTCATAAGCAAACCATCATAACAAACCAGGTTTCCGATAGAGTACATCAACCCTAATCTAAAACCAAAAATAAATAAGTTCAGAAAACTTAAACCAACAAAAGCATAAGCATATGATAACATTCATCAGTAAATGCTATCTCAGCTCCTCATCAATCTGAGCTGTCCTCTGTATCTTCCTCTTCCTCCTCATCTTCATCATCTTCAAAAGCATCATCATCATCAGCTTCATCTTCTTCCATCTCCCTAACTGAAGCTTCAGCTACTTCAACTCCTTCTCCTTGCACCGGCTCCTCTGGCCAAGCTACAACATTATGGAATTCCTCCATAGTCCACCTGTGGGCTGGAGGTGTATCATACATCCCCACAATCATCTCAGCAGTAGCCACCTGCCCTCTATGAATGGACTGTAGCTGAGCAGCTATAAGAGACATGTACATGTCTCTCATCTGGAACGGTTCTACCTCATGTGTCTCAGCAGATGTCTGGCTCTGTGCTTGCCCTCTCTCTCTACGAGCACGGCGTGGTGGAACTGGCTGAGCTGCCTCCTCACCTCCATAGCACTGTCTGTAATAGGCCTCATCAATGGCTTTTCTTGGCCTATCAAATGGTGGAGCAGAAGTGTCCACCCCAGCTAACTTGCAAAGGTGAGTGATTAAGGAGGGATGTCCTAGAGGTGCTTTGTTATTTGAGGTATTGGCACACACACTAATTTCATCAGCTATCACCTGCCCAATATTAACATTTAAATTCCTGATAGCTGATGCAAAAATTTATGATCACCAAAATATGATGTCACAAACTTGTTTTACAATCGGCAAGTATGACCGAATCGTTTCAAGTAATAAACTTGGTAAGAACAAGTATCGTTCTCCCAAAGGACTCACGGCCTAGTTTAGTTATGTGATTCGTTGATTAGCTAAGACTTAAGAACAAAATAATTGGATTATACTATGCAAAAGACGAAAATAAACATGTATGCATGAGGTTGATTGATAACAGTTGAAAAACTGTTATTTTCATGCTTAAAAGTGATACTAAAAGCAACCTTTAGACTTAGAAACTAACTTGAAATCATGCATTTTGGTTATATTTTCAGAAATAAGAGAGCTGGACAGGTTTATGCTTGATTTGAGTGTTTTTGTGCAGGTTTTGAGGTGAATTTGGTGAAAGAAGTGAAGAATAAGAGAGAGGACATTAGAAAAGACAAGAAAGAGTGCAAAAAGAGAAGTCGAAGGCACCGCTCAGCGGCAAACTACCGCTGAGCGGCACTCAAGAGGTGGCGTTGGAACCGCTGAGGGGCAAATGGCCGCTGAGGGGAAGAAAGAAGACGCGTAACCACCGCTGAGCGGTAAATGGCGCTGAGCGGCACTTTTTGGGCTTGGGCTTTTGTAATCTTTTGTAACTCTAGATTAGTATATAAGGGCTTGCACGTCCTTTAGTTAGGCATCTTTGGCAGAAACGAGGCAAACACTCTCTCTTTCACCCCTTTGAAGGAGGATCTTGGATGCTCAGGCTACCTCTTCCACTTTATTGGGTTTATTCTTTCATACTTTCATTGTTATTCATCTAGGTTCACCATGAATATGGTGAACTAAACCTTGTATGTTTGTTGGGGAATCAATGTAATCTCTTGAAGCTCTCATATATGGAATCTGTTGAGTACATCTTTGAATTAAGACATATGCTTTCTTTCATCATTAGTTAGGGTTTTTCCTCTTTGCTCAATGCTTGCATTGTTTAACTCATTCTAATGCATGATTATTGGTTTTGTCGATACGGACACGTACGGGGAAGTCTAGATCCGGGGAATTTCTCCCAATATTATACTGACAATATTCTATTGGTTGCCTTTAAGCTCCTGCACTCATGAACTAATCATTAGGAATGCTAGGAATTGTATGAACTATTTGATTAGGGAGAAGCCATCTAGAATGGTACATTAGAGAGTGGCATTAACAATGATGATTTGAATGTTGAATTCCTAAAATATATGAGAGTGGATGAGATGAAATTGACCCCCAACAACATATTCATTCATATATTCCATTGAAAGTGTTTATCTTTTGTCTTTGCCATTGATCAAAATTCATGCATACATGTTTATTTTCTGTCTTGCATTTTAAACTCAAATATTTCGTTTGTAAGTCTTAGTTAATCAAGAAACCACATAACTAAACTAGGCCGTGAGTCCTTTGGGAAGAACGATACTTGGTCTTACCAAGTTTTATTACTTGAACGATTCGGTCATACTTGCCGATTGTGAAACAAGTTTGTGACATCATATTTTGGTGCTTACAAATTTGTCCATCATTGATCAATGGCTAAAACAAAATACAAACACTTTCAATGGAATATATGGATGAATATGTTGTTGGGGGTCAATTTCATCTTATCCACTCTCATATATTTTAGGAATTCAACATTCAAGTCATCAATGTTAATGTCACTCTCTAAATTACCTTGTCAAGAAGGCCTATCCCTAATTACGAGTTCATACAATTCCTAGCATTCCTAATAATTAGTTCTTTTAGCACAGGAGCTTAACGACAACCAATATACTATTGGGAGTAATTCCCCGGATCTAGACTTCCCCGTACGTTCCCGTATCGATAAAACCAATAATCATGCATTGAATGAGTTAAACAAAGCAAGCATTGAGCAAAGAGGAAAAACCCTAACTAATGATGAAAGAAACCATAAGTCTTAGATTAAGATGCAAGCACAAATTCCATATATGAGAGCTTCAAAAGATTACATTGATTCCCCAACAAACATACAAGGTTTAGTTCACCATATTCATGGTGAACCTAGATGAACAAAAATGAAAGAATGAAGGATAAAACCCTAGAAAGGTGAAGAGGTAGCCTGAGCATCCAAGATCCTCCTTAAAAGGGGTGGAAGAGAGAGTGTTTGCTTCATTTCTGCCAAAGATACAAACCCTACGACGTCCTAAAGCTTATATACTATTCTAAAATTACAGAAAATCTAGGCCCAAGCCCATAAGTGTGCCGCTCAGCGGTAAGTGCGTGAGTTGTTTTCTTCCCCTTAGCGGCCATTTTGCCCCTCAGCGGATCTCCCATGACTTTCTGAGTGTCGCTCAGCGGCAGTTTACCGCTGAGCGGTACTTGCGGCTTCTCCTTTTGCACTTTTTGGTCTCTTTTCTGATTTCATCTCTCTCCTTCTTCACTTCTTTCACTCAATTCACCTTAAAACCTTCACAAAAACACTGAAATCAAGCATAAACCTGTCCAGCTCTCTTATTTCTGAAAATATGAATAAAAGCATGATTTCAAGCTAGTTTCTAAGTATAAAGGTTGCTTTTTGTGTCAATTTTAAGCATGAAAATAACAGTTTTTCAACTGTTATCACAATCCCAAACTTAGAACTTTGCTTGTCCTCAAGCAAACAAGATGTAACTCAATCTTCTACCAATTCATATGATGGTTCACTCATTCAAAAATCTTCTTTTCAAGATAAGTAAACACTTCAATCAAACTTATGACCAAGATTTCAATCAAGATGTGCACATGCTTTAGTGTTCTGATGGACAAATTTGTAAGCACCAAAATATGATGTCACAAACTTGTTTCACAATCGGCAAGTATGACCGAATCGTTTCAAGTAATAAACTTGGTAAGACCAAGTATCGTTCTCCCAAAGGACTCACGGCCTAGTTTAGTTATGTGATTTGTTGATTAGCTAAGACTTAAGAACACAATAATTGAAGTTTAATATGCAAAGACGAAAATTAAATATGTATGCATGAATTGATCAATGACAAAGACAAAAGATAAACACTTTCAAGGAAATATATGAATGAATATGTTGTTGGGGGTCAATTTCATCTCATCCACTCTCATATATTTTAGGAATTCAACATTCAAATCATCATTGTTAATGCCACTCTCTAATGTACCATTCTAGATGGCTTCTCCCTAATCAAATAGTTCATACAATTCCTAGCATTCCTAATGATTAGTTCATGAGTGCAGGAGCTTAAAGGCAACCAATATAATATTGTCAGTATAATATTGGGAGAAATTCCCCGGATCTAGATTTCCCCGTACGTGTCCATATCAACAAAACCAATAATCATGCATTAGAATGAGTTAAACAATGCAAGCATTGAGCAAAGAGGAAAAACCCTAACTAATGATGAAAGAAGGCATATGTCTTAATTCAAAGATGTACTCAACAAATCCATATATGAGAGCTTCAAGAGATTACTTTGACTCCCCAACAAACATACAAGGTTTAGTTCACCATATTCATGGTGAACCTAGATGAATTACAATGAAAGTATGAAAGAATAAACCCAATAAAGGTGAAGAGGTAGCCTGAGCATCCAAGATCCTCCTTCAAAGGGGTGAAAGAGAGAGTGTTTGCCTCGTTTCTGCCAAAGATGCCTAACTATAGGACGTGCAAGCCCTTATATACTAATCTAGAGTTACAAAAGATTACAAAAGTCCAAGCCCAAAAAGTGCCGCTCAGCGGTATTTACCGCTCAGCGGTGATTGCGCGTCTTCTTTCTTCCCCTCAGCGGCCATTTTGCCCCTCAGCGGTTCCAACGTCACCTCTTGAGTGCCGCTCAGCGGTAGTTTGCCGCTGAGCGGTGCCTTCGACTTCTCCTTTTTGCACTCTTTCTTGTCTTTTCTAATGTCCTCTCTCTTATTCTTCACTTCTTTCACCAAATTCACCTCAAAACCTGCACAAGAACACTTAAATCAAGCATAAACCTGTCCAGCTCTCTTATTTCTGAAAATATAAACAAAAGGCATGATTTCAAGCTAGTTTCTAAGTCTAAAGGTTGCTTTTAGTATCAACTTTAAGCATGAAAATAACAGTTTTTCAACTGTTATCACAACCCCAAACTTAGAACTTTGCTTGTCCTCAAGCAAATAAAATGTAACTCCATCTCCAACCAATTCATATGATGGTTCACTCATTCAAAATCCTCTTTTCAAGATAAGTAATAACTTCACTCAAACTTAAGACCAAGAGTTCAATCAAGATGTGCACATGCTTTAGTGTTCACAAAGTCATTTAAATTCCAACAAATGCTATTTTTCATGAATGATCAATCAATTAAGCATGGATGTTCATGTGCTTATGGAATATTTCCTCACTAGGTAAAGTGTTTCACTCAACACACAAGTGTATAAGAGGTAAAGTGTTTCACTCATTCACTCCACTATCACAATGTCACATGAATCAACTTTGCCTTTCATTTAACCACAATCAAATACATTCACAAGCATGCATCATCACAAGGACTTTTCAATGGCTTATAATGTGGCTGGGCTAACAAGAAAATTGGTTTTTCTGGATCACAAAATCCTTGAGTTAAGAGAATCATAACAACACAATCTTCTTATTCATTCCCAACTTTCTTTTGCCTTTGCTTTTGCATTTGCATTGAGCTTTGCTTCTTTTTCTTTTCTTTTCTTTGCATATTCTTACTTTTTAGCTCTTAGCTCAATGCTTTTTCCTTTTTCATGTTTCCCCAATAACCCCAAACTTGAACATTTAACAATACCACACAAGATCTTCTACTTAACTCAAGGTAAAGATTTTCAATCAAGGGTGTTCAGTGTATATTTAAGGCTAAGGGTTCAAAGGATAGAACACAACGTGTTCTCTTTTAGAAGGCTAACTTTATGAATTTGGCCAATAAAAAGGGTTTCAAAAACACGGCCTTTGATCATATGATGCAAAACAAGCAATTGATTCAATCATAGAAAACCTGGGCAAAGTCATTCATGCTTTCAAAGTAATAGCATTCAACAATAACAACTCTGGAGCTCAAAACCTCACATATAAGCTCATTCACATTTGACATACACATCCTGCTTAATTTCACAATCACAATCATGATACCCTGCATTTGTTCACAAAGCTTGTGAATCACCTGTATAAGCATTTTAATGTGCACATCATCTCAACATTAATCAATCAATAAGCATCATTCAATCATTACTTATCACACAATCACAGTTAATAGCAAACCATCATAAGGAACCAGGTGTTCAATAGAGTACATCAAACCCTAATCTAAAAACAAAAACAAATAAGTTCAGAAAACTTAAACCACAAAAGCATAATCATATGATAGCATTCATCAGTAAATGCTATCTCAGCTCCTCATCAGTCCGAGCTCTCTGTATCTTCCTCTTCCTCTTCATCATCATCTTCATCAAATGCATCCTCCTCCTCAGCTTCATCTTCATCCATGTCTCGGGCTGAAGCTTCAGCTGCTTCAGCTCCTCCATGCCATGGTTCTTCTGGCCAAGCTACCACATTATGGAATTCATCCATAGTCCACCTGTGTGCTGGAGGGGTATCATACATCCCCACTATCATCTCAGCCGTGGCCACCTGCCCTCTGTGGATGGACTGCAACTGAGCACCTATAAGAGACATATACATGTCCCTCATCTGGAATGGTTCTGCCTCATGAGTATCAGCAGAAGTCCTGCTCTGTGCTGGCCTTCTCTCTCTACGAGCCTGGCGTGGTGGCACTGGCTGGGCTGCCTCCTCACCTCCACAGTACTGTCTGTAATAGGCCTCATCTATAGCTTTTCTTGGCCTCTCAAATGGTGGAACAGAAGTGTCCACCCCAGCTAGCTTGCAAAGGTGAGTGATCAAAGAAGGATGTCCCAGTGGTGCTTTGTTGTTTGAGATGTTAGCACACACACTAATCTCATCAGCTATCACCTGCCCAATATTAACATTCAAGTTTCTGATAGCACAGTAGATGAAGAGTGCCCTGCTGAGAGTAATATCTGACACATGTGAACATGGCTGAATGTTGGCATGAGAAAATGCCATCCAATACTTTGCAAGAGGAGTCAAATCTGTCCTCCTAATATTAACCACTGAGCCAGATCTATTCCTTTGGAAGTGTCCTCCAGGTATGCACAATACTCTCTCAACATCCTCAAAGTCAGCACCTTCCTCCATGCTAAGAGCAAACTGGCATTGCTCACCAGCCCACACAGTATCCAGAAAGTTATTGATGGAGTCAGGATCATACCTGATAGCATGGCCTCTAACATAGCCCAAATAATTCTCAGCTGGATAATCACCAATCTTCTTTGCATTGGTGTAGAATTCTTTCACCACAGCTATGTTGGCAGGTGATGGATAAGTGGCTAGCTTCCCCCAATCATTCCCTAACACTTGCTCTCCAAATTGAGGAGCAAAGTTAGGTATCATTCCAACCTTTCTCTCCATTAGAAGTCTCCTGTCCTGAACCACCCTAAAGTGCTTCTCATGTTTCCTAGAGAGGAACCTGCCATTATGGGGCTGCTCTGGTTCCTTTTCCTTTCTCTTGGTTGCCATGGTTTTCAATCTCTTTCCTGAAGAGGATGTCATTCCTGCATTCAAACATAAATCCAAAACCACAGAACATGATGTTAATCATTAGTAAACACAAAACAAAACTCCTTTTGAAGCTAAACCACCGCTGAGGGCCAGAATTTCCCCTCAGCGCCACCAGTGCCACATTCAAACACGCAACAAACCAGAAAAAGCAAATCTGGCAGAGTGCCGCTCAGCGGTAAATGCCGCTCAGCGGTGATCTGCAGATTTTTGCAAATCTCGTTTTTAAACTGTCCTAACTCCACCCAAATGCAATTTTCAGTTTTCCAGTTCATAATCAAGCAGTTTAATCGGTTCAAACATCAAATATATCATCAAATCATGCATAGAAATCAAAACCCCTAAATATTCATGCTTTGACAATCACAGTCAATTTCAAGAACCCTAGAATGAACAAAATGCATTTTACTTACTTGGGTGGAGATGCTAGATGATATGAGAATGCTTCCAAACTAGAATGCTCTCTTCCAACCCCAAACTTTGATAGCACACTAGTGTAAAAGTGAGTGGAAGAGAAATTTTCTAAAGAGGGAAGAGTAAAAAGATGTGGGAAACCTAAGAGGAGATATGTGGGAGTCTTAGTGCAGAGAAGAGCTTGAAAGAATATAAAAAACGCGCAGCTTAGGGTTTAAAAATACCCCAATGGGCTCGGGTTCCGCTAAGGGGAACTTAAGCCCATCTGCGATAGTACCGCTCAGCGGTAATTGCCGCTCAGCGGCACTTTCGTGATGTGCCCTTCTCCTTCTTTTCTTGACCTACGTGCCTTCCTAGCATACCCCTCATAGGTTCCCTGCAATTCAATGTTAAAAATGCTTATGCAAATCCTAAAAATAAACAAACAGAAAACAATCAATCAACTGGGTTGCCTCCCAGGTAGCGCTTGTTTAACGTCACGAGCCTGACCCAAAATCCACCAACACCCATCAGTAGGTGTTTCAAACTTACCAGCACCCATCAGTAGGTGCAAAATCTTCTCACCAACACCCATCAGTAGGTGTTACAAACTTAGTATCCTTCAGTAGATACTTAACCACCTAGCATCCTTCAGTAGATGCTATATCCAACCAACTAAATACAAAAATAAGGTTCACAAATTAAAAATTACAAAACCAAAATAAAATCAAAAGTTCTTAAATCAACTGGGTTGCCTCCCAGCAAGCGCTCTTTTAACGTCATTAGCTTGACCCAAGCTCAAGTTCCTTCTTCTTTTTCTTCTTTCTACTAAACTTCTTCAAAAATTTGATCAAACCAGGAACCTGTTGCAATGTCTCAATCATAGGAACTTTAATCTCCAATTTCTTGAAGATTTCCATAAAGCACTTGAATTTCTTTTCCTTCCTATGATTCTTCTTTAGATGAGGATGGGATTTTTCATATGATTCCTTCTTCTTTCCTCTCATCTTCTTTTTCTTCCTTTTTCTCTCCCTAAATTTTCTCTTTTTCTTTTCTTTTATTTTTTTCTTCCCTTTTCTTTTTCTCCTCAACTTCTTTATTTTCACACAAATTTTCTTTCTCTCTTCTCTCTCAACCACTTCTTTTTCTTTTTCTTCATCTTTATCTTTCTCACTCAACTCTTCTTTCTCTTTTCTCTCTACCCTTTCCTCATCTCCCTTTAATTTTTCCTCATCAAGAATCTTGTCACTTTCAGTGATAATGACTTGCCCTTCCTCCTTAAGGTTAACTTCAGTATTAACATCATCATTCAATCTCTGATTGATGTAACGAAGTTGCATCTCCATTCTTTTACATGATTCTTCAATGCTTTTCTGAGTAGAGTCGGAATTTTTCAAAAATCGTTGAAGGGTGTCCTCCAACCTATCCAAACTTCCCGATAGAAAGGGTTGTTGCTGCCATTGTTGTTGTGGTTGATTCTCAAATTGTCCAGCAGCTTGCCAAAATTGGCTTTGATCCATGCTTGAGTGAGGTTCCCACCAGTGGTTGAGATTACTTTGGTGGAATTGAGTGCCCATATAGTTAAATTCTTGACCAAATTGCATTCTACAGACATTAGGCACAAAACCCTAAAAACAATTGTTAGCACAAAAAGATAGAGAAAAAAAAAATCAAAGGATATAATTGAAAAGATAAGAAGATAGGAAATAAAAACAGAAAAATAAAAACAGAAAAATAAAATAAAATAAAATAAAATACAAACAGAAAATAAAATAAAATAAAATAAAATCTAATCTAATCAAATAAAATAAAATCAAATAAAAACCGAAAAATAAAAAACAAAAAATAAAAAACAGAAAACAGAAAAACAGAAAACAAAAAAATAAAATAAAATCAAATAAAATACAAACTGAAAAATATAAACAGAAAAATAAAATAAAATAAAATAAAATTCGAAAATTAAAAATAAAAAAAATAAGTCAAAGATAATCAATAATCACACAAAAACTTGATGGACAAATTTGTAAGCACCAAAATATGATGTCACAAACTTGTTTCACAATCGGCAAGTATGACCGAATCGTTTCAAGTAATAAACTTGGTAAGACCAAGTATCGTTCTCCCAAAGGACTCACGGCCTAGTTTAGTTATGTGATTTGTTGATTAGCTAAGACTTAAGAACACAATAATTGAAGTTTAATATGCAAAGACGAAAATTAAATATGTATGCATGAATTGATCAATGACAAAGACAAAAGATAAACACTTTCAAGGAAATATATGAATGAATATGTTGTTGGGGGTCAATTTCATCTCATCCACTCTCATATATTTTAGGAATTCAACATTCAAATCATCATTGTTAATGCCACTCTCTAATGTACCATTCTAGATGGCTTCTCCCTAATCAAATAGTTCATACAATTCCTAGCATTCCTAATGATTAGTTCATGAGTGCAGGAGCTTAAAGGCAACCAATATAATATTGTCAGTATAATATTGGGAGAAATTCCCCGGATCTAGATTTCCCCGTACGTGTCCGTATCAACAAAACCAATAATCATGCATTAGAATGAGTTAAACAATGCAAGCATTGAGCAAAGAGGAAAAACCCTAACTAATGATGAAAGAAAGCATATGTCTTAATTCAAAGATGTACTCAACAAATCCATATATGAGAGCTTCAAGAGATTACTTTGACTCCCCAACAAACATACAAGGTTTAGTTCACCATATTCATGGTGAACCTAGATGAATTACAATGAAAGTATGAAAGAATAAACCCAATAAAGGTGAAGAGGTAGCCTGAGCATCCAAGATCCTCCTTCAAAGGGGTGAAAGAGAGAGTGTTTGCCTCGTTTCTGCCAAAGATGCCTAACTATAGGACGTGCAAGCCCTTATATACTAATCTAGAGTTACAAAAGATTACAAAAGTCCAAGCCCAAAAAGTGCCGCTCAGCGGTATTTACCGCTCAGCGGTGATTGCGCGTCTTCTTTCTTCCCCTCAGCGGCCATTTTGCCCCTCAGCGGTTCCAACGTCACCTCTTGAGTGCCGCTCAGCGGTAGTTTGCCGCTGAGCGGTGCCTTCGACTTCTCCTTTTTGCACTCTTTCTTGTCTTTTCTAATGTCCTCTCTCTTATTCTTCACTTCTTTCACCAAATTCACCTCAAAACCTGCACAAGAACACTTAAATCAAGCATAAACCTGTCCAGCTCTCTTATTTCTGAAAATATAAACAAAAGGCATGATTTCAAGCTAGTTTCTAAGTCTAAAGGTTGCTTTTAGTATCAACTTTAAGCATGAAAATAACAGTTTTTCAACTGTTATCATGTTCACAAAGTCATTTAAATTCCAACAAATGCTATTTTTCATGAATGATCAATCAATTAAGCATGGATATTCATGTGCTCATGGAATATTTCCTCACTAGGTAAAGTGTTTCACTCACACACAAGTGTATAAGAGGTAATCACTCGTTCACTCCACTATCACAATGTCACATGAATCAACTTTGCCTTTCATTTTACCACAATCAAAAACATTCACAAGCATGCATCATCAAAAGGACTTTTCAATGGCTTATAATGTGGCTGGGCTAACAAGAAAATTGGTTTTTCTGGATCACAAAATCCTTGAGTTAAGAGAATCATAACGACACAATTATTCTTATTCTTCCCAACTTGCCTTTTGGATTTGCATTGAGCTTTGCTTTTTCTTTTCTTTTCTTTTCTTTTTTTTTCTTTGCATATTCTTAGCTCAATGCTTTTACTTTTTCATGTTTTCCTAACAACCCCAAACTTGAACATTTAACAATACCACACAATATTTTCTACTTAACTCAAGGTAAAGTTTTTCAACAAGGGCTTTTCAATTTATGTTCAAGGCTAAGGGTTCAAAGGATAAAACACAAAGTGTTCTCTTTTAGTGGGCTAACTTTATGAATTTGGCCAATAAAAAGGGTTCCAACAAACGGCCTTAATCACATGATGCAAAACAAGCAATTGATTCAATCATAGAAAACTTGGGCAAAATCATTCATGTTTCCAAAGTAATAGCATTCAATCAATAACAATTCTGGAGCTCAAAACCTCACATATAAGCTCATTCACATTTGACATACACATCCTGCTTAATCTCACAATCACAATCATAATATCGTGCATTTGTTCGCAAAGCTTGTGAATCACCTGTATAAGCATTTAATGTGCACATCTATCTCAACATCAATCAATCAATAATCATCATCAAGCATTACTTATCACACAATCACAGTTAATAGCAAACCTATCATAACAAACCAGGTTTCCAATAGAGTACATCAACCCTAATCTAAAACCAAAAAATAAATAAGTTCAGAAACCTTAACCAAACAAAAGCATAAGTCTTGCTCTAGTTATGATAGCATTCATCAGTAAATGCTATCTCAACTCTTCCTCAATCTGAGTTGTCCTCTGTATCCTCCTTCTTCTTGGATCTTATAGTCTTGATTCTTTTTGCCCGATGAGGAGGCCATCCCTGCATCAAACATAATTCACAAAACCAAAAGATACATTGTTAAGCATTAGTAAACCACAATGAAAAAATCAGCCCCTTCAATGATGCTCTCTCCCAACCCCAAACTTAGATAGAAAACTAGTGAGAAAGTGAGTGAAAGGGAGATTTTCTCAAGAGGGGAGAGGGAAAAGATGTGGAGAGCCTTAGAAAAGGTATGTGGTAGTGTTTGTGCAGAGAAGAGCCTGAAAGTATGAGTTTATGCGCAGCTTAGGGTATAAAAATACCCTAATGGGCTCGGGTCCCGCTAAGGGGAAACTAAAGCCCATTCTGCGAGAGTACCGCTCGACGGTAAGTTGCCGCTCAGCGGCACTTTCGTGAAGTGCTCTTCTCCTTCTTTTCTTAACCTACGTGCCTCCTAAACATGCCCCTCACTGGTTCCCTGCAATTCAATGCTCAGAACTTATGCACAACCCTATTACTACTACAATGAAACAAACAAAAGCAATCAATCAACTAGGTTGCCTCCCAGGTAGCGCTTGTTTAACGTCACGAGCCTGACCCAAAATCCACCAACACCCATCAATAGGAGTTACAATCTTACCAACACCCTTCAGTAGGTGTTACAAACTTACCAGCACCTATCAGTAGGTGCAAAATTTTCTCACCAACACCCATCAGTAGGTGTTACAAACTTAGCATCCTTCAGTAGATGCTATATCCACAAAATATTTACAAAATAATGTTCAACAGATTTAAAAATTACAAACCAAAATAAAATTAAAACTTCTTAAATCACTGGGTTGCCTCCCAACAAGCGCTCTTTTAACGTCATTAGCTTGACCCAGTAAAGCTCAAGTTCCTTCTTCTTTTTCTTCTTTCTACTGAACTTCTTCAGAAATTTGATCACACCAGGAACCTGTTGCAGTGTCTCAATCATAGGAACTCTAATCTCCAACTTCTTGAAGATTTCCATGAAGCACTTAAAGTTCTTTTCCTTCCTATGATTCTTCTTTAGATGAGGATGGGGTTTTTCATATGATTCCTTCTTCTTTCCTCTCATCTTCTTTTTCTTTCTTTTCCTCTCCCCAAATTTTCTCTTTTTCTTTTCTTTTATTTTTTTCTTCCCTTCTCTTTTTCTCCTCAACCTCTTTATTTTTACACACATTTTCTTTTTCTCTTCTCTCTCAACCACTCCTTTTTCTTTTTCTTCATCTTTATCTTTCTCACTCAACTCTTCTTTTTCTTCTCTCTCTATCTTTTCCTCATCTCTCTCTATTTTTTTCTCAGCAAAAATCTTGTCACTTTCAGTGACAATGGCTTGACCTTCCTCCTTAAGGTTAACTTCAGTCAATTTCTGACTAATGAAACGAAGGTGGATCTCCATCCTTTTACATGATTCTTCAATGCTTTTCTGAATAGAGTCGGAATTTTTCAAAAATCGTTGAAGGGTGTCATCCAAATTTACTGATAGAGAGGTTTGTTGTTGCCATTGTTGTGGTGGCGGCCTATCAAATTCTTCGGCAGCTTGAGTGGTTTTGTGATGACAATCAGGTATCTGTATGTACTGTTGAACTGCCTCCTCCAACGTTATCCTTCTTCCCGATAGAGAGGGTTTTTGCTGCCATTGTTCTGGTGGTCGATTCTTAAATTGTTTGACAGCTTGCCAAAATTGATTATTATCCATGCTTGAGTGAGATCCCACTAGTGGTTGAAATTACCTTAGTAGAATTGGGTGCCTATTAAATTCTTGTTCGAATTGCATCCTGCAAACATTAGGCACAAAACCCTAAAAAAATATTTGTTAGCACAAAAAGATATAAGAGAAGATATAAGATTCAGAGAATAAAATAAAATAAAATAAAATAAAATAAAATAAAAACCGAAAAATAAAAAAACAGAAAATAGAAACAAATATTCAAAATTAAAGTCAAAGATAATCAATAATCACACAAATGAACTAGTTAAACCAGAGTCCCCGGCAACGGTGCCAAAAACTTGATGCAAAAATTTATGATCACCAAAATATGATGTCACAAACTTGTTTTACAATCGGCAAGTATGACCGAATCCTTTCAAGTAATAAACTTGGTAAGAGCAAGTATCGTTCTCCCAAAGGACTCACGACCTAGTTTAGTTATGTGATTGGTTGATTAACTAAGACTTAAGAACAAAATAATTGGATTATACTATGCAAAAGACGAAAATAAACATGTATGCATGAGGTTGATCAATGGCTAAAACAAAATACAAACACTTTCAATGGAATATATGGATGAATATGTTGTTGGGGGTCAATTTCATCTTATCCACTCTCATATATTTTAGGAATTCAACATTCAAGTCATCAATGTTAATGCCACTCTCTAAATTACCTTGTCAAGAAGGCCTATCCCTAATTACGAGTTCATACAATTCCTAGCATTCCTAATAATTTGTTCTTTTAGCACAGGAGCTTAACGACAACCAATATACTATTGGGAGTAATTCCCCGGATCTAGACTTCCCCGTACGTTTCCGTATCGACAAAACCAATAATCATGCATTGAATGAGTTAAAAACAAAGCAAGCATTGAGCAAAGAGGAAAAACCCTAACTAATGATGAAAAAAAGCATAAGTCTTAGATTAAGATGCAAGCACAAATTCCATATATGAGAGCTTCAAAAGATTACATTGATTCCCCAACAAACATACAAGGTTTAGTTCACCATATTCATGGTGAACCTAGATGAACAAAAATGAAAGAATGAAGGATAAAACCCTAGAAAGGTGAAGAGGTAGCCTGAGCATCCAAGATCCTCCTTCAAAGGGGTGGAAGAGAGAGTGTTTGCTTCGTTTCTGCCAAAGATACAAGCCCTACGACGTCCTAAAGCTTATATACTATTCTAAAATTACAGAAAATCTAGGCCCAAGCCCATAAGTGTGCCGCTCAGCGGTAAAGTACCGCTCAGCGGTAAGTGCATGAGTTGGTTTCTTCCCCTCAGCGGCCATTTTGCCCCTCAGCGGACCTCCCGTGACTTCCTCAGTGCCGCTTAGCGGTTAACTGCCGCTGAGCGGTACTTGCGGCCTCTCCTTTTGCACTTGTTGGTGTCTTTTCTGATTTCATCTCTCTCCTTCTTCACTTCTTTCACTGAATTCACCTTAAAACCTTCACAAAAATACTGAAATCAAGCATAAACCTGTCCAGCTCTCTTATTTATGAAAATATGAATAAAAGCATGATTTCAAGCTAGTTTCTAAGTATAAAGGTTGCTTTTTGTGTCAATTTTAAGCATGAAAATAACAGTTTTTCAACTGTTATCAATAGCACTATAGATGAAGAGTTCCCTGCTGAGAATAATATCTGACACATGTGGACATGGCTGAATGTTGGCATGGGAAAATGCCGTCCAATACTTTGCAAGAGGCGTCAGATCAGTCCTCCTAATGTTTACCACTGAGCTAGATCTATTCCTTTGGAAGTGTCCTCCAGGTATACATAGTACTCTCTCTACATCCTCAAAATCAGCCCCTTCCTCCATGCAAAGAGCAAATTGGCACTGCTCACCAGCCCACGCAGTGTCCAGGAAGTTATTGATAGAATCAGGATCATACCTAATAGCATGGCCTCTAACATAGCCCAGATAATTTTCAGCTGGATAATCATCAATCTTCTTTGCATTGGTGTAGAACTCTTTTACCACAGCTATGTTGGCAGGTGCAGGATATGTGGCTAGCTTTCCCCAGTCATTGCCTAACAATTGCTCTCCAAATTGAGGAGCAAAATTAGGTATCATTCCAACCTTTCTTTCCATGAGGAGTCTCCTGTCTTGCACCACCTTAAAGTGCTTCTCATGTTTCCGAGAGAGGAACCTACTATAATGGGGTTGTTTTGGTTTCTTTTCCTTTCTCTTGGTTGCCATGGTTTTCAATCTTTTTCCTGAAGAAGATGTCATTCCTGCAATCAAACACAGATACAAAACCACAGAACATGATGTTAATCATTAGTAAAGCACATAATACAACTCCTTTCGAAGCTAAACCACCGCTGAGGGTCAGAATTTCCCCTCAGCGTCACCAGTGCCACATTCCAGAATGCAAAAAATCAAAAACACCCTAATGGGCTCGGGTCTCGCTAAGGGGAACTAAAGCCCATTCTGCGAGAGTACCGCTCAGCGGTAAGTTGCCGCTCAGCGGCACTTTCGTGAAGTGTTCTTCTCGTTCTTTTCTTAACCTACGTGCCTCCTAAACATGCCCCTCACTGGTTCCCTGCAATTCAATGCTCAGATTACTTATGCACAACCCTATTACTACTATAATGAAACAAACAAAAACAATCAATCAACTGGGTTGCCTCCCAGGTAGCGCTTGTTTAACGTCACGAGCCTGACCCAAAATCCACCAACACCCATCAGTAGGTGTTACAAACTTACCAACACCCATCAGTAGGTGTTACAAACTTACCAATACCCATTAGTAGGTGTTACAAACTTACCAACACCCATCAGTAGGTGCAAAATTTTCTCACCAACACCCATCAGTAGGTGTTACAATCTTAGCATCCTTCAGTAGATGCTAGCATCCTTCAGTAGATGCTATATCCAACAAAATATGTACCAAATAATGTTCAATAGATTAAAAATTACAAACCAAAATAAAATTAAAAGTGCTTAAATCAATTGGGTTGCCTCCCAAGCGCTCTTTTAACATCATTAGCTTGACCCAGTAAAGCTCAAGTTCCTTCTTCATAGTTGATGTTGTTATCCCACCAACTCCTCAGCTGTTTCCTGTGCACTGTTTTGATTCTTCCAAAATGTGGAGATTCTATCTCTATCATCTCCTTCTCTTTAAAGCCTTTCACAACCCACAACTTGTTTTTGATTCTCACAGGTGTACCAAGTTGGGGTCTTCCTTTCTTCCAGTCATCAGGAATTTCTCCTCCTCTTCCAATCTTTTCTTCCTTGTGCACCTGAAACAACAAACAATGGTTACCTGCAACCTTGGGATTTTCATCTTTATGGCTAGTCATGTGTGCATCTTCAAATGCAGCTTTATAACTAGCTTCTTCCTCCTTTGTTTGACTCTCATCTTTAAAGACATCTACAACAACTCTCTCCTCTCAGTCTTGGAGCACCACTATAACTTCATTAACATCAATGATAGCTCTGGCCGTTTACATAAACGGTCTTCCAAGTATGATAGGTATCTTTTCTGTCTCCATCTTCATCACCACAAAGTTTGCCAAGAACTGGAGTTTGCCAACACAAGCTATAATGTCCTCTGCAATCCCACATGGTTCCTTTGAAGATCCATCGGCCATTACTAAATTGACCTTTACAGGTTTCACATTAACATTGCCGATTTGCTCCAGTAAAGAGTAAGGTATCAAGTTAACACTTGAACCTAAATCAAGAAGAGCTTTTTTAATCTTTTTCTTCCCTATGGTACAAGGGATAGAAAAGCCTCCTGGATCTATCGCTTTTGGAGGGAATGGCTCTTTTTTAACAGTTATACACTCCTTTGCCTCATCATCTCTACGTCTTTTCTTTGTAGAGACGTCTTCATCAGATTTAGTGTAAACCGTAATCTGTTGTAGAATCTGCTCCCAAGGTGCATCATTGTCCACCATCTTGAATAATTCTGTGAAATCCAGTTGTTTCCCTTGATGTATTGGAAAAGGAGAAGTCTTTTTGCTCTCTATTTCTTCTGTTTCTCCTTTCGCTAACTCAACTATCTCATCTTTAGTACTCTCTACCACCTTGCATTCTTCTCTGGGGTTAACCTCAATATTAGCCCCAAAATTTATGTTTGGCCTTTCTTCCACCTGCTTGGTGATCTGCCCCATCTGAATCTCCAAATTTTTTATAGCAGCTTCAGTGCTCTTTTGGGTAGACTCAGTTTTCAGTATGAAATTATTAAGAGTTTCCTCCATCCTCATGGACCTTTCATTAAGCATAGAAATCTGCTGCCATAAGGTGGGTTGCTGCTGCTGCTTATTAAATTGACTAGCTTGCCCAGTTTGCCCTTGACCAATGCTTGGGTGTGGTTTCCACCCTTGATTGTAGTTCCCTTGACGGTATTGATTGGTCATGTAGTTCACATCCTCTACGGCTTCTACTGGAAAGGCACATTGACCATGCCCTGCCTAAATGAAGAAATCTCTTGCTTGCCTTTAGTTACGTTTGATTGTGGGAAGTACTTGTTTAAAAACTTTGTTACCACTGCTTCCCACTCTGTGAAACTTCCTTTTGGGAAAGAATTTAACCAAAGCTTAGCATTGCCTCCTAATGAGAAAGGAAACAAGCTAAGTTTGATTGCTTCATCTGTCACCCCATTAATTTTCACTGTATTGCAGATCTCATTAAATGTAGTGAGGTGCTCATATGGGCTTTCATGATATAACCCATTGAATTGGTTGCTTTTCACCAGTTGGATCCGTGCTGGTTTGACCTCCATATTAGCTGCATTGACTCTAGGTCTAGCTATACTGTTAAAGTGCTGAGGTCCAGCTATATTGGTGTAATCAGCAAGAGTTCTTCTGATGTTGTTGTTCTCCATATTTTCTATGCTATGAACAGAACCTTGTGGTGATGGTTGCAACAGAGTTTCCGGAGGAGGGAAAAGTTCTCTAGATGTTTGAATTCTTCTCCTCCGTCTACTCTCGTCTAAACCTTCAAGAAGAGGTTCTGCTGTTTTCTTGCTCCTTGTTCTAATTGCTTCCTGCATACACAAGAAAACAAAACCCTAGAAAATTGGTTAGCACAAAAAGATATAGGAGAAGATATAAGATTTAGAGAATAAAATAAAATAAAATAAAATAAAAACCGAAAAAATAAAAATAGAAAATAAAAACAGAAATTCAAAATTAAAGTCAAAGATAATCAATAATCACACAAATTAACCAGTTAAACCACGAGTCCCCGGCAACGGCGCCAAAAACTTGATGACAAATTTATGAACACCGAAATACGGTGCCACAAACTTGTTGAACAATCGGTAAGTGTGACCGAATCGTGTCAAGTAATAAACTCGGTAAGACCAAATATCGTTCTCCCAAAGGACTCAGAACGAAATAAGTAGAGTTTAATATGCAAAACAGAAAATAAACATGTATGCATGAGTTTTGATCAATGGCTAAACAAAATACAAACACTTTCAATGGAATATATGGATGAGTATGTTGTTGGGGTTTATCAATTTCATCTTATCCACTCTCATATTTTAGGAATTCAACATTCAATTTATCATTGTTAATGCCACTCTCTAAATTACCTTGTCAAGAAGGCCTATCCCTAATTACGAGTTCATACAATTCCTAGCATTCCTAATAATTAGTTCTTTTAGTGCAGGAGCTTAACGACAACCAATATACTATTGGGAGAAATTCCCCGGATCTAGACTTCCCCGTACGTTCCCGTATCGACAAAATCAATAATCATGCATTGAATGAGTTAAACAAAGCAAGCATTGAGCAAAGAGGAAAAACCCTAACTAATGATGAAAGAAATCATAGGTCTTAAATATAAGATATAAGCACAAATTCCATATATGAGAGTTTCACAAGACTACATTGATTCCCCAACAACAATACAAGGTTTAGTTCACCATATTCATGGTGAAACTAGATGAATAATAATGAAAGAATGAAAGATAAAACCCTAGAAAGGTGAAGAGGTAGCTTGAGCATCCAAGATCCTCCTTCAAAGGGGTGGAAGAGAGAGTGTTTGCTTCGTTTCTGCCAAAGATACAAACCCTAGGACGTCCTAAAGCTTATATACTATTCTAAAATTATAGAAAATTTAGGCCCAAGCCCATAAGTGTGCCGCTCAGCGGTAAAGTGCCGCTCAGCGGTAAGTGCGTGACTTGGTTTCTTCCCCTCAGCGGATCTCCCGTGAACTCCTGAGTGCCGCTCAGCGGTAAACTGCCGCTGAGCGGCAGTTGCGGCTTCTCTTTTTGCACTTTTTGGTGTCTTTTCTGATTTCATCTCTCTCCTTCTTCACTTCTTTCACCAAATTCACCTTAAAACCTACACAAAAACACTGAAATCAAGCATAAACCTGTCCAGCTCTCTTATTTCTGAAAACATAACCAAAAGCATGATTTCATTCTAGTTTCTAAGTGTTAAAGGTTGCTTTTAGTATAAATTTTAAGCATGAAAATAACAGTTTTTCAACTGTTATCACCTATCTGATCATTCAAACTCTGAATGGATGCTCTGGTCTCTTGCATGAACTCAATGTTCTGCATGGTCATCTGCCTCAGTAACTCCTTCAACGTAGGCTCAGAGGTAGAAGGCTGAGGAGCTATTTAGGCAGGAGCATCATATTGCTGATTCTGGTATTGCTGGACTGGTGGAGGCATAAAAGCATTCTGAGATGGTGCTTCCTGATATTGCGTTGGAGCACCTTGCCATCCCAAGTTAGTGTCATTCCATCCAAGATTATTGTTGCAACCATACTACACAGGGGAGAATTTACTCAGAAACTGATGCTCAAGATATCCCCAATCGATAACGGATCTTAGAGGAAGAGAGTCTTTCCAATCCTTAGTTGCTCCTTGTAATGAATGTGGAAATGCCCCCAAGAAAATGTGATCAAGAGGGACATGTGGAGGCTTCATTGAAGAGCACATGATGTGGAACTCCTCCAAATGTCTATGTGGGCATTCTCCTGCAAAACCATAAAACTTAGGCAGCAAATGTATCAGTCCAAAAGTGAGATCGCAATGAATATCATCCTCATTAAGTGAAACCGGCTCACAAGGAGCACTCTCAGAAGTTAGAGGATGAGCCATATTGTTCTCAACATAGAAATCAACAGAATTACAATCAGAGTACCATGCAGAAGGAGAATCATAATAAGAGGCACTCACAGAATAAACACTATTCACATAACCAGAATAGTAGACATGGAAAACGAAAAATACTAAAAATTATGAAACAAATAAAACACAACACATTTATACATGAAACACGCACACACAAAATAGAACATCACATCACAACACAAGACAAAACACAACACACACTAACACAACAAAAAGACCTAAGACCGAACCGTTGCTCCCCAGCAACGACACCAAAATTTGATGTGGGTTGTCGCGACCCATACAAATTTGATTGCATATAAGGAATGCAGTATAGCTAGGAATTGACTCCTAGGTCGTCTCTCAAGGACCAAATGTGGCTCGAGTCTCAGGTCAAACACGTAAGGGGGGGGTTTGTGAAAGCGTTGTGAATGCAATTGACGAAATTAAAGACGAGAATTAAATACAACCGAATACAATTGGAAACATCAAGGTAAATGAAAACATTAAATCGAACAATCCTAAACCGCACAGCAGCCAGTTAATTAAAGTTGACTTAAAAAAAATGGATGAGCTAATAAAATTAAATAAAACCAAACAAACTAGTGATTAAAAACACATGAAATAGCTAACCTATAAGACCAAATGTTCTATGTTAGCCTTGGAAGCATTAAATGCATAAACTAATTAAATGCATAAACCATAATCAGCTAAAATGAGACTTCAAATTGAATGCAATCGATTTATCATGTTGATGTGCAACGCATCAAGCACCCTGTAGCAAATGAATCACCTAACTTTTAAATTAAAGGACAGAGAACACCGTGCTGCTCCAATGTTAAACGTTCATTCTCAAATGACCGTGTGCTTCATTCTCCAAGAAAGTGCTCCCTTTAATAAATCACTGTTTGCTTCACTTCTTCCAACTCCATTCTGAAAAGTATTAATTCCAAAAATGAAAGTGGGGTAGCCGTTCTCCGTGGCCTTCCCGTGGCAGCAGCTTTCAAATCAGCTTTCTCCTCTTTGCTTCTAGCCGTGGCACCTCAAGCTTCCAACACTTAACCGTGCACACCACTTCCCCTACTACATTCAACCACTTACCTCCAATTCATTCTTCGCATGAAACCAAATTAAACATTCTATTCTAATGCAAAATCAATGTCACATCTTCACGTGGGCATCAAACGGCTTGTTCTTCCAGCTACCATTCTCCCAAGCCGAGAATCACCTTAAAAGAAAGAATAAGAACCGTGCAACAATCAAAAGCCGAGACACCACTTCACTTCTTCCTTCAATTAAAGTTTCTCCTTGCTTATTCCATCCAGCCATACCTTGACAAGACTCTTCTCAACGTGAATGTGTTTCCGTGCACGCTACCTACTCCCACCAAATCAGCTTCTCATTGCATAAATCAAAAACCATTCTCTTTTCTTCCAGCATGACCCCTACTACCGTGAAACCTACGTGTTGCTGCTTCCTTTCTCCAACTCCACGTGTGTGTTGTACGAGCTTCACTCCCTTCCATCATCGTGGCACCACATCCTCACTCCTTTCAATTCTAGTCTCTTTCCGTGCTTCCAGGACGTGAAATCATGGGTTGAACTTTCAATCAAAGTGCATAAAACCAAAAATAAAAAAAAATGCCATCAACATTCAGCAAAAAGAATAACAATTCAACGCTTCATTCATTCCATTCAAGCGTTCAGCCCCCAAGAAAAAGTTCCCCAAAATACAATGGTCTCCCCCCAAAATTCAAAAGACCGAGAGCCTAAAAAAAATGTGTGGCAAGTGGCAGCTGGAACATCTCAAGGGCCGTGAGTTTCTTATAATGAGGGTGGGGTACACTAACCTCTAATTTTGGGTCTAATCTAGTTTACCAAAAATTGACCCAAAATATA
Organism: Vigna umbellata; assembly: GCF_029865625.1. Lineage (NCBI taxonomy): Eukaryota > Viridiplantae > Streptophyta > Magnoliopsida > Fabales > Fabaceae > Vigna > Vigna umbellata. Next base: position 2,210,585 of record NC_142174.1, on the reverse strand, counting down.
AGAGTTGATTCAATAATTCTAAACTACTGAATTACAATTTAATTAATTCTAAAATGTCTGTGTGGAGAGTCTTGAATTTAATTGCATTCTTCCTGATGTCCCAAAATGTATCTCCAAAATACTTCCTGTAATAAAAAAATGCACATAATCAGCTCAGAAAACCCAAATTAGTACAATTACAAATTTCCATCCAAATTAAGCAGAATTCGAAAAACGGGAAAATAACATATAAATAAACACAATTCCCTGGCTTATTTAAGTGTAATAAATTAAATATAATTCAAGAAATAACGATTCATCACTCCATATTTCCTCCACTTCGTCCACTTCGTCAACTTCGTCCACTTCGTCCACTTCCTCCACTTCCTCCACTTCCTAAACTAACTCCATTTCGTCCACGTCGTCAACTTCCTCCACTTCCTCCTCTTCCTTCACTTCGTAACCTTCGTCCTCTTCGTCAACTTCTTAACCTTCGTCCACTTCGTAAACTTCGTCCACTTCGACCACTTCCTCCACTTTGTCCACTTCCTCCACTGCGTCCACTTTGTCAACTTCGTCCACGTCGTCAACTTCGTCCACTTCCTCCACTTATTCCACTTCCTCCACTTCCTCTACTTCGTCCACTTTGTCCATTTCGTCCACTTCGTTCACTTCGTCCACATCATCCACTTCGACCACTTCGTCCAATTCGTCCACTTCCTCCACTTCCTCCACTTCATCCACTTCCTCAACTTCGTCCACTTCATCCACATCCTCCACTTCCTCCACTTCGTCCACTTCCTAGACTTCCTCCGCTTCCTCCAGTTCCTCCACTTCCTTCACTTTGTCCACTTCCTCCACTTCGTCCACTTCGTCAATTTCGTCGATCTCGACCACTTCGACCACTTCGTCCAATATGTCCACTTCGTCCACTTCCTCCACTTCGTCCACTTCCTCAAATTCCTCCACTAAGTCCTCTTCCTCCACTTCCTGCACTTCGTCTACTTCGTCCACTTCGTCAACTTCGTCCACTTCTTCCACTTTGTTATCTTCGTCCACTGCCTCCACTTCGTCCACTTTGTACACTTCGTCAACTTCGTCCACTTCATCTACTTCCTCCACTTCCTCCACTTCCTCCACTTCCTCCACTTCCTCTACTTCGTCCACTTTGTCCACTTCCTCCACTTCCTCCACTTCGTGCACTTCGTCCACTTCAACCACTTCGACATCTTCGTCCAATTCGTCCACTTCCTCCACTTCCTCCACTTCCTCCACTTCCTTCTCTTCCTCTACTTCGACCACTTCCTCCTCTTCGTCCACTTCCTCTACTTTGTCCACTTCCTCCACTTCGTCCACTTCGTCCACTTCTACCATTTCCTCGATTTCCTCCACATTTCCTCCACTTCGCCCACTTCGTCCACTTCATCCACTTCGTCAACTTCGTCCAATTCGTCCACTTCCTCCACTTCGTCCACTTCCTCCACTTTGTCCACTTCGTGCAATTCGACCACTTCCTTCATTTCTTCCATTTCCCCCACTTTTCATCCACTTCCTCCACTTCGTCCACTTCCTACACTTCCTCCACTTCCTCCACTTCCTGGACTTCCTCCACTTTGTCCACTACGTCCACTTTGTCCACTTCCTCCACTTTCCTCCACTTGCTCCACTTCCTCCACTTGCTCCATTTCCTCCACTTTGTAAACTTTGTCCACTTCCTCTAGTTCCTTCACTTCCTTCAATTCGTCCACGTCGTCCATTTCGTCTACTTCGATCACTTCCTCCAATTTGTCCAATTTGTCCACTTCCTCCAATTTCTGTAGTTCGTCCACCTCCTCCATTTCCTCCATCTCTTCCACTTCCTCCACTTCCTCCACTTTGTCCACTTCGTCCACTGCATTCACTTCGTCCACTGCGTCTACTTCCTTCACTTCCTTTACTTCGTCAGCTTCCTCCACTTCGTCCACTTCGTCCAATTCGTCCACTTCGACCACTTCGACCTCTTCCTCCACTTCCTTCACTTCCTACACTTCGTCCACTTCCTCTACTTCCTCCATTTCGTCCACTTCGCCCACTTCGCCCACTTCGTCCACTTCATCAACTTCGTCCCCTTCGTACACTTCGTCCACTTTGTCCATTTCCTCTACTTCGGCAACTTCGTCTACTTCCTCCACGTCCTCAAGTTCCTCCAGTTCCTTCACTTCCTTCACTTCCTTCACTTCGTCCACTTCCTTCACTTCATCCATTTCATCTACTTCGACCACTTCCTCCAATTTGTCCAGTTCGTCCACTTGCTCCACTTCCTCCATTTCTTCCACTTCCTCCACTTCGTCCACTTTGTCCACTTCCTCCACTGCATCTACTTCGTCCACTTCGTCAACTTCGTCCACTTCGTCAACTTCGTCCACTTCCTCGACTTCCTCTACTTCGTCCACTTCGTCCAATTGGTCCACTTCTTCCACTTTGTCCACTTCGTCCAATTCGTGCACTTCAACCACTTCGACCTCTTCCTCCACTTGCTCCACTTCCTCCACTTCCTTCACTTCCTTCACTTCCTCCACTTCATTCACTTCCACCACTTCCTGCACTTCCTCCACTTCCCCCACTTCCTCCACTTCCTCTACTTCGTCCACTTCGTAAACTTCGTCCACTTCGTCAACGTCCTTCACTTCGTTCACTTTGTCCACTTCGTCCATTTCGTCCACTCCGACCACTTCCACTACTTCGTCCATTTCCTCCACTTCGTCCACTTCCTTCACTACCTTCACTTCCTTCACTTCGTCCATTTCTTCCACTTCGACCACTTCTTCCACTTGCTCCACTTTGTCCACTTCGTCCACTTTGTCCACTTCGTCCACTTCGTCAACTTCCTCCAATTGATCCACTTCCTCCACTTTGTAAACTTTGTCCACTTCCTCCACTTTCTCTAGTTCCTTCACTTCCTTCACTTCATCCACTTCCTTCACTTCGTCCACGTCGTCCACTTCGTCCATTTCGTCTACTTCGACCACTTCCTCCAATTTTTCCAGTACGTCCACTTCCTCCAATTTGTGCAGTTCGTCCACCTCCTCCACTTCCTCCATCTCTTCCACTTCCTCCACTTCCTCCACTTTGTCCACTTCGTCCACTGCATTCACTTCGTCCACTTCGTCAACTTCGTCCACTTCGTCCACTTCGTCCAATTCGTCCACTTCGACCACTTCGACCTCTTCCTCCACTTCCTCCACTTCCTTCACTTCCTCCACTTCTTCCACTTCCTCCACTTTATCCACTTCGTCCACTTTGCCCACTTCGCCCACTTCGTCCACTTCATCCACTTCGTCCTCTTCGTACACTTCGTCCACTTCGTCCATTTCCTCTACTTCGTCTACTTCCTCCACTTCCTTAAGTTCCTCCACTTCCTTCACTTTTTCCACTTCCTCCACTTCGTCTACTTCTTCGAATTCATCCACTTCGTCCACTTCCTCGACTTCCTCGACTAAGTCCACTTCGTCCACTTCCTACACTTCCTCGACTAAGTCCACTACTTCCACTTCCCCCACTTCCTACACTTCGTCCACTTCGTCCAATTCGTCCACTTCTTCCACTTCCTCCACTTCGTCCAATTAGTTTAGTTCGACCACTTCGACCACTTCCTCCTCTTCCTCCACTTCCTTCACTTCCTCCACATCCTCTACTTCGTCCAGTTCCTCCTCTTCGTCCACTTCGCCCACTTCCTCCACGTCATCCACTTCGTACACTTCTTCCAGTTCGTCCACTTCGTCCAGTTCGTCCGCTTCGCCCACTTCGTCCACTTCGTCAACTTCCTCGACTTCCTCCACTTACTCCACTTACTCCACTTACTCCACTTCCTTCACTTCCTCCACTTCCTCCACTTCGTCCACTTCCTCCATTTACTCCACTTCCTCCACTTCGTAAACATCGTCCACACCCTCCACTTCCTCCAGTTCCTTCACTTCGTCCATTTCCTTCACTTCGTCCAATTCGTCCATTTCCTCTACTTCGACATTTCCTCCAATTTGTCTAGTTCGTCCACTTTGTCCACTTCCTCCACTGCATCCACTTCGTCCACTTCGTCAACTTCGCCCACTTCCTGCACTTCCTCCACTTCCTGTACTTCGTCAACTTCGTCCACTTCGTCCAATTCGTCCACTTCTTCCACTTCGTCCAATTCGTCCACTTCGACCTCTTCCTCCACTTCCTCCACTTCCTCCACTTCCTTCACTTCCTCGACTTCGTCCACTTCCTCCACTTCCTCGACTTCGTCCACTTCCCCCACTTCGTCCACTTCCTCTACTTCTCCCACCTATTCAACTTCGTCCACTTCCTCCACTTCCTGCACTTTGTCCACTTCGTAAACTTCGTCCACTTCGCCCTCTTCCTTCACTTCCTTTACTTCCTTCACTTCATCCATTTCGTCTACCCGGACCACTTCGTCCAATTCATGCACTTCGTCCACTTCGTTCACTTCCTTCACTTCCTTCACTTCGTCCACCTCGTCCATTTCGTCCACTTCGACCACTTCCTACCCTTGATCCATGATGGAAAAACTTATGAACACCAAAATATGATGTCACAAACTTATTTTTCAATCGGCAAGTGTGACCGAATCGTTCAAGTAATAAACTTGGTCAGACCAAGTATCGTTCTTCCCAAAGGACTCACGGCCTAGTTTAGTTGTGTGGTTTATTGATTAGCTAAGACTTAAAGACGAAATATTTGGATTTTATATGCAAAAGACGAAAATTAAATATGTATGCATGAAGTTTTGATCAATGGCAAAAAGCAAAAGATAAACACTTTCAATGATATTAATGTATGAATATGTTGTTGGGGGTCAATTTCATCTTATCCACTCTCATATATTTTAGGAATTCAACACTCAAATCATCATTGTTAATGCCACTCTCTAAAGTACCTTTCTAGAAGGCTTCTCCCTAATCACGAGTTCATACAATTCCTAGCATTCCTAATGATCAGTTCATAAGTGCAGGAGCTTAACGACAACCAATATCATATTGGGAGAAATTCCCCGGATCTAGACTTCCCCGTACGTGCCCGTATCGACAAAACCAATAATCATGCATCGAATGAGTTAAACAATGCAAGCATTAAGCAAAGAGGAAAAACCCTAACTAATGATGAAAAGAAAGCATAAGTCTTAATTAAAAGATGTAAAAACAGATTCCATATATGAGAGTTTCACAAGATTACATTGATTCCCCAACAAACATACAGAGTTTAGTTCACCATATTCATGGTGAACCTAGATGAATTACAATGAAAGAATGAAAGAATAAACCCTAAAAAGGTGAAGAGGAAGCCTCAGCATCCAAGATCCTCCTTCAAAGGGGTGGAAGAGAGAGTGTTTGCTTCGTTCCAGCCAAAGATACCTAACCCTAGGAAACCCTAAAGCTTAAATACCATTCGTAAATTACAAAAACTTAGGTCCAAGCCCATTAAAGTGCCGCTCAGTGGTAAATTACCGCTCAGCGGTAAGTGCGTGTCTTGTTTTCTCCCCTCAGCGGCCATTTTGCCCCTCAGCGGATCTCCCGTGAGTGCCTGAGTGCCGCTCAGCGGTAAACTGCCGCTGAGCGGTGACTTCGGCTTCTCCTTTTGCACTTTTTGATGTCTTTTCTGATTTCATCTCTCTCCTTCTTCACTTCTTTCACCAAATTCACCTTAAAACCTGCACAAAAACACTAAAATCAAGCATAAACCTGTCCAGCTCTCTTATTTCTAAAAATATGAAGAAAGGCATGATTTCAAGCTAGTTTCTAAGTATAAAGGTTGCTTTTAGTATCAATTTTAAGCATGAAAATAACAGTTTTTCAACTGTTATCAATCCACTTCGTTCACTTCATCCAATTTGTCCACTTCCTCCACTGCGTCCATGATGAGAGGGTCGCACCTCCCAACAAAAGTTGTGCATATTAGAATGCAGTATAGTACTAGGAAGTGACTCCTAGGTCGTCTCTCAAGGACCAATTTGGGTTCAATCTCAGATCAACACGTAATGAGGGGGGGGTTTTGAAAATGTTTTTGTGAATGCAATTGAACTAAAAAAAAATTAAAATTAAACACAACCGAATATAAATAAAAGCATTAAAATGAAACTACAACAGATAAATATCCAAACACGATTCAAGCTGTAAAAATGCAACGCTCAAACTAGAACATTAAATACACAATGTTGTAACCTAAACATAAAATAAATAATTCATCACAGAAATGGCGAAAAAATAAATGCTTGAAGTTGTAAAATAAAATTTGTTGTGAACCATTTTTTTCTTCTGAGGCCGTGACACCACTTACGCATGCTACTGCCAAATGAGCTCTCCAAGCCAAATTAAATCAACTCCTCCTCTCCGTGTCACACAATCCCCTTTTGTAGACCGAAAACTTAAATATACAGTGCATGGACCAAATAAAAGCAATGCACGGAATGTTCACACTACTGTTAATTCAACTAAAATGAAATATGCTGCAACATTTTGTTTGGACCGTGTGCTACTCTTTCCAGCCGTGACTCTTCCATCCAGTAAAAACTCAAAACTTCTTCTCTCAAAATCAGCCACCATACTCAATACATCTACCCTATCTAATCACCTCTTCATTCTCCAACAATTGCTGCCAATTGTCCCATCACAAATTCATCACTGTGTGCATCTTTTTCATTGGATTAAAACTAATAAAAACTTCTAAAGAAAAAGAACGAAACGTGAGGTTGACGGCTCCCTTCACACATCCAGCCCCACTTAAATTCCCTTCACGTCTCCCAATGCTCCAATTTAATCACCGTGTGCACTCCCAACTCAACCGTACGCTTCTTGCTTCCAGCTCCACCTAATTACTTCTTCATTTCTCATTCACTTTCTCCATGCTTCTTGAATTACCGTGTCCTGCCTCCAGCTCTCCCATGTGCACATATTACTTCATCCTAATTGATTTCTCCTTTCTCAAATAAATTAAAGGATTACATTGCTATACTACTGCCAAACGTCCCATCATTCAATGTTTTTCCCTTAAAAGAAAATGAAGGCTGAATATGCTAAAAACAAACCCCATCCAGGCCGTGACACCTGTGTGCTCTCTGTCCGCGCTGCATCCCATCTCAATCCATCATGTGTGCCTCATTTTTAAAGAAAGAAAAAAAAATCCCTTGATGTGACCGTGCTCTTCATTTCTCCAATGAAAATTGAAAGTGATGAAAGATGTGCCTTGTGTGTGGCGGAACAAAATAAAGAAAACATTCACCAAACAATGTTGGCCGTGACAGCGTTGGAATCAAGAGGATAAAAGAATACTCAATGCTGCTGAATCCATTTTCATTCCATGAGAAAAACAACGTAAAAACTCTCCAAAAGCGTTCCAAACCAAAGCCCCCAAAAAGAAACCGAGCCGAGAGTGTCTGTCTCAAAATGTGTGGCGGCTGGTCTTTTTCTAAGGGCCGTGTGTCCTCTCTTTTTAGGGTAGGGTCCACACAATAAAACCCTAAGGTGCCAAGTCATTAATTTCTAATTTTTGGGTCTAATCTAATTTACCAAAAATTGACCCAAAATATAAAAGTTGATACAAAAAATTCTAAACTACTGAATTACATTTTAATTAATTCAACAATGTCTGTCTGGAGAGTCTTCAATTTATTTGGCACTCTTCCTGATGTCCCAAAATGTATTTCCGAAATTTTCCTGCACTTCAAGAATACACTTAATTAGCTCAGAAAACCCAAATTAGCACAATTACAAATTTTCGACCAAATTAAGCAAAATTCGGAAAACGATGAAATAACAAACAATTAAACACAATTCCCTGGTTTATTTAAGTGCAATAAACTAAATATAATTCAATAAATAACGACTCATCAGTCCACTTTGTCGACTTCGTCGACTTCGTCAACATCGTCAACTTCGTCCACTTCCTCCACTTCCTCCACTTCCTCTACTTCCTCTACTTCGTCCACCTTGTCCACTTCGTCCACTTCCACCACTTCGTCCTCTTCGTCCACTTCCTCCACTTCCTTCACTTCCTTCACTTCGTCCACTTCCTCCACTTCCTTCAATTCGTCCACTTTGTCTACTTCGTCAACTACCTCCACTTGCTCCACTTCCTCCACTTGCTCCACTTCCTCCACCTCCTACACTTCCTCTACTTCCTCAACTTCGTCCACTTCGTCAACTTCGTCCACTTCCTCGACTGCCTCCACTTCGTCAACTTCGTCCATTCCTCCCCTTTGACCACTTCGTCCACTTCGTCGAATTCGTCCACTTCCCCCACTAAGTCCACTTCCTCCACTTCCTACACTTCTTCCACTTCGTCCACTTCGTTTACTTCGTCCACTTCGTCCCCTTCGTCCACTTCGTCCACTTCGTCAACTTCCTCCACTTCCTCCACTTCCTCCACTTAGTCAACTTCGTGCACTTCCTTCGCTTCGTCCACTTCGCCCACTTCGACCACTTCCTTCACATCCTCCACTTCCTCCACTTCCTCCACTTCATTGACTTCCTCCACTTCCTCCACTTCGTCCACTTCCTCAACTTCGTCCACTTCCCCCACTTCGTCCACTTCCTCTACTTCGTCCACTTTGTCAACTTCATCCATTTCCTCCAGTTCGTCCACTTCGTAAACGTCGTCCACTTCCTTCACTTCGTCCACTTCGTCCATTTCGTCCACTTCGACCACTTCCTCCACTTCGTCCATTTCGTCCACTTAGTCCACTTCCTTCACCACCTTCACTTCCTTCACTTCGTCCATTTCGTCCACCTCGACCACGTCCTCCACTTGCTCCACTTCGTTCTCTTCATCCACTCTGTAAACTTCCTCCACTGCGTCCACTTTGTCAACTTCGTCCACTTCCTCCACTTCCTCCAATTCCTCCACTTCCTCTACTTCCTCTACTTCGTCCACTTTGTCCACTTTGTCCACTTCCTCCACTTCGTCCACTTTGTCCACTTCCTCCACTTCCTCCACATCCTTCACTTCCTCCACTTCCTCTACTTCCTTCACTTGGTCAACTACCTGCACTTCGTCCACTTCCTCCACTTACTCAACTTTGTCCACTTCGTCCATTTCCTCCAATTCGTCCACTTTGTCAACTTCGTCCATTCCTCCACTTCCTCCGGGTCCTCCAGTTCCACCACCTCCTCCACTTCCTCCACTTCCTCCACTTCGTCCTCTGCGTCCATTTCCTCCACTTCCTCCACTGCGTCCACTTTGTCAACTTCGTCCACTTCGTCAACTTCGTCCACTTTCTCCACTTCCTCCACCTCCTCCACTTCCTCCACTTCCTCTACTTCGTCGACTTTGTCCACTTCCTCCACTTCGTTCACTTCGTCCACTTCCTCCACTTCCTCCATTTCCTCCACTTCCTTCACTTCCTCCACTTCCTCCACTTTCTTCACTTCCTCCACTTTGTCAACTACCTCCACTTCCTCCACTTTTTCCACTTCCTACACTTCCTCAACTTCGTCCACTTCGTCCACTTCCTCCACCTCGTCAACTTCGTCCATTCCTCCACTTCCTTCGCGTCCTCTAGTTACTCCACTTCCTTCACTTTATCCACTTCCTCTACTTCGTCAATTTCATCTACCTCGACCACTTCGACCACTTAATCCAATTCGTCCACTTCCTCCAATTCGTCCACTTCCTCCACTAAGTCCACTTCCTCCACTTCCTCCACTTCCTCTAGTTCCTCTACTTTGTCCACTTCGTCCATTTCGTCCACTTCGACCACTTCCTCCACTTCCTCCAATTCGTTCACTTCATCCACTTTGTCCACTTCCTCTAGTGCGTCCACTTTGTCAACTTCGTCCACTTCGTCAACTTCGTCCACTTCGTCCACTTCCTCCACTTCATCCACTTCCTCCACTTCCTCTACTTCGTCCACTTTCTTCTCTTCAACCATTTCATCCATTTCGTCCACTTCGTCCACTTCCTTCACTTCCTTCACTTCCTTCACTTCCTCCACTTCCTCGACTTCCTCTACTTCGTCAACTAACTCCACTTCGTCCACTTCCACCACATCGTCCACTTCCTCCAGTTGCTCCACTTCCTCTACTTCGTCCACTTCCTCAACTTTGTCCACTTCCTCCACTTTCTCCACTTTGTCCACTTCTTCCACTTCGTCAACTTCGTCCATTCCTCTACTTCCTCTGCTTCCTCTAGTTCCTCCACTTCGTCCACTTCATCCACTTCATCCGCTTTGTCCACTTCGTCAACTTTGTCCACTTCGTTCACTTCCTTCACTTTGTCAACTTCGTCCACTTCGTCCACTTCCTTCACTTCATTCACTTCCTTTACGTCCTCCACTACGTTCACTTCGTCCACTTCCCCCACTTCGTCCACTTCCCCAACTTCATCCATTTCGTCCACTTCCTCTACTACGTCCACTTTGTCAACTTCGTCCACTTCCTCCACTTCCTTCACTTCCTCCACTTCCTCCACCTTCTCCACTTCGTAAACTTTGTCCACTTCGTGCACTTCCTTCACTTCCTTCACTTCCTTCACTTCGTCCATTTCGTCCACTTCGACCACTTCCTCCACTTTGTCCATTTCGTCCAGTTCCTCCACTTTGTCCACTTCCACCACTTCGTCCACTTCCTCCATTTCATCCATTTCCTCCACTTTTCCTCCACTTCGTCCACTTCGCCCACTTCGTCCAGTTCGTCAACTTCCTCAACTTCCTCCACTTCCTTCTCTTCCTCCACCTCCTCCACTTCCTCCACTTATTTAACTACCTCCACTTCCTCCACTTCCTCCACTTCCTCCACTTCCTCCACTTTGTCAACCTCGTCCACTTCCTTCACTTTGTCCACTTCCTCCACTTCCTCCATTTCGTCAATTTCGTCTACCTCGACCACTTTGACCACTTCGTCCACTTCGTCCAATTCGTCCACATCCTCCACTCCCTCCACTTCGTCCACTTCGTCCTCTTCCTCCACTTCGTCCACTTCCTCCACTAAGTCTACTTCGTCCACTTCCTCCACTTCCTACACTTCTTCCACTTCGTCCACTTCGTCAATTTCGTCCACTTCGGCCACTTCGTCCACTTTGTCCACTTTGTCAACTTCCTCCACTTCGTCCACTTCCTCTAGTTCCTCTACTTCGTCCACTTCCTCCACTTCCTCTAGTTCCTCCACATTGTCCACTTCCTCCACTTCCTCAACTTCGTCCACTTCCTCAACTTTGTCCACTTCGTCCACTTCCTCCCCTTTGTCCACTTCTTCCACTTCGTAAACTTCGTCCATTCCTCCACTTCCTCTGCTTCCTCAAGTTCCTCCACTTCCTTCACTTTGTCCACTTCCTCAACTTCGTCAATTTCTCCTACCTCGACCACTTCGAACACTTCCTCCAATTCGTCCACTTCCTCCACTTCCTACACTTCGTTCACTTCCTTCACTTCGTCTACTTCGTCCACTTCCTCCACTTTGTCCACTTTGTCAACTTTGTCCACTTCGTCCACTTCCTCCACTTCTGCTACTTCGTCCATTTTGTCCACGTCGTCCAATTCCTCCACTTCGTCCACTTCCTCCACCACGACCACTTTGTCCAATTCGTCCACTTCCTCCACCTCCTCCACTTCCTTCTCTTCGTCCAGTTCCTCCACTTTGTCCACTTCATCCACTGCGACCACTTCATCCACTTCGACTACTTCGTCCACTTCCTCCACTTTGTCCACTTGCACCACTTCGTCCACTTCCTCCATCTCCTCCATTTCCTCCACTTTTCCTCCACTTCGTCCACTTCGCCCACTTCGTCCACTTCGTCCAGTTCGTCAACTTCCTCCACTTCCTTCACTTCCTCCACATCCTCCACTTCCTCCACTTATTTAACTACCTCCACTTCGTCCACTTCCTCCACTTCCTCCACTTTGTCAACTTTGTCCACTTCCTTCACTTTGTCCACTTCCTCCACTTCCTCCATTTCGTCAATTTCGTCTACCTCTACCACTTTGACCACTTCGTCCAATTCGTCCACATCCTCCACTCCCTCCACTTCGTCCACTTCGTCCAGTTCGTCCACTTCGTCCACTTCGTCCACTTCGTCCACTTCGACCACATCGACCACTTCGTCCAATTCGTCCACTTCCTCCACTTCCTCCACTTCCTCCACTTCGTCCACTTCCTCCACTACAGCCACGTCCTCCGCTTCGTCCATTTCCTCCATTTTGTCCACTTCCTCATCTTCGTCCACTTCCTCCGTTTCCTCCACTCTTCCTCCACTTTCCCTCCACTTCGTCCCATTCCTCCACTTCGTTCACTTCCTACACTTCGTCCACTTCCTCCACTTCCTCCACTTCGTCCACTTCCTCCACTTCGCCAACTTCGTCCACTTCGCCAACTTCGTCCACTTCCTCCACTTCGTCCACTTTCTCCACTTCCTCCACTTTGTCAATTTCGTCCACTTCGTCAACTTCCTCCACTTCCTCCACTTCCTCCACGTCCTCAACTTCCTCTACTTAATCCACTTTGTCCACTTTGCCCACTTCCTCCAATTCGTCCACTTCCTCCACTTCCTTCACCTCCTGCATTTCCTCCACTTCCTCCACTTCCTTCACTTCGTTCACTTTGACCATTTCCTCCACTTTTCCTCTGCTTCGCCACTTCATCCACTTTGTCCACTTCCTACACTTCGTCCACTTCGTCCATTTCATTCACTTCGTCAACTTCGTCCACTTCGTCCGCTTCCTCCACTTCGTCCACTTCCTCCACTTCGTCCACTTTGTCCACTTCATCAACTTTGTCCACTTCCTCCAGTTCCTCTACTTCGTCCACTTTGTCCACGTCGTCCACTTCCTCCACTTAGTCCACTTCGTCCACTACGACCACTTCGTCCAATTCGTCCACTTCCTCCACCTTCTCCACTTCCTTCTCTTCGTCTGGTTCCTCCACTTTTTCCACTTCGACCACTTCGTCCACATCGACCACTTCGTCCACTTCCTCCACTTTGTCAAGTTCCACCACTTCGTCCACTTCCTCCATTTCCTCCATTTCGTCCACTTATCCTCCACTTCGTCCAGTTCGTCCACTTCGCCCACTTCGTCCACTTCGTCCAGTTCGTCAACTTCCTCAACTTCTTCCACTTCCTCCACTTCCTCCACTTATTTAACTACCTCCACTTCGTCCACTTCCGCCACTTCCTCCACTTTGTCAACTTCGTCCACTTCCTTCACTTTGTCCACTTCCTCCACTTCCTACATTTCGTCAATTTCGTCTACCTCGACCACTTCGACCACTTCGTCTAATTCGTCCACATCCTCCACTTCCTCTACTTCGTCCACGTTGTCCACTGCGTCCACTAAGACCACTTCGTCCAATTCATCCACTTCGTCCACTTCCTCCACTTCGTCCACTTCGTCCACTTCCTCCACTTCGTCCACTTCAGCCACTTCCTCCGCTTCGTCCATTTCCTTCACTTTGTCCACTTCCTCCTCTTCGTCCACTTCCTCCATTTCCTCCACTTTTGCTCCACTTTCCCTCCACTTCGTCCACCTTGTCAAATTCCTCCACTTCGTCCACTTCGTCCACTTTGTCCAATTCGTCCACTTCGTCCACATCGCCAACTTTGTCCACTTCCTCCACTTCGTCCACTTCCTCCACTTTGTCAATTTCGTCCACTTCGTAAACTTCCTCCACTTGCTCCACTTCCTCCACGTCCTCATCTTCCTCTACTTAATCCACTTTGTCCACTTCGTCCACTTTGACCACTTCCTCCAGTTCGTCCACTTCCTCCACTTCCTCCACTTCCTCCACTTCCTTCACTTCGTCCACTTCGTCCACTTCCTCAACTTCGTCCACTTCGACCACTTCCTCCACTTTGTCCACTTCCTCCATTTCTTCCAATTCCTCCACCTCTTGCATTTCCTCCACTTCCTCCACTTCGTTCACTTCGTCCACTTTGTCCATTTCCTCCACTTTTTGTGGACAAGTTTATGCTTGATTTCAGTGTTTTTGTGCAGGTTTTAAGGTGAATTTAGTGAAAGAAGTGAAGAAGGAGAGAGTTGAAAGTGAATTTAATGGTTTTGTGCAAGATTCCCTTTATTTTGTAGGCTAATTGAATGATTTGAAAGAAGAATTGAAGTACCGAATGATTGGAGTGCTGAAAAGTCAACCAGAAACCAGAAAAGTCAACCAATCAACCAGAAAAGTCAACCAATCAACCAAAAAAGTCAACCAGTCAACCAGAATACGAAAAAAGTCAACCAGACGAGTTTTGGGCCAGTTTTATGCGATTTTATGATCTGTTTGGGCCTGGACCCGTTTTCAATTATTTTTATGTCCTATTTAAAGACCTAGATGTCTTAGGGTTGGTATCTTTGGCAGAAACGAAGCAAACACTCTCTTCTCCACCCCTTTGAAGGAGGATCTTGGATGCTCAGGCTACCTCTTCACCTTTCTAGGGTTTTATCCTTCATTCTTTCATTATTGTTCATCTAGGTTCACCATGAATATGGTGAACTAAACCTTGTATGTTAGTTGGGGAATCAATGTAATCTTTTGAAGCTCTCATATATGGAATTTGTGCTTGCATCTTAATCTAAGATTTATGCTTTCCTTCATCATTAGTTAGGGTTTTTCCTCTTTGCTTAATGCTTGCTTTGTTTAACTCATTCAATGCATGATTATTGATTTTGTCGATACGGGAACGTACGGGGAAGTCTAGATCCGGGGAATCTCTCCCAATATTATATTGGTTGTCGTTAAGCTCCTGTGCTAAAAGAACTAATTACTAGGAATGCTAGGAATCGTATGAACTCGTAATTGGGGATAGGCCTTGATGCATCAAGGAGGATGCATAGGAACAAATCCGTGAGATTGGAGGAAGCAACCAGCTCTGCTGCACCCAAAGAATCAATGGAACAGTAACGGAAAGCATTGTTCAGTGCTGGAGAAATTGTAGCAGAGAAGGCTCTCGGTTTTGGCTGTATTGTATGAGATGTTGGCAGCGGATTGAAGTGATTAGGGTGAGATGAAGTGGAAGTTGGCTTGAGGGAATGGTAGGCTATCTCAGGCGGCTTCCACAATGGAAGAAGATAGCAATGGAAGAGCAAGCAAATAGAGAGGACTTTCGGATGAGAGGAAATTACAAAGTGCAAAATTCATCTTCTATAAATTTCCAAAAGTGAAATACATGCTTATCCCAGGAGATTAAATAGCTAAATCTCAAGTCAATGCAATGCAATGCATGTGAGGTAAGGAGATCCACAAAATACGGATCAAGTGCCACCTCACCCACATGTGCAAAGTGTGATGGCTTTCTAGAAGCCATATTATTCACGTGGCTTATTACATAGGCGCATAAGTGGAATTAAAATAAGCTAATACTACCCCTTAGGCTACTATGCGCACACCCCCCCATGTGCCAAAGTCCACTTTTACCCTTCTCAATGTTTTGGCATCTTAAAAGCATCTTCTAGGTCTCCAATCTTCCATCCAAAGATAGCAAAGAGGGTTTGGCCTTTGGAAGAGTACTCATCTTGTAGCTTCTTGATCATCCCTCTTGTGATAGGCCCAATGGTGCTAGGCCTTCTTGTATCATCCCCTCCCTCTTGAGAGGGATTTGCCCTCAAATCCATAGGGTCTTCATCTTCACTTGCATAACTAATTAGCCTTGGTCCCCGCGTATCATCCCCTCCCCCTTGGAAAGGATTTGTCCTCAAATCTGATGGTGCTTTTGAAGACTTATTTTTGTTAGCTTCATAAGGGTTCCTCCTGGGTCAAATATCCATCTGCAATAAGCATCAAACATATCTCTAATTAGTTTTCTTTGACCCAATAAGATATATAAAAGAATATGTGTAGAAGAAGGTTTCCAAATTTTAAAATTTTTAATTTTAATATAACAAAGAAACCTTTCTTCATTTGAAATTTTATTTGTATCTTGAGTTATTGGTAACCATAAAGGTAACCATAACCCAAGTTGGAACTTTGCATGTGTTGAAAGTGATAACATTTTTAAAGATGGAGTGGCCAATTCTTTGAAAGAAAAGTGAAATTTGGAAAATTCAAATATAAATGGATAAAAGTGAGAGGATAGAAAACCTCCCCTTAAGAGTTTAACTTCTAATGTAGGAGGAGATGTTGCCCTTAGTTGCTTTGGTTTCTTTTCTTCCATTTCTATCCTTTCAACTTCTTCCTTTTCTCTTCTAAGTGTTTCTTTTCTCTCTTTCTCTCTTCTTTTCTCTTCTTCTCTTTCTTCCTCATCTCTTCTCTCTCTTTCTTCCTCTTTTCTTTTATTTCGTTCTTCCTCTTCTCTTCTCTCATTTTCTCTTCTCTCTATTTCTCTTTTCTCTCTTACTTCTTGCTTTTGTTTTTCTCTTTTTAATCTCTCAATTCTATGTTTGCTTGTCTCTTCCCATAGCCTCCTAAGTTTTTCTAGAAACTCACTTTCCCTACGGGAGAACCCACTTAAATTTTGAATGAATGACTCACCTTCTCTAATAAGCTCTCTCATAAGTTCTAAGTTTCTTTCAATTTCTCGAGGCACAAATTTTCTTCTCATACAAGCTTTCAATTCATTCCAATCATGAATGGGATATTTTCTACCCATCGTAACATGGTATTGCCTATCATCCCACCACTCTCTTGCATGCTTTTTAAAACTAGAAGTGTAAAGATTAAGAATATAAGATTCATTATCTCTAGAATAGAAGGATTCATATTTACTTTTTCTCACCATGAATGAATGCATGTCATTAATTTCCTTTTCCCAAGCTAGGTATGTTAATGCACCAATATCATCACCAAAGAATGGAATATTTTCACTAGCTTGTTTATACAAATCATCTTCAATCCTATCAAATTCATAAGATGAACAAGACTTCCTTCTAGCTTTATCATGTTCTCTTTTGATGCCTTTGTAACTAAGTTGCTTATCAAAATTAAAATTCCTAGAAGACCTATATGAATAACAAGACATCTTTGTTTCTAAAAGTTTTTCTAGTGTAAAAGATATACAAGATTCACACTTAAACAAGTCCCAGGTAAGAGAGGTGAGTCATGAAGACTGCTTAAGTACCAAGTCTTACCTTGCCAGAAATGTCTTAGGTTACTACTAGTTATCCTTTAAACTAAAATCACTCTTAAATCCACTTAAGTCTTAAAGACAACAAAGAAAAACACAAAGCAAAGAAAGGACACAACCTAAACTCTAAATTCGGACCCCTAAGAGAGCTTCCTATTCGCACAAGATATATGCTATCTAGGCGAGAATTGGAAAAGCAATTAAAGTGAGGTCTCCTAGGTGAGGCTTAGACTTTGGATCTAAGACACACTCACCGACTACTCAATGTTAGGTTGTGAGACTTCTTTGAGTCTAGTTACAAATGAGGGAAGAGCACTTGTGAACTCTAGCACCTCACTTGCTTGGATTTGGAACTTACAACCAAAGAAACCAAAGGAAATTACAAAAGAAATTTGGTAAATTGTAAGAAAAGAAAAAAAAAGGCGAATTGGCTAAGGGAAAGATGTGTGCAGCTTTGGCTTCTAATGGGAGGGTCGCACCTCCCACAGAAGTTGTGCATAAAAGAATGCAGTATAGTACTAGGACGTGACTCCTAGGTCGTCTCTCAAGGACCAAATTTGGTTCAAATCTCAGGTCAAACACAGAGTGGGGGGTTTGAAAGTGTTTTTGTGATTCGAAAAAAAACTGGAAATTAAAGACAACCAAAAATAATTGAAAGCATTGAAGTAAATTAAAATATTAAACAGAATAATGCAATAGATAATAAAGAAACACGTGGTGTGCTATTCCAATGCAACACTCAAGCTAAAACATTAAATGGACAATGCAACAGTAAAACTTAGAATCACAGTGAATGCAAGAAAGTAAAATTTAGGATTAACCATGCTAAATAGCTCAACAGTGTACTCACAAAATAAGACAATAAAAAATTACAGTGGCAAGAAACAAAGAAAGTAACGCATAAATAGGAAATCTGAAATTTAAATGCAAGAATTGTAACAAACAAAAATCATAACCGCAATTTAAAAATCTCTGCAAAAGAAAAGAAATGAATGTGTTTAAACTAAGATAAATATTCCAGCCAAGAAGTCAAATTAAATTCTCTGGACATCACTGTCCATGTGCATCCACTTCTTACTCCCATAATGTGTGTTTTCACCAAATCCAAAAGTAAATTCCACCGTGAAGCATTTTCTCCCTTCTAGGTGGTGACACATCCTCTTAAATCCACGCGTCCAAGAAGAATCCAGCATGTGAACTTCTTCTTGTCCGTAACACCCCTGCACCCTCTTCTCCAATCAACATGCACCGTTGCATACTATAAAACAGAACCAAATCTGCACCTCCTTGGTTCAAGTGTTCCAGCTGCGTGACACCTCCAGCTTCAATGCTTCCTCTAAGAATAAATTCATCTTCTAATTTCAGTGGCTGCTCCAACGCATTACCGCTTCATTCTCCATCCAGCTGCCCATTCCTTTAGCACGTCCCATCTCCTATATTCCTTCACGTGGGCATCAAACGGCTTGGACACCACTTCACTTCTTCCTTCAATTAAGGTTTCTCCTCCTTATTCCATTCAGTCGTACCGTGACAAGACTCTGCTTCCAACCATCACCGTTCCATTTCTCTCTCTCCGTGGCAATCTACTTGCTCCATGCTTATTTCAATCACCGTGTTGCTTCCAAAACGTAACATCGAATGCTTCATTCTCCTAGAAAATAAATCAATGCCTCTCCTTCCTTTCTCCAACTCCATGTATGCGTGCACACCATTCTGCAATTCCAACATCCATTTCTTTAAAGAAAAAGCAAACCGAGAGCTCCTGGATAACGCATCACTTCTCCCTACCGTGACAGCATCAAGCAACAGCGCATAAAAACCGTGAATGCACCAAGCTTAAATCAAAGCTAGCTTTCATAATAAAAATTAAACAGGGATTGCACATGAATCCAGCGCTTGCAAAAAGGAAATGGAAAAATTCAAAGTGTGCTTTTCATTCATGCTGAAAATGTTCAAAAGCCAAAAAACTTAGAACCAAAACCGAGAGTGTAAAAAGTGCCAAAATGTGTGGCGGCTGGGCACCTCTCTAAGGACGTGTGTCCTCCCTTTAATAGGGATGGGGTCCACACAATAAAACCCTAGGTCCAAGTCACTAACTTCTAATTTTTGGGTCTAATCTAATTTACCAAAAATTGACCCAAAATATAAGAGTTGATACAGAAATTCTAAACTACTGAATTACAATTTAATTAATTCTAAAATGTCTGTGTGGAGAGTCTTGAATTTATTTGGCATTCTTCCTGATGTCCCAAAATGTATTTCCAAAATTTTCCTACACTTCAAAAATGCACTTAATCAGCTCAGAAAACCCTAATTAGCGCAATTACAAATTTCTGACCAAATTAAGCACAATTCGGAAAACGGGGAAATAACAAACAATTAAACGCAATTCCCTGGTCTATTTAAGTGCAATAAACTAAATATAATTCAAGAAATAACGACTCATCAGCTTCTCAAAAACAAAGATTGAACTATGGTTAATTCACACCAATCCTCTCAGCTGCAAGTGATCACTCAAGAACGCAACTCTACAGCAACAATTCTGCTGGTTGCTGTCTCGGCACTTGCTGCAGCACACTTTGGAAGTGCAGAATTGTCACGGGTTTCCCATCCAAAGTACCATCTTCTTGTCTTTGCTCCTCTTCATTGAACCTTCTTTGATGCTTCCAATTGTGATACACCTTCTGAGGTATAAACCACCTACCCAACAAGCCAATTAATCACTGAAAATATCACCTCAAGTGCTGTAATTTTTCACAACCAAAAGACAGCAACACCAGGAAATTTTTCAAACAGTTGGTGTGCAGAATGTAGAAAAAAAATCGAAAATCAAGCAATGAAAGGGTTTTCAAACACGGTGGCACCTCAAATAGATCCTAAGAATGGTTCTAGATCAGATTTAAAACACAAGAAAAGACTTTAGATCAGAATCACACACGAATTGGCTATGCATTGAAAATTGACAAAACTGTTTGATGAAATGCCTGAATGAGTTGCACCAGATTTCTGCACCAGATTTTAACAGCAACAATACTATACACTTCAAACTTTCGAAATTGATGATGCAATGGTCCTAAGTGCCTTTTAACGTATGTAATATCTCTTTTGAATTGTTATCTTGATATTTTAAATGGACCATGGCTTTTACTGCATCTAAACGTGATGAATCAAGCAAAGTAATGCAGTGCAGAAATTGACAAAAACCAGCACAGTTTCTCGGCAGAGTCAATTTTCAATGCAGGAAAATATACCAAATGAATAGTACTGCGCCTAGTTATTTTCCAATGATTCAAACATGTTTTGATGATGATTTATGACTTGTTGGAACTAATTGGATGCATCAAAACTATATAAAACAGAAAGTCACTACTGCAGTACCAGATTTCAGCTAAATTTAACAACTAGCATGGTCAAATTTTGATTCAAAAGCAATTCTGATTTGAAAACAGCAAAGAGGAGTTAGAAATGGTATTTGAAAGTTGCACAAATGCAGAAATTCAGTGTTGAGGATGGTTAGCAATGATCTAATACTAACCACACACAATTAGGCAGAATTTACTCAAGGAAAACACATGCATCTCGACCAAATGCTTGGACACTCTTGCCACATGACAAACTATTTGGAGTCAACTCATTTCATCTTCCAAATGGTTCATACAATGGATCAATCAACTGCTGTTCAATAGAACAGTAAATGACCATAAGAACAGTGGCAATGCAGCAACAAAAAAAAACAGAAACTGAAATTCTGTCAGATTTGAACAACCAGCACAGATTTGAGTTTGAATGGTAGATCTAAACACCTGAGCTCATTTCTGAAGTATTCATTGCTCTTAATTGGTGTAGCCACATTCAAACAACTCAGATTTTTGGTAAAACTTGGTTGAAAAACCAGATTTGATAACAAAAACAGCAAAGTAACTAACAAGACTTAAGACAAAACCGGAAATGATGTTTAAATGGTAAAATAGACTCAAACAATCAATAACAGCCAAATAAAATGAAGGAAAACTCAAGCAAAGACAGCTAGTAGCCAATGAAATTAAGAGTAGATCCTAAACACAGCAATAATTGATGAAAAACAGTGCAGAATTTTCAGAAAACATCATGAACAACCAGGAAATTTTGACAGCAAAGAAATGGAAGAAATTTGGACTTATCTCACGGTTCTAACTTGAACCTAGGCTCATGATACCACTTGATGCATCAAGGAGGATGCATAGGAACAGATCCGTGAGATTGGAGGAAGCAACCAGCTCGGCTGCACCCAAAGAATCAATGGAACAGTAACGGAAAGCATTGTTCAGTGCTGGAGAAATTGTAGCAGAGAAGGCTCTCGGTTTTGGCTGTATTGTATGAGATGTTGGCAGCGGATTGAAGTGATTAGGGTGAGATGAAGTGGAAGTTGGCTTGAGGGAATGGTAGGCTATCTCAGGCGGCTTCCACAATGGAAGAAGATAGCAATGGAAGAGCAAGCAAATAGAGAGGACTTTCGGATGAGAGGAAATTGCAAAGTGCAAAATTCATCTTCTATAAATTTCCAAAAGTGAAATACATGCTTATCCCAGGAGATTACATAGCTAAATCTCAAGTCAATGCAATGCAATGCATGTGAGGTAAGGAGATCCACAAAATACGGATCAAGTGCCACCTCACCCACATGTGCAAAGTGTGATGGCTTTCTAGAAGCCATATTATTCACGTGGCTTATTACATAGGCGCATAAGTGGAATTAAAATAAGCTAATACTACCCCTTAGGCTACTATGCGCACACCCCCCCCATGTGCCAAAGTCCACTTTTACCCTTCTCCATGTTTTGGCATCTTAAAAGCATCTTCTAGGTCTCCAATCTTCCATCCAAAGATAGCAAAGAGGGTTTGGCCTTTGGAAGAGTACTCATCTTGTAGCTTCTTGATCATCCCTCTTATGATAGGCCCAATGGTGCTAGGCCTTCTTGTATCAGGCCTTCTTGACAAGGTAATTTAGAGAGTGGCATTAACAATGATCACTTGAATGTTGAATTCCTAAAATATATGAGAGTGGATAAGATGAAATTGACCCCCAACAACATATTCATCTATATATTTCATTGAAAGTGCTTGTCTTTTGCTTTTGCCATTGATCAAAACCTCATGCATACATGTTTATTTTCGTCCTTTGCATAATACAATCCAATTATTTTGTTCTTAAGTCTTAGCTAATCAACGAATCACATAACTAAACTAGGCCGTGAGTCCTTTGGGAGAACGATACTTGGTCTTACCAAGTTTATTACTTGAAACGATTCGGTCATACTTGCCGATTGTAAAACAAGTTTGTGACATCATATTTTGGTGATCATAAATGTGTCCATCAAGTTTTTGGCGCCGTTGCCGGGGACTCGTGGTTTAACTGGTTAATTTGTGTGATTATTGATTATCTTTAACTTTAATTTTGAATTTCTGTTTTTATTTTCTGTTTCTATTTTTTCGATTTTTATTTTATCTTATTTGATTTTATTTTATTTTATTTTATTTGATTTGATTAGATTAGAATTTATTTTATTTTATTTTATTCTATCTTATTTTATTTTATCTTCTGAATCTTTTATCTTCTCCTATATCTTTTTGTGATAACAAATATTTTCTAGGGTTTTGTTTTCTTGTGTATGCAGGAAACAATTAGAACAAGGAGCAAGAAAACAACAGAACCTCTGCTTTAAGGTCTAGACGAGAGTAGACGGAGGAGAAGAATCCGAACATCTAGAGAACTTTTCCCTTCTCTAGAAACTCTCTTACAATCATCACCACAAGGTTCTGTTCATAGCACAGAAAATATGGAGAACAACAATGTTAGAAGAACTCTTGCTGACTACACCAATATAGCTGGACCTCAACACTTTAACAGTATAGCTAGACCTAGAGTCAATGTAGCTAATATGGAGGTCAAACCAACACTGATTCAACTGGTGAAAAGCAACCAATTCAATGGGTTATCTCATGAAAGCCCATATGAGCACCTCACTACCTTCAATGAGATTTGCAACACAGTCAAGATTAATGGGGTGCCAGACGAAGCTATCAAACTTAGCTTGTTTCCTTTCTCATTGGGAGGCAATGCTAAGCTTTTGTTGAATTCTTTCCCAGAAGAAAGTTTCACAGAGTGGGAAGCAATGGTCACAAAATTTTTAAACAAGTACTTCCCACAATCTAAGGTGACAAAAGGCAAGCAAGAGATTTCTTCATTTAAACAGGGCATGGAAGAATCACTAGGGCATGCATGGGACAGGTATAAAAGCTTGCTAAGAAAAACACCCACGCATGGCTTTGAAGATCAGGAAGTAGTCTTAACTTTCCTTGGAGGGCTTGGTTCACAAACCAAGATGATGTTGGATGCCTCAACAGGAGGCAATATTAAATGGAAAACTCCAGAGGAAGCAACAGAGATTATAGAAAACATGGCTACTAGTGATAATGAGCTACACAGTGAGAAAGGAGCTCCATTGCAAAAAGGAGTTCTCCAATTACAGACACATGATGCCCTGCTAGCTCAAAACAAAATTCTAACTCAACAGCTGGAGACTCTGACTAAAACTCTTGCACAATTACCCAAAGAATTGAAAACTGCTACACAGGTACAATCCCAGTTGTGCGAATTGTGTGGAGGCGACCATATCAATGGTCAATGTGCCTTTCCAGTTGAAGCCGTAGAGGATGTAAACTACATGACCAATCAGTACCGTCAAGGAAGCTACAATCAGGGGTGGAAACCACACCCAAGTATTAGTCAAGGGCAAACTGGGCAAGCTGGTCAATATAATAAGCAGCAGCAGCAACCCACCTTATGGCAATAGTTATCTATGCTTAATGAAAGGTCCATGAGGATGGAGGAAACTCTCAACAATTTCATACAAAAGACTGAGTCTACACAGAAGAGCACTGAAGCTGCTATCAAAAATTTGGAGACTCAGATGGGGCAGATCACCAAACAGGTGGAAGAAAGGCCAAATAGAAATTTTGGGGCTAATACTGAGGTTAACCCCAGAGAAGAGTGCAAGGTGGTAGAGAGTGTTGATGATGAGAAAGTTGAGTTAGAAACAGAAGAGAGAAGAGAAATAGAGAGCAATAACACTTTTCCTTTTCCAATCCATCAATGGAAACAACTAGACTTCACAGAATTATTCAACATGGTAGATAATGATGCACCTTGGGAACAGATTCTGCAAAAGATTACGGTTTACACTAAATCTAATGAAGAAATCTCTACAAAGAAGAGACGTAGAGATGATGAGGCAAAGGAGTGTATAACTGTTAAAAAAGAGCCATTCCCTCCTAAAGCAACAGACCCAGGCAGTTTTTCTATCCCTTGTACCATAGGGAAGAAAAGGGTGAAGAAAGCTCTTCTTGATTTAGGTTCAAGTGTTAACTTTATACCTTACTCTTTACTGGAGCAAATCGGCAATGTTAATGTGAAACCTGTAAAGGTTAATCTAGTAATGGCCGATGGATCTTCAAAGGAGCCATGTGGGATTGCAGAGGACATTATAATTTGTGTTGGCAAACTTCAGTTCTTGGTAGACTTTGTGGTGATGAAGATGGAGACAGAGAAGATACCTATCATACTTGGAAGACCGTTTATGAAAACGGCCAGAGCTATCATTGATGTAAATGAAGGTATAGTGGTGCTTCAGGATCGAGAGGAGAGAGTGGTTGTAGACGTCTTCAAGGATGAGACGCAAGCACAAGAGGAAGAAGCTAGTTATAAAGCTGCATTTCAAGATGCACACATGACTAGCCATAAAGATGAAAAGCCCAAGGTTGCAGGTAACCATTGTTTGTTGTTTCAGGTACACAAGGAAGAAAATATTGGAAGAGGAGGAGAAATTCCTGATGACTGGGAGAAAAGAAGACCCCAACTTGGCACACCTGTAAGAATCAAGAACAAGTTGTGGGTTGTGAAGGACTTTAAAGAGAAGGCGATGATAGAGATAGAGTTTCCACATTCTAGAAGGACCAAAATAGTTCACAGGAAACAGCTGAGGAGTTGGTGGGATGACAACATCAACTATAAAGCAGGAACTTGAGCTTACTGGGTCAAGCTAATGACGTTAAAAGAGCGCTTGCTGGGAGGCAACCCAGTGATTTTAGAACTTTTAAATTTTACTTGGGTTTGTAATCTTTAAATCTGTTGAACATTATATTGCTGAACATAGCATCTACTGAAGGATGCTAGTTAGATAAAGCATCTACTGAAGGATGCTAAGTGGTAACACCTACTGATGGGTGTTGGTGAGATTTTAAACACCTACTGATGGGTGTTGGTGGATTTTGGGTCAGGCTCGTGACGTTAAACAAGCGCTACCTGGGAGGCAACCCAGTTGATTGATTGTTTTTGTTTGTTTTATTTTAGTTAGGGTTTGCATAAGTATTTTAAACATTGAATTGCAGGGAACCAGTGAGGGGCATGTCTAGGAGGCACGTAGGTTAAGAAAAGAAGGAGAAGAGCACTTCACGAAAGTGCCGCTGAGCGGCAATTTACCGCTGAGCGGTACTCTCGCAGATGGGCTTTAGTTTCCCCTTAGCGGGACCCGAGCCCATTAGGGTATTTTTATACCCTAAGCTGCGCATATGCTCATACTCTCAGGTTCTTCTCTGCACAAACACTCCCACATACCTTCTCCAAGGTTTTCCACATCTTTTCCCTCATCCCTCTTTAGAAAATCTCCCTTCCACTCACTTGCTCACTAGTTTTCCATCTAAGTTTGGGGTTGGGAGAGAGCATCATTGAAGGGGCTGATTTCTTCATTGTGGTTTACTAATGCTTAACAATGTATCTTTTGGTTTTGTGAATTATGTTTGATGCAGGGATGGCCTCCTCATCAGGCAAAAAGAATCAAGACTATAAGATCCAAGAAGAAGGAAGATACAGAGGACAGCTCAGATTGATGAGGAGCTGAGATAGCATTTACGATGAATGCTATCATATGCTTATGCTTTTGTTGGTTTAAGTTTTCTGAACTTATTTGTTTTTGTTTTTAGATTAGGGTTTGATGTACTCTATTGGACACCTGGTTTGTGTGATGGTTTGCTATTAATTGTGATTGTTTGATAAGTAATGCTTGATGATGCTTATTGATTGATTGATGTTGAGATGATGTGCACATTAAAATGCTTATATAGGTGATTCACAAGCTTTGTGAACAAATGCATGATATCATGATTGTGATTGTGAAATTAAGCAGGATGTGTATGTCAAATGTGAATGAGCTTATATGTGAGGTTTTGAGCTCCAGAGTTTTTGGTATGATTGAATGCTATTACTTTGAAAGCATGAATGACTTTGCCCAGGTTTTCTATGATTGAATCAATTGCTTGTTTTGTATCATGTGATCAAGGCCGTTTGTTGGAACCCTTTTTATTGGCCAAATTCATAAAGTTAGCCCACTAAAAGAGAACACTTTGTGTTCTATCCTTTGAACCCTTAGCCTTGAACATACACTGAAAACCCTTGATTGAAAATCTTTACCTTGAGTTAAGTAGAAGATCTTGTGTGGTATTGTTAAATGTTCAAGTTTGGGGTTGTTAGGAAAACATGAAAAAGGAAAAGCATTGAGCTAAGAGCTAAAAAGTAAGAATATGCAAAGAAAAAGAAAAAGAAAAAGAGAAAGAAAAGAAAAGAAAAGAAGAAGCAAAGCTCAATGCAAATGCAAAGGCAAGTTGGGAATGAATAAGAATAACTGTGTTGTTATGATTCTCTTAACTCAAGGATTTTGTGATCCAGAAAAACCAATTTTCTTGTTAGCCCAGCCACGTTATAAGCCATTGAAAAGTCCTTGTGATGATGCATGCTTGTGAATGTTTTTGATTGTGGTTAAATGAAAGGCAAAGTTGATTCATGTGACATTGTGATAGTGGAGTGAATGAGTGATTACCTCTTATACACTTGTGTTTGAGTGAAACACTTTACCTAGTGAGGAAATATTCCATGAGCACATGAACATCCATGCTTAATTGATTGATCATTCATGAAAAATAGCATTTGTTGGATATTAAGTGACTTTGTGAACACCAAAGCATGTGCACGTCTTGATTAAAATCTTGGTCATAAGCTTGATTGAAGTCTTTACTTATCTTGAAAAGAAGATTTTTGAACGAGTGAACCATTATATGAATTGGTAGAAAATTGAGTTACATCTTGTTTGCTTGAGGACAAGCAAAGTTCTAAGTTTGGGGTTGTGATAACAATTGAAAAACTGTTATTTTTATGCTTAAAATTGATACCAAAAGCAACCTTTAAGACTTAGAAACTAGCTTGAACTCATATTTTTGCTTTAGTTTTGTGAATAAGAGAGTTGAAAGTGAATTTAATGGTTTTGTGCAAGATTCCCTTTATTTTGTAGGCTAATTGAATGATTTGAAAGAAGAATTGAAGTACCAAATGATTGGAGTGCTGAAAAGTCAACCAGAAACCAGAAAAATCAACTAGTCAACCAGAAAAGTCAACCAGTCAACCAAAAAAGTCAACCAGTCAACCAGAATACGAAAAAAGTCAACCAGACGAGTTTTGGGCCAGTTTTATGCGATTTTATGATCTGTTTGGGCCTGGACCCGTTTTCTATTATTTTTATGTCCTATTTAAAGACCTAGATGTCTTAGGGTTGGTATCTTTGGCAGAAACGAAGCAAACACTCTCTTCTCCACCCCTTTGAAGGAGGATCTTGGATGCTCAGGCTACCTCTTCACCTTTCTAGGGTTTTATCCTTCATTATTTCATTATTGTTCATCTAGGTTCACCATGAATATGGTGAACTAAACCTTGTATGTTAGTTGGGGAATCAATGTAATCTTTTGAAGCTCTCATATATGGAATTTGTGCTTGCATCTTAATCTAAGATTTATGCTTTCCTTCATCATTAGTTAGGGTTTTTCCTCTTTGCTTAATGCTTGCTTTGTTTAACTCATTCAATGCATGATTATTGATTTTGTCGATACGGGAACATACGGGGAAGTCTAGATCCGGGGAATCTCTCCCAATATTATATTGGTTGTCGTTAAGCTCCTGTGCTAAAAGAACTAATTACTAGGAATGCTAGGAATCATATGAACTCGTAATTGGGGATAGGCCTTCTTGACAAGGTAATTTAGAGAGTGGCATTAACAATGATGACTTGAATGTTGAATTCCTAAAATATATGAGAGTGGATAAGATGAAATTGACCCCCAACAACATATTCATCTATATATTTCATTGAAAGTGCTTGTCTTTTGCTTTTGCCATTGATCAAAACCTCATGCATGCATGTTTATTTTCGTCCTTTGCATAATACAATCCAATTATTTTGTTCTTAAGTCTTAGCTAATCAACGAATCACATAACTAAACTAGGCCGTGAGTCATTTGGGAGAACGATACTTGGTATTACCAAGTTTATTACTTGAAACGATTCGGTCATACTTGCTGTTAAACTGATTTTTGTCGCCTAAAATCAGAACAAACTAAGTTTCCCCACTAATGTAGTAAAGGGACAACCTAGGTATCAATCCTCAGACTCGGTACAATTAAGCCTAAAGTGTAGAGTTAAATCTTGTATTTATTTACTATCTAATAACTACTAAAGCAAGGTGGGGAAATAGAAAATGAAACAATGAAATTAAAGAGAAAAGAATAAAGAAATCAAATCTGTATAAAAGAAAAATCAAGAAATAAAATGCAAAGAAATAAAAAAAAAAAAAACTAAAACCTAAGCTAAATTATAAAGTGAATGCAAAACAAAACAGAACCTAAACTAAAATGAAAACTGAATGCAATTAGAATTAACCTATGAATGCTAACAGTTAACAGTGCAAGGAAACCAAAACTAAAACTGAACAAGATACTAAGATCCCTAAAGCAGTGGTATATACATGTATCAGAACCAAAAGAGTGGTGATGGACAAATTTATGAACACCAAATTATGATGTCACAAACTTGTTTTCAATCGGCAAGTATGACCGAATCGTTCAAGTAATAAACTTGGTTAGACCAAGTATCGTTCTTCCCAAAGGACTCACGACCTAGTTTAGTTATGTGGTTTCTTGATTAACTAAGACTTACAAACGAAATATTTGGAGTTTAATATGCAAGACAGAAAATAAACATGTATGCATGAATTTTGATCAATGGCAAAAAGCAAAAGATAAACACTTTCAATGAAATATAGATATGAATATGTTGTTGGGGGTCAATTTCATCTTATCCACTCTCATATATTTTAGGAATTCAACATTCAAATCATCATTGTTAATGCCACTCTCTAAAGTACCTTTCTAGAAGGCTTCTCCCTAATCACGAGTTCATACAATTCCTAGCATTCCTAATGATCAGTTCATAAGTGCAGGAGCTTAACGACAACCAATATCATATTGGGAGAAATTCCCCGGATCTAGACTTCCCCGTACGTGCCCGTATCGACAAAACCAATAATCATGCATCGAATGAGTTAAACAATGCAAGCATTAAGCAAAGAGGAAAAACCCTAACTAATGATGAAAAGAAAGCATAAGTCTTAATTAAAAGATGTAAAAACAGATTCCATATATGAGAGTTTCACAAGATTACATTGATTCCCCAACAAACATACAGAGTTTAGTTCGCCATATTCATGGCGAACCTAGATGAATTACAATGAAAGAATGAAAGAATAAACCCTAAAAAGGTGAAGAGGAAGCCTCAGCATCCAAGATCCTCCTTCAAAGGGGTGGAAGAGAGAGTGTTTGCTTCGTTCCTGCCAAAGATGCCTAACCCTAGGAAACCCTAAAGCTTATATATCATTCGTAAATTACAAAAAGTCAAGTCCAAGCCCATTAAAGTGCCGCTCAGCGGTAAACTACCGCTCAGCGGTGAGTGCGTGACTTGTTTTCTCCCCTCAGCGGCCATTTTGCCCCTCAGCGGACCTCACGTGACTTCCAGAGTGCCGCTCAGCGGTAAACTGCCGCTGAGCGGTGACTTCGGCTTCTCCTTTTTGCACTTTTTGTTGTCTTTTCTGATTTCAACTCTCTCCTTCTTCACTTCTTTCACCAAATTCACCTTAAAACCTGCACAAAAACACTGAAATCAAGCATAAACCTGTCCAGCTCTCTTATTTCTGAAACTATCAATAAAAGGCATGATTTCAAGCTAGTTTTTAAGTGTAAAGGTTGCTTTTAGTATGAATTTTAAGCATGAAAATAACAGTTTTTCAACTGTTATCAAGTGGTCAGTTCAACATCTAATATACTAAACCTAGTCTATTTACAGGAAGACAAAAATCAAAGTAAGAAGTAGTGGCTAAAACAGAAATCAACTAGCAATGAAACCAAATCAGCAATACAGATCACTCTATCCTAATCTATATATCATCAAATAGAAAATAGGAGCAGAAATCAGAATTGAAACAAAACAAGAACAATTTTACAACACTGAAATTGAATTTAATCTGACAATTATGAAGCTTAACATCTCTCAAGAAGACCTCTTGATAAGTAATGCTCACTATGGAGTCATATTACATCCAAAACAGATGTAGAAATGTGGATGTTTTCCTTCACAAATCTCAAATAAAGTTCAATTCCAGAATTGAAATCACATACAAAAATAATAGAAGAAAAAGAATAAAAACACAAAACTGAATGAGTTTTTATTTACTGGACTCATCTTTGGCTCGAGAAGACATCTCGAAAGTGAATGCTCAAAATAGAGTCATTTGATTCCAAAAGGAAATATAGAATGCAAAGAATCATAGTCCAATTCGTTTATTCATTGAAACAACACAAGAAACACACAAGCACGAAACATAACAGAATAACAAAACACTGAACATGTGAAACATCAAGAACAAAATGTATTATTAACAAGAAAAGAAAATTACAAAAATTGTACCGAATACATGCTCAATTGAAGACACCACGGGCTGTCACCACCGTGATGTGTGCTCTAAAAGCAAGGAGAACGGAAACCTATTCTATAGAAAGCGGAAAAGAACCCTAATCTACAGAGCTTAGAACTGTAAACTGAAAGTGTATCTCAAAAGTATATGAAGAAATGTTCTCCGTATCTATTTACATTGTGAAAAACCCCTTTATATAGGGTTGGAGAATGAAAAGAGAAAGGGAAGGGGAAAAGAAAAATGGGAGAGGGGGAACCTTGCTGTGACGCTTCGAGCTTCACCTTGATCCAACGGTCTCCAAAAGCTTTGCTCTTCAAACCCTCCGATCCACTTAAGCTTCGGTCAGCTTCTTCTCTGGCGAGGATCGCGCTCCGGTCACGTCTTCAGCTTCACCGGTCAGGTTCTTCTTTGGGTAAGTGGCGAGAGCTTTTCTTCTCCCTTCTCTCGCACAAGCCCTAGCTTAAGTGTTTCTACTCTCTTCCAAATGAATATGCTTGAGAGAATGTTATTTTCTCAAATGAGCTGCTCTGCAATGACC
The DNA here is from genome assembly GCF_029865625.1 of Vigna umbellata. Lineage (NCBI taxonomy): Eukaryota > Viridiplantae > Streptophyta > Magnoliopsida > Fabales > Fabaceae > Vigna > Vigna umbellata. The sequence continues at coordinate 2,179,166 of NC_142174.1, read as the reverse complement.
CCCAAAAGCTGCCTCCATTGAAACTCACCGTTTCACTTAAGCCCATACCAGCATTGGCAGCCCAATTATCCAATCAGCAACAGTCTTCCAATTGCAGCACCATTGTAGCAGGCCAGCGCTGCCTTCAATTTCACTTGCAACAGCTTAATGTTAAAACAGTGGCCCAAAACAGCGGCCCAAATTTAATCCAGCAGCTCATTTCAATTCAACACCTCTCAATCAACTTCTATTATGGCCTAAATATTGTCCCAATCTGTAAAAAATCAAACAACAATTAAGAAAAAGAAGAGAAATTATGCAATTAAAACAAAACATTTTTATTGAAAGAATTTCAGAAAAATACTAATTTCCTAATTATTAACAAAAGCTAAAAATTACACCTAAAAACCTCTTTTTAACTAAAATTTTATAAAACTAAAGAATTAAGAGAAAAACATAAAACTAATCTAATTCTAAGAAATTAAAAACTAAAGAAATCTAAGAAATGATTTTTAATAGAGAAAAATATGTAAATCTAGAGTGTTATCACACCCCCACACTTAGACAACTGCCCTCCTGGGCAGGGACAAACTAAAAAGAAAAAGCAAAAGCAAATACTCAATCTAAAAAGAAAAGACTAAAGACACACGTCAAAGAACACTAAACTCTTATCACAATCAACTCAACTTTGCCAATTCACACAACAACTAGCTATTTTCTCTAATCAAAATTGCACAATCAGAATCATTCACTCCAAATCTAAGTTTCAGCAACTCGAGCAAGCAAAGAACAATTAAATTCAACCCAAAACAAATAGAAAATTACAATTCAGAGAAGTAGCAGTCCAAGTTCAACCTCACAGGATAAAGTGTTTCTCTCAAATCACTCAAGTGTTTTAGGTCAGTGATGAACCAATATTTTCCTCACTTCACTTAGTTTAATGTGCTAGAATTAGTCGGGGAATTATGCTTAAACGTCCGGTATTTTCCTGTTTTTCCTAATTGTGCTTAATTTGATCGGAAATTCTTATTTTAACTAATTTGAATTATCTGAGCTTATTATTTTGCATTATTAATTATGGGAAAATTTTGGATAACTTTTTGGGACATTAGAAAGCTAAATGAGAAATGGAAATTGAGCCAATGCATCTTAGCCATTTTTTATTTTCGCTGGCTGCCGCATGAATGTTGTGTCAACTTGTGTGTCTTCGTTTGAGTTCAATTCTTATCCGTTTTCCATGCAATTTTTTTTCATAGTTTCGTCTGGATGTCTATTTTAACATATAGTTTTTACTTTGTTCAAATTCATTCTGTGCTGTTCCCAGTATTTATTTTACTCTCATATGTCAGTCCAGGATTACTGCTGTTTGAGTGATTTCTAATCCGTTGCATTGTTTGCTTACTGTTTAGTAATTGTGGTGGCTGGAATTGATCATTGGATGATGCTAAGACCTCCCAACACTCTTAAACAAGGCATACAACAGCTTGGCTTTATTGGATAGCAAAGAAAAAAAAAAGAAAGCAGCCACATTCACGGTCCAGCAGAGGAAGTGGTTTTCATTTTTCCAGAACTTGGTTTATGCACCTTTGGAGCTTTATTCCAGCAAGCACGTCCAGGAGGTCCAACAAGTATGAGAGGGAAATTATTGGATAATATTTGGGACATTTGAAGGGTAAAGGAGAGGTGTGTGCTTGGAAAGAAGAGAGGGCCCATGAGAAGGAAATTTGGAGTAGCACGTGAAGGGGTTATGAAAAGAAAAAAATGCTGCACATGGGAATCAACTTTGACGTCCAACTCATGGTCCAGCAAGTTTGGATGAGTTGGAAATCGGGTGCTACGTCCAGCAAAATAGGGGTGTGTCCAGCAGCACTTGGGCTTCATGCGGAGAATGGGAAGCATAGGGGTGTCCAAAGCAGAGGCAGCACATGGGCTGAATGGAGGAGCAGCGTCCCACATGGAGGAGGGTTTTTAAAAACCCGTGATGCTGGAAAGAAAAGGTGTGCCGGTCCTGGAGCTGTTCCAGCCGCAACCTTGAGAGAGGAAGGGTTGTTCTCGTTTCTTTTTGGGTTCCTGCAGCTCTCGGTTATTGTGATTGGAAAAAGGCTAGTTGGTGATGCACACTGATTTCATTTCCAGCAACTATGAAGCACACGGACCTTTTCATTTTCTGCTGGAGAAGCATATCTTTTCTTTTCCTTTGAGTATGAAGCTGGATTCCAGAGAGCACATGTTGTTTTGCTGAGGAGAAGCGTGATGAATTTTGGAGCAGCTGCAAGGTGGATAGGAAATGGAGAGTGCACGCGTCCAACTTAGAGCAGCCGCCACCTAAGAAAATTTGGGATTCATTTTTTTTGCTTAAAGAAGAGAAAGCGCGGACATTAAATTATTTTCTTGGAGAAGGGAGAAGTACAGCACACGGTTGTAGATTTACCTTTTTAATTAGCTTTGGATTATTGCACTTTAGATTTATCTTTTTAATTAGCTTTAGATTATTGCACTTTAATTAATTCACATGATAGAATTAAAAAGTTTTGTTTCATACTGCACGGTGCCTTCATGGCTAAAGCAAAATTGCACTTTTGATTTATCACCGTTTGATAGTTTTTTTTTATTCACCAACTTATGTTTTCATTCCAATTTCCTTTACGTATATGCATGTTTAATTAAATGCTCCTAAGTTTTTTTTTTGTGACTTATTTTTTTATTTTTTTTATTTTTATTTTCTTTTTCTTTTTCTTTATTTAAATTTTAATATTCACTTTAATGTTTTCAATTATGTTCGATTGTGTTTAATTTCCATTTTAATTTAGTTCATTTATTATCGCAAAAACTCTTAAACAACCCCCCACTACGTGTTTGATCTGAGACTGAACCAAAATTGGTCCTTGAGAGACGACCTAGGAGTCACTTCCTAGTCTATACTGCATTAATTTTGCAAACAACTTTTGTTGGGAGGTGCGACCCTCACAGCAGTCAGCCTGTGTTTCACTCCACATAACATGATAGACCACAATTCTTAACTTTGGAAAAACTCTAATTGACACTGCTTGAATCAAGATAACTCTAGATCACTAGGACTTTCATGGCTTGTAATGTAATGGAGAATGGAAAGGCCAGATGGATGGGAAATAAAAGCAGAAACTGGAATGGATAAGAGAAATGTGAAAGAGAGGACAACTAGAACTCATTGCAGGTATTGCATTCTTTTCTTGGCCAAAATCTTTTTTTTTTTTTCAGGTCTTCTTCTCAATCAATTTTCTCTTTTTCTCTTTTCCAGACTTTTTTCTTCTCTTTTTCAGATCAGATTTTTCTCTTTTTAGAGATCTTTTTTTTTTCTCTTCAATCTCACCTCTGACCTTACTCTTGTCTGCTTTTTGAGTTCTAAATTCTCCTTACTTCTCACAAACCTCTCAAGGTTGCTTTATTGGTGGTGAAAAAGTATGTAATGGATGGAAAGCAAAGAAAAGGCTAAGGCTCAAATGAGGGTACAATGGAAAGAAATGTGAATGGAAAGAAGAAAGAAGGCCTAGATCATTTCTTAAGTTCTACCAAGATCAAGCACACTCAAAGAGAATTAATACAAAATCAGAACTATGACTATACATGCATGCATTCACACTAGAAAGAAAAAAATTGGCCCAAAACTCTCCAGGGTTAAAGATTTGTCAAAAATGAACTTGCTACTCTCTATCATGCAAAAACTGCTTATTTAGACTGAACTAACTGCAAAAACTACTGCTAGAGCTACATCTACTTAAATCTAGAGCTAAAGACACTATTGGCAATCTATCTTAAAGAAACAAAGCTAAGAAGTTAAGTAAAGTAGCAAAAAGTTAAGTAAAATGTGAAATAAAATCTAGAAATACCTAAACAAAATTACCTAAAGCTATTAACAACCTAGACAAACTAAGACATAACAGAAAGCAACCAAAAAGAATCTAAACTAAAGCTCTACAAAGTAAAACAGCAAAAGAAGAAAGAAAAGACTCTAAACCAAAGAAACAAAATATACCTAAAACAAATAACTTAACAGAATCTAAACAAATTGAAACAGAGATGTAGAAAGAAGAAACTCAAAACAATGCTTAAAATAAAAAGAACCTAAAAGGAATTCTAGCTAAAGACTAAAAACAGAACCTATGCAATGAAAAGAAATCTTAAAACAGCAAATCCTAATTTACAAGCTGCGACAGATCCAAAGAATTGAAAACAAGACAATCAAAGTCAAAAAGGTAAAAGGAACCTCAAATCAGTCCTAACTACCTAAGATATTGACAGAAGATAAACCAAACTATTCCTCTAAGCTATCTAAACAATGACAAATTAACTAAAGAATTGAAAAAAAAAAAAACTAAACAAATTTAGAAAAATTTTAAAAACAGTAGCAGAAAGAAAATAGAACCTAATTATGAAAAGAATCCTAATTGAAAACTTGAAACAAAGCATGAAACTAATCAAGAGCTTAAAACAGAACAAGTAACTAACATAAGGAAGAGAAAATAATAGAAAAAAGAAAAGAAAAGGTACCTAAAAGAAGTTCTAAAACAGATTAAAAAAACAATAAAAGAACCTAAGCTAAACAACATAAACCAGAAAATGAATGAACTGTAAAAACCTAAAGAACTATTAACAACAAAGCTAAAAACTAAACTAAAACAGATCAGTAAGAAAAATAGGTATTTACAGACTAAAACAAGAATGGGAAACTACTCTAGGGATTTATAAACCAAACCAGACCTAAACTAAGAGAAAAACAGTTCAGAAAAAAAAAATACCCCTATTTTATTACTAAAACAGATGCTAACAAAGCTATATACATAAAAAAAATTTAAACCAACCTATACCTTCCCACCCCCACACTTAAGGGGCACATTGCCCTCAATGTGTGAATGAGTAAGGTTTTCTAATCAGCACAGAGCAAACACAAACACATGTACAGATCAAACAAGCAGAACTAGAATTTAACAAGAAATATGTACAATAGCACCAAGAAAACTGAACACAACATGTACAAGAACAAAGTTGGGAAAAGAAAACTAAAACTACAAGCTACACTAAGAAGAAAATTTATTCAAATTGGCCAAAGATCAAAATTAATTTTTTTTAGTTTTATGAAAAACAACATATGTTCTACTCTACTATTTACTATGCTACTTAAAGCTATGTAAACTACTATAAAAGACCTATAACTATTATTTAAAAGAAGAGAAAAGAAAGAGCTTATTGGATTTTCTCCATTGTCAGCCAAGATGTGCATTAGCTCCTTCCCAACTCTCTGCTTTAGCAATAACAGCTTTCCATTCAAGGCTTTCAGCTGGTTCTGCACTTTCCAAGCACCTTGCTGCATCAACCAGCCCTCCTCATGCCTTTGTTGTTCAATCTGTGTGGTCCAGGTTCTTTGAGCATCATTGAGATTCTTTCCTACCTCCACCAGGGTAACCTTTGTGCCTTCAGTGTATGCAACCTCCTCAATATCAGTACCTGCACTAAGTATATCATCAGCAACATCCAGATCAAAGTTAATATGAACAATTGAATCATCCCATTGTGCAGAACTGTCACAGGAAAAATCAGAATCATTTAACAGATCATCCAGAATATAAGCGTCAGAATCAAAGCACCCATTAGTAGATGCATTTGTATAACTCACAGCAAATATTATTTCTACCAATTCAGAATTATAAGGAGCATCAGGCACAACAGGTAACTCAAGCAAGGGATTAAAAATAGTGTGCATTTCAGCTATAGCAGTAGCAATATCAAATTCAGAGTTAACCTGGATTAATTCATCAAAGACAACCTCACCAGTACGAGAGGATTCAGTGGCCACAATATCACATTCTGCACAGCTACCATCAATTGAAATAGTGTCAAAATCAGTGTATAACTCTGTAACAGCAATAGACACATCAATATGCTCAATTTCAAATGCTGCTTTAATAACCTTAGAGTCAATAAGTTCAGCAGTGTTAACAACAGGCTCTATAAGATCTAAGCACATATAATCAAATGCATCAAATGGCATAGGAAATTCAGATGTGGCAGTGGGAGTTTCAAGGTTAGAATAAACCTGTATTGACTCATAAAAATTGTCTTCAGCAACAACAACGGAATCAATTGAGTCAGCACATTGCACAAAATTATCATCAAAACTTTGATCAGGCTCAGTGCACACATCATAAACAGCATCAGGTATATCAATGTGTTCTGCGTGAAAGACTGAATCTAAAATGTGAGTGTGTGCAGGCATCAAAACAACAGTATCAATGGCAGGTTTTATGGGTTCAAATTTAACTAGATCAAAAGCATTAAAATGAATTTGAACCTCATCAATATTAATTTGAATATTCAGTTCAGAGAAAACCTGTTTTCTTGATTCACCAGCTACCTTTTCAGGTTCATTTCCATCCAGCTTGAACATAATGTATTCTTCCTTTACACCTGAAAAACAGTTGGAAGCAGAACATATGGCAGAACTAATTTCTTCACAAATTTCACAACCACCCCCAAGGCATGTACATCTAGTGGATTTTTCATTGCCTAATTCCAAAGAAGTTAAGAACTCAGCAAACTCAAGTTCAAGTTCTAATCCTAAATCAGTCCAAGCATTTTCAAAATCAGCCACATCAACTTTCACATCATCAAAAACTGCATGTCTATCATCATGAGCATCTGATTCATCATCAAGAAGTGCATTTAAATCTGTGCAATCATCAAGTACACTAGATGCAGGTATATGAACTTTATCAATGGAATAGGCTGAATTTATGATATTAGAATGATCAAAGCAAGGAGTAAAATCAAAAACTTCTACAGGCACATCATGCATATGATCAAACACATTGAAATCAATTTCAGGCTCACCCACATCAACATCAAAATCCATTTCACAGTACTGCAGCACCAAAACATGGTCAACAGCTTCCCTCATTTTTTTCAAATACTCTTTGGACTTTCTGAAATCAGTTTGTACTTCCAGTTCAGCAGATTCAACTTTTAAATCAGCAGTACAATCAATTTCATTGAAACAAGAATGAGGTTCAGTACTATCACCATCATAATAGACATTTTCACTTAATTGAGCACTAGCAGTGGTAAAATCAGATATAGGAACAACAACAAAACTATTACAATCATGAATCACAGCCAACTCCCTAAAACCATCAACTAGCTTTTCAAAATCATCACCAGTGTAATTATGATCATAAGGTTCACAAACAGATTCAGAAAAATCATCAGATGCATTCATACAATCATCACTCATCAGAGAATTGGAATTATCATCATCAAAATTTAAAGTAGAATGTGAATCAATGAAAGAAGGATTAGAGTATACAGTTACAGAGGTGGTTGGACACTTAATCTCTTGAAACTCTGCGGCAGCAGCTACCATCAGTGGTGCTTCATTGGTTGCTGCCTCTTTCTCCTTTTCAACTCTCCCAGTCAACTTGTTGACTACAGCTACTAACTCTGCCACTTGATTGGTTAGTCCTTGAAGTTCATATGCTGGAATCCCCTGCTGCCACTGATCACAGAATTGTGGCTGCCATGGTTGCTCTGAATGAATTTCCTTTTGCTTTGGTGCAACACACCGGTCCCAATATGAATGTGGAATCTCTTGTTGCACATGCCAGGGTGACTGCTCTCCATAAGGTTGAAAATAGGATGGTGGTTGTTGCTGGAAAGCTTGATTAATTGGCTGCATAAAAACCTCAGGAATAGGCTCATAAAACATGTTAAATCTTGGTGGTTGAGCATTATAAGGAAATGAGAAATTACCATATGCAGAGGAGTGATCCATGCTTACCAATTGCTCACCAGAATAAAACCAATCAGACCAATAAAGCCTCTATCACAGAATTCAACAAAAGAATTGAAAGAAAAGAAAATCTATACAAGCTATATTCACAATTTCTACTCTGCAGAACAGATCTTAATATACAAAAAATGAAAACAGAACAAACAGATCCTAAACTAAAAAGGAACAGATATGAACACAAAACAGAAATAAAATCAAGAAAACAAACCTAAACAAGACAAACCTAACACTCTAAGACTTAATTCGCCGAGTCCCCGGCAACGGCGCCATTTGTTAAACTGATTTTTGTCGCCTAAAATCATAACAAACTAAGTTTCCCCACTAATGTAGTAAAGGGACAACCTAGGTATCAATCCTCAGACTCGGTACAATTAAGCCTAAAGTGTAGAGTTAAATCTTGTATTTATTTACTATCTAATAACTACTAAAGCAAGGTGGGGAAATAGAAAATGAAACAATGAAATTAAAGAGAAAAGAATAAAGAAATCAAATCTGTATAAAAGAAAAATCAAGAAATAAAATGCAAAGAAATAAAAAAAAAAACAAAACAAAACTGAAACCTAAGCTAAATTATAAAGTGAATGCAAAACAAAACAGAACCTAAACTAAAATGAAAACTGAATGCAATTAGAATTAACCTATGAATGCTAACAGTTAACAGTGCAAGGAAACCAAAACTAAAACTGAACAAGATACTAAGATCCCTAAAGCAGTGGTATATACATGTATCAGAACCAAAAGAGTGGTCAGTTCAACATCTAATATACTAAACCTAGTCTATTTACAGGAAGACAAAAATCAAAGTAAGAAGTAGTGGCTAAAACAGAAATCAACTAGCAATGAAACCAAATCAGCAATACAGATCACTCTATCCTAATCTATATATCATCAAATAGAAAATAGGAGCAGAAATCAGAATTGAAACAAAACAAGAACAATTTTACAACACTGAAATTGAATTTAATCTGACAATTATGAAGCTTAACATCTCTCAAGAAGACCTCTTGATAAGTAATGCTCACTATGGAGTCATATTACATCCAAAACAGATGTAGAAATGTGGATGTTTTCCTTCACAAATCTCAAATAAAGTTCAATTCCAGAATTGAAATCACATACAAAAATAATAGAAGAAAAAGAATAAAAACACAAAACTGAATGAGTTTTTATTTACTGGACTCATCTTTGGCTCGAGAAGACATCTCGAAAGTGAATGCTCAAAATAGAGTCATTTGATTCCAAAAGGAAATATAGAATGCAAAGAATCATAGTCCAATTCGTTTATTCATTGAAACAACACAAGAAACACACAAGCACGAAACATCACAGAATAACAAAACACTGAACATGTGAAACATCAAGAACAAAATGTATTATTAACAAGAAAAGAAAATTACAAAAATTGTACCGAATACATGCTCAATCGAAGACACCACGGGCTGTCACCACCGTGATGTGTGCTCTAAAAGCAAGGAGAACGGAAACCTATTCTATAGAAAGCGGAAAAGAACCCTAATCTACAGAGCTTAGAACTGTAAACTGAAAGTGTATCTCAAAAGTATATGAAGAAATGTTCTCCGTATCTATTTACATTGTGAAAAACCCCTTTATATAGGGTTGGAGAATGAAAAGAGAAAGGGAAGGGGAAAAGAAAAATGGGAGAGGGGGAACCTTGCTATGACGCTTCGAGCTTCACCTTGATCCAACGGTCTCCAAAAGCTTTGCTCTTCAAACCCTCCGATCCACTTAAGCTTCGGTCAGCTTCTTCTCTGGCGAGGATCGCGCTCCGGTCACGTCTTCAGCTTCACCGGTCAGGTTCTTCTTTGGGTAAGTGGCGAGAGCTTTTCTTCTCCCTTCTCTCGCACAAGCCCTAGCTTAAGTGTTTCTACTCTCTTCCAAATGAATGTGCTTGAGAGAATGTTATTTTCTCAAATGAGCTGCTCTGCAATGACCCCCAAAAGCTGCCTCCATTGAAACTCACCGTTTCACTTAAGCCCATACCAGCATTGGCAGCCCAATTATCCAATCAGCAACAGTCTTCCAATTGCAGCACCATTGTAGCAGGCCAGCGCTGCCTTCAATTTCACTTGCAGCAGCTTAATGTTAAAACAGTGGCCCAAAACAGTGGCCTAAAACAACGGCCCAAAACAATGGCCCAAATTTAATCCAGCAGCTCATTTCAATTCAACACCTCTCAATCAACTTCTATTATGGCCTAAATATTGTCCCAATCTGTAAAAAATCAAACAACAATTAAGAAAAAGAAGAGAAATTATGCAATTAAAACAAAACATTTTTATTGAAAGAATTTCAGAAAAATACTAATTTCCTAATTATTAACAAAAGCTAAAAATTACACCTAAAAACCTCTTTTTAACTAAAATTTTATAAAACTAAAGAATTAAGAGAAAAACATAAAACTAATCTAATTCTAAGAAATTAAAAACTAAAGAAATCTAAGAAATGATTTTTAATAGAGAAAAATATGTAAATCTAGAGTGTTATCACTTGCCTATTGTAAAACAAGTTTGTGACATCATATTTTGGTGATTATAAATTTGTCCATCAGTCCACTTTATCGACCTCGTCCACTTCGTCCACTTTGTTCACTTCGACCACTTCGTCTAATTGGTCCACTTCCTCCACTTCCTCTACTTCGTCCACTTTGTCCACTTCCTCCACTTCCTCCACTTCCTCCACTTCCTTCCCTTCCTCCACTTCCTACAGTTCATCCACCTCGTCCACTTCGACCACTTCGTCCACTACGACCATTTCCTCCACTTTGTCCACTTCCTCCACTTCCTCCCTTTCCCCCAATTTTCCTCCACTTCGTCCACTTTGTCCTCTTCGACCACTTCGACCACTTCGCCCAATTCGTCCACTTCTTCCACTTCGTCCACTTAGTCCACTTCCTCTACTTCCTCCTCTTCCTCCACTTCCTCTACTTCGTCCACTTTGTCCAATTCGTCCATGTCCTCCACTTCGTGCCCTTCATCCACTTCGTCCACTTAGTCCACTTCGTCCACTTCGGCTACTTCGTCAACTTCGTCCACTTCGTCAACTTCCTCCACTTCCTCTACTTCCCCCACTTCGTCCACTTCCTCCATTTCGTCCACTTCCTCCACTTCCTCCACTAAGTCCACTTCCCCACTTCCTACACTTCGTCCACTTCGCCTACTTCGTCAGCTTCGTCCAATTCCTCCACTTCATCCACTTTGTCCACTTCGTCAACTTCCTCCACTTCCTCCACTTCCTACACTTCGTCCACTTCGCCCACTGATGAGTCGTTATTTCTTGAATTATATTTAGTTTATTGCACTTAAATAAACCAGGGAATTGTGTTTAATTGTTTGTTATTTCCCCATTTTCCGAATTCTGCTTAATTTGGTCGGAAATTTGTAATTGTGCTAATTTGGATTTTCTGAGCTGATTAAGTGCATTTTTGAAGTGCAGGAAAATTTCGGAAATACATTTTGGGGCATCAGGAAGAATGCCAAATAAATTCAAGACTCTCCACACAGACATTTTAGAATTAATTAAATTGTAATTCAGTAGTTTAGAATTTCTGTATCAACTCTTATATTTTGGGTCAATTTTTGGTAAATTAGATTAGACCCAAAAATTAGAAGTTAGTGACTTGGACCTAGGGTTTTATTGTGTGGACCCCATCCCTATTAAAGGGAGGACACACGTCCTTAGAGAGGTGCCCAACCGCCACACATTTTGGCACTTTTTACACTCTCGGTTTTGGTTCTAAGTTTTTTGGCTTTTGAACGTTTTCAGCATGAATGAAAAGCACACTTTGAATTTTTCCATTTCCTTTTTGCAAGCGCTGGATTCATGAGCAATCCCTGTTTAATTTTTATTATGAAAGCTAGCTTTGATTTAAGCTTGGTGCATTCACGGTTTTTATGCGCTGTTGCTTGATGCTGTCACGGTAGGGAGAAGTGATGCGTTATCCAGGAGCTCTCGGTTTGCTTTTTCTTTAAAGAAATGGATGTTGGAATTGCAGAATGGTGTGCACCATACGTGGAGTTGGAGAAAGGAAGGAGAGGCATTGATTTATTTTCTAGGAGAATGAAGCATTCAGTGTTACGTTTTGGAAGCAACACGGTGATTGAAATAAGCATGGAGCAAGTAGATTGCCACGGAGAGAGAGAAATGGAACGGTGATGGTTGGAAGCAGAGTCTTGTCACGGTACGGCTGAATGGAATAAGGAGGAGAAACTTTAATTGAAGGAAGAAGTGAAGTGGTGTCCAAGCCGTTTGATGCAGAGAATGAAGCGGTAATGCGTTGGAGCAGCCACTGAAATTAGAAGATGAATTTATTCTTAGAGGAAGCATTGAAGCTAGAGGTGTCACGCAGCTGGAACACTTGAACCAAGGAGGTGCAGATTTGGTTCTGTTTTACAGTATGCAACGGTGCATGTTGATTGGAGAAGAGGGTGCAGGGGTGTTACGGACAAGAAGAAGTTCACATGCTGGATTCTTCTTGGACGCGTGGATTTAAGAGGATGTGTCACCACCTAGAAGGGAGAAAATGCTTCACGGTGGAATTTACTTTTGGCTTTGGTGAAAACACACATTATGGGAGTAAGAAGTGGATGCACATGGACGGTGATGTCCAATTTAATTTGACTTCTTGGCTGGAATATTTATCTTAGTTTAAACACATTCATTTCTTTTCTTTTGCATAGATTTTTAAAGGTTTAATAGGTTTGGAGGTCCCTATATTTGCGGGTTCGTTTCACTTGGGTCCTCCAATTTTAGAAGTGATCAATTAGGTCCCTAATTTAACAAAATTGAGTCAATAATACCCTTTCCGTTAAATGCAAGGGAATCTGAATGCAAATTAAAAATTGCAGAAATTGCCACGTATTAAGCTCAAACTCTACCACCTGCAAATAAAATGATGTCTCAGCATGCCACCTATTTAATTTGCATTCAGATTCCCTTGCATTTAACGGAAAGGGTATTATTGACTCAATTTTGTTAAATTAGGGACCTAATTGATCACTTTTAAAATTGGAGGACCCAAGTGAAACGAACCCGCAAATATAGGGACCTCCGAACCTATTAAACCATTTTTAAATTGGGGTTATGATTTTTTTGTTACAATTCTTGCATTTAAATTTCAGATTTCCTATTTATGCGTTACTTTCTTTGTTTCTTGCCACTGTAATTTTTTATTGTCTTATTTTGTGAGTACACTGTTGAGCTATTTAGCATGGTTAATCCTAAATTTTACTTTCTTACATTCACTGTGATTCTAAGTTTTATTGTTGCATTGTCCATTTAATGTTTTAGCTTGAGTGTTGCATTGGAATAGCACACCACGTGTTTCTTTATTATCTATTGCATTGTTCTGTTTAATATTTTAATTTACTTCAATGCTTTCAATTATTTTTGGTTGTCTTTAATTTCCAGTTTTTTTTCGAATCACAAAAACACTTTCAAACCCCCCACTCTGTGTTTGACCTGAGATTTGAACCAAATTTGGTCCTTGAGAGACGACCTAGGAGTCACGTCCTAGTACTATACTGCATTCTTTTATGCACAACTTCTGTGGGAGGTGCGACCCTCTGATGAGAGGGTCGCACCTCCCACAAAAGTTGTGCATAAAAGAATGCAGTATAGACTAGGAAATGACTCCTAGGTCGTCTCTCAAGGACCAATTTGGGCTCAGTCTCAGATCAAACACGCAGTGGGGGGGGTTTGTGAAAATGTTTTTGAATGCAATTCAACTCAACTTTAAAACACGATTGTAAACACAAGATTAAAACAGTTAAACTAACATCAATACTAAAATATCACAACCAAGAAAAATAGAGAACATTAAATTGAAAAGTACTTTAACCAAATTAAAAGTGCAACCTTTAGCCAAACAATTAAATGCAAACCGAGAATGGCGGGAATTGAAAATGAATGCTTAAAGAAATTTAACATTAAATGTTTGAAGAAGTAAAGAAAACTAAACCCGTTACTCCATTAAACTGTGACAACACGCCACTTCCGAGTGCATCCCCTTCTTCACCGTGCAACCCTTTTGTCAAGCCAAAAAGAAAATGAATTTCACTTAGGTGGCAGCCGGTCCTGTGTGAAGCCATGCGTGTTGTGCTTCCTAAAAGCCAACAAGACCGTGACACCTCTCTTTTCTTCTCCGTTCCAGCAAGAAAAAAAATTAAAGCTTTAATAAAAAAAATATTGGAATGTATGCATCCTAATTAAAGAGAAATCAATCTCCGTTCCAGCAAAGAAGTTGAGTGCAGCCGTGACACCACACTCTTTCAATATCCATGTGCCTCCATTCTTTCCCCTTCAAATCAGCGTTCAACATACTTTGACCGTGCACACCCTTGCAACATGTGCGTGGCCTCCCCCTTAGTGGCTAGACAAGTCCCAACAAAACAAAGGAATACGGTTACTGGACGCTAATAAAGAAAGCTTGCTGGATGGGAAAACTTCCAAAAGATTCCACTAATGTGCTGAAAAGAAAACCAAATTAAATCACGCTTCTCCTATACTCCACGTAACCTTGTGCGTGTCAAAAGCCATCCCGTGAGCTTCTCTTCCTCTAAAGCAATTGAGGGCGGCATGTGTTGCCTCCCTTTCCGTGACACCACACCCTTCAAATGAAACCAGCGCCTCTCACAATGAAGCAGCGTTCCAACGCTTAAGCTGGACGTGGCAATGCTGGACCGAAGCTTCCCTCAAGAATTTCATGAACCAAAATAAGATTAAATGGCAAATGGAAAGCGTAACAGCATGAAGAAAATGCTCAAAAACATAGAAGGTCCAAACAACGTTAAACAACAAAAGCTAATATAGGCGGCTGGACAAATCCCTTTAACTAAATGAAATAAATTTTTGAAAATGTGCTCTCCCATTCCATGAAAAATTGCGTAAACATCATCCTCCCCCCAAGAACACAAGCCGAGAGAGAAAGAAACTAAAAACAGTGGCCAAAACCAAGTGCAAGTGGCGGCTGTTTCTTAGGCCGTGAGTTCCCTTTTTAATAAGGGTGGGGTCCACACAAAAACCCTAAGATGCCAAGCCATCTTTCTCTACTATTTGGGTCTAATCTAGTTTACCAAAAATTATCCCAAAATGTAAAAGTTAATACAGAAATTCTAAACTACTGAATTACAATTTAATTAATTCTAAAATGTCTGTGTGGAGAGTCTTGAATTTATTCGGCATTCTTCCTGATGTCCCAAAATGTATTTCTGAAATTTTCCTGCACTTCAAAAATGCACTTAATCAGCTCAGAAAACCCAAATTAGCACAATTACAAATTTCCGACCAAATTAAGCAAAATTCGGAAAACGGGGAAATAACAAACAATTAAACACAATTCCCTGGTTTATTCAAGTGCAATAAACTAAATATAATTCAAGAAATAACGACTCATCAAAATAGACCACACTTAGTCTTTTGCACTCCTGGGCAAAACCAAGACGAAAACCAGGGAACTACTCAAACATCAGGAAGCTGACACAGACTCGACAGACAGACTACAAAGACTCAACAAAGACAGAAACAGAATTACACAGTTCTCCAGGAATCTGGACCAAGAAAAGAAGTAGACAATATCCAACACAGAATCAATCAGAGAAAGCGGATACTCATTAAATCATCCAAGCAATTCAAGACATGGCAAAATGATCAATCAGCTCAAGAGGTGAATCAAAAGCAACAAAAACTCACAGATGCACTATCAGTGTTTCTCTCAAGTGTATAAGGTAAAGAATTTCAACTCAATGCACTCAAGAAAGCAAACAACAACAGACTTGGCAAACCTCTAATATCAACACTCAAAACATATGCATGTTCAAATCAAAAGGTCTTTAATGGGTGAAATGGGGCCAAGGACAAGGGAGGATAAATATGGATGAGAAGCTACAAACCAAAAGAAATAGAGGAGCAATGGGGAACAAGTGTAAACACAGTCAACTCACACCCAAAACCTCTAATTCAATCCTCTTCTTGACTCCATTATTCACAAAATATTTTTTTTTCTTTTTTTTTTTCATTTTTTTTCTATATTTTTTCATCCTGTCTCTTTTCTTTTCTCTCTGTTTAGGACACAACTATAAGAGACAAGATACACAACATATTTACAAACATAAAACAAGAAGAGGAACCACCCAGCCAATTCATCAGAAACCCCAAGGAGACCACACTTGTTCCCAAAACACTTCCAAAGCTCCAAAATTCCCTAAGGTTAAGGTAATCATGGTTTTTCACTTAGGGGTAGTGTATGAGCTTCAAAACAAAGAAATGAGGAAAGTATAGGCTCAAAAGGGGTTATCAAAGGTTTAGAACACGATAGGCTTATTTGGCTAGAAAGGCTCAAGAACAAAACTGCCTTTATCACTTCCAAACATGCATATCAATCAAGTATTATCAACAAGAGTCAAGCCAAGGCATATGTGCAAGCAATCAAGAGACATATCACACACAAGAAAGAACATAAAGTGGCTCAAATCTCACACAAGGTAATTTATGTCACAATCAAATCAACCTCTCAAACATCATAATCATCTTCTCAAGCAGAGAAAAGCAAGGATTTCAAACAAATCAAAGTATCAATGAAGTGAAAGACACATCTACAACCTAATCAAAGTCCAGAAATCAAGAGAAACATGTAAAACTATACACAAGACACGACAAAAATAACCTAGAAAAGAAAAAATTTAACACGGAAAACAAAAGCTATCAAAGTAAAATCAGAATCTCCCCCAATTAAATAGACCACACTTAGTCTTTTGCACTCCTGGGCAAAACCAAGACGAAAACCAGGGAACTACTCAAACATCAGGAAGCTGACACAGACTCGACAGACAGACTACAAAGACTCAACAAAGACAGAAACAGAATTACACAGTTCTCCAGGAATCTGGACCAAGAAAAGAAGTAGACAATATCCAACACAGAATCAATCAGAGAAAGCAGATACTCATTAAATCATCCAAGCAATTCAAGACATGGCAAAATGATCAATCAGCTCAAGAGGTGAATCAAAAGCAACAAAAACTCACAGATGCACTATCAGTGTTTCTCTCAAGTGTATAAGGTAAAGAATTTCAACTCAATGCACTCAAGAAAGCAAACAACAACAGACTTGGCAAACCTCTAATATCAACACTCAAAACATATGCATGTTCAAATCAAAAGGTCTTTAATGGGTGAAATGGGGCCAAGGACAAGGGAGGATAAATATGGATGAGAAGCTACAAACCAAAAGAAATAGAGGAGCAATGGGGAACAAGTGTAAACACAGTCAACTCACACCCAAAACCTCTAATTCAATCCTCTTCTTGACTCCATTATTCACAAAATATTTTTTTTTCTTTTTTTTTTTCATTTTTTTTCTATATTTTTTCATCCTGTCTCTTTTCTTTTCTCTCTGTTTAGGACACAACTATAAGAGACAAGATACACAACATATTTACAAACATAAAACAAGAAGAGGAACCACCCAGCCAATTCATCAGAAACCCCAAGGAGACCACACTTGTTCCCAAAACACTTCCAAAGCTCCAAAATTCCCTAAGGTTAAGGTAATCATGGTTTTTCACTTAGGGGTAGTGTATGAGCTTCAAAACAAAGAAATGAGGAAAGTATAGGCTCAAAAGGGGTTATCAAAGGTTTAGAACACGATAGGCTTATTTGGCTAGAAAGGCTCAAGAACAAAACTGCCTTTATCACTTCCAAACATGCATATCAATCAAGTATTATCAACAAGAGTCAAGCCAAGGCATATGTGCAAGCAATCAAGAGACATATCACACACAAGAAAGAACATAAAGTGGCTCAAATCTCACACAAGGTAATTTATGTCACAATCAAATCAACCTCTCAAACATCATAATCATCTTCTCAAGCAGAGAAAAGCAAGGATTTCAAACAAATCAGAGTATCAATGAAGTGAAAGACACATCTACAACCTAATCAAAGTCCAGAAATCAAGAGAAACATGTAAAACTATACACAAGACACGACAAAAATAACCTAGAAAAGAAAAAATTTAACACGGAAAACAAAAGCTATCAAAGTAAAATCAGAATCTCCCCCAATTAAATAGACCACACTTAGTCTTTTGCACTCCTGGGCAAAACCAAGACGAAAACCAGGGAACTACTCAAACATCAGGAAGCTGACACAGACTCGACAGACAGACTACAAAGACTCAACAAAGACAGAAACAGAATTACACAGTTCTCCAGGAATCTGGACCAAGAAAAGAAGTAGACAATATCCAACACAGAATCAATCAGAGAAAGCAGATACTCATTAAATCATCCAAGCAATTCAAGACATGGCAAAATGATCAATCAGCTCAAGAGGTGAATCAAAAGCAACAAAAACTCACAGATGCACTATCAGTGTTTCTCTCAAGTGTATAAGGTAAAGAATTTCAACTCAATGCACTCAAGAAAGCAAACAACAACAGACTTGGCAAACCTCTAATATCAACACTCAAAACATATGCATGTTCAAATCAAAAGGTCTTTAATGGGTGAAATGGGGCCAAGGACAAGGGAGGATAAATATGGATGAGAAGCTACAAACCAAAAGAAATAGAGGAGCAATGGGGAACAAGTGTAAACACAGTCAACTCACACCCAAAACCTCTAATTCAATCCTCTTCTTGACTCCATTATTCACAAAATATTTTTTTTTCTTTTTTTTTTTCATTTTTTTTCTATATTTTTTCATCCTGTCTCTTTTCTTTTCTCTCTGTTTAGGACACAACTATAAGAGACAAGATACACAACATATTTACAAACATAAAACAAGAAGAGGAACCACCCAGCCAATTCATCAGAAACCCCAAGGAGACCACACTTGTTCCCAAAACACTTCCAAAGCTCCAAAATTCCCTAAGGTTAAGGTAATCATGGTTTTTCACTTAGGGGTAGTGTATGAGCTTCAAAACAAAGAAATGAGGAAAGTATAGGCTCAAAAGGGGTTATCAAAGGTTTAGAACACGATAGGCTTATTTGGCTAGAAAGGCTCAAGAACAAAACTGCCTTTATCACTTCCAAACATGCATATCAATCAAGTATTATCAACAAGAGTCAAGCCAAGGCATATGTGCAAGCAATCAAGAGACATATCACACACAAGAAAGAACATAAAGTGGCTCAAATCTCACACAAGGTAATTTATGTCACAATCAAATCAACCTCTCAAACATCATAATCATCTTCTCAAGCAGAGAAAAGCAAGGATTTCAAACAAATCAAAGTATCAATGAAGTGAAAGACACATCTACAACCTAATCAAAGTCCAGAAATCAAGAGAAACATGTAAAACTATACACAAGACACGACAAAAATAACCTAGAAAAGAAAAAATTTAACACGGAAAACAAAAGCTATCAAAGTAAAATCAGAATCTCCCCCAATTAAATAGACCACACTTAGTCTTTTGCACTCCTGGGCAAAACCAAGACGAAAACCAGGGAACTACTCAAACATCAGGAAGCTGACACAGACTCGACAGACAGACTACAAAGACTCAACAAAGACAGAAACAGAATTACACAGTTCTCCAGGAATCTGGACCAAGAAAAGAAGTAGACAATATCCAACACAGAATCAATCAGAGAAAGCAGATACTCATTAAATCATCCAAGCAATTCAAGACATGGCAAAATGATCAATCAGCTCAAGAGGTGAATCAAAAGCAACAAAAACTCACAGATGCACTATCAGTGTTTCTCTCAAGTGTATAAGGTAAAGAATTTCAACTCAATGCACTCAAGAAAGCAAACAACAACAGACTTGGCAAACCTCTAATATCAACACTCAAAACATATGCATGTTCAAATCAAAAGGTCTTTAATGGGTGAAATGGGGCCAAGGACAAGGGAGGATAAATATGGATGAGAAGCTACAAACCAAAAGAAATAGAGGAGCAATGGGGAACAAGTGTAAACACAGTCAACTCACACCCAAAACCTCTAATTCAATCCTCTTCTTGACTCCATTATTCACAAAATATTTTTTTTTCTTTTTTTTTTCATTTTTTTTCTATATTTTTTCATCCTGTCTCTTTTCTTTTCTCTCTGTTTAGGACACAACTATAAGAGACAAGATACACAACATATTTACAAACATAAAACAAGAAGAGGAACCACCCAGCCAATTCATCAGAAACCCCAAGGAGACCACACTTGTTCCCAAAACACTTCCAAAGCTCCAAAATTCCCTAAGGTTAAGGTAATCATGGTTTTTCACTTAGGGGTAGTGTATGAGCTTCAAAACAAAGAAATGAGGAAAGTATAGGCTCAAAAGGGGTTATCAAAGGTTTAGAACACGATAGGCTTATTTGGCTAGAAAGGCTCAAGAACAAAACTGCCTTTATCACTTCCAAACATGCATATCAATCAAGTATTATCAACAAGAGTCAAGCCAAGGCATATGTGCAAGCAATCAAGAGACATATCACACACAAGAAAGAACATAAAGTGGCTCAAATCTCACACAAGGTAATTTATGTCACAATCAAATCAACCTCTCAAACATCATAATCATCTTCTCAAGCAGAGAAAAGCAAGGATTTCAAACAAATCAGAGTATCAATGAAGTGAAAGACACATCTACAACCTAATCAAAGTCCAGAAATCAAGAGAAACATGTAAAACTATACACAAGACACGACAAAAATAACCTAGAAAAGAAAAAATTTAACACGGAAAACAAAAGCTATCAAAGTAAAATCAGAATCTCCCCCAATAGACCACACTTAAACTACACAGTGTCCTCAATGTGTCATAAGCATAAGATCAGAAATCATAACAGTCAACAGATCATGGACAAGTGCAATAAAAGTAGGGAAAGGGGGAGAAGAGAGAAGGAAAGCTCCCCTGATCATGGTGGCAGTTGCCAATTTTGGACTTTCAGGGAGATGTTTTCCGCCATAGTATCCAGCAAGGAGGTTTTGAGGACGAACTGCTTCATCCTCCAAATCTGATCGAGCAGGGAAATGTCTTCCACAGCTGGATCTAAGAAGCAAAGATTGTTGATGAGCGGGTTCAGCTGGTGCCTATTGATCTTGAAGCTTTTGTCAGTGTTAGCACCTTTATTTTCCATTGTGGGTGTTTGTCTATCAAATTCATGTGTACCTCCTGCAACATGGTTAGTGCGATGTGTCTCCAAAGAAATGATATGCAGGGGTATAACACCCAATCCCAGTGTAACAGGCTGAACAACAGATATACTCTCAGAACATGAATCAATTTCAAATTCAAAAGCAATATCGACAACAGACTCAGATTCATGTTCAGTGCATGGAGAATAAACATTTGGATGTGATAGCAAAAAGTGGTTCTCATCATGCAGAGAAGGACAATTAAGAACAGACTCATCAACAATATAATCATCAACACACCTATCAACATCATAATCATGCATAGCACAATCATCAACAGAATAATCAATTTGAGGTATGTTTACCTCCACTTCCCTAAAGATTGGAATAGTGGTGGAGGATGAAAATGGTCTACCTGGCTCAAAATTGCTGCTTATACCTGCCTGGTCCTCAAAATCTTCATAAGTCTCCGCATGTGCAAGAGTAGAGACATCTGAAGGTGGGAAAGTATGTGGCGCAGTAGTAAGCTCATAACTCTGCTCCCCATCTTCTATGTGAATGACACTAGCATCATCAGGAATCAGAACAGTCTGAAATGGTGATTCCTCTAAATCTTGAGACTGTTCCTGATTGAGTTGAGTAGCCATCTGCCCTATCTGGTCATTCAAGCTCTGAATGGACGCTCTGGTCTCTTGCTGAAACTGCAGGTTCTGCATGGTCAACTGCTCCAACAACTCCTGCAATGTAGGCTCAGAAATAGAAGGCTGAGGAGCTATTTCGGCAGAAGCATCATATTGTTGACTCTGATATTGCTGGACTAGTGGAGGCATGAAAGTACTCTGGAATGGTGGTTCTTGATATTGATGTTGTGGAGCATTGTACCATCCCAAGGTAGGGTCATTCCATCCAAGACCGTATCCATCTTGCACATGGGAGAATTTGCTCAGAAATTTATGCTCAAGATCTTCCCATCTGGTAATGGATCCTGGAGGAAGAGAGTCTTTCCAATCTTTTGCTGCTCTTTCTAATGAGTGCGGGAATGCCCTTAAGAAAACTAGATCGTCCGGGGCATTTGGAAGTTTCATTAAAGAGCAAATTCGATAAAGCCTATCCAAATGTTCATGTGGGCATTCATCTGCAAGACCATAAAACTTGGGCAACAAATTCATCAGTCCAGTGGTGAGAACTAAATGATCACCATCCTCATTAGGTGGAACCGGCTCCCAAAGAGAGCTCTCAGAAGTTGGAGGATGGGTCATATTATTCTCAGAATAAAAGTCAGCAGAATTACAATCAGAGTAATATGCAGAATAAGAGTCATAGCTAGAGGCATCGGCAGAATAAGCAGTATTCACATAATCAAAATAGGTAGACATGGTGAAAGAAGAATACTAAAAATCACGAAACAAATAAAACACAACACATTTATACATGCAACACGCACACACAAAACAGAACATCACATCACATCACATCACAAGACAAAACACAACACACACAAACACAACAAAAAGACCTAAGACTGAACCGTTGGTCCCCGGCAGCGGCGCCATTTTGATGAGAGGGTCGCACCTCCCACAAAAGTTGTGCATAAAAGAATGCAGTATAGACTAGGAAATGACTCCTAGGTCGTCTCTCAAGGACCAATTTGGGCTCAGTCTCAGATCAAACACGCAGTGGGGGGGGGTTTGTGAAAATGTTTTTGAATGCAATTCAACTCAACTTTAAAACACGATTGTAAACACAAGATTAAAACAGTTAAACTAACATCAATACTAAAATATCACAACCAAGAAAAATAGAGAACATTAAATTGAAAAGTACTTTAACCAAATTAAAAGTGCAACCTTTAGCCAAACAATTAAATGCAAACCGAGAATGGCGGGAATTGAAAATGAATGCTTAAAGAAATTTAACATTAAATGTTTGAAGAAGTAAAGAAAACTAAACCCGTTACTCCATTAAACTGTGACAACACGCCACTTCCGAGTGCATCCCCTTCTTCACCGTGCAACCCTTTTGTCAAGCCAAAAAGAAAATGAATTTCACTTAGGTGGCAGCCGGTCCTGTGTGAAGCCATGCGTGTTGTGCTTCCTAAAAGCCAACAAGACCGTGACACCTCTCTTTTCTTCTCCGTTCCAGCAAGAAAAAAAATTAAAGCTTTAATAAAAAAAATATTGGAATGTATGCATCCTAATTAAAGAGAAATCAATCTCCGTTCCAGCAAAGAAGTTGAGTGCAGCCGTGACACCACACTCTTTCAATATCCATGTGCCTCCATTCTTTCCCCTTCAAATCAGCGTTCAACATACTTTGACCGTGCACACCCTTGCAACATGTGCGTGGCCTCCCCCTTAGTGGCTAGACAAGTCCCAACAAAACAAAGGAATACGGTTACTGGACGCTAATAAAGAAAGCTTGCTGGATGGGAAAACTTCCAAAAGATTCCACTAATGTGCTGAAAAGAAAACCAAATTAAATCACGCTTCTCCTATACTCCACGTAACCTTGTGCGTGTCAAAAGCCATCCCGTGAGCTTCTCTTCCTCTAAAGCAATTGAGGGCGGCATGTGTTGCCTCCCTTTCCGTGACACCACACCCTTCAAATGAAACCAGCGCCTCTCACAATGAAGCAGCGTTCCAACGCTTAAGCTGGACGTGGCAATGCTGGACCGAAGCTTCCCTCAAGAATTTCATGAACCAAAATAAGATTAAATGGCAAATGGAAAGCGTAACAGCATGAAGAAAATGCTCAAAAACATAGAAGGTCCAAACAACGTTAAACAACAAAAGCTAATATAGGCGGCTGGACAAATCCCTTTAACTAAATGAAATAAATTTTTGAAAATGTGCTCTCCCATTCCATGAAAAATTGCGTAAACATCATCCTCCCCCCAAGAACACAAGCCGAGAGAGAAAGAAACTAAAAACAGTGGCCAAAACCAAGTGCAAGTGGCGGCTGTTTCTTAGGCCGTGAGTTCCCTTTTTAATAAGGGTGGGGTCCACACAAAAACCCTAAGATGCCAAGCCATCTTTCTCTACTATTTGGGTCTAATCTAGTTTACCAAAAATTATCCCAAAATGTAAAAGTTAATACAGAAATTCTAAACTACTGAATTACAATTTAATTAATTCTAAAATGTCTGTGTGGAGAGTCTTGAATTTATTCGGCATTCTTCCTGATGTCCCAAAATGTATTTCTGAAATTTTCCTGCACTTCAAAAATGCACTTAATCAGCTCAGAAAACCCAAATTAGCACAATTACAAATTTCCGACCAAATTAAGCAAAATTCGGAAAACGGGGAAATAACAAACAATTAAACACAATTCCCTGGTTTATTCAAGTGCAATAAACTAAATATAATTCAAGAAATAACGACTCATCACCCTCCCATCACCCACTTCGTCAACTTCGTCCAATTCCTCCACTTCCACCACTTCCTCCACTTTGTCCACTTTGTCAACTTCGTCCACTTCCTCCACTTCGTCCACTTTATCCACCTTGTCCACTTCCTCCACTTCCTCCACTTTGTTCTCTTCGACCACCTCGTCCAATTCGTCCACTTCCTCCACTTCCTCTACTTCGTCCACTTTGTCCACTTCCTCCACTTCCTCCTCTTCGTCCACTTCCTCCACTTCCTCCACTTCCTCTACTTGCTTCACTTCCTCCACTGCCTACACTTCGTCCACTTCCTCCACTTCGACCACTTCGTCCACTACGACCACTTCCTCCACTTCCTCCACTTTGTCCACTTTGTCCAATTTGTCCACTTCCTCCACTTCCTCCATTTCCCCATTTCCTCTAATTTTCCTCCACTTCGTCCACTTTGTCAACTTCCTCCACTTCCTCCACTTCCTTCACTTCCTCCACTTCCTCCACTTCCCCCATTTCGTCCACTTCCTCCACTTCGTTCACTTCGTCCACTTCCGCCACTTCCTCCACTTCGTCCACTTCGTTCGCTTTCTCTACTTCCTCATTCCTCAAGTTCGTTCACTTCCTTCACTTCGTCCACTTCCTTCACTCCATCTACTTCGTCCATTTCGTTTGCTTCAACCACTTCGTCCAGTTTGTCCACTTCCTCCATTTCTTCCACTCCCTCCACGTCCTCCACTTCCTCCACTTCCTGCACCTCCTCCACTTCATTCACTTTGTCCACTTTATCCACTTCCTCCCATGCGTCCACTTAGTCCGCTTCGTCAACTTCATCCACTTAGTCCACTTCCTCCACTTCCTCTACTTCGTCCACTTTGTCCACTTTGTCCACTTCATCCAATTAGTCCACTTCGACCACTTCCTTCACTTCCTTCACTTCCTCTACTTCCTCCACTTGGTCCACTTCCTCCGCTTCCTCCAGTTCGTCCACTTCCTCCACTTGATCCAGTCCTCCACTTCCTCCACTTCCTCTAGTTCCTCCACTTCGTCCACTTCCTCCACTTCGAAGACTTCCTCCACTTCATCCACTTCCTCCACTTCCTCCACTTCCTCCATTTCCTTCACTTCCTCCACTTCCTCCACTTCATCCCCTTCGTCCACTTCATCCACTTCCTCAACTTCGTGCACTTCGTCCACTTCCTCCACTTCCTCCCCTTCGTCGTCTTCCTCCACTTCATCTACTTCATCTGCTTCCTCCACTTCCTCCACTTCCGCCACTTCGTCCTCTTCCCCCACTTCCTCTACTTCCTCCACTTGGTCCACTTCCTCCACTTCCTCCACTTCCTCTACTTCGTCCACTTTGTCCACTTCCTCTACTTCCTCCTCTTCGTCCACTTCCTCCACTTCCTCCACTTCCTCTACTTGCTTCACTTCCTCAACTGCCTACACTTCGTCCACTTCCTCCACTTCGACCACTTCGTCCACTACGACCACTTCCTCCACTTCCTCCACTTTGTCCACTTCGTCCACTTCGTCCACTTCCTCCATTTCCTCCATTTCCTCTAATTTTCCTCCACTTCGTCTACTTCGTCCACTTCGTCAACTTCCTCCACTTCCTCCCCTTCCTCCACTTCCTCCACTTCCTTCACTTCCTCCACTTCCTCCACTTCCTCCATTTCGTCCACTTCCTCCACTTCACTCACTTCGTCCACTTCCTCCACTTCCTCCACTTCGTCCACTTCGTTCACTTCCTCTACTTCCTCAAGTTCGTTCACTTCCTTCACTTCGTCCACTTCCTTCACTCCGTCCACTTCGTCCATTTCGTCTGCTTCAACCACTTCGTCCAGTTTGTCCACTTCCTCCCTTTCTTCCACTTCCACCACGTCCTCCACTTCCTCCACTTCCTGCACCTCCTCCACTTCATTCACTTTGTCCACTTTGTCCACTTCCTCCACTGCGTCCACTTCGTCCGCTTCGTCAACTTCATCCACTTTGTCCACTTCCTCCACTTCCTCTACTTCGTCCACTTTGTCCACTTCGTCCAATTAGTCCACTTCGACCACTTCCTTCACTTCTTCTACTTCCTCCACTTCCTCCGCTTCCTCCAGTTCATTCACTTCCTCCACTTGGTCCACGTCCTCCACTTCCTCCACTTTCTTCACTTCCTCTACTTCCTCCACTTCGTCCACTTCCTCCACTTCGAAGACTTCCTCCACTTCCTCCACTTCCTCCATTTCCTTCACTTCCTCCACTTCGTCCACTTCATCCACTTCCTCAACTTCGTACATTTCCTCCACTTCCTCCCCTTCGTCCTCTTCCTCCACTTCATCCACTTCATCCGCTTCCTCCACTTCCTCCACTTCCGCCACTTCGTCCTCTTCCTCCACTTCCGCCACTACGTCCACTTCCTCCACTTCCTGCACTTCCTCGACTTCCTCCACTTTGTAAACTTCGTCCACTTCGTCCACTTCCTTCACTTCCTCCACTTCGTCCACTTCCTCCACTTCCTCCACTTCCTCTACTTCGCCCACCTCCTCAACTTCGCCCACTTTGTCAACTTCGTCCCCTTCGTCCTCTTCGTCCATTTCGTAACTTTCATCCTCTTCGTCCACTTCTTAACCTTTGTCCACTTTGTAAACTTCGTCCACTTCGACCACTTCCTCCAGTTCCTCCACTTAATCCACTTTGTCCCCTTCCTCCACTGCGTCCCCTTTGTCAACTTCGTCCACTTCGTCAACTTCGTCCACTTCCTCCACTTATTCCACTTCCTCCACTTCCTCTACTCCGTCCACTTTGTCCACTTCGTCCATTTCGTCGACTTCGTGCACTTCGTCCACATCGTCCACTTCGTCCAATTCGTCCACTTACTCCACTTCCTCCACTTCCTTCACTTCCTCCACTTCCTCCACTTCCTCCACTTCCTCCACTTCCTCCACTTCCTCCACTTCCTCCACTTTGTCCACTTCCTCCACTTCCTCTACTTCCTCCACTTCGTCCGCTTCCTCAATTTCGTCCTCTTCGTCAACTTCGTCCATTTCATCCACATCCTCCACTTCCTCCACTTCGTCAACTTCGTCCACTTGCTAGACTTCCTACGCTTCCTCCAGTTCCTGCACTTCCTTCACTTTGTCCACTTCCTCCACTTCGTCAATTTCGTCGACCTCGACCACTTCGTCCAATTCGTCCACTTCTTCCACTTCGTCCACTTACTCCATTTCCTCCACTAAGTCCACTTCCTGCACTTCGTCCAGTTCGTCCACTTCCTCCACTTCGTCGACTTCATCCACTGCCTCCATTTCGTCCACTTTCTACACTTCGTCAACTTCGTCCACTTCGTCTACTTCCTCCACTTCCTCCACTTCCTCTACGTCGTCCACTTTGTCCACTTGTCCACTTCCTCCACTTCGTGCACTTCGTCCACTTCAACCACTTCGACATCTTCATCTAATTCGTCCACTTCCTCCACTTCCTCCACTTCCTTCTTTTCCTCTACTTCGACCACTTCCTCCACTTCGTCCACTTTCTCTACTTTGTCCACTTCCTCCATTTTGTCCACTTCCCCCATTTCCTCCATTTCCTCCACTTTTCCTCCACTTCCTCCACTTCATCCACTTAGTCAACTTCGTTCAATTCGTCCACTTTCTCCACTTGGTCCACTTGCTCCACTTCGTCCACTTCGTGTAGTTCCATCACTTCCTCCATTTCTTTCATTTCCCCCACTTTTCATCCACTTCCTCCACTTCGTCCAATTCCTACAGTTCCTCCACTTCCTCCACTTCCTCGAATTTGTCCACTACGTCTACTTCGTCAACTTCGTCCACTTCGTCCACTGAATCCACTTCCTCCACTTCGTCAAATTTGTCCACATCGTCCAATTCGTCCACTTCGACCACTTCGACCACTACCTTCACTTCCTCCACTACCTTCACTTCCTCCACTTCCTTCACTTCCTCCACTTCCTTCACTTCCTCCACCTCGCCCACTTCCTCCACTTCGTCCAATTCGTCCACTTCCCCCACTTCCTCCACTTCCTTCACTTCGTCCAATTCGTCCACTTGGTCCACTTCCTCCACCTCGTCCACTTTGTCAAATTCGTCCACATCGTCCACTTCCTCCACTTCGTCCACCTCCTCTACTTCGTGCACTTCCTCCACTTCCTCCACTTCCTCCATTACCTCCACTTCCTCCACTTCCTCAACTTCGTCAACTTCCTCCACTTCGTCAACTTCCTACACTTCCTCCGCGTCCTCCAGTTCCTCCACTTCCTTCACTTTGTCCACTAGGTCAATTTCGTGTACCTCGACCACTTCGACCACTTTGTCCACTTCGTCAACTTCATCCACTTCCTCCACTTCGTCCACTTCCTCCACTTCCTCTACTTCCTCCACTAAGTCCACCTCCTCCAGTTCGTCCACTTTGTCCACTTCGTCGAATTCGTCCACTTCGTCATCATTTTCCACTTCGTCGACATCCTCGACTTCCTCGACTAAGTCCACTTCGTCCACTTCCTTCACTTCCTCCACTTCGTCCACTTCCTACACTAAGTCCACTTCATCCACTTCGTCAATTTCCTCCACTTCCTCCACTTCCTCCGCTTCCTCCACTTCCTCCACTTACTCCACTTCCTCCACTAAGTCCACTTCGTCCACTACCTCCACTTCCTAATCTTCGTCCACTTCGTCCAATTCGTCCACTTCGTCCACTTTCTCCATTTCCTCCACTTCGTCCACTTTGTCAACATTGTCCACTTCGGCAACTTGGTCCACTTGCTCCACTTCCTCTACTTCGTCCACTTTGTCCACTTCTTCCACTTCGCCCACTTCGCCCACTTAGACCACTTCGACCACTTCGTCCAATTAGTCCACTATGTCCACTTCCTCCATTTCTTTATCTTCCTCCACTTCGTCCACTTCGACCACTTCCTCCACTTCGTCCACTTCCTCCACTTTGTCCACTCCCTCTACTTCGTCCACTTCCTCCATTTCCTCCACTTTTCCACCACGTCTTCCACTTTGTCCACTTCGTCAACTTTGTCAACCTCCTCCACCTCCTCCTCTTCGTCCACTTCGTTGACTTCTTCCACTTCGTCGTTTAACTCATTCAATGCCATGATTATTGATTTTGTCGATACGGGAACGTACGGGGAAATCTAGATCCGGGGAATTTCTCCCAATAGTATATTGGTTTCCGTTAAGCTCCTGCACTTAAGAACTAATTACTAGGAATGCTAGGAATTGTATGAACTCGTAATTAAGGATAGGCCTTCTTCAAGGTGATTTAGAGAGTGACATTAACAATGATGAAAAGAATGTTGAATTCCTAAAGTATATGAGAGTGGATAAGATGAAATTGATAACCCCAACAACATACTCATCCATATATTCCATTGAAGTGTTTGTATTTTGTTTTAGCCATTGATCAAATTCATGCATACATGTTTATTTTCTGTCTTTTGCATATTAAACTCCAATTATTTCGTTCTTAAGTCTTAAATAATCAAAAAATCACATAACTAAACTAGGTCGTGAGTCCTTTGGGAGAACGATACTTGGTCTTACCGAGTTTTATTACTTGAAACGATTCGGTCACACTTGCCGATTGTAAAACAAGTTTGTGACACCGTATTTCGGTGTTCATAAATTTGTCATCAAGCAATGATTCATGGAGCAGCTACAAGAACAAAAAGAAATACAAAGGGCGCTTGAAGAAAAGCTGCATTCCATGACGCAAGGCAACATGGGGGCCGATGAAACTCCCACACCACCTCGTGTCAGCACTAGAGGATCATGCTCAATTGTAGACCCTACTCAGTATAGCGGTCAGTATGAGCTGTTGGTTGATGGGGATCCCCCACGCATTGTGGCTGTCGGATGAGTGCTTGAGGGAGGGCAAACTATTCATGGTGTTCCCATATTACCCTAGCACGTGCGTGTGACCGTTGACGAGGTTCGGGATCCCCAAGCTTAGGTGCCTGTACCCACTCCAGAAATTAACTTTGTGGGGGAGGCCATAGGATCATTTATTGCCTAGCCCAGAGCATTGATCATGTCCCACATCGCTACTCCACAGGTATAATGTCTTTTTCCTTAGTATTTATATGTTTATTCTTCAAATAATTGTTGATAACGCTTTGACGTAAATTCTTATCTTCAGTTCACACGTCCTCAGAAGCATCCAATTGATGATACAATCATACATGAAGATGATGAGATGACTGAAGCGGAGGATGATCCTCTATCAAAGCTAATGACAAAATTACTCAAATTGAAGAAAGCATCATTACAACTATACTGGGATTTGAGAGTATTTGGTCTTCCCCCACATGTGCCAGTTTATATCACATTCTCTGATGCATTGGAGGTGATTGGGGGAGACACGATGTTGAATATTTCCATCATTCAGCTGTGGTGCATGTAAGATAGTCAATTTGGTCTTTCATATTACTTTTATTTACATTGTTATAGTTTCTAACAACTTAACTTTGTTGTTTTAGGTACATGGACACAATCGTTGTAGACCAAGGTCGGTCTTCCATGTACGGATTTGTTGAACCTCAGACCATTCAACCGTCTGGTAACACACTTCAAAACAGACAACATTATTTGCAAACATGGATGGATGAGTCAAAAAGAGACGTATACCTTGTGCCATACATTGAGGGGTAGGTGTTGTTATATGTGGTCAGTTCATTATTATAGTTTCCTTAATTAGTTGAATAACTATTTGTCCTTCGTGATAGGTCGCACTGGCAGCTGATGGTCATCATTCCCAAACAATGTAAAATTATATGGTTTTGTTCGTTGCACAGGAAGATGAAAAATGACTTGAGAACCATGCTTCAAGAGTAAGTGTTTCTCCAAAAATGACTTTGAATTTGATGTTCACCTTCAACTTTTATGATAAATATAGTCATATTAATTATACTTTGTGTTTTCAATCTGTGCAGAGTTATTGGTAAATCTCGTGGTCAACTGGTTCAAATTTTGTATCCAAAGGTTGTAAGTCATTTATAGTTTCTAATTCATTTTCTATGTTATTGAATGATCAAAATTCTTAACTATTTAGTTTGTGATTTTAGTGTAACCAGCAGCTAGATTCATGGGAATGTGGCTTTTATGTCATGTGTTGCATTAAGACCATCATTCGAGCTGTCATTACAGATGACTAGAATGAGGTAATGATGTATACCTTCAATACATTACAAATCAAATTCATCTTCAACATATATGAAACCATAATGAATCTTTCTTGAATTTTGCAGCGCTTCAAGAGTACATCGCCTATTTCAGAGGACACAATTAAACAGATAAGGCAGGAGTGGACCGCTTATCTTCTGCAAAGATGGAGTTAGGAGTAGTTTTATTTCTTGTTGAACATTGCTTAGTTTTAGTTTAAGTTTTATGTTGATAGTTTTGTTAGTGGATTCAACTCCACATTAAGTAGAACTTTGTTCATATGAAACGTATATTTATATTATTACAAAATTGTTCTGGGACAATTTTCTGCTTTTCAGGTGTGGTTTTAATGCAAAAATAATATAATTTAAAAAAAAAAACGCCCAGTAGACGTCGGTTGGTGCACTGCCGGACGTCTATAGACGTCTGGCAGTGCACTAACCGACCTCTCCGGACGTCTGGCAATGCACACATGAACGTCCACCCCCAGCGCCTACCACAGACAATTCAGGCAATTGGACGTCCCGGGGGGAGGGAACAGATGTCTATATAGACGTCCGGTGTTTCAGGGCGGACGTCTATACATAGGACGTCTATACGGACGTCAGAGGGTGTACACCGGACGTCTATATAGACGTCCAACCTGACACAACGGACAACTATATAGAAGTCCTGTTTGGAGCCCCCGACGTTTGAGTAACGTCACCCGCATAGACGTCGGGGGAAGATCGGACGTCAAAGGGCAAAACAACGGACGTCTATAGCCTTTTCTGCACTAGTGATAATTTAATGCACATCAAATTTGATGGGCCGCGACAGCCCGCATCACCTCCACTTCGTCCACTTCATCCACTTCCTCTACTTCGTCCACTTCGTCAACTTCCTCCACTTCCTCCACTTTCTCCAGTTCCTCCACTTCTTCCACTTCCTCCACTTCCTCCACTTCGTCAGTTTCGTCTACTTCGACCACTTCGTCCACTTCATCCCTTTCCTCAACTTCCTTCACTTCGTCCACTTCGTCCACTTCCTCCACTTCAACCACTTTGTCCCTTTCGTCCACTTCGTCAAGTTCATCCACTTCCTCCACTTCCTCCACGTCCTTAACTTCGTCCACTTCGTCCACTTCCTCAACTTCGTCCACTTCGTCCATTTCGTCAACTTCGTCCACTTGGTCCACTTCGACCACTCCGTCTACTTCCTCCACTTCCTCCACTTGATCCCTTCGTCCACTTCATCCACTTCGTCCACCTCCTTCACTTCCTCCACTTTGTCCTCTTCCTACACTTCCTCCACTTCCTCCACTTCGTGCACTTCGTCTTCTTCGTCCACTTCGTCCAACTCGTCCACTTCCTCCATTTCGTCCACTTCCTCCGCTTGCTCCACTTCCTCCCCTTCCTCCACTTCGTCCACTTCGTCCACTATTTGTCGATTTCGACAACTTCATCCACTTCGTCCACTCCGTCCACATCGTCCACTCCGTCCACTTCCTCCACTTCCTCCACTTCGTCAACTTCGTCCACTTCGTTCATTTCGTCCACTTCCTCCAGTTCCTCCCGTCGTCCATTTCCTCCACTTCGTCCACTTCCTCTACTTTCTCCACTTCGTGCACTTCGACCACTTTGTCCAATTCGTCCTGTTTGTCCACCTTGTCTACTTCCTCCACTTCCTCCACTTCCTCCATTTCGTCTACTTCCTGCACTTCGTCCACTTCGGCCATTTCGTCTACTTCGACCACTTCTATAATTCGTCCAGTTTGTCCACTTTCTCCATTTCCTCCCCTTCCTCCACTTCGTCCACTTCATCCACTTCCTCCACTTCGCCAACTTCCTCCACTTGCTTAACTTCGTCCATTTTCCCCACATCCTCCACTTCCTCCACTTCTTCCAGTTCGTCCACTTCGTCAATTTCGTCTACTTCGACCATTTCGACCACTTCGTCCCTTTCATCAACTTCCTCCACTTCCTCCACTTCCTCCACTTCCTCCACTTCCTCTACTTCCTCCATTTCCTCCTCTTCATCCACTTTGTCCACTTCCTGCACTTCCTCCACTTCGACCACTTTGTTCCTTTCGTCCACTTCGTCCAGTTCATCGACTTCCTCCACTTCCTTAACTTCGTCCACTTCGTCCATTTCATCAACTTCCTCCTCTTGGTCCACTTCGACCACTCCGTCCATGATAACAGTTGAAAAACTGTTATTTTCATGCTTAAAAGTGATACTAAAAGCAACCTTAAACACTTAGAAACTACCTTGAAATCATGCTTTTGGTCATATTTTCAGAAATAAGAGAGCTGGACAGGTTTTTGCTTCATTTTAGTGTTTTATGCAGGTTTTAAGTTGAATTTGGGGAAAGAAGTGAAAAAGGATAGAAATGGAATCAGAAAAGACATCGAAAAGTGCAAAAAGAGAAGTTGCTATTACCGCTCAGCGGCAGTTTACCGCTGAGCGGCACTCAGGCAATCACGTTGGATCCGCTGAGGGGTGAAAATGCCGTTGAGGGGGAAGAATCAACTCACGCACTTACTGCTGAGCGGTAGTTTACCGCTGAGCGACACTTTTATGGGCTTGGACCTAATTTTCTGTATTTTTAGAATAGTATATAAGCTTTAGGACGTCCTAGGGTTTGTATCTTTGGCTGAGACGAAGCAAACACTCACTTTTCCACCCCTTGAAGGAAGATCTTGGATGCTCATGCTACCTCCTCCTCTTTCTAGGGTTTTATCTTTCATTCTTTCATTATTATTCATCTATTTTCACCATGAATATGGTGAACTAAACCTTGTATTGTTGTTGGGGAATCAATGTAGTCTTGTGAAACTCTCATATATGGAATTTGCTTTAACATCTTATTTTTAAGACTTATGCTTTCTTTCATCATTAGTTAGGGTTTTTCCTCTTTGCGTAAAGCTTGCTTTGTTTAACTCATTCATTGCCATGATTAGTGATTTTGTCGATATGGGAATGTACGGGGAAATCTAGATCCAGGGAATTTCTCCCACTAGCATATTGGTTGTCGTTAAGCTTCTGCACTTAAGAATTAATTACTAGGAATGCTAGGAATTGTATGAACTCATAATTAAGGATAGGCCTTCTTACAAGGTGATTTAGAGAGTGGCATTAGCATTGATGAAAAGAATGATGAATTCCTAAAGTATATGAGAGTGGATAAGATGAAATTGATAACCCCAACAACATACTCATCCATCTATTTTTCTCCATTGATAACCCCAACAACATACTCGTCCAGTTCCTCCACTTCCTCCACCTCGTCCACTTTGTCCACTTCCTCCACTTCCACCACTTCCTCCAGTTCCTCCACTTCATCCACTTCGTCCACTTCCTCCTCTTCGACCACTTCGTCCACCTCGTCTAATTCGTCCAGTTCGTCCACTTCCTCCGCTTCCTGCACTTCCTCCACTTCCTCCACTTCCTCCAATTCCTCCACTTCCTCCACTTTGTCAACTTCGTCTACTTCGTCCACTTTGTCCACTTTGTCCACTTTGTCCGCGTCGTCCACTTTGTCAACTTCGTCCAATTTTTCCACTTCCTCCACTTTCTCCAATTTGTCAACTTCCTGCTCTTCCTCAACTTCCTCCGCTTCCTTCACTTCCTCCGCTTCCTCCACTTCGTCCGCTTCGTCCACTTCCTCCCCTTCGTCCACTTCCTCCACCTCCTCCACTTCCTCCGCTTGGTCCACTAAGTCCACTCCGTCCACTAAGTCCTTATCATCCACTTCCTCTACTTCCTCCACTTTGTTCACTTCCTCCACTTCGACCAGTTCGTCCAGTTCGTCCACTTACTTCATTTCGTCCAATTCTCCCACTTTGTCAACTTCCTTCACTTCCTCCACTTCGTCCACTTCCTCCACTTCCTCCCCTTCCTCCACTTCGTCCACTTCCTCCACTAAGTCCACTTCATCCACTTTGTCCATTTCCTCCATTTCCTCCACTTCCTCCACTTCGTCCACTTTGTCCAGTTTGTCCATTTCGTCAACTTCTTTTTCATCGTCCACTTTGTCAACTTCGTGCAGTTCGCCCACTTCGTCAACTTCGTCCAATTCGCCCACTTCGTCAACTTCGTCCACTTCCTCCACTTCCTCCACTTCCTCCACTTTCTCCACTTCCTTCACTTCATCCACTTTGTCCACTTCTTCCACTTCCTCCACTTCCTCCACTTCCTCCACTTCCTCCACTTCCTCCACTTCCTCCACTTCCTCCACTTCGTCCAGTTCGTCAACTTCGTCCACTTCCTCCCCTTCGCCCAATTCGTCCACCTCATCAACTTGCTACACTTCGTCCACTTTGTCCACTTCGTCCATTTCGTCCACTTCCTCCACTTCCTCTACTTCGTCCAATTCGTCCAGTTCATCCACTTTGTCCACTTCCTCCACTTCGTTCACTTCCTGCACTTCGTCCACTTCCTCCACTTCGTGCAATTCGTCCACTTCGCCTACTTCGTCAACTTCGTCCACTTCGCCTACTTCGTCAACTTCGTCCACTTCCTCCACTTCCTCCGCTTCGTCCACTTCCTCCACTTCGTCCACTTCCTCAACTTCCTCAACCTCCTCCACTTCCTCCATTTCCTCCACTTTTCCGTCACTTCGTCCACTTCGTCAACTTCCTCCACTTCCTCCAATATCTCCACTTACTCCACTTCGTCCACTTTCCCCACTTCGTCCACTTCCTCCACTTCCTCCGCTTTTCCTCAACTTCGTCCACTTCATCGAAATTCGTCCACTTCGTCAACATCCTCCACTTCCGCCACTTTCTCCACTTTGTCCTCTTCGTCCACCTCGTCCACTACGCCCACTTCGTCCATTTCGTCCACTTCGTCAACTTCGTCCACTTTGTCAAATTCGTCCACTTCACAAACTTCGTCCACTTCGCCTACTTTGTCCACTTTCTCCACTTCGTCCACATCATCCACTTCCTCCACTTCGTCAAATTCCTCCACATTCCTCCACTTCCTCAACTTCCTCCACTTCCTCCATGTCCTCCATTTCCTCCACTTTTCCTCCACTTGGTCCACTTCGTCCACTTCGTCAAATTCCTCCACTTCGTCCACCTACTCCACTTTGTCCACTTCCTCCACTTCGTCCACTTCCTCCACTTCCTCCATTTCCTCCACTTCGTGCACTTCGTCCACTTACTCCACTATGTCCAATTCGTCCACATCGTCAACTTCGTCCACTTCCTCCACTTCGTCCACTTCCAATACTTCGTCTATTTCGTCTATTTCGTCCAATTCCTCCACTTCGGCCACTTCGTCCACTTCCTGCACTTCGTCCACTTCCTCCACTTCCTCCACTTCCTCTACTTCGTCGACTTCTTCCACTTCAGCCACTTCGTCCACTTCCTCCACTTAGTCCATTTCGTCCACTTCCTCCACGTCCTCCACTTCCTCCACTTCGTCCAATTCGTCCAGTTCCTCCACTTCGTGCACTTCCTGCACTTCGTCCACTTCCTCCAATTCTTCCACTTCCACCACTTCGGCCAATTCATCCACTTCGTCCACTTCGTCAACTTCACCCATTTCCTCCACTTCGTCCACTTTGTCCACTTCCTCCACTTGGTCCACCTCCTTCACTTCGTCCACTTCCTCGACTTCATCCATTTCGCCCAATTCGTCGAGTTCGTCCACTTGCTCCACTTGCTCCACTTGCTCCACTTCCTCCACTTCATCCAATTCGTCCAATTCGTCCACTTCCTCCGCTTCCTTCACTTCCTCCAATTACTCCACTTCATCCACTTTGTCCACTTCCGCCACTAAGTCCACTACGTCCACTTCATCCACTTTGTCCATTTCCTCCATTTCCTCCACTTCCTCCACTTCGTCCACTTTTTCCAGTTTGTCCAATTCGTCAACTTCGTTAACATCGTCCACTTTGTCAACTTCGTGCACTTCGCCCACTTCGTCAACTTCGTCTAGTTCGCCAACTTCGACTACTTCGTCCACTTCGACTACTTCGACTACTTCGTCAACTTCGTCCACTTCCTCCACTTCCTCTACTTTCTCCACTTTCTTCATTTCGTCCACTTTCTCCACTTTCTCCACTTCTTCCACTTCCTCCACTTCCTCCACTTCCTCCACTTCGTCCAGTTCGTCAACTTCGTCCACTTCGCCCACTTCGTCCACCTCGTCAACTTGCTGCACTTCGTCCACTTTGTCTACTTCGTCCATTTCGTCCACTTCCTTCACTTCGTCCACTTCGTCCAGTTCATCTACTTCGTCCACTTCCTCCACTTCGTTCACTGATAACAGTTGAAAAACTGTTATTTTCATGCTTAAAATTGACACAAAAAGCAACCTTTACACTTAGAAACTAGCTTGAAATCATGCTTTTATCCATATTTTCAGAAATAAGAGAGCTGGACAGGTTTATGCTTGATTTCAATGTTTTTGTGCAGGTTTTAAGGTGAATTTGGGGAAAGAAGTGACGAAGGAGAGAGATGAAATCAGAAAAGACACCAAAAAGTGCAAAAGGAGAAGCCGCAAGTACCGCTCAGCGGCAGTTTACCGCTGAGCGGCACTCAGGAAGTCACGGGAGATCCGCTGAGGGGCAAAATGGCCGCTAGGGGAAGAAACCAACCCACGCACTTACCGCGGAGCGGTCATTTACCGCTGAGCGGCACACTTATGGGCTTGGGCCTAGATTTTCTGTAATTTTAGATTAGTATATAAGCTTTAGGACGTCCTAGGGTTTGTATCTTTCGTAGAAACGAAGCAAATACTCTCTCTTCCACCCCTTTGAAGGAGGATCTTGGATGCTCAGGCTACCTCTTCACCTTTCTAGGGTTTTATCCTTCATTCTTTCATTATTGTTCATCTAGGTTCACCATGAATATGGTGAACTAAACCTTGTATGTTTGTTGGGGAATCAATGTAATCTTTTGGAGCTCTCATATATGGAATTTGTGCTTGCATCTTAATCTAAGACCTATGCTTTCTTTCATCATTAGTTAGGGTTTTTCCTCTTTGCTCAATGCTTGCTTTGTTTAACTCATTCAATGCATGATTATTGGTTTTGTCGATACGGGAACGTACGGGGAAGTCTAGATCCGGGGAATTACTCCCAATAGTATATTGGTTGTCGTTAAGCTCCTGTGCTAAAAGAACTAATTATTAGGAATGCTAGGAATTGTATGAACTCGTAATTAGGGATAGGCCTTCTTGACAAGGTAATTTAGAGAGTGGCATTAACAATGATGACTTGAATGTTGAATTCCTAAAATATGAGAGTGGATAAGATGAAATTGACCCCCAACAACATATTCATCCATATATTTCATTGAAAGTGCTTGTATTTTGTTTTGCCATTGATCAAAACCTCATGCATACATGTTTATTTTCGTCTTTTGCATAGTAAATCCAATTATTTTGTTCTTAAGTCTTAGCTAATCAACAAATCACATAACGAAACTAGGTCGTGAGTCCTTTGGGAGAACGATACTTGGTCTTACCAAGTTTATTACTTGAAACGATTCGGTCATACTTGCCGATTGTAAAACAAGTTTGTGACATCATATTTTGGTGATCATAAATTTGTGCATCAAGTTTTTGGCGCCGTTGCCGGGGACTCTGGTTTAACTAGTTCATTTGTGTGATTATTGATTATCTTTTACTTTAATTTTGAATATTTGTTTTTATTTTCTGTTTTTATTTTTCGGTTTTTATTTTATTTTATTCTCTGAATCTTATATCTTCTCTTATATCTTTTTGTGCTAACAAATATTTTTTAGGGTTTTGTGCCTAATGTTTGCAGGATGCAATTTGGTCAAGAATTTAACTATATGGGCACTCAATTCTACTAAGGTAATTTCAACCACTGATGGGACCTCACTCAAGCATGGATAATGATCAATTTTGGGAAGCTGTCAAACAATTTAAGAATCGACCACCACAACATTGGCAGCGAAAACCCTCTCTATCGGGAAGAAGGATAACGTTGGATGAGGCAGTTCAACAGTACATACAGATACCTGATTGTCATCACAAAACCACTCAAGCTGCCGAAGAATTTGATAGGCCGCCACCACAACAATGGCAGCAACAACCCTCTCTATCAGTAAATTTGGATGACACCCTTCAGTAAAGCATTGAAGAATCATGTAAAAGGATGGAGATGCACCTTCGTTTCATTAGTCAAAAATTGAATGTTAAGGTTAATACTGAAGTTAACCTTAAGGAGGAAGGTCAAGCCATTGTCACTGAAAGTGACAAGATTTTTGCTGAGAAAAAAATAGAGAGAGATGAGGAAAAGATAGAGAGAGAAGAAAAAGAAGAGTTGAGTGAGAAAGATAAAGATGAAGAACAAGAAAAAGAAGTGGTTGAGAGAGAAGAGAGAAAGAAAATGCGTGTGAAAATAAAGAAGTTGAGGAGAAAAAGAGAAGAGAAGAAAAAAATAAAAGAAAAGAAAAAGAGAAAAATTGAGGAGAGGAAGCGTAAGAAAAAGAAGATGAGAGGAAAGAAGAAGGAATCATATGAAAAATCCCATCCTCATCTAAAGAAGAATTGTAGGAAGGAAAAGAAATTTAAGTGCTTTATGGAAATCTTCAAGAAATTGGAGATTAAAGTTCCTATGATTGAGACGCTGCTACAGGTTCCTGGTGTGATCAAATTTCTCAAGAAGTTCAGTAGAAAGAAGAAAAAGAAGAAGGAACTTGAGCTTTACTGGGTCAAGCTAATGACGTTAAAAGAGCGCTTGCTGGGAGGCAACCCAGTTGATTTAAGAACTTTTTAACTTTACTTTGGTTTGTAAATTTTTAATCTGTTGAACATTATGTTGTAAATATTTTGTTGGAGATAGCATCTACTGAAGGATGCTAGTTTGTTATAGCATCTACTAAAGGATGCTAAGTTGTAACACCTACTGATGGGTGTTGGTGAGAAAATTTTGCACCTATTGATGGGTGCTGGTAAGATTGTAACACCTACTGATGGGTGTTGGTGGATTATGGGTCAGGCTCGTGACGTTAAACAAGCACTACCTGGAAGGCAACCCAGTTGATTGATTGTTTTTGTTTGTTTCATTGTAGTAGTAATAGGGTTGTGCATAAGTAATCTGAGGATTGAATTGCAGGGAACCAGTGAGGGGCATGTCTAGGAGGCACGTAGGTTAAGAAAAGAAGGAGAAGAGCACATCACGAAAGCGGCAACTTACCACTGAGCGGTACTCTCGCAGATTGGGCTTTGGTTGCCCCTTAGCGGGACCCGAGCCCATTAGGGTATTTTTATACCCTAAGCTGCACATAAGCTTCTATTTTCAGGCTCTTCTCTGCACACACACTCCTACATACCTTTTCCAAGGTTCTCCACATCTTTTCCCTCTTCCCTCTTGAGAAAATCTCCCTTCTACTCACGTTCTCACTAGTTTTCCATCTAAGTTTGGGGTTGGGAGAGAGCATCATTGAAGGGGTTGATTTCTTCATTGTGGTTTACTAATGCTTAACAATGTATCTTTTGGTTTTGTGAATTATGTTTGATGCAGGGATGGCCTCCTCATCATGCTAAAAGAATCAAGACTATAAGATCCAAGAAGAAGGAGAGGAAGAAGATACAGATGACAGCTCAAATTGATGAGGAGCTGAGATAGCATTTACTGTTGAATGCTATCATATGCTTATGCTTTTGTTGGTTTAAGTTTTCTGAACTTATTTATTTTTGGTTTTAGATTAGGGTTTGATGTACTCTATTGGAAACTTGGTTTGTTATGATGGTTTGCTATTAACTGTGATTGTGTGATAAGTAATGCTTGATGATGATTATTGATTGATTGATGTTGAGATAGATGTGCACATAAAATGCTTATACATGTGATTCACAAGCTTTGTGAACAAATGCAGGATATCATGATTGTGATTGAGAAATTAAGCAGGATGTGTATGTCAAATGTGAATGAGCTTATATGTGAGGTTTTGAGCTCCAGAGTTGTTATTGATTGAATGCTATTACTTTGGAAACATGAATGATTTTGCCCGGGTTTTCTATGATTGAATCAATTGCTTGTTTTGCATCATGTGATTAAGGCCGTTTGTTGGAACCCTTTTTATTGGCCAAATTCATAAAGTTAGCCCACTAAAAGAGAACACTTTGTGTTCTATCCTTTGAACCCTTAGCCTTGAACATAAATTGAAAAACCCTTGTTGAAAAACTTTACCTTGAGTTAAGTAGAAAATATTGTGTGGTATTGTTAAATGTTCAAGTTTGGGGTTGTTGGGAAAACATGAAAAAGTAAAAGCATTGAGCTAAGAATATGCAAAGAAAAAGAGAAAGAAAAGAAAAAGCAAAGCTCAATGCAAATGCAAAAGGCAAGTTGGGAAGAATAAGAATAATTGTGTTGTTATGATTCTCTTAACTCAAGGATTTTGTGATCCAGAAAAACCAATTTTCTTGTTAGCCCAGCCACATTATAAGCCATTGAAAAGTCCTTTTGATGATTCATGCTTGTGAATGTTTGTGATTGTGGTAAAATGAAAGGCAAAGTTGATTCATGTGACATTGTGATAGTAGAGTGAATGAGTGATTACCTCTTAAACACTTGTGTGTGAGGGAAACACTTTACCTAGTGAGGAAATATTCCATGAGCACATGAACATCCATGCTTAATTGATTGATCATTCATTAAACATAGCATTTGTTGGAATTTAAATGACTTTGTGAACACTAAAGCATGTGCACATCTTGATTGAACTCTTGGTCATAAGTTTGATTGAAGTCTTTACTTATCTTGAAAAGAAGATTTTTGAAAAAGTGAACCATCATATGAATTGGTAGAAGATTGAGTCACATCTTGTTTGCTTGAGGACAAGCAAAGTTCTAAGTTTGGGGTTGTGATAACAGTTGAAAAACTGTTATTCTCAATGCTTGCTTTATTTAACTCATTCAATGCATGATTATTGGTTTTGTTGATACGGGAACGTACGGGGAAGTCTAGATCCGGGGAATTACTCCCAATAGTATATTGGTTGTCGTTAAGCTCCTGTGCTAAAAGAACTAATTATTAGGAATGCTAGGAATTGTATGAACTCGTAATTAGGGATAGGCCTTCTTGACAAGGTAATTTATAGAGTGGCATTAACAATGATGACTTGAATGTTGAATTCCTAAAATATGAGAGTGGATAAGATGAAATTGACCCCCAACAACATATTCATCCATATATTTCATTGAAAGTGCTTGTATTTTGTTTTGCCATTGATCAAAACCTCATGCATACATGTTTATTTTAATCTTTTGCATAGTAAATCCAATTATTTTGTTCTTAAGTCTTAGCTAATCAACAAATCACATAACTAAACTAGGCCGTGAGTCCTTTGGGGGAACGATACTTGGTCTTACCAAGTTTATTACTTGACACGATTCGGTCATACTTGCCGTTTGTAAAACAAGTTTGTGACAAATTTTTGCATCATTCACTTACTGCACTTCGTCCACTTCCTCCACTTCGTCCAATTCGTCCACTTTGCCCACTTCGTCAACTTCGTCCACATCCTCAACATCGTCCACATCCTCCGCTTCGTCCACTTCGTCCACTTCCTCAACTTCCTCAACCT
Source organism: Vigna umbellata (assembly GCF_029865625.1). Classification (NCBI taxonomy): domain Eukaryota; kingdom Viridiplantae; phylum Streptophyta; class Magnoliopsida; order Fabales; family Fabaceae; genus Vigna; species Vigna umbellata. Next base: position 2,136,167 of record NC_142174.1, on the reverse strand, counting down.
CCTCCACTTCCTCCAATTCCTCCATTTCCTCCACTTTTCCTCCACTTCGTCCACTTCGTCAACTTCCTCCACTTCCTCCACTTCCTCCACTTCTTCCACTTCCTCCACTTCGTCCACATCCTCCGCTTCGTCCACTTCCTCCACTTCGTCCACTTCCTCAACTTCCTCAACCTCCTCCACTTCCTCCAGTTCCTCCATTTCCTCCACTTTTCCTCCACTTCGTCCACTTCGTCAACTTCCTCCACTTCCTCCACTTCCTCCACTTCGTCAACTTCCTCCACTTCCTCCACTTCCTCCACTTTCCCCACTTCGTCCACTTCCTCCCCTTCCTCCACTTTCCCCAACTTCGTCCACCTCGTCAACTTGCTGCACTTCGTCCACTATGTCCACTTCGTCCATTTCATCCACTTCCTCCACTTCCTCCACTTCGTCCAATTCGTTTAGTTCATCCACTTCGTTCACTTCCTCCACTTCGTTCACTTCCTGCACTTCCTCCACTTCCTCCACTTTGTCCACTTCTTCCACTAAGTCCACTTCGTCCACTTTGTCAACTTCGTCCACTTTGTCAACTTCGTCCACTTCGTCCACTTCCTCAACTTCCTACACCTCCTCCACTTTCTACACTTCCTCCAATTCCTCCATTTCCTCCACTTTTCCTCCACTTCGTCCACTTCGTCAACTTCCTCCAATTCCTCGACTTACTTCACTTCGTCCACTTTCCCCACTTCGTGCACTTCCTCTACTTCTTCCACTTTTCGTCAACTTCGTCCACTTCTTCGAAATTTGTCCACTTCGTCAACATCCTCCACTTCCGCCACGTTCTCCACTTTGTCCTCTTCGTCCACTTCGTCCACTACGCCCACTTCGTCCACTTCGTCCATTTCGTCCACTTCGTCAACTTCGACCACTTTGTCAACTTCGTCCGCTTCACCCACTTCGTCCACTTCGCCCACATCGTCCACCTTCTCCACTTTGTCCACTTCATCCACTTCCTCCACTTTGTCAAATTCGTCCACTTCGTCCACTTCGTCCACTTCGTCCACTTCGTCCACTTCGTCCACTTCGTCCACTTCGTCCACGTCCTTCACTTTGTCCACTTCGTCCAATTTGTCCACTTCCTCCACTTCATCCACTTCCTCCACTTTGTCCAATTCGTCCACTTCGCCCACGTCGTCAACTTCGTCCACTTCCTCCTTTTCGTGCACTTCCTCCTCCTCCTCCTCCACTTCCTCCACCTCCTTCACTTTGTCCACTTCTACCACTTCCTCCACTTCGCCCAATTCGTCCACATCGTCCACTTCCTCCGCTTCCTCCAGTTCCTCAATTTCCTCCATTTCCTCCACTTTTCCTCCACTTCGTCCATTTCGTCCACTTCGTCAATTTCCTCCACTTCGTCCACTTACTCCACTTCGCCCACTTTGTGAACTTCGTCCACTTCCTCTACTTCCTCCTCTTCGTCCAATTCCTCCACTTCGTTCACTTCATCCACTTCCTGCCCTTCGTCCACTTCCTCCACTTCGTCCACTTCCTCCACTTCGTCCACTTCCTCCACTTCCTCCAATTCCTCCACTTGCTCAACTTTGTCCACTTCCTCCACTTCCTCCATTTCCTCCACTTTTCCTCCACTTCGTCAACTTCCTTCACTTCCTCCACTTATTCCACTTCGTCCACTTTCCCCATTTCGTCCACTTCTTCCATTTCCTCGACTTCCGCCACTGTTCCTCAACTTCGTCCACTTCTTCGAATTAGTCCACTTCGTCAAATTCCTCCACTTCCACCACTTACTCCACTTCGTCCACTTCGTCCACTTCATACACTTACTATACTTCGTCCACTTCCTCCACTTCCTCCACTTCGTCCACTTCCTCCATTTCCTCCACTTTTCCTGAACTTCTTCGAATTCGTCAAATTCGTCCACTTCGTCAACTTCCTCCACTTCCTCCACTTCCTCCACTTCCTCTACTTTGTCCACTTCCTCCACTTCGTCCACTTTGTCCACTTCTTCCACTAAGTCCACTTCGTCCACTTTGTCAACTTCGTCCACTTTGTCAACTTCGTCCACTTCGTCCACTTCCTCAACTTCCTACACCTCCTCCACTTCCTACACTTCCTCCATTTCCTACACTTTTCCTCCACTTCGTCCACTTCGTCAACTTCCTCCACTTCCTCCAATTCCTCGACTTACTCAACTTCGTCCACTTTCCCCACTTCGTGCACTTCCTCTACTTCTTCCACTTTTTGTCAACTTCGTCCACTTCTTCGAAATTCGTCCACTTCGTCAACATCCTCCACTTCCGCCACTTTCTCCACTTTGTCCTCTTCGTCCACTTCGTCCACTACGCCCACTTTGTCCACTTCGTCCGTTTCGTCCACTTCGTCCACTTCGTCAACTTCGTCCACTTTGTCAACTTCGTCCGCTTCACCCACTTCGTCCACTTCGCCCACTTCGTCCACTTTCTCCACTTCGTCCACTTCATCCATTTCCTCCACTTCGTCAAATTCGTCCACTTCCTCCACTTCGTCCACTTCGTCCACGTCCTTCACTTTGTCCACTTCGTCTACTTTGTCCACTTCCTCCACTTCATCCACTTCCTCCACTTTGTCCAATTCGTCCACTTCGCCCACGTCGTCAACTTCGTCCACTTCCTCCTTTTCGTGCACTTCCTCCTCCTCCTCCTCTACTTCCTCCACCTCCTTCACTTTGTCCACTTCTACCACTTCCTCCACTTCGTCCAATTCGTCCACATCGTCCACTTCCTCCGCTTCCTCCAGTTCCTCAATTTCCTCCATGTCCTCCACTTTTCCTCCACTTCGTCTAATTCGTCCACTTCGTCAACTTCCTCCACTTCGTCCACTTACTCCACTTCGCCCACTTTGTGAACTTCGTCCACTTCCTCAACATCGTCCACTTCTTCTACTTCCTCCTCTTCGTCCAATTCCTCCACTTCGTTCACTTCATCCACTTCCTGCACTTCGTCCACTTCGTCCACTTCGTCCACTTCCTCCACTTCCTCCAATTCCTCCACTTCCTCAACTTTGTCCACTTCCTCCACTTCCTCCATTTCCTCCACTTTTCCTCCACTTCGTCAACTTCCTTCACTTCCTCCACTTATTCCACTTCGTCCACTTTCCCCATTTCGTCCACTTCTTCCATTTCCTCGACTTCCGCCACTGTTCCTCAACTTCGTCCACTTCTTCGAATTAGTCCACTTCGTCAACTTCCTCCACTTCCGCCACTTACTCCACTTCGTCCACTTCGTCCACTTCATCCACTTAGTATACTTCGTCCACTTCCTCTACTTCCTCCACTTCGTCCACTTCCTCCATTTCCTCCACTTTTCCTGAACTTCTTCGAATTCGTCAAATTCGTCCACTTCGTCAACTTCCTCCACTTCCTCCACTTCCTCCACTTCCTCCACTTCCTCTACTTTGTCCACTTCCTCCACTTCGTCCACTTTGTCCACTTCTTCCACTAAGTCCACTTCGTCCACTTTGTCAACTTCGTCCACTTTTCGTCAACTTCGTCCACTTCGTCCACTTCCTCAACTTCCTACACCTCCTCCACTTCCTACACTTCCTCCATTTCCTAAACTTTTCCTCCACTTCGTCCACTTCGTCAACATCCTCCACTTCCTCCACTTTCTCCACTTTGTCCTCTTCGTCCACTACGCCCACTTTGTCCACTTCGTCCGTTTCGTCCACTTCGTCAACTTCGTCCACTTTGTCAACTTCGTCCGCTTCACCCACTTCGTCCACTTCGCCCACTTCGTCCACTTTCTCCACTTCGTCCACTTCATCCACTTCCTCCACTTCGTCAAATTCGTCCACTTCCTCCACTTCGACCACTTCGTCCACGTCCTTCACTTTGTCCACTTCGTCCACTTTGTCCACTTCCTCCACTTCATCCACTTCCTCCACTTTGTCCAATTCGTCCACTTCGCCCACGTCGTCAACTTCGTCCACTTCCTCCTTTTCGTGCACTTCCTCCTCCTCCTCCTCTACTTCCTCCACCTCCTTCACTTTGTCCACCTCTACCACTTCCTCCACTTCGTCCAATTCGTCCACATCGTCCACTTCCTCCGCTTCCTCCAGTTCCTCAATTTCCTCCATGTCCTCCACTTTTCCTCCACTTCGTCCAATTCGTCCACTTCGTCAACTTCCTCCACTTCGTCCACTTACTCCACTTCGCCCACTTTGTGAACTTCGTCCACTTCCTCAACATCGTCCACTTCCTCTACTTCCTCCTCTTCGTCCAATTCCTCCACTTCGTTCACTTCATGCACTTCCTGCACTTCGTGCACTTCGTCCACTTCCTCCACTTCCTCCACTTCCTCCACTTCCTCCACTTCCTCCACTTCCTCCAATTCCTCCACTTCCCCAACTTTGTCCACTTCCTCCACTTCCTCCATTTCCTCCACTTTTCCTCCACTTCGTCAACTTCCTTCACTTCCTCCACTTATTCCACTTCGTCCACTTTCCCCATTTCGTCCACTTCTTCCATTTCCTCGACTTCCGCCACTGTTCCTCAACTTCGTCCACTTCTTCGAATTAGTCCACTTCGTCAACTTCCTCCACTTCCGCCACTTACTCCACTTCGTCCACTTCGTCCACTTACTATACTTCGTCCACTTCCTCCACTTCGTCCACTTCCTCCATTTCCTCCACTTTTCCTCAACTTCTTCGAATTCGTCAAATTCGTCCACTTCGTCAACTTCCTCCACTTCCTCCACTTCCTCCACTTCCTCCACTTCCTCCACTTCCTCCACTTCCTCCACTTTGTCCACTTCTTCCACTAAGTCCACTTCGTCCACTTCGTCAACTTCGTCCACTTTGTCAACTTCGTCCACTTCGTCCACTTCACCCACTTCGTCAATTTCGTCCACTTCGTCCACTTCCTCTACTTCCCCAACTTCCTCCACTTCCTTCATTTCGTCCACTTTGTCCACTTCCACCACTTCCTCCACTTCGTCCACTTCCACCACTTCCTCCACTTCGTCCAATTCGTCCAGTTCATCCACTTCGTCCACTTCCTCCACTTCGTCCACTTCCTGCACTTCGTCCACCTCCTCCACTTCGTCCACTTCCTCCACTTCGTCAACATCCTCCACTTCCTCCACCTATTCCACTTCGTCCACTTCATCCAATTCGTCCAGTTCATCCACTTCCTCCACTTCGTCCACTTCCTCCACTTCGTCCACTTCCTCCACTTCGTCAACTTCCTCCACTTCCTCGACTTACGCCACTTCGTCCACTTCCGCCACTTCCATCACTTCCTATTCATCCTCCACTTACTCAACTTCATTCACTTGGTCCATTGTGTCCACTTCGCCCACTTCGTCCACTTCATGCACCTCGTCCACATCGTACACTTCGTCCACTTCGTCAACTTCGTCCACTTCATCCACTTCGTCAACGTCGTCAACTTCATCCACTTCCTCCACTTCCTCCACTTCGTCGACTTCCTTCACTTTGTCCACTTCGTCCATTTCATCCACTTCGTACTCTTCCTCCACTTCCTCCACTTCGTGCACTTCCTCCACTTCCACCGCTTCGTCCACTTCATCCACTTCCTTCACTTCGTCCACTTCGTCCACTTCGTCCACTTCATCCACTTCCTCCACTTCGTCAAATTCGTCCACTTCGTCCAATTCGTCCGCTTCCTGCACTTCGTCCACTTTGTCCACGTCCACCACTTCCTCCACTTCCTCCACTTCGTCCAATTCCTTCACTTCCTCAACTTCCTCCACTTCCTCTACTTCCTCCTTTTCCTCCACTTTTCCTCCACTTGGTCCACTTCGTCCACTTCGTCATCATCCTCCACTTTGTCCACCTCCTCCACTTCGTCCACTTCCTCCACTTCGTCCACTTCCTCCACTTCCTCCATTTCCTCCTCTTCCTCCATTTCCTCCACCTTTTCTCAACTTCATCGTCGAATTTGTCCACTTCGTTAACTTCCTCCACTTCCTCCACTTCCTCCACTTACTGCACTTCGTCCACTTCACCCACTTCGTCCACTCCGTCCACTTAATCCACCTCGTCCACTTCGTCCACCTGCTCTATTTCCTCCCTTTCCTCCATTTCATCCACTTCGTCCACTTCGTCCACTAAGTCCACTTCGTCAACTTTGTCAACTTCGTCCAACTTTGTCAACTTCGTCCAACTTTGTCAACTTCGTCCACTTCCTCCACTTTGTCCACTTCCTCTACTTCCCCCACTTCCTCCACTTCCTTCACTTCGTCCACTATTTCCACTTTGTCCACTTCCTCCACTTCCACCACTTCCTCCACTTCGTCCACTTCTTCCACTTCGTCCAGTTCGTCCACTTCCTGCACTTCGTCCACTTCGCCCACTACGTCAACTTCGTCCACTTCGCCCATTTTGTCAACCTCGTCTACTTCCTCCACTTCGTCCACTTCCTCCACTTTGTCCTATTCGTCCACTTCGCCCACTTCGACAACTTCGCCACTTCCTCCTCTTCGTCCACTTCCTCCTCCTCCTCCGCTTCCTCCACCTTCTTCACTTTGTCCACTTCCACCACTTCCTCCACTTCGTCCAATTCGTCCTCTTCGTCCACATCCTCCGCTTCCTCCACCTCCTCCATTTCCTCCACTTTTCCTCCACTTCGTCCAATTCGTCCACTTCGTCAACTTCCTCCACTTCCTCCATATACTCCACTTTGCCCACTTTGTGAACTTCGTCCACTTCGTCAACTTCCTCCACTTCCTCCACTTCCTTCACTTCCTTCACTTCGTCCACTTTGTCCACTTCCTCCACTTCCTCCACTTGAGCCACTTAGTCCACTTCGTCCAACTCGTCCAGTTCGTCCACTTCCTCCACTTCCTCCACTTCCTCTACTTCGTCCACTTCTCCCACTTCGTCCACTTCGTCAACGTACTGCACTTCGTCCAAATCGTCCACTTCCTCCATTTTGTCAACTTCCTCCACTTCCTCCACTTCCTCCACTTTCTCCACTTCATCCAATTGGTCCACTTCGTCCACATCGGCCACTTCCGGCACTTCGTCCAATTCCTCCTCTTCGTCCAGTTCCTCCACTTCGTTCACTTCATCCACTTCCTGCACTTCGTCCACTTCCTCCACTTCCTCCACTTCCTCCACTTCCTCCACTTACTCCACTTCCTCCGCTTCCTCTACTTCCTCCACTTCGTCCACTTCAACCACTTCGTCCACTTCCTCCACTTCCTCCAATTCCTCCACTTCCTCAACTTTCTCCACTTCCTCCACTTCCTCCACTTCCTCCACTTACTCCACTTCGTCCACTTCACCCACTTCGTCCACTCCCTCCACTTAATCCACCTCGTCCACTTTGTCCACCTGCTCTATTTCCTCCCTTTCCTCCACTTCATCCACTTCGTCCACTAAGTCCACTTCGTCCACTTTGTCAACTTCGTCCAACTTTGTCAACTTCGTCCACTTCCTCTACTTCCCCCACTTCCTCCACTTCCTTCACTTCGTCCACTATTTCCACTTTGTCCACTTCCTCCACTTCCACCACTTCCTCCACTTCGTCCACTTCTTCCACTTCGACCAGTTCGTCCACTTCCTACACTTCGTCCACTTTGCCCACTTCGTCAACTTCGTCCACTTCGCCCACTTTGTCAACCTCGTCTACTTCCTCCACTTCGTCCACTTCCTCCACTTTGTCCAATTCGTCCACTTCGCCCACTTCGACAACTTCGCCACTTCCTCCTCTTCGTCAACCTCCTCCTCCTCCTCCACTTCCTCCACCTCCTTCACTTTGTCCACTTCCACCACTTCCTCCACTTCCTCCACTTCGTCCACTTCGTCCACATCGTCCACTTCGTCCACATCCTCCCCTTCCTCCACCTCCTCCATTTCCTCCATTTCCTCCAATTTTCCTCCACTTCGTCCAATTCGTCCACTTCGTCAACTTCCTCCACTTCCTCCACATACTCCACTTCGCCCACTTTGTGAACTTCGTCCACTTCCTCCACTTTGTCCACTTCGTCCACTTCCTCCACTTCCTTCACTTCCTTCACTTCCTCCACTTTGTCCACTTCCTCCACTTGAGCCTCTTCGTCCACTTCGTCCAACTCGTCCAGTTAGTCCACTTCCACCACTTCCTCCACTTCGTCCACTTCTCCCACTACGTCCACTTCGTCAACGTACTGCACTTCGTCCACTTCCTCCACTTCGTCTAAATCGTCCACTTCCTCCATTTTGTCAACTTCCTCCGCTTTCTCCACTTCGTCCAATTCGTCCACTTCGTCCACATCGGCCAATTCTGGCACTTCGTCCAATTCCTCCTCTTCGTCCAATTGCTCCACTTTGTTCACTTCATCCACTTCCTGCACTTCCTCCACTTCATCCACTTCCTCCGCTTCCTCTACTTCCTCCACTTCGTCCACTTCAACCACTTCGTCCACTTCCTCCACTTCCTCCAATTCCTCCACTTCCTCAACTTCCTCCACTTCCTCGACTTCCTCCATTTCCTCCATTTCCTCCACTTTTCCTCCACTTCGTCAACATCCTCCAGTTCCTCCACTTACTCCACTTCCTCCACTTTCTCCATTTCGTCCACTTCCTCTACTTCCTCCACTTTTCCTCAACTTCGTCCACTTCTTCGAACTAGTCCACTTCGTCAACTTTGTCAACTTTCGCCACTTACTCAACTTCGTCCACTTCGTCCACTTACTCTACTTCGTCCACTTCCTCAACTACGTCCACTTCCTCCATTTCCTCCACTTTTCCTCAACTTGGTCGAATTCGTCAAATTCGTCCACTTCTTCAACTTCCTCCACTTCCTCCACTTCCTCCACTATGTCCACTTCGTCCACTTTGTCCACTTCGTCCACTAAGTCCACTTTATCTACTTTGTCAACTTCGTCCACTTTGTCAACTTCGTCCACTTCCTCCACTTCGTCCACTTCGTCTACTTCCCCAACTTCCTCCACTTCCTTCACTTCGTCCACTTTGTCCACTTCCACCACTTCCTCCACTTCGTCCAATTCGTCCAATTCGTCCACTTCCTCCACTTCCTCCACTTTCTCCACTTCGTCCACTTTCTCCACTTCCTCCACTTCCTCCACTTCCTCCATTTCCTCCACTTTTCCTCAACTTTGTCGAATTTGTCAAATTCGCCCCCTGATGACAAATTTATGATCACCAAAATATGATGTCACAAACTTGTTTTACAATCGGCAAGTATGACCGAATCGTTTCAAGTAATAAACTCGGTAAGACCAAGTATCGTTCACCCAAAGGACTCACGGCCTAGTTTAGTTATGTCATTCGTTGATTAGCTAAGACTTAAGAACAAAATAATTGGATTATACTATGCAAAAGACGAAAATAAACATGTATGCATGAGGTTTTGATCAATGGCAAAAGCAAAAGACAAGCACTTTCAATGAAATATATATATGAATATGTTGTTGGGGGTCAATTTCATCTTATCCACTCTCATATATTTTAGGAATTCGACATTCAAGTCATCATTGTTAATGCCACTCTCTAAATTACCTTGTCAAGAAGGCCTATCCCTAATTACGAGTTCATACGATTCCTAACATTCCTAACAATTAGTTCTTTTAGCACAGGAGCTTAACGACAACCAATATAATATTGGGAGTAATTCCCTGGATCTAGATTTCCCCGTACGTTCCCGTATCGACAAAATCAATAATCATGCATTGAATGAGTTAAACAAAGCAAGCATTAAGCAAAGAGGAAAAACCCTAACTAATGATGAAGGAAAGCATAAATCTTAGATTAAGATGCAAGTACAAATTCCATATATGAGGCTTCAAAAGATTACATTGATTCCCCAACAAACATACAAGGTTTAGTTCACCATATTCATGGTGAACCTAGATGAACAATAATGAAAGAATGAAAAATAAAACCCTAGAAAGGTGAAGAGGTAGCCTGAGCATCCAAGATCCTCCTTCAAAGGGGTGGAAGAGAGAGTGTTTACTTCGTTTCTGCCAAAGATACCAACCCTGAGACATCTAGGTCTTTAAATAGGACATAAAAATAATTGAAAACGAGTCCAGGCCCAAACAGATCATAAAATCGCATAAAACTGGCCCAAAACTCGTCTGGTTGACTTTTTTTCGTATTCTGGTTGACTGGTTGACTTTTTTGGTTGACTGGTTGACTTTTCTGGTTGATTGGTTGACTTTTCTGGTTTCTGGTTGACTTTTCAGCACTCCAATCATTCGGTACTTCAATTCTTCTTTCAAATCATTCAATTAGCCTACAAAATAAAGGGAATCTTACACAAAACCATTAAATTCACTTTCAACTCTCTTATTCACAAAACTAAAGCAAAAATATGAGTTCAAGCTAGTTTCTAAGTCTTAAAGGTTGCTTTTGGTATCAATTTTAAGCATAAAAATAACAGTTTTTCAACTGTTATCACAACCCCAAACTTAGAACTTTGCTTGTCCTCAAGCAAACAAGATGTAACTCAATCTTCTACCAATTCATATAATGGTTCACTCATTCAAAAATCTTCTTTTCAAGATAAGTAAAGACTTCAATCAAGCTTATGACCAAGATTTCAATCAAGACGTGCACATGCTTTGGTGTTCACAAAGTCACTTAATATCCAACAAATGCTATTTTTCATGAATGATCAATCAATTAAGCATGGATGTTCATGTGCTCATGGAATATTTCCTCACTAGGTAAAGTGTTTCACTCAAACACAAGTGTATAAGAGGTAATCACTCATTCACTCCACTATCACAATGTCACATGAATCAACTTTGCCTTTCATTTAACCACAATCAAAAACATTCACAAGCATGCATCATCACAAGGACTTTTCAATGGCTTATAACGTGGCTGGGCTAACAAGAAAATTGGTTTTTCTGGATCACAAAATCCTTGAGTTAAGAGAATCATAACAACACAATTATTCTTATTCATTCCCAACTTGGCTTTGCATTTGCATTGAGCTTTGCTTCTTCTTTTCTTTTCTTTTCTTTCTCTTTTTCTTTTTCTTTTTCTTTGCATATTCTTACTTTTTAGCTCTTAGCTCAATGCTTTTCCTTTTTCATGTTTTCCTAACAACCCCAAACTTGAACATTTAACAATACCACACAAGATCTTCTACTTAACTCAAGGTAAAGATTTTCAATCAAGGGTTTTCAGTGTATGTTCAAGGCTAAGGGTTCAAAGGATAGAACACAAGGTGGTCTCTTTTAGTGGGCTAACTTTATGAATTTGGCCAATAAAAAGGGTTCCAACAAACGGCCTTGATCACATGATGCAAAACAAGAAATTGATTCAATCATAGAAAACCTGGGCAAAATCATTCATGTTTCCAAAGTAATAGCATTCAACAATAACAACTCTGGAGCTCAAAACCTCACATATAAGCTCATTCACATTTGACATACACATCCTGCTTAATTTCACAATCACAATCATGATATCATGCATTTGTTCACAAAGCTTGTGAATCACCTGTATAAGCATTTTATGTGCACATCTATCTCAACATCAATCACTCAATAAGCATCATCAAGCATTACTTATCACACAATCACAGTTAATAGCAAACCATCACACAAACCAGGTGTCCAATAGAGTACATCAAACCCTAATCTAAAAACAAAAATAAATAAGTTCAGAAAACTTTAAACCAACAAAAGCATAAGCATATGATAACATTCATCAGTAAATGCTATCTCAGCTCCTCATCAGTCTGAGTTGTCCTCTGTATCTTCCTCTTCTTGGATCTTATAGTCTTGATTCCTTTTGCCCGATGAGGAGGCCATCCCTGCATCAAACATAATTCACAAAACCAAAAGATACATTGTTAAGCATTAGTAAACCAGAATGAAGAAATCATCCCCTTCAATGATGCTCTCTCCCAACCCCAAACTTAGATGGAAAACTAGTGAGAAAGTGAGTGAAAGGGAGATTTTCTCAAGAGGGAAGAGGGAAAAGATGTGGAGAACCTTGAAAAAGGTATGTGAGAGTGTGTGTGCAGAGAAGAGCCTAAAAATAGAAGCTTATGCGCAGCTTATGGTATAAAAATACCCTAATGGGCTCGGGTCCCGCTAAGGGGAACTAAAGCCTATTCTGCGAGAGTACCGCTCAGCGGCACTTTCGTGAAGTGCTCTTCTCCTTCTTTTCTTAACCTACGTGCCTCCTAGACATGCCCCTCACTGGTTCCCTACAATTTAATGTTTAAAATACTTATGCAAACCCTAACTAAAGTAAAACAAGCAAAAACAATCAATCAACTGGGTTGCCTCCCAGGTAGCGCTTGTTTAACGTCACGAGCTTGACCCAAAATCCACCAACACCCATCATTAGGTGTTTAAAATCTCACCAACACCCATCAGTAGGTGTTTAAAATCTCACCAACACCCATCAGTAGGTGTTTAAAATCTCACCAACACCCATCAGTAGGTGTTACCACTTAGCTTCCTTCAGTAGATGCTATGTTCAGCAATATAATGTTCAACAGATTTAAAGATTACAAACCAAAGTAAAATTTAAAAGTTCTAAATTCACTGGGTTGCCTCCCAACAAGCGCTCTTTTAACATCATTAGCTTGACCCAGTAAGCTCAAGTTCCTGCTTTATAGTTGATGTTGTCATCCCACCAACTCCTCAACTGTTTCCTGTGAACTGTTTTGGTCCTTATAGAATGTGGAGACTCTATCTCTATCATTTCCTTCTCTTTAAAGCCCTTCACAACCCATAACTTGTTCTTGATTCTTACAGGTGTGCCAAGTTGGGGTCTTCTTTTCTCCCAGTCACCAGGAATTTCTCCTCCTCTTCCAATCTTTTCTTCCTTGTGTACCTGAAACAACAAACAATAGTTACCTGCAACCTTGGGCTTTTCATCTTTGTGGCTAGTCATGTGTGCATCTTGAAATGCAGCTTTATAACTAGCTTCTTCCTCCTGTGCTTGCGTCTCATCCTTGAAGACGTCTACAACCACTCTCTCCTCTCGATCCTGGAGCACCACTATACCTTCATTTACATCAATGATAGCTCTGGCCGTTTTCATAAACGGTCTTCCAAGTATGATAGGTATCTTCTCTGTCTCCATCTTCATCACCACAAAGTCTGTCTAGAACTGAAGTTTGCCAACACAAACTATAATGTCCTCTGTAATCCCACATGGCTCCTTTGAAGATCCATCGGCCATTACTAGATTAACCTTTACAGGTTTCACATTAACATTGCCGATTTGCTCCAGTAAAGAGTAAGGTATCAAGTGCTATTGCTCTCTATTTCTCTTCTCTCTTCTGTTTCTAACTCAACTTTCTCATCATCAACACTCTCTACCACCTTGCACTCTTCTCTGGGGTTAACCTCAGTATTAGCCCCAAAATTTCTATTTGGCCTTTCTTCCACCTGTTTGGTGATCTGCCCCATCTGAGTCTCCAGATTTTTGATAGGAGCTTCAGTGCTCTTCTGTGTAGACTCAGTCTTCTGTATGAAATTGTTGAGAGTTTCCTCCATCCTCATGGACCTTTCATTAAGCATAGATAACTGTTGCCATAAGGTGGGTTGCTACTGCTGCTTATTATATTGACCAGCTTGCCCAGTTTGCCCTTGACCAATACTTGGGTGTGGTTTCCACCCCTGATTGTAGCTTCCTTGACGGTACTGATTGGTCATGTAGTTTACATCCGCTACGGCTTCAACTGAAAAGGCACATTGACCATTGATATGGTCGCCTCCACACAATTCGCACAACTGGGATTGTACCTGTGCAGCAGTTTTCAACTCTTTGGGTAATTGTGCAAGAGTTTTAGTCAGAGTCTCCAGCTGTTGAGTTAGAATTTTGTTTTGAGCTAGTAAGGCATCATGTGTTTGTAATTGGAGGACTCCGTTTTGCATAGGAGCTCCTCTCTCACTGTGCAGCTCATTATCACTAGTAGCCATGTTTTCTATAATCTCTGTTGCTTCCTCTAGAGTTTTCCATTTAATATTGCCTCCTGCTGAGGCGTCCAGCATCATCTTGGTTTGTGAACCAAGCCCTCCAAGGAAAGTTAAGACTACTTCCTGATCTTCAAAGCCATGCGTGGGTGTTTTTCTTATCAAGCTTTTATACCTGTCCCATGCATGCCCTACGGATTCTTCCATGCCCTGTTTAAATGAAGAAATCTCTTGCTTGCCTTTTGTCACCTTAGATTGTGGGAAGTACTTGTTTAAAAATTTTGTGACCACTGCTTCCCACTCTATGAAACTTTCTTTTGGGAAAGAATTCAACCAAAGCTTAGCATTGCCTCCCAATGAGAAAGGAAACAAGCTAAGTTTGATAGCTTCGTCTGGCACCCCATTAATCTTGACTGTGTTGCAAATCTCATTGAAGGTAGTGAGGTGCTCATATGGGCTTTGATGAGATAACCCATTGAATTGGTTGCTTTTCACCAGTTGAATCAGTGCTGGTTTGACCTCTATATTACCTGCATTGACTCTAGGTCTAGCTATACTGTTAAAGTGCTGAGGTCCAGCTATATTGGTGTAGTCAGCAAGAGTTCTTCTAACGTTGTTGTTCTCCATATTTTCTATGCTATGAACAGAACCTTGTGGTGATGATTGTAAGAGAGTTTCTGGAGAAGGGAAAAGTTCTCTAGATGTTCGGATTCTTCTCCTCCGTCTACTCTCGTGTACACCTTCAAGCAGAGGTTCTGTTGTTTTCTTGCTCCTTGTTCTAATTGCTTCCTGCATACACAAGAAAACAAAACCCTAGAAAATATTTGTTAGCACAAAAAGATATAGGAGAAGATAAAATATTCAGAAGATAAAATAAAATAAAATCTAATATAATCAAATCAAATAAAATCAAATAAAATAAAATAAAATCAAATCAAATCTAATCAAATCAAATCAAATAAAATAAAATCAAATCAAATAAGATAAAATAAAAACCGAAAAAATAAAAACAGAAAATAAAAACAGAAATTCAAAATTAAAGTCAAAGATAATCAATAATCACACAAATTAACCAGTTAAACCACGAGTCCCCAGCAACGGCGCCAAAAACTTGATGACAAATTTATGATCACCAAAATATGATGTCACAAACTTGTTTTACAATCGGCAATTATGACCGAATCGTTTCAAGTAATAAACTCGGTAAGACCAAGTATCGTTCTCCCAAAGGACTCACGGCCTAGTTTAGTTATGTGATTCGTTGATTAGCTAAGACTTAAGAACAAAATAATTGGATTATACTATGCAAAAGATGAAAATAAACATGTATGCATGAGGTTTTGATCAATGGCAAAAGCAAAAGACAAGCACTTTCAATGAAATATATATATGAATATGTTGTTGGGGGTCAATTTCATCTTATCCACTCTCATATATTTTAGGAATTCGACATTCAAGTCATCATTGTTAATGCCACTCTCTAAATTACCTTGTCAAGAAGGCCTATCCTTAATTACGAGTTCATACGATTCCTAACATTGCTAATAATTAGTTCTTTTAGCACAGGAGCTTAACGACAACCAATATAATATTGGGAGTAATTCCCCGGATCTAGATTTTCCCGTACGTTCCCGTATCGACAAAATCAATAATCATGCATTGAATGAGTTAAACAAAGCAAGCATTAAGCAAAGAGGAAAAACCCTAACTAATGATGAAGGAAAGCATAAATCTTAGATTAAGATGCAAGTACAAATTCCATATATGAGGCTTCAAAAGATTACATTGATTCCCCAACAAACATACAAGGTTTAGTTCACCATATTCATGGTGAACCTAGATGAACAATAATGAAAGAATGAAAGATAAAACCCTAGAAAGGTGAAGAGGTAGCCTGAGCATCCAAGATCCTCCTTCAAAGGGGTGGAAGAGAGAGTGTTTACTTCGTTTCTACCAAAGATACCAACCCTAAGACAGAAAAATAATAGAAAACGGGTCCAGGCCCAAACAGATCCTAAAATCGCATAAAACTGGCCCAAAACTCGTCTGGTTGACTTTTTTCGTATTCTGGTTGACTGTTGACTTTTTTGGTTGACTGGTTGGCTTTTCTAGTTGACTGGTTGACTTTTCTGGTTTTTGGTTGACTTTTCAGCACTCGGTACTTCAATTCTTCTTTCAAATCATTCAATTAGCTTACAAAATAAAGGGAATCTTGCACAAAACCATTAAATTCACTTTCAACTCTCTTATTCACAAAACTAAAGCAAAAATATGAGTTCAAGCTAGTTTCTAAGTCTTAAAGGTTGCTTTTGGTATCAATTTTAAGCATAAAAATAACAGTTTTTCAACTGTTATCACCCCCTTCCTCCACTTCCTCCACTTCCTCCACTTTGTCCACTTCGTCCACTAAGTCCACATCGTCCACTTTGTCAACTTCGTCCGCTTTGTCAACTTCGTCCACTTCCCCGACTTCGTCCACTTCGCCCACTTCCTCCACTTCCTCCACTTTGTCAACTTCCTCTACTTCCCCAACTTCTGCCACTTCCTTCACTTCGTCCACTTTGTCCACTTCCACCTCTTCCTCCACTTCCTCCACTTTGTCAATTTCCTCAACTTCCTCGACTTCGACCACTTCCTCCACTTCTTCCACTTCCTCCACTTCCTTCACTTCCTCCATTTCCTCCACTTTTCCTCAACTTCGTCGAATTCGTCAACTTCCTCCACTTCCTCAAATTCCTCCACTTGCTCCACTACGTCCACTTCATGCACCAAGTGCACTTCGTCAGTTCATTCTCTTCGTCCACGTCGTCAACTTCGTCCACATCGTCCACTGCGTCAACTTCATCCACTTGCTCCACTTCATCCACTTCTTCCACTTCCTCCATTTCCTCCATTTCCTCCACTTCCTCCACTTCGTCCGCTTTGTCCACTTTGTCCACTGATGAGTCAATATTTTGTTCACTTCACTTAGTTTATTGTCCTAGAATTAATCGGGGAATTGTGCTTAATTGTCCAGTATTTTCCCATTTTTACTAATTGTGCTTAATTTGACCAAAAATTCTAATTTTAATTAATTTGGATTATTTGAGCAAATTATTTGCATTATTAATTTCAGGGAAAATGTTGGAAATACAATTTGGAATATTTGGAGTTCAAAAGAAAATGTCACATCATTTATTGGAAAAGAAGAGCGGGCCCATGGACAAATTAAAATTGGTCCAGCACTTGGTGGCAGCATAATCCCGTCCAGCAGAAGAAAGAAGGTAGTCCAGCAATTTGCTGCCATCATGACCTGCACACGCTGAATTATGTCTTGAAAAAATGCACACAGCTAAATCACTTGGGCTGAATGAAAATATGCGGACCACACACAGCTGAAACACAGCGGCCCACATGAGAAGCAGCCACATTCATTCATTTTCCAGCAGCACACCGTGGCCCATGAGGATTTGTGACATCCAGCAATTGGAGCAGCCATGCGTCCAAGTCTAGCAGGGGTGTGTCAGCAGGAAGAAAGCCTCCACGGTCCAGCAAGCTTTGAGGAAGCCGCTACGTCCAGCTGCCACACACGCACTGCTGCCAAGTCCATAAAATCCAGCAGCTTTGGAGTGCACGGGAGGCAGCAACATTCCACGGCCCAACAGAGAAGAGAGGCACACAGCTGAAAGGAGAAAAGGGGTCTAGTTCATTAAAGCACGTGGACAACAAAAGTAGCAGCATGGGTGGCAAAGAGAAGAAACATCCAGCAGCAACACGGACGGCCCATGACAATTTTTACGGAGCATCCAACAAGGGCAGGTTTTGTTGGCTTTTAGGAGGACGTTACAGGGTGCTGTTGGGAGGATGGTGACCTAGGACGTGGGGGTTACGAGAGAACAGTGGGAGCCGCCACTGGCCATTTGTACTCACGCTCTCGGTCTTTGAGGTTTGGGGGGAGACATTGTATTCTGAACGTCTTCGGGGAGCTTGGGAGAGTTGGTTTGTATGTTGTCTTCTCTGGACGTGGATTCAGCACTTCACTATTGAGTAATCTTTGCCCTTTTGATTCCCAGCTGCCACGGTCACATTGTTTAGCATTAGACGTTTTTTTTTTCCTTATTTTATTACATGATGTTTTCATGCTTCTTGACTCACTGTAATTCTGTTTTAATTGATGAATGGTAGAGAACAATTGAAAGTCATTTCATTTAGTAAGGGAGATTTGTCCAGCCGTAACCTTGGTCTTTCTTTGAGCAAAATTTTATTCAATGAGAGATTACATTAGCTCTTCACTGCAAGTTTACTAGCATGATCTGTCCTTGCAATTTAAGTTCTTTACATAAGCATGATTTAAACTTGGTTCTTTTGGATCTACTGTGGTGCAAGTTAATAAGGTAGTTCTCGGTACATTGCATTTCCAGCCGTAAGTTTCTATTTGTTTTGGTATCTTAGATGATTGAGAAATGAAGGTGGAAGCTAGACGGGAATAGGTGTGACGGTTTTGGGGAGAGAAAAGGAGTGTATTTTAACTCTTTGTGGAAGTTAACGTGGAGCATGTTAGAGATTACTTTGTTATGTAATTGTCATAGCTTATTGATTTGATGAGAGAATGGTAGCTGGAAGCAAAAAGCCGTGTAAGAAGTCACGTGAAGATGCACTTTCAATTTGCATTAGATTAGAATATTCATTTTGGTTTCATGTGGAGAATGTATTGGAGTTAAGTGGTTGGTTGTAGAAGGTGAATAGGTGCAAGGCTACGTGTGGGAGTTTGGTGTGCTCGGCAGTTGGTTTGGAATAGAAGAGAACACCTTCTTGGATGAGAATTGTAAATTCTTTAATTAAAGAATGTGGAGTGGTTACGTGAAGTGTATCATGTTAAGACCAATTTAAATATTTTATTTCATTTTTTTTTATTTTTTTTTATTTGAATTTTTATTGTTCCAATTTCATTTTCACTGTGTTAATTTCATTTTACTGTTTTAGAATTTACTTCGCCGTTTTTAATTCAGTCGTGTTTAATTTCCAGTCAGTTTAATTTAATTTTATCCGCACAAAAACAATCTTTCAAAATTCCCCCACTATGTGTTTGATGTGAGACTGAACCACATTTGGTCCTTGAGAGACGACCTAGGAGTCACTTCCTAGTCTATACTGCATTCTTTTATGCACAACTTTTGTGAGAGGTGCGACCCTCTCACCATCCACTTTGTCCACTTCGTCCACTTCGTCCACTTGCCCACTTCGTCAACTTCGTCCACTTCGTCCACTTCGCCCACTTCGTCAACTTCGTCCACTTCGTCAAATTCAACCACATCGCCCACTTCATCAACTTCGTCCACTACCTCCACTTCCTCCACTTCCTCCACTTCCTCCACCTCCTTCACTTCGTCCACTTTGTCCACTTTTTCCATTTCTTCCACCTCCTACACTTTTTCCACTTCATCCAATTCGTCCACTTCCTCCACTTGCTCCACTTCCTCCATTTCCTCCATTTCCTCCAATATTCCTCCACTTCGTCCAATTCGTCCACTTCGTCGACTTCGTCCACTTTGTCCACTTCCTCCACATCCTCCACTTTCTCGACTTCCTCCACTTCCTCCACTTTTCCTCAACTTCGTCCACCTCGTCGAATTCATCCACTTCGTCAACTTCCTCCATTTCCTCCACTTCCTCCACTTCGTCCACTTCGTCCACTTCCACCACTTCGTCCACTTCGTCTATTTCCACCACTTCGTCCACTTCCTCCACTTCCTCCACTATGTCCACTTTGTCCACTTCGACCACTTGTTCCATTTCGTCTACTTCGTCCACTTCTTCTACTTCCTCCACTTCCACCACTTCGTCCACTTCTTCCAATTCGTCCACTTCGTCCACTTCGTCCACTTACTCCACTTCGTCCACTTCCTCCACATCCTCCACTTCCTCAACTTCCGCCACTTCTCCACTTCCTCCACCTTTCGTCAACTTCGGCCAGCTCGTCGAATTCATCCACTTTGTCAACTTCCTCCATTTCCTCCACTTCCAGCACTTACTCCACTTCGTCCACTTCGCCCACTTGCTCTACTTCCAGCACTTCGTCCACTTCGTCTATTTCCCCCACTTCGTCCTCTTATTCCATTTCGTCAACTTCCTCCACTTCCTCCACTTCCACCACTCCGTCCACTTCGTCCAATTCGTCCACTTCGTCCACTTACTCCACCTCGTCCAATTCGTCCACTTCGTCCAATTCGTCCCCTTCATCCACTACGCCCACTTTTTGAACTTCGACCACTTCGTCCAGTTGCTCTACTTCCACCACTTCGTCCACTTCGTCTATTTCCCCCACTTCGTCCACTTCCTCCACTTCGTCCACTTTTTCCATTTCGTCAACTTCGTCCACTTCTTCCACTTCCTCCACTTCCACCACTTCGTCCACCTCGTCCAATTCGTCCAGTTCGTCCACTTACTCCACTTCGTCCACTTCCTCCACTTCTTGTACTTCGTCCACTTCCTCCACTTCCTCCAATTCGTCCCCTTCATCCACTCCGCCCACTTCCTTAACTTCGACAACTTCGTCCACTTCCTCGACTTCCTGCACTTCGTCCAGTTCGTCCACTTCGTCCGCTTTGTCCACTTCTTCCACTTCCTCCACTTCGTCCACTTCCTCCACTTCCTCCACTTCCTCCACTTCTTCCACTTTGTCTACTTTGTCCACTTCCTCCATTTCCTCCACATCCTCCGCTTCCTCCATTTCCTCTACTTACTCCACTTTTCCTCCACTTCGTCCAATTCGTCCACTTCGTCAACTTCCTCCACTTCGTCCACTTACTCCACTTCCTCCACAACATCCACTTCCTCCACTTTTCCTCAACTTCGTCCACTTCGTCGAATCCGTCCATTTCATCAACTTCCACCACTTCCTCCACTTACTCCTTTTCGTCCACTTCGTCCACTATGTCCACTTCGTCCACTTAATCCACTTCGTCAACTTCATCCACATCGTCCACTTCCTCCACTTCGTCCACTTCGTCCACTTCCTCCACTTCCTCCACTTCGTCCACTTCCTCCACTTCTTCCACTTCCTTCGCTTCCTCCATTTCCTCCACTTTTCCTCAACTTCGTCTAATTCGTTGAATTCGTCCACTTCATCAACTTCCTCCACTTCCTCAAATTCCTCCACTTACTCCACTACGTCCACTTCGTCCACTTCATGCACCAAGTCCACTACGTCCACTTCGTCACTTCCTCCAGTTCCTCCACTTCCACCACTTCGTCTATTTCCTCCATTTCCTCCACTTCGTCTACTTCCTCCACTTCGTCCACTTCGTCCACTTCCTCCACTTCGTGCACTTCCTCCACTTCGTCCACTTCCTCCACTTCGTCAACTTCGTCCACTTCCTCCACTTCCTCCACTTCGTCCACTTCCTCCACTTCCTCCATTTCCTCCACTTTTCCTCAACTTCGTCGAATTCGTCCACTTCGTCAACTTCCTCCACTTCCTCAAATTTCTCCACTTACTCCACTGCGTCCACTTCGTCCACTTGATGCACCAAGTCCACTACGTCCACTTCGTCACTTCATCCACTTCCTCCACTTCCACCACTTCGTCTATTTCCTCCATTTCCTCCACTTCGTCCACTTCCTCCACTTCGTCCACTTTGTCCACTTTGTCCACTTTGTCCACTTCGTCCACTTGTTCCATTTCGTCAACTTCGTCAACTCCGTCCACTTCCACCACTTCGTCCACCTCGTCGAATTCATCCACTTCATCAACTTCCTCCATTTCCTCCACTTCCTCCACTTCGTCCACTTCCTCCACCTCCACCACTTCGTCCGCTTCGTCTATTTCATCCACTTCGTCCACTTTGTCCACTTTGTTCTACTTCCTCCACTTCCACCACTTCGTCCAATTCGTCCAGTTCGTCCACTTTGTCCACTTACTCCACTTCGTCCACTTCCTGCACTTCGTCCACTTCCTCCACTACGTCCAATTCGTCCCCTTCATCCACTTCGCCGATTTCGTTAACTTCGACCACTTCGTCCACTTCCTCCATTTCCTCCACTTCCTACACGCATAATTAGACGCATCACACATGAGCTCAAATGGGGCTGTCCAATCCGGTGCCTGAATGATAGGGGCGGTAGTCAAAGCTTCCTTCAGGCAGTCAAACGCCTGCTTGCATCTGTCATCAAAAGAAAAATCAATATCTTTCTGCAGCAGTCTGGACAAGGGAAGCGCCTTCTTGCTGAAATCTTTGATGAAACGCCTGTAGAAACCTGCATGTCCAAGAAAAGATCGCACCTCTCGCACGCAAGAGGGGTAAGGCAACTGCGAAATCACAGATATCTTAGCAGGGTCTACCTCTATTCCCTTTTCAGAAATGATATGCCCTAGAACCAAACCTTGTCCAACCATGAAGTGACATTTCTCAAAATTGAGAACAAGGTTTGTTTCTATGCATCTTTTCAAAACTTTTTCCAGACTGTCTAAACATGCATCAAAGGAGGATCCATACACAGTAAAATCATCCATAAACACCTCTATGCAATTCTCAAGAAAGTCACTAAAAATGCTAAGCATGCACCGCTGGAAGGTACCAGGGGCGTTGCATAGACCAAAGGGCATCCTCCTATAGGCAAAAGTGCCAAAGGGGCAGTTGAATGTGGTTTTTTCTTGATCCTCAGGCGCAATATTTATTTGAAAGTAACCAGAAAAACCATCAAGAAAACAATAATGAGATTTACCTGCCAGGCGCTCCAGCATCTGATCAATGAATGGTAGGGGGAAATGATCTTTCCTGGTTGCTTGGTTGAGCCTCCTATAGTCAATGCAGACTCTCCAACTGTTCTGCACTCTAGCTGGGATAAGCTCATCCCTCTCATTCTTCACCACAGTGAGGCCAGTTTTCTTGGGCACAACATGGATGGGGCTAACCCACTGACTGTCTGAAATAGGGTAGATGATCCCAGCTTGCAAAAGCTTGGTCACCTCCTTCTTGATGACGTCCATGATCACGGGGTTTTGCCTTCTTTGTGGCTGTCTCACTGGCCTTGCCCCATCTTCCAAAAGAATTCTATGCATGCATGTGGATGGGCTAATACCAGGTATGTCAGCCAAACTCCAACCAATGGCCTTCTTGTGCTTCCTCAACACACCAAGCAACTTCTCCTCTTGAACAGAATCAAGGGAGGTGGAAATGATCACCGGTTTCTTCTCATCATCCTCCAAGTACACGTACTTGAGGTTATCTGGGAGCTGTTTCAACTCAAGAGTAGGTGCCTGCAAGTCAGATTCATTTGTACTTCCTACAAAGTGGTTAGTGCATTCTGACTCCAAAGAGTTCACAGGTAAAGGCGGAACACCTATCTCATCACGCTCCAAATCCATATCCATGACAATTACATTATCAACATCATCCATATCAAAAACATCATCAACATCATGGATATCAAAATTCTCTTCAAAATCAACCTCATTCTCAAATTCAGATTCAATGCATGTATGTAGAGAAGATAGAAAAGAATGCTCTTTCTTATGCAAAGAATCAAAATCATCAACAACATATCTATCAATAATGTCATCCAATGCATCGATCCTAAACAGAGAATGGTCCTCAGCTGGAAATTTCATTGCATCAAGGATATTAAAATGAACAACAATATCAGCAAATTCCATAGACAAAGTTCCAGCATACACATCAATCTTAGTTCGGGCAGTTTTCAAGAATGGCCTGCCTAAGATAATGGGAGCGGATCCATGAGAGAATCCCTCCTCCATTTCCAAAACATAAAAGTCAGCAGGAAAAATCAATTCACCAACCCTAACCAAGACATCCTCTATGAAACCTGCTGGGTGGGTAACACTCCTATTGGCCAACTGAATGACCACACCCGTGGTTTGCAAAGGACCCAGAGACAAAGATGCATATATAGATAAAGGCATGACATTAACAGAAGCACCCAAATCAAGCATGGCATTTTCAAATTTATTGTTTCCAATCACACAAGGAATGCAAAATATACCTGGGTCCTTGCACTTTTCAGGGATGTGCGGGACCGACTTACCAATAAGCGCAGATACATTCCTTCCCATGCTTATCCTCTCATTTCCCTTCATCTTCCTCTTGTGTGTGCACAACTCCTTCAAGAATTTGGCATACTTCGGTATCTGCTTGATGGCATCAAGTAGAGGTATGTTCACCTCTACCTTCCTGAAGGTCTCCAGAATTTCCTTATCCACATCTTCCATCTTTTTGCTAGGAAGTGCCCGTGAAGGGAATGGTAGAGGGATAGGTCGGTCAACCAATGGAGAAGGTGCGGCAGTGGTGGTGGTGGAAGAGGGAGAAGATCCACCTGAAGAAGAACCACTGGCTGGAGAAGAAGATTCACCCACCTCAAATGCCTTGCTCGAACCGTCATGGTCGTTCTTTCTAGGACAAGTAGCAGGCATGGGTGTAGGTGTAGAAGCGGGCTCTGAAGGCACAAAAATCTGCTTCCCTGATCTAAGGGTTATGGCACTCACATTCCTTGGGTTCTGCACAGTCTGGGATGGTAACTTATCCGAATTCTGAGACTGCGCTTGGTTTATCTGAGTAGCCATCTGACCCATCTGGTTAGTGAGACTCTGTATGGAAGCTCTAGTCTCCTGCTGAAATTGCATGTTATCTTTCTGAAACTGCAGGTTTTGCATAGTCATCTGTCTCACTAACTCTTCCAATGAAGGTTCAGACGAAGTGGAAGGGTGGGCAGCTGGTTGGGCAGGTGCCTCTTGCTGTTGCTGTTGTTGTTGCCTCTGGTGTTGTTGCATAGGTGGAGGCACATATCT
This sequence comes from Vigna umbellata, assembly GCF_029865625.1. NCBI lineage: Eukaryota > Viridiplantae > Streptophyta > Magnoliopsida > Fabales > Fabaceae > Vigna > Vigna umbellata. The sequence goes on along the minus strand of NC_142174.1, from coordinate 2,111,492 downwards.
GTTAGGTGCTCCAGCATTCTGGAAAGGTGGTGCCTGCTGTTGATGTTGTGGCGCATTGTTCCATCTCAGATTGGGGTGATTCCTCCACCCTGGGTTGTACCTGTTGCTGGATAAGTCATGATTTTGCTGTTGTTGTTGTTGCCTGTTGTTGTAGATGTTCGTAGCATAAGCCTGAGGCGCATCAGAGGCAGCTGATTGCTGCAAAGAAGGACAAGCATCTGTATAGTGGTCACTGGAAGGACAAATAGCACATAGCCGTGCAACAGATGCAGATGGAGCTGCAGATCTCTGGTTGGTAGTCAACTGTGTCACCAACTTCGTAAGAGAGTCAATCTTTCCTTCCAACTTGCTTTCAACAGCTGATAAAGACTGGGCAACAACATCATGTACGCCCCTCACCACAAAGGCATCATTCCTGGTGCTAAACTGCTGGGAGTTGGAAGCCATCTTCTCAATCAATTGCCTGGCCTCAGCAGGTGTGGTGTCTCCAATAGCTCCACCACTGGCAGCATCAATCATACCACGGTCCATGTTGTTCAAACCCTCATAGAAATACTGGACAAGGAGATGCTCAGGTATCTGATGGTGGGGACAACTAGCACAAAGTGTCTTGAATCTCTCCCAATACTCATATAAGTTCTCTCCACCAAGCTGCCTAATCCCAGTTATGTCTTTTCTGATAGCTGTGGTCCGGGCTGCTGGAAAAAATTTATCTAAGAACAGCCTCTTCATATCATCCCAGCTAGTGACGGATCTAGGCGCCAAACCATACAACCAATCCTTAGCAACATTTTCCAATGAATGAGGGAATGCCTTTAAAAAGATGTGCTCTTCAGGAACATCATGTGGTTTCATACTAGAACAGACAATGTGGAATTCCTTCAAATGCTTATGAGGACTCTCACCTGCAAGACCATGAAACTTGGGCAACAAATGGATCAGTCCAGTCTTGAGAACAAATGGAACATCCTCATCAGGATATTGGATGCACAAGCTTTCGATATCGAAATCAGGTGCAGCCATCTCCCTAAAAGTCCTCTCGCGAGGTGGAGGTTGTGCCATATTGTTTTCAGTGTGAAAAACAACAGAATCAGAATCAGAATCACGTGCAGATGCAACAGATGCAGTAGATGCAGTATGCACAAAATACTCAGCAGTGGGATGCACAGTATCCAATGGAACAGACTCAAAAACAGACTCTAAAGATAAATTCCTAGAATGCCTAGCTAACCTATGAAAAGTTCTATGAATCTCAGGATCAAAGGGTGGTATAGGCCCAGGATTTCCCCTAGTCATGCACTAAGTCAGAACACCCTAAAATCATGAAACGATATCACAAAAATTTTGAACACACAAAACAACCTAAACAAACAAATCACACACACTCAAACATACAAGACAAAACACAACACACACTAACACAACAAAAACCTAAGACCGAACCATTGGTCCCCGGCAACGGCGCCATTTTGGTGAGAGGGTCGCACCTCCCAACAAAAGTTGATTGCAGATATTAATGGCCGTGGGTCACCTCGTCAATTTCCTCCACTTCCTCCACTTTCTCCACTTCGTCAACATCGTCCACTTCCTCCACTTCTTCCACTTCCTTCACTTCGTCAACTTCGTCCAGTTCCTCCACTTCCTCCACTTCGTCAACTTCCTCCACTTAGTCCACTTCCTCCACTTCCTCCACTTCGTCTACTTCATCCACTTTGTCCACTTCGTGAACTTCGTCCACTTCCTTCACTTCGACCAGTTTGTACACTTCCTCCACTTCCTCCACTTCGTCCACTTCCTCCAATTCGTCCACTTCGTCAACTTCCTCCACTTTGTCAACTTCCTCCAGTTCCTCCAGTTCCTCCACTTCCTTCACTTCGTCCACTACGTCAATTTCGTCCACTTCCTCAACTTGGTCAACTTGGTCCACTTCTTCAACTTCCTCCACTACCTCCACTTCCTGCACTTCGTCCCCTTCTTCCACTTCCTCCACTTCCTCCACTTCCTCCACATCGTCCACTTCATCAACTTCCTCCACTTTGTTAACTTCGTCCACTTCGTCCACCTCGTGCACTTCCTCCACTTCCTACACTTCCTCCACTTCCTCCAATTCCTCCACTTCCTCCACTTGCTCGACTTCTTCAACTTCGTCAACTTCTTCAACTTCTTCCGCTTCCTTCACTTCCTCCACTTCGTCCCAATCGTCAACTTCCTCGACTTCCTCGACTTCGTCCACTTCATCCACTTCGTCCGCTTCGTCCACTTCCTCTAGTTCCTCCACTTCCTCTATTTCGTCAACTTCATCCACTTCGTCCACTTCCTCAACTTCCTCCACATCCTCCACTTCGTCCACTTCGTCCACTTCCTCTAGTTCCTCCACTTCGTCAACTTCTTCCATTTAGTCCACTTCCTTCACTTCGTCTACTTTATCCACTTTGTCCACTTCGTGAACTTCGTCCACTTCCTTCACTTCGACACGTTTCTACACTTCCTCCACTTTGTCCACTTCCTTCACTTCAGCTTCGTCCACTTCCTCCATTTCCACCACATCCTCTATTTCCTCCACTTCCTCCACTTCGTCTACTTCGTCTACTTCGTCAAATTCCTCTACTTCCTCCACTTCCTCAACTTCGTCGACTTCGTCCACTTCCTCCACTTCGTCCGCAAGCTCCACTTCCTCAACCTCGTCCACTTCGTGCACTTCCTCCACTTCCTTCAATTCCTCCACTTGCTCCACTTCGTCAAATTCTTCCACTTCCTCCAATTCCTCCACTTCTTCCACTTCCTCCACTTCCTCCCCTTCGTACACTTCCTCAACTTCCTCCACTTCGTCCACTTCCTCCAGGTCCTCCACTTCGTCCACTTCATCCACTTCGTCAACTTCGTCCATTTCCTCTAGTTCCTCCACTTCGTCCACTTCCTCCACTTCCTCCACTTCGTCTACTTCGTCAATTTCCTCCACTTCCTCCACTTCATCCACTTGGTCCACTTCGACCACTTCGTCCACTTGGTCCACTTCGGCAACTTCCTCCAGTTCCTCCACTTCCTCCACTTCCACCACTTCCTCCACTTCCTCCACTTCGTCAAATTCGTCCACTTCTTCGACTTCTTCCACTTCCACCACTTCCTCCACTTCCTCCACTTCCTCCACTTCTTCCACTTCTTCCACTTCCTCCATTTCCTGCACTTCCTCCACTTCGTCAACTTCATCCACTTCCTCCACTTCGTCAACTTCCTCCACTTTCTCCACTTCTTCCACTTCTTCCACTTATTCCACTTGGACCACTTCGTCCACTTGCTCCACTTTGTCAACTTCCACCACTTCCTCCACGTCGTCCACTTCGCCCATTTCCTCCACTTCCTCCACTTCTTCGACTCCACATCTTAGTCCACTTCGTCAACTTCCTCCACTTGGTCCACTTCGTCCACTTCCTCCGCTTCGTCCACTTTGTCCATTTCCTCCATTTCGTCCACTTCCTCCACTTCCTCCACTTCCTCAACTTCCACCACTTCCTCCAATTCCTCTACTTCATCCACTTTATCCACTTCGTGAAATTCGTCCACTTCCTTCACTTCGACCAGTTCGTACCCTTCCTTCATTTCGTCAACTCTTTAACTTCTTCAACTTCGTCAACTTCATCCACTTCCTCCATTTCCTCCACTTCCTCCACTTCCTTCACTTCCTCCATTTCCTCCACTTCCTCCACTTCCTCCACTTCCTCCACTTCCTCTACTTCATCAATTTCCTCCACTTCCTCCACTTCGTCTACTTCCTCCACTTCGTCCACTTCGTCCACTTCATCCACTTCCTCCATTTCCACCACCACCTCCAATTCCTCTACTTCATCCACTTTGTCCAGTTCGTGAAATTCGTCCACTTCCTCCGCTTCCTTCGCTTCGTCGACTTCCTCCATTTCGTCCACTCCCTCCACTTCGTCAACTTCCTCCACTTCCTCCACTTCCTCCACTTTGCCCACTTCATCCACTTCCTCCACTTCCTCCACTTAATCCACTTCATCCACTTCCTCCACTTCCTCAACTTCCACCACTTCCTCCAATTCCTCTACTTCATCCACTTTGTCCACTTCGTGAAATTCGTCCACTTCCTTCACATCGACCAGTTCGTACACTTCCTCAATTTCGTCAACTCTTCAACTTCTTCAACTTCGTCAACTTCGTCCACTTCCTCCATTTCCTCCACTTCCTCCACTTCCTCCAGTTCCTTCACTTCGTCCACTTCCTCCATTTCGTCTACTGCGTCAATTTCCTCCACTTCCTCCACTTCGTCCACTTCATTTACTTCCTCCACTTCTTCCACTTCCATCACTTCCTCCACTTCTTCAACTTCCTCCACTTCCTCCAGTTCCTCCACTTCGTCCAGTTCGTCCTCTTCGTCAACTTCCTCCAGTTCCTCTACTTCGTCCACTTCCTCCACTTCGTCCACTTCGTAAATTTCCTCAACTTCCACCACTTCCTCCACTTCGTCCACTTCCTTCACTTCGTCAACTTCGTCCACTTGCTCCAGTTCCTCCACTTCGTCAACTTCTTCCACTTAGTCCACTTCCTTCAATTCGTCTACTTTATCCACTTTGTCCACTTCGTGAACTTCGTCCACTTCCTTCACTTCGACACGTTTGTACACTTCCTCCACTTTGTCCACTTCCTTCACTTCAGCTTCGTCCACTTCCTCCATTTCCTCCACATCCTCCACTTCCTCCACTTCTTCTACTTCGTCAAATTCCTCCACTTCCTCAACTTCGTCAAATTCCTCCACTTCCTCCACTTCCTCAACTTCGTCGACTTCGTCCACTTCCTCCACTTCGTCCGCAACCTCCACTTCCTCAACTTTGTCGACTTCGTACACTTCCTCCACTTCCTTCAATTCCTCCACTTGCTCCACTTTGTCCACTTCTTCCACTTCCTCCAATTCCTCCACTTCTTCCACTTCCTCCACTTCCTCCACTTCGTCCCCTTCGTACACTTCCTCAACTGCCTCCACTTCGTCCACTTCCTCCAGGTCCTCCACGTCGTCCACTTCATCCACTTCGTCAACTTCGTCCACTTCCTCAAGTTCCTCCACTTCGTCCACTTCCTCCACTTCGTCTATTTCGTCAATTTCCTCCACTTCCTCCACTTCCTCCAGTTCATCCACTTCGTCAACATCGTCCACTTCCTCCACTTCTTCCACTTCCTTCACTTCGTCAACTTCGTCCAGTTCCTCCACTTCCTCCACTTCGTCAACTTCCTCCACTTAGTCCACTTCTTCCACTTCGTCTACTCCATCCACTTTGTCCACTTTGTGAACTTCGTCCACTTCCTTCACTTCGACCAGTTTGTACACTTCCTCCACTTCGTCCACTTCCTCCAATTCGTCAACTTCGTCAACTTCCTCCACTTTGTCAACTTCCTCCAATTCCTCCACTTCCTTCACTTCGTCCACTACGTCAACTTCGTCCACTTCCTCAACTTGGTCAACTTGGTCCACTTCCTGCACTTCGTCCATTTCTTCCACTTCCTCCACTTCCTCCACATCGTCCACTTCATCAACTTCCTCCACTTTGTTAACTTCGTCCACTTCGTCCACCTCGTGCACTTCCTCCACTTCCTACATTTCCTCCACTTCCTCCAATTCCTCCACTTCCTCCACTTGCTCGACTTCTTCAACTTCGTCAACTTCTTCAACTTCTTCCGCTTCCTTCACTTCCTCCACTTCGTCCCCTTCGTCAACTTCCTCGACTTCGTCCACTTCATCCACTTCGTCCACTTCCTCTAGTTCCTCCACTACCTCTATTTTGTCAACTTCATCCACTTCGTCCACTTCCTCAACTTCCTCCACATCCTCCACTTCGTCCACTTCCTCCACTTCTTCCACTTTGTCCACTTCGTCCACTTCGTCCACTTCCACCACTCCCTCCACTTCGTCCACTTCCTTCACTTCGTCAACTTCGTCCACTTCCTCCAGTTCCTCCACTTCGTCAACTTCTTCCACTTAGTCCACTTCCTTCACTTCGTCTACTTTATCCACTTTGTCCACTTCGTGAACTTCGTCCACTTCCTTCACTTCGACACGTTTGTACACTTCCTCCACTTTGTCCACTTCCTTCACTTCAGCTTCGTCCACTTCCTCCATTTCCTCCACATCCTCCACTTCCTCCACTTCGTTTACTTCGTCTACTTCGTCAAATTCCTCCACTTCCTCCACTTCCTCAACTTCGTCGACTTCGTCCACTTCCTCCACTTCCTCAACTTCGTCGACTTCGTCCACTTCCTCCACTTCGTCCGCAACCTCCACTTCCTCAACCTCGTCCACTTCGTGCACTTCCTCCACTTCCTTCAATTCCTCCACTTGCTCCACTTCTTCCACTTCCCCCAATTCCTCCACTTCTTCCACTTCCTCCACTTCGTCCCCTTCGTACACTTCCTCAACTTCCTCCACTTCGTCCACTTCCTCCAGGTCCTCCACTTCGTCCACTTCCTCCACTTCGTCCACTTCATCCACTTCGTCAACTTCGTCCACTGCCTCTAGTTCCTCCACTTCGTCCACTTCCTCCACTTCCTCCACTTCCTCTACTTCGTCAATTTCCTCCACTTCCTCCACTTCCTCCACTTCGTCAACTTCGTCCACTTCCTCCACTTCTTCCACTTCCTTCACTTCGTCAACTTCGTCCAGTTCCTCCACTTCCCCCACTTCGTCAACTTCCTCCACTTAGTCCACTTCCTCCACTTCGTCTACTTCATCCACTTTGTCCACTTCGTGAACTTCGTCCACTTCCTTCACTTCGACCAGTTTGTACACTTCCTCCACTTCGTCCACTTCGTCCACTTCCTCCAATTCGTCCACTTCGTCAACTTCCTCCTCTTTGTCAACTTCCTCCAATTCCTCCAGTTCCTCCACTTCCTTCACTTCGTCCACTACGTCAACTTCGTCCACTTCCTTACTTGGTCCACTTCTTCAACTTCCTCCACTACCTCCACTTCCTGCACTTCGTCCACTTCTTCCACTTCCTCCACTTCCTCCACATCGTCCACTTCATCAACTTCCTCCACTTTGTTAACTTCCTACACTTTGTCCACTTCCAATAGTTCCTCCACTTCCTCTATTTCGTCAACTTCATCCACTTCGTCCACTTCCTTAACTTCCTCCACATCCTCCACTTCGTCCACTTCCTCCACTTCTTCATTTCGTCCACTTCCTCCACTTCTTCCCCTTCGTCCACTTCCTCCACTTCCTCCACTTCGTCCGCTTTGTCAACTTCCCCCACTTTGTCCACTTCCTGCACATCCTCCACTTCCTCCACTTCATCAACTTCGTCCACTTCGTCCACTTCCTCCACTTCATCAACTTCGTCCACTTCCTCCACTTCCTCCACTTCGTCCACTTCGTCCCCTTCGTCAACTTCATCGACTTCCTCCACTTCGTCCACTTCCTCCAGATCCTCCACTTTGTCCACTTCGTCAACTTCGTCTACTTCCTCCAGTTCCTCCACTTCCTCCACTTCCTCCAGTTCCTCCACTTCGTCTACTTCGTCAATTTCCTCCACTTCCTCCACTTCCTCCACTTCCTCCACTTGATCGACTTCGTCCACTTCGTCCACTTCCTCCACTTCCTTCACTTCGTCAACTTCTCCAACTGCGTCCACTTCCTCCACTTCCTTCACTTCGTCAACTTCGTCCACTTCCTGCACTTCGTCAACTTCCTCCACTTAGTCCACTTCCTCCACTTCCTCTACTTCCTCCACTTCGTCTACTTCATCCACTTTGTCTACTTCGTGAACTTCGTCCACTTCCTTCACTTCGACCAGTTTGTACACTTCCTCCACTTCGTCCACTTCCTTCACTTCAACTTCGTCCACTTCCTCCATTTCCTCCACTTCCTCAACTTCCTCCACTTCCTCCACGTCGTCTACTTCGTCAAATTCCTCCACTTCCCCCACTTCCTCAACTTCGTCGACTTCGTCCACTTCTTCCACTTCGTCCGCTACCTCCACTTCCTCCACTTCCTCCAATTCCTCTACTTGCTCGACTTTGTCAACTTCGTCAACTTCATGAACTTCTTACACTTCCTCCACTTCCTCCACTTCCTCCACTTCCTCCACTTCGTCCCCTTCGTCAACTTCCTCAACTTCCTCCACTTCCCCCAGGTCCTCCACTTCGTCCACTTCATCCACTTCGTCCACTTCGTCCCCTTCCTCCACTTCCTCCACTTCCTCCACTTCCTCCACTTTGTCTACTTTGTCAACTTCCTCCACTTAGTCCACTTCCTCCACTTCCTCCACTTCGTCTACTTCATCTACTTTGTCCACTTCCTTCACTTCGACCAGTTCGTACACTTCCTCCACTTCGTCCACTTCTCAACTTCCTCCACTTCTTCCTCTTCGTCCACTTCATCCACTTCATCGACTTCGTCCACTTTGTCAACGTCCTCCACTTCGTCAACTTCCTCCACGCCATCCATTTCATCCATTTCGTCGACTTCGTCGACATCGTCCATTTCCTCCACTTCCTCTACTTCGTCCACTTCGTCCACTTCGTCCACTTCGTCCACTTCGTCAACTTCATCCACTTCGTCGACTTCGTCCACATTGTCCACTTCCTCCACTTCATCGACTTTGTCAACTTCCTCCACTTCGTCCACTTCCTGCACCTCCTCCACTTTGTCCACTTCGTCCACTTCGTCAACTTCCCCCACTTCCTCCACTTCCTCCACTTCGACTATTTCGTCAACTTCGTCCACTTCCTCCAGTTCCTCTACTTCCTCCACTTCGTCCACTTCCTCCACTTCGTCCACTACGTCAACTTCGTCCAATTCCTGAACTTTGTCACCTTCGTCCACTTCTTCAACTTCCTCCACTACCTCCACTTCCTGCACTTCGTCCACTTCTTCCACTTCCTCCACATCCTCCACATCGTCCACTTCATCAACTTCCTCCACTTCCTCCACTCCGTCAACTTCGTCCACCTCGTGCACTTCCTCCACTTCCTACACTTCCTCCACTTCCTGCAATTCCTCCACTTCCTCCACCTGCTCGACTTCTTCAACTTCGTCAACTTCTTCAACTTCTTCCACTTCCTCCACTTCCTCCACTTCGTCCCCTTCGCTAACTTCCTTGACTTCCTCCACTTCGTCAACTTCATCCACTTCCTCTAGTTCCTCCACTTCGTCCAGTTCCTCCACTTCCTCCACTTCGTCTACTTCGTCAATTTCCTCCACTTCCTCCACTTCCTCCGCTTCGTCGACTTCGTCCATTTCCTCCACTTCCTTCACTTCGTCAACTTCGTCCACTTCCTCCACTTCGTCAACTTCCTCCATTTAGTCCACTTCCTCCACTTTGTCTACTTCATCCACTTCGTGAACTTCGTCCACTTCCTTCACTTCGACCAGTTAGTACAGTTCTTCCACTTCGTCCACTTCCTTCACTTCAACTCCGTCCACTTCCTCGATTTCCTCCACTTCCTCCACTTCATCCATTTTGTCGACTTCGTCCACATCGTCCACTTCCTCCACTTCCTCCACATCCTCTACTTCGTCCACTTCGTTCACTTCGACCTCTTTGTCCACTTCCTGCACTTCCTCCACTTCCTCCACTTCCTCCACTTTGTCAACTTCATCCACATGGTCCACTTCGTCCACATATTCCACTTCCTCCACTTCGTCCACTTCGTCCACTTCCTTCACTTCAACTTCGTCCACTTCCTCCATTTCCTCCACTTCCTCCACTTCCTCCACTTCGTCTACTTCGTCAAATTCCTCCACTTCCTCAACTTCGTCCACTTCCTCCACTTTGTCTGCTACCTCCACTTCCTCAACTTCGTCCACTTCGTGCACTTCCTCTACTTCCTCCACTTCCTCCAATTCCTCCACTTGCTCAACTTCGTCAACTTCTTCCACTTCCTCCAATTCCTCAACTACTTCCACTTCCTCGACTTCCTCCACTTCGTCCCCTTCGTCAACTTCCTCCACTTTGTCCACTTCCTCCAGGTCCTCCACTTCGTCCACTGCGTCCACTTCGTCAACTTCGTCCACTTCCTCTAGTTCCTTCACTTCGTCCAGTTCCTCCACTTCCTCCACTTTGTCTACTTCGTCAATTTGCTCCACTTCCTCCACTTCCTCCACTTCGTCGACGTCGTCCACTTCCTCCACTTCCTTCACTTCGTCAACTTCGTCCACTTCCTCCACTTCCTCCACTTCCTCAACTTCCTCCACTTAGTCCACTTCCTCCACTTCGTCTACTTTATCCACATTGTCCACTTCGTGAACTTCATCCACTTCCTTCACTTCGACCACTTCCTCCACTTCATCCACTTCCTTCACTTCAACTTCGTCCGCTTCCTCCATTTCCTCCACTTCCTCCACTTCCTCCACTTCGTCCACTTCCTCCACTTCCTCCACTTCCTCCATTTCCTCCACTTCCTCAACTTCGTCGACTTCGTCCACTTCCTCCACTTCGTCCGCTACGTCCACTTCCTCAACTTCGTCCACTTCCTCCATTTCGTCCACTTCCTCCTCTTCCTCCACTTCCTCCACTTCGTGAACTTCCTCGACTTCCTCCAATTCCTCCACTTCCTCCACTTCGTCAACTTCCTCCACTTCCTTCTCTTTGTCAACTTCGTCCAGTCTTTCAACTTCCTCCACATCCTTCACTTCGACCAGTTCGTATACTTCCTCCATTTCGTCAACTTTTCAACTTCTTCAACTTCGTCAACTTCGTCCTCTTCCTCCATCTCCTCCACTGTCTCCACTTCCTCCACTTCGTCCACTTCGTCCACTTCGTCCACTTCGTCCACTTCGTCCACTTCGTCCACTTCATCCACTTCGTCTACTTCTCCCACTTCGTCCACTTCCTCCACTTCCTCCACTTCCACCACTTCCTTCACTTCGTCAACTTTGTCCACTTCCTCCACTTCCTCCACTTCCTCCTCATCGTCAACTTCCTCCACTTCCTCCACTTCGTCCACTTGCTCCACTTCGTCTACTTCGTCAAATTCTTCCACTTCCTCCATTTCCTCAACTTCGTCGACTTCGTCCACTTCGTCCGCTACCTCCACTTCCTCAACTTCGTCCACTTCATCCATTTCATCCACTTCCTCCTCTTCCCCCACTTCCTCCACTTCCTCCACTTCGTGCACTTTCGCCAATTCCTCTAATTCCTCCACTTCCTCCACTTCTTCCAGTTCATTGAATTCCTCCACTTCCTCCACTTTGTCAACTTCGTCCACTTTTTCAACTTCCTCCACTTCCTCTACTTCGTCCGCTTCGTGAACTTCCTCCGTTTCCTCCACTTCGTCAACTTCCTCCACTTCGTCCAGTTCCTCCAGTTCGTCCACTTCGTCCACTTCATCCACTTCGTCCACTTCCTCCAGTTCCTCCAGTTCCTCCACTTCCTCCACTTCCTCCACTTCCTCCACTTCCTCCACTTGGTCTACTTCGTCCACTTTGTCCACTTCGTGAAATTCGTACACATCCTTCACTTTGACCAGTTCGTACACTTCCTCCATTTCGTCAACTTTTCAACTTCTTAAACTTCGTCCATTTCCTCCATTTCGTCCACTGCCTCCACTTCATCCACTTTGTCCACTTGCTCTACTTCGTCCACTTCGTCTACTTCTCCCACTTCCTCTACTTCCTCCACTTCCTCTAGTTCCTCCACTTCGTCCACTTCATCCACTTCGTCCACTTCGTCAACTGCGTCCCCTTCCTCCAGTTCCTCCACTTCCTCCACTTCCCCCACTTCCTCCACTTCCTCCACTTCGTCTACTTCGTCCACTTTCTCCACTTCGTGAAATTCGTACACATCCTTCACTTCTACCAGTTCGTATACTTCCTCCATTTCGTCAACTTTTCAACTTCTTCAACTTCGTCAACTTCGTCCCCTTCGTCCATTTCCTCCACTGCCTCGACTTCCTCCACTTCGTCCACTTCATCCACTTCGTCTACTTCTCCCACTTCCTCCACTTCCTCCACTTCTTCCACTTCCTTCACTCAGTCAACTTCGTCCACTTCCTCCATTTCCTCCACTTCCTCAACCCCGTTCACTTCCTCCACTTCCTCAACTTCCTCCACTTCGTGAACTTCGTCCACTTCCTCCTCTTCCCCCACTTCCTCCACTTCCTTCACTTCGTGCACTTCCTCCACTTCCTCTAATTCCTCCAATTCCTCTATTTCGTCAACTTCATCCACTTCCTCCAATTCCTCCACTTCTTGCATTTTGTTGAATTTCTCCACTTCCTCCACTTTGTCAACTTCGTCCACTTTTTCAACTTCCTCCACTTCCTCCACTTCGTCCCCTTCGTCAACTTCCTTCGTTTCCTCCACTTCCTCCACTTCGTCAACTTCCTCCACTTCCTCCACTTCGTCCGCTTTGTCAACTTCCCCCACTTCGTCCACTTCCTGCACATCCTCCACTTCCTCCACTTCATCAACTTCGTCCACTTCGTCCACTTCCTCCATTTCATCAACTTCGTCCACTTCGTCCACTTCCTCCACTTCGTCCACTTCGTCCCCTTCGTCAACTTCATCGACTTCCTCCACTTCGTCCACTTCCTCCAGATCCTCCACTTTGTCCACTTCGTCAACTTCGTCTACTTCCCCCAGTTCCTCCAGTTCCTCCACTTCCTCCACTTCCTCCACTTCCTCCACTTGATCGACTTCGTCCACTTCGTCCACTTCCTCCACTTCCTTCACTTCGTCAACTTCTCCAACTGCGTCCACTTCCTCCACTTCCTTCACTTCGTCAACTTCGTCCAGTTCCTGCACTTCGTCAACTTCCTCCACTTAGTCCACTTCCTCCACTTCCTCTACTTCCTCCACTTCGTCTACTTCATCCACTTTGTCCACTTCGTGAACTTCGTCCACTTCCTTCACTTCGACCAGTTTGTACACTTCCTCCACTTCGTCCACTTCCTTCACTTCAACTTCGTCCACTTCCTCCATTTCCTCCACTTCCTGAACTTCCTCCACTTCCTCCACGTCGTCTACTTCGTCTACTTCGTCAAATTCCTCCACTTCCCCCACTTCCTCAACTTCGTCGACTTCGTCCACTTCTTCCACTTCGTCCGCTACCTCCACTTCCTCCACTTCCTCCAATTCCTCTACTTGCTCCACTTTGTCAACTTCGTCAACTTCATGAACTTCTTACACTTCCTTCACTTCCTCCACTTCCTCCACTTCGTCCCCTTCGTCAACTTCCTCAACTTCCTCCACTTCCCCCAGGTCCTCCACTTCGTCCACTTCATCCACTTCGTCCACTTCGTCCCCTTCCTCCACTTCCTCCACTTCCTCCACTTCCTCCACTTTGTCTACTTCGTCAACTTCCTCCACTTAGTCCACTTCCTCCACTTCCTCCACTTCCTCCACTTCGTCTACTTCATCTACTTTGTCCACTTCCTTCACTTCGACCAGTTCGTACACTTCCTCCACTTCGTCCACTTCTCAACTTCCTCCACTTCTTCCTCTTCGTCCACTTCGTCCACTTCCTCGACTTCGTCCACTTTGTCAACGTCCTCCACTTCCTCCACTTCGTCAACTTCCTCCACGTCGTCCATTTCATCCATTTCGTCGACTTCGTCGACATCGTCCATTTCCTCCACTTCCTCTACTTCGTCCACTTCGTCCACTTCGTCCACTTCGTCGACTTCGTCCACTTCGTCCACTTCGTCCACTTCGTCCACTTCGTCCACTTCGTCTACTTCGTCAACTTCATCCACTTCGTCGACTTCGTCCACATTGTCCACTTCCTCCACTTCATCGACTTTGTCAACTTCCTCCACTTCGTCCACTTCCTGCACCTCCTCCACTTTGTCCACTTCGTCCACTTCGTCAACTTCCCCCACTTCCTCCATTTCCTCCACTTCGACTATTTCGTCAACTTCGTCCACTTCCTCCAGTTCCTCTACTTCCTCCACTTCGTCCACTTCGTCCACTACGTCAACTTCGTCCAATTCCTGAACTTTGTCACCTTCGTCCACTTCTTCAACTTCCTCCACTACCTCCACTTCCTGCACTTCGTCCACTTCTTCCACTTCCTCCACTTCCTCCACATCGTCCACTTCATCAACTTCCTCCACTTCCTCCACTCCGTCAACTTCGTCCACCTCGTGCACTTCCTCCACTTCCTACACTTCCTCCACTTCCTGCAATTCCTCCACTTCCTCCACCTGCTCGACTTCTTCAACTTCGTCAACTTCTTCAACTTCTTCCACTTCCTCCACTTCCTCCACTTCGTCCCCTTCGCTAACTTCCTTGACTTCCTCCACTTCGTCAACTTCATCCACTTCCTCTAGTTCCTGCACTTCGTCCAGTTCCTCCACTTCCTCCACTTCGTCTACTTCGTCAATTTCCTCCACTTCCTCCACTTCCTCCGCTTCGTCGACTTCGTCCATTTCCTCCACTTCCTTCACTTCGTCAACTTCGTCCACTTCCTCCACTTCGTCAACTTCCTCCATTTAGTCCACTTCCTCCACTTTGTCTACTTCATCCACTTCGTGAACTTCGTCCACTTCCTTCACTTCTTCCACTTCGTCCACTTCCTTCACTTCAACTCCGTCCACTTCCTCGATTTCCTCCACTTCCTCCACTTCATCCATTTTGTCGACTTCGTCCACATCGTCCACTTCCTCCACTTCCTCCACATCCTCTACTTCGTCCACTTCGTTCACTTCGACCTCTTTGTCCACTTCCTGCACTTCCTCCACTTCCTCCACTTCCTCCACTTTGTCAACTTCATCCACATGGTCCACTTCGTCCACATATTCCACTTCCTCCACTTCGTCCACTTCGTCCACTTCCTTCACTTCAACTTCGTCCACTTCCTCCATTTCCTCCACTTCCTCCACTTCCTCCACTTCGTCTACTTCGTCAAATTCCTCCACTTCCTCAACTTCGTCCACTTCCTCCACTTTGTCTGCTACCTCCACTTCCTCAACTTCGTCCACTTCGTGCACTTCCTCTACTTCCTCCACTTCCTCCAATTCCTCCACTTGCTCAACTTCGTCAACTTCTTCCACTTCCTCCAATTCCTCAACTACTTCCACTTCCTCGACTTCCTCCACTTCGTCCCCTTCGTCAACTTCCTCCACTTTGTCCACTTCCTCCAATTCGTCCACTTCGTCCACTTCATCCACTTCCTCCATTTCCACCACCACCTCCAATTCCTCTACTTCATCCACTTTGTC
This sequence comes from Vigna umbellata, assembly GCF_029865625.1. Classification (NCBI taxonomy): domain Eukaryota; kingdom Viridiplantae; phylum Streptophyta; class Magnoliopsida; order Fabales; family Fabaceae; genus Vigna; species Vigna umbellata. Next base: position 2,096,324 of record NC_142174.1, on the reverse strand, counting down.
CAGTTCGTGAAATTCGTCCACTTCCTCCGCTTCCTTCACTTCGTCGACTTCCTCCATTTCGTCCACTCCCTCCACTTCGTCAACTTCCTCCACTTCCTCCACTTCCTCCACTTTGCCCACTTCATCCACTTCCTCCACTTCCTCCACTTCCTCCACTTCATCCACTTCCTCCACTTCCTCAACTTCCACCACTTCCTCCAATTCCTCTACTTCATCCACTTTGTCCACTTCGTGAAATTCGTCCACTTCCTTCACATCGACCAGTTCGTACACTTCCTCAATTTCGTCAACTCTTCAACTTCTTCAACTTCGTCAACTTCGTCCACTTCCTCCATTTCCTCCACTTCCTCCACTTCCTCCAGTTCCTTCACTTCGTCCACTTCCTCCATTTCGTCTACTTCGTCAATTTCCTCCTCTTCCTCCACTTCGTCCACTTCATTTACTTCCTCCACTTCATCCACTTCCTCCACTTCGTCCACGTCGTCAACTTCATCCACTACGTCCACTTCCTCCAGTTCCTCCACTTCGTCCACTTCATCCACTTCGTCCTCTTCATCAACTTCGTCCACTTCATCTAGTTCCTCAACTTCGTCAAGTTCATCCACTTCTTGAACTTCCTCCACTTCGTCCACTTCCTCAACTTCTTCCACTTCCTCCACTTCGTCCACTTCGTCAACTTCGTCCACTTCCTCCACTTCGTTCCCTTCGTCCACTTCCTCCACTTCCTCCAATTCATCCACTTCGTCAACTTCCTTCAGTTCCTCCACTTCCTCCACTTCATCAACTTCGTCCACTTCCTCCACTTCGTCAACTTCGTCCACTTCTACAACTTCTTCCACTTCCATCACTTCCTCCACTTCTTCAACTTCCTCCACTTCCTCCAGTTCCTCCACTTCGTCCAGTTCGTCCTCTTCGTCAACTTCCTCCAGTTCCTCTACTTCGTCCACTTCCTCCACTTCGTCCACTTCGTAAATTTCCTCAACTTCCACCACTTCCTCCACTTCGTCCACTTCCTTCACTTCGTCAACTTCGTCCACTTGCTCCAGTTCCTCCACTTCGTCAACTTCTTCCACTTAGTCCACTTCCTTCAATTCGTCTACTTTATCCACTTTGTCCACTTCGTGAACTTCGTCCACTTCGTGAACTTCGTCCACTTCCTTCACTTCGACACGTTTGTACACTTCCTCCACTTTGTCCACTTCCTTCACTTCAGCTTCGTCCACTTCCTCCATCTCCTCCACATCCTCCACTTCCTCCACTTCTTCTACTTCGTCAAATTCCTCCACTTCCTCCACTTCCTCAACTTCGTCAAATTCCTCCACTTCCTCCACTTCCTCAACTTCGTCGACTTCGTCCACTTCCTCCACTTCGTCCGCAACCTCCACTTCCTCAACTTTGTCGACTTCGTACACTTCCTCCACTTCCTTCAATTCCTCCACTTGCTCCACTTTGTCCACTTCTTCCACTTCCTCCAATTCCTCCACTTCTTCCACTTCCTCCACTTCCTCCACTTCGTCCCCTTCGTACACTTCCTCAACTGCCTCCACTTCGTCCACTTCCTCCAGGTCCTCCACGTCGTCCACTTCATCCACTTCGTCAACTTCGTCCACTTCCTCAAGTTCCTCCACTTCGTCCACTTCCTCCACTTCGTCTATTTCGTCAATTTCCTCCACTTCCTCCACTTCCTCCATTTCATCCACTTCGTCAACATCGTCCACTTCCTCCACTTCTTCCACTTCCTTCACTTCGTCAACTTCGTCCAGTTCCTCCACTTCCTCCACTTCGTCAACTTCCTCCACTTAGTCCACTTCTTCCACTTCGTCTACTCCATCCACTTTGTCCACTTTGTGAACTTCGTCCACTTCCTTCACTTCGACCAGTTTGTACACTTCCTCCACTTCGTCCACTTCCTCCAATTCGTCAACTTCGTCAACTTCCTCCACTTTGTCAACTTCCTCCAATTCCTCCACTTCCTTCACTTCGTCCACTACGTCAACTTCGTCCACTTCCTCAACTTGGTCAACTTGGGCCACTTCCTGCACTTCGTCCACTTCTTCCACTTCCTCCACTTCCTCCACTTCCTCCACATCGTCCACTTCATCAACTTCCTCCACTTTGTTAACTTCGTCCACTTCGTCCACCTCGTGCACTTCCTCCACTTCCTACATTTCCTCCACTTCCTCCAATTCCTCCACTTCCTCCACTTGCTCGACTTCTTCAACTTCGTCAACTTCTTCAACTTCTTCCGCTTCCTTCACTTCCTCCACTTCGTCCCCTTCGTCAACTTCCTCGACTTCCTCGACTTCGTCCACTTCATCCACTTCGTCCACTTCCTCTAGTTCCTCCACTTCCTCTATTTTGTCAACTTCATCCACTTCGTCCACTTCCTCAACTTCCTCCACATCCTCCACTTCGTCCACTTCCTCCACTTCTTCCACTTTGTCCACTTCGTCCACTTCGTCCACTTCCACCACTCCCTCCACTTCGTCCACTTCCTTCACTTCGTCAACTTCGTCCACTTCCTCCAGTTCCTCCACTTCGTCAACTTCTTCCACTTAGTCCACTTCCTTCACTTCGTCTACTTTATCCACTTTGTCCACTTCGTGAACTTCGTCCACTTCCTTCACTTCGACACGTTTGTACACTTCCTCCACTTTGTCCACTTCCTTCACTTCAGCTTCGTCCACTTCCTCCATTTCCTCCACATCCTCCACTTCCTCCACTTCGTTTACTTCGTCTACTTCGTCAAATTCCTCCACTTCCTCCACTTCCTCAACTTCGTCGACTTCGTCCACTTCCTCCACTTCCTCAACTTCATCGACTTCGTCCACTTCCTCCACTTCGTCCGCAACCTCCACTTCCTCAACCTCGTCCACTTCGTGCACTTCCTCCACTTCCTTCAATTCCTCCACTTGCTCCACTTCTTCCACTTCCCCCAATTCCTCCACTTCTTCCACTTCCTCCACTTCGTCCCTTTCGTACACTTCCTCAACTTCCTCCACTTCGTCCACTTCCTCCAGGTCCTCCACTTCGTCCACTTCATCCACTTCGTCAACTTCTTCCACGTCCTCCACTTCCTCCACTTCGTCCCCTTCGTACACTTCCTCAACTTCCTCCACTTCGTCCACTTCCTCCAGGTCCTCCACTTCGTCCACTTCATCCACTTCGTCAACTTCGTCCACTGCCTCTAGTTCCTCCACTTCGTCCACTTCCTCCACTTCCTCTACTTCGTCAATTTCCTCCACTTCCTCCACTTCCTCCACTTCGTCAACTTCGTCCACTTCCTCCACTTCTTCCACTTCCTTCACTTCGTCAACTTCGTCCAGTTCCTCCACTTCCCCCACTTCGTCAACTTCCTCCACTTAGTCCACTTCCTCCAGTTCGTCTACTTCATCCACTTTGTCCACTTCGTGAACTTCGTCCACTTCCTTCACTTCGACCAGTTTGTACACTTCCTCCACTTCGTCCACTTCGTCCACTTCCTCCAATTCGTCCACTTCGTCAACTTCCTCCTCTTTGTCAACTTCCTCCAATTCCTCCAGTTCCTCCACTTCCTTCACTTCGTCCACTACGTCAACTTCGTCCACTTCCTTACTTGGTCCACTTCTTCAACTTCCTCCACTACCTCCACTTCCTGCACTTCGTCCACTTCTTCCACTTCCTCCACTTCCTCCACATCGTCCACTTCATCAACTTCCTCCACTTTGTTAACTTCCTACACTTTGTCCACTTCCAATAGTTCCTCCACTTCCTCTATTTCGTCAACTTCATCCACTTCGTCCACTTCCTTAACTTCCTCCACATCCTCCACTTCGTCCACTTCCTCCACTTCTTCATTTCGTCCACTTCCTCCACTTCTTCCCCTTCGTCCACTTCCTCCACTTCCTCCACTTCGTCCGCTTTGTCAACTTCCCCCACTTCGTCCACTTCCTGCACATCCTCCACTTCCTCCACTTCATCAACTTCGTCCACTTCGTCCACTTCCTCCACTTCATCAACTTCGTCCACTTCCTCCACTTCCTCCACTTCGTCCACTTCGTCCCCTTCGTCAACTTCATCGACTTCCTCCACTTCGTCCACTTCCTCCAGATCCTCCACTTTGTCCACTTCGTCAACTTCGTCTACTTCCTCCAGTTCCTCCACTTCCTCCACTTCCTCCAGTTCCTCCACTTCGTCTACTTCGTCAATTTCCTCCACTTCCTCCACTTCCTCCACTTCCTCCACTTGATCGACTTCGTCCACTTCGTCCACTTCCTCCACTTCCTTCACTTCGTCAACTTCTCCAACTGCGTCCACTTCCTCCACTTCCTTCACTTCGTCAACTTCGTCCACTTCCTGCACTTCGTCAACTTCCTCCACTTAGTCCACTTCCTCCACTTCCTCTACTTCCTCCACTTCGTCTACTTCATCCACTTTGTCTACTTCGTGAACTTCGTCCACTTCCTTCACTTCGACCAGTTTGTACACTTCCTCCACTTCGTCCACTTCCTTCACTTCAACTTCGTCCACTTCCTCCATTTCCTCCACTTCCTCAACTTCCTCCACTTCCTCCACGTCGTCTAGTTCGTCAAATTCCTCCACTTCCCCCACTTCCTCAACTTCGTCGACTTCGTCCACTTCTTCCACTTCGTCCGCTACCTCCACTTCCTCCACTTCCTCCAATTCCTCTACTTGCTCGACTTTGTCAACTTCGTCAACTTCATGAACTTCTTACACTTCCTCCACTTCCTCCACTTCCTCCACTTCCTCCACTTCGTCCCCTTCGTCAACTTCCTCAACTTCCTCCACTTCCCCCAGGTCCTCCACTTCGTCCACTTCATCCACTTCGTCCACTTCGTCCCCTTCCTCCACTTCCTCCACTTCCTCCACTTCCTCCACTTTGTCTACTTTGTCAACTTCCTCCACTTAGTCCACTTCCTCCACTTCCTCCACTTCGTCTACTTCATCTACTTTGTCCACTTCCTTCACTTCGACCAGTTCGTACACTTCCTCCACTTCGTCCACTTCTCAACTTCCTCCACTTCTTCCTCTTCGTCCACTTCATCCACTTCATCGACTTCGTCCACTTTGTCAACGTCCTCCACTTCGTCAACTTCCTCCACGCCATCCATTTCATCCATTTCGTCGACTTCGTCGACATCGTCCATTTCCTCCACTTCCTCTACTTCGTCCACTTCGTCCACTTCGTCCACTTCGTCCACTTCGTCTACTTCGTCAACTTCATCCACTTCGTCGACTTCGTCCACATTGTCCACTTCCTCCACTTCATCGACTTTGTCAACTTCCTCCACTTCGTCCACTTCCTGCACCTCCTCCACTTTGTCCACTTCGTCCACTTCGTCAACTTCCCCCACTTCCTCCACTTCCTCCACTTCGACTATTTCGTCAACTTCGTCCACTTCCTCCAGTTCCTCTACTTCCTCCACTTCGTCCACTTCCTCCACTTCGTCCACTACGTCAACTTCGTCCAATTCCTGAACTTTGTCACCTTCGTCCACTTCTTCAACTTCCTCCACTACCTCCACTTCCTGCACTTCGTCCACTTCTTCCACTTCCTCCACTTCCTCCACATCGTCCACTTCATCAACTTCCTCCACTTCCTCCACTCCGTCAACTTCGTCCACCTCGTGCACTTCCTCCACTTCCTACACTTCCTCCACTTCCTGCAATTCCTCCACTTCCTCCACCTGCTCGACTTCTTCAACTTCGTCAACTTCTTCAACTTCTTCCACTTCCTCCACTTCCTCCACTTCGTCCCCTTCGCTAACTTCCTTGACTTCCTCCACTTCGTCAACTTCATCCACTTCCTCTAGTTCCTCCACTTCGTCCAGTTCCTCCACTTCCTCCACTTCGTCTACTTCGTCAATTTCCTCCACTTCCTCCACTTCCTCCGCTTCGTCGACTTCGTCCATTTCCTCCACTTCCTTCACTTCGTCAACTTCGTCCACTTCCTCCACTTCGTCAACTTCCTCCATTTAGTCCACTTCCTCCACTTTGTCTACTTCATCCACTTCGTGAACTTCGTCCACTTCCTTCACTTCGACCAGTTAGTACACTTCTTCCACTTCGTCCACTTCCTTCACTTCAACTCCGTCCACTTCCTCGATTTCCTCCACTTCCTCCACTTCATCCATTTTGTCGACTTCGTCCACATCGTCCACTTCCTCCACTTCCTCCACATCCTCTACTTCGTCCACTTCGTTCACTTCGACCTCTTTGTCCACTTCCTGCACTTCCTGCACTTCCTCCACTTCCTCCACTTTGTCAACTTCATCCACATGGTCCACTTCGTCCACATATTCCACTTCCTCCACTTCCTTCACTTCAACTTCGTCCACTTCCTCCATTTCCTCCACTTCCTCCACTTCCTCCACTTCGTCTACTTCGTCAAATTCCTCCACTTCCTCAACTTCGTCCACTTCCTCCACTTTGTCTGCTACCTCCACTTCCTCAACTTCGTCCACTTCGTGCACTTCCTCTACTTCCTCCACTTCCTCCAATTCCTCCACTTGCTCAACTTCGTCAACTTCTTCCACTTCCTCCAATTCCTCAACTACTTCCACTTCCTCGACTTCCTCCACTTCGTCCCCTTCGTCAACTTCCTCCACTTTGTCCACTTCCTCCAGGTCCTCCACTTCGTCCACTGCGTCCACTTCGTCAACTTCGTCCACTTCCTCTAGTTCCTTCACTTCGTCCAGTTCCTCCACTTCCTCCACTTTGTCTACTTCGTCAATTTGCTCCACTTCCTCCACTTCCTCCACTTCGTCGACGTCGTCCACTTCCTCCACTTCCTTCACTTCGTCAACTTCGTCCACTTCCTCCACTTCCTCCACTTCCTCAACTTCCTCCACTTAGTCCACTTCCTCCACTTCGTCTACTTTATCCACATTGTCCACTTCGTGAACTTCATCCACTTCCTTCACTTCGACCACTTCCTCCACTTCATCCACTTCCTTCACTTCAACTTCGTCCGCTTCCTCCATTTCCTCCACTTCCTCCACTTCCTCCACTTCGTCCACTTCCTCCACTTCCTCCACTTCCTCCATTTCCTCCACTTCCTCAACTTCGTCGACTTCGTCCACTTCCTCCACTTCGTCCGCTACGTCCACTTCCTCAACTTCGTCCACTTCCTCCATTTCGTCCACTTCCTCCTCTTCCTCCACTTCCTCCACTTCGTGAACTTCCTCGACTTCCTCCAATTCCTCCACTTCCTCCACTTCGTCAACTTCCTCCACTTCCTTCTCTTTGTCAACTTCGTCCAGTCTTTCAACTTCCTCCACATCCTTCACTTCGACCAGTTCGTATACTTCCTCCATTTCGTCAACTTTTCAACTTCTTCAACTTCGTCAACTTCGTCCTCTTCCTCCATCTCCTCCACTGTCTCCACTTCCTCCACTTCGTCCACTTCGTCCACTTCGTCCACTTCGTCCACTTCGTCCACTTCATCCACTTCGTCTACTTCTCCCACTTCGTCCACTTCCTCCACTTCCTCCACTTCCACCACTTCCTTCACTTCGTCAACTTTGTCCACTTCCTCCACTTCCTCTACTTCCTCCTCATCGTCAACTTCCTCCACTTCCTCCACTTCGTCCACTTGCTCCACTTCGTCTACTTCGTCAAATTCTTCCACTTCCTCCATTTCCTCAACTTCGTCGACTTCGTCCACTTCGTCCGCTACCTCCACTTCCTCAACTTCGTCCACTTCATCCATTTCATCCACTTCCTCCTCTTCCCCCACTTCCTCCACTTCCTCCACTTCGTGCACTTTCGCCAATTCCTCTAATTCCTCCACTTCCTCCACTTCTTCCAGTTCATTGAATTCCTCCACTTCCTCCACTTTGTCAACTTCGTCCACTTTTTCAACTTCCTCCACTTCCTCTACTTCGTCCGCTTCGTGAACTTCCTCCGTTTCCTCCACTTCGTCAACTTCCTCCACTTCGTCCAGTTCCTCCAGTTCGTCCACTTCGTCCACTTCATCCACTTCGTCCACTTCCTCCAGTTCCTCCAGTTCCTCCACTTCCTCCACTTCCTCCACTTCCTCCACTTCCTCCACTTGGTCTACTTCGTCCACTTTGTCCACTTCGTGAAATTCGTACACATCCTTCACTTTGACCAGTTCGTACACTTCCTCCATTTCGTCAACTTTTCAACTTCTTAAACTTCGTCCATTTCCTCCATTTCGTCCACTGCCTCCACTTCATCCACTTTGTCCACTTGCTCCACTTCGTCCACTTCGTCTACTTCTCCCACTTCCTCTACTTCCTCCACTTCCTCTAGTTCCTCCACTTCGTCCACTTCATCCACTTCGTCCACTTCGTCAACTGCGTCCCCTTCCTCCAGTTCCTCCACTTCCTCCACTTCCCCCACTTCCTCCACTTCCTCCACTTCGTCTACTTCGTCCACTTTCTCCACTTCGTGAAATTCGTACACATCCTTCACTTCTACCAGTTCGTATACTTCCTCCATTTCGTCAACTTTTCAACTTCTTCAACTTCGTCAACTTCGTCCCCTTCGTCCATTTCCTCCACTGCCTCGACTTCCTCCACTTCGTCCACTTCATCCACTTCGTCTACTTCTCCCACTTCCTCCACTTCCTCCACTTCTTCCACTTCCTTCACTCAGTCAACTTCGTCCACTTCCTCCATTTCCTCCACTTCCTCAACTCCGTTCACTTCCTCCACTTCCTCAACTTCCTCCACTTCGTGAACTTCGTCCACTTCCTCCTCTTCCCCCACTTCCTCCACTTCCTTCACTTCGTGCACTTCCTCCACTTCCTCTAATTCCTCCAATTCCTCTATTTCGTCAACTTCATCCACTTCCTCCAATTCCTCCACTTCTTGCATTTTGTTGAATTTCTCCACTTCCTCCACTTTGTCAACTTCGTCCACTTTTTCAACTTCCTCCACTTCCTCCACTTCGTCCCCTTCGTCAACTTCCTTCGTTTCCTCCACTTCCTCCACTTCGTCAACTTCCTCCACTTCGTCCAGTTCCTCCACTTCGTCCACTTCATCCACTTCGTCCACTTCGTCAACTTCGTCCACTACCTCCAGTTCGTCCAGTTCCTCCACTTCCTCCACTTCGTCTACTTCGTCCACTTTGTCCACTTCGTGAAATTCGTACACATCCTTCACTTTGACCATTTCGTACACTTCCTCCATTTCGTCAACTTTTCAACTTCATTAACTTCGTCCATTTCCTACATTTCGTCCACTGCCTCCACTTCATCCACTTCGTCCACTTGCTCCACTTCGTCCACTTCGTCTACTTCTCCCACTTCGTCTACTTCCTCCACTTCCTCTAGTTCCTCCACTTCGTCCACTTCATCCACTTCGTCAACTTCGTCCACTTCCTCCAGTTCCTCCACTTCGACAACTTCGTCCACTTCCTCCAGTTCCTCCACTCCCTCCACTTCATCCATTTCCTCCGCTTCCTCCACTTCGTCCACTTCGTCCGCTTCGTCAACTTCCTCCACTTCGTCCACTTCCTCCACATCCTCCACTTCCTCCACTTCATCAACTTCGTCGACTTCCTCCACTTCCTCAACTTCCTCCACTTCGTCCCCTTCGTCAACTTCATCGACTTGCTCCCCTTCGTCCAACTCCTCGAGGTCCTCCACTTCGTCCACTTCGTCCACTTCATCCACTTGGTCAACTTCCTCTAGTTCCTCCACTTCGTCCACTTCCACCACTTCCTCCACTTCGTCTACTTCGTCAATTTCCTCCACTTCCTCCACTTGGTCGACTTCGTCCACTTCCTCCACTTCCTCCACTTCCTCCACTTCCTCCACTTCCTCCACTTCCTACACTTCCTCCACTTCCTCCACTTCCTACACTTCCTCCACTTCGTCCACTTCGTGAACTTCGTCCACTTCGTCCACTTCGTCAACTTCGTCCACTTCGTCCACTTCGTCAACTTTGTCCACTTCGTCAACTTCCTCAACTTTGTCAACTTCATCCACTTCCGCCACTCTTTCCACTTCGCCCACCTCCTCCACTTCCTCCACTTCGTCTACTTTGTCAACTTTGTCCACTACCTCCACTTCGTCCACTTCCTCTAGTTCCTCCACTTCGTCCACTTCGTGCACTTCCTCCACTTCCTCCACTTCCTCCACTTCGTCTAGTTTGTCAATTTCCTCCACTTCGTCCACTTCCTCCACTACGTCTACTTAGTCAATTTCCTCCACTTGCTCCACTTGCCCAACTTCGACGACTTTGTCCACTTCGTCAACTTCCTCCACTTCCTCCACATCGTCAACTTCCTCCACTTCCTCCACTTCCTCCACTTCGTCAAATTCCTCCACTTCCTCCACTTCCTCAAATTCGTCCACTTCCTCCATTTCGTCCACTTCCTCCTCTTCCCCCACTTCCTCCACTTCCTCCACTTCGTGCACTTCCTCCACGTCCTCTAATTCCTCCACTTCCTCCATTTCGTCTACTTCCTCCACGTCCTCCACTTCCTCCAGTTCCTCCACTTCGTCCACTTCATCCACTTCGTCCACTTCGTCCACTTCGTCCACTTCCTCTAGTTCCTCCACTTCCTCCACTTCCTCCACTTCCTCCACTTCATCCACTTCGTCCACTTCCTCCACTTCGTCCACTTCCTCCACATCCTCCACTTCTTCCACTTCATCAACTTCGTCCACTTCCTCCACTTCCTCAACTTCGTCCTCTTCGTCAACTTCATCGACTTGCTCCACTTCGTCCACTTCATCCACTTCGTCTATTTCGTCAATTTCCTTCACTTCCTCCACTTCGACGACTTCGTCCACTTCGTCATCTTCCTCCACTTCCTTCACTTCGTCATCTTCCTCCACTTCGTCCACTTTGGCAACTTCCTCCACTTCCTCCACTTCGTCAACTTCCTCCACTTCGTCCACTTCATCCATTTCGTCGACTCTATCCACATCGTCCACTTGCTCCACTTCCTCCACTTCGTCCACTTCCTCAACTTCCTCCACTTTGTCTAATTCGTCAATTTCCTCCACTTGCTCCACTTCGACGACTTTGTCCACCTCGTCAACTTCCTCCACTTCCTCCACATCGTCAACTTCCTCCACTTCGTCCACTTCCTCCACTTCCTCCACTTCGTCTAGTTCGTCAAATTCCTCCACTTCCTCCACTTCCTCCACTTCCTCCACTTCCTCCACTTCGTCCACTTCGTCCGCTTCCTCCACTTCCTCAACTTCGTCCACTTCCTCCATTTCGTCCACTTCCTCCTCTTCCCCCACTTCCTCCGCTTCCTCAACTTCGTCCACTTCCTCCATTTCGTCCACTTCCTCCTCTTCCACCACTTCCTCCACTTCGTGCACTTCCTCCACTTCCTCTAATTCCTCCACTTCCTCCCCTTCCTCCACTTCATCAACTTCTTCCACTTCCTCCAATTCCTCCACTTCTTCCAGTTCGTTGAATTCCTCCACTTCCTCCACTTTGTCAACTTCGTCCACTTTTTCAACTTCCTCCACTTCCTCCACTTCGTCAACTTCCTCCAGTTCCTCTACTTCGTCTACTTCGTCCACTTCGTCCACTTCATCCACTTCGTCCACTTCGTCAACTTCGTCCACTTCTTCCAGTTCTTCCACTTCCTCCACTTCCTCTACATACTCCACTTCGTCTACTTCGTCCACTTTGTCCACTTCGTGAAATTCGTACACATCCTTCACTTTGACCAGTTCGTACACTTCCTACATTTCGTCAACTTTTCAACTTCGTCCACTTCGTCCCCTGCCTCCACTTCCTCCACTTTGTTCACTTGCTCCACTTTGTCCACTTCGTCTACTTCTCCCACTTCCTCCACAAACTCCACTTCCTCCACTTCCTCCACTTCCTTCACTCCGTCAACTTCGTCCACTTCCTCCATTTCCTCCACTTCCTCAACTTCGTCCACTTCCTCCACTTCCTCCACTTCGTCCACTTCGTCTACTTCGTCCATTTCCTCCACTTCGTGAACTTCGTCCACTTCCTCCACTTCGTTTACTTCCTCCACTTCTTCCACTTCGTCAAGTTCCTCCACTTCGTCTACTTCCTGAACTTCCTCCACATCCTCCACTTCCTCCACTTCTTCCACTTCTTCCACTTCATCCACTTCGTCCACTTCCTCCACTTCGTCCACTTCCTCCACTTCGTCCGCTTCGTCAACTTCCAGCACTTCGTCCACTTCCTCCACATCCTCCACTTCCTCCACTTCATCAACTTCCTCCACTTCCTCCACTTCGTCCCCTTCGTCAACTTCATCGACTTGCTCCACTTCGTCCACCTCCTCCAGGTCCTCCACTTCGTCCACTTCATTCACTTCGTCCACTTCGTCAACTTCCTCTAGTTCCTCCACTTCGTCCACTTCCTCCACTTCTTCCACTTCGTCTACTTCGTCAATTTCCTCCACTTCCTCGACTTCCTCCACTTGGTCGACTTCGTCCACTTCCTCCAGTTCCTCCACTTCCTTCACTTCGTCAACTTCGTCCACTTCCTCCACTTCGTCCACTTCGTCAACTTCGTCCACTTCCTCCACTTCCTCCACTTCCTCCACTTCCTCCACTTTCTCCACTTCCACCACTTCGTCCATGTCATCCACCTCGTCAACTTCATCCACTTCCTCAACTTTGTAAACTTCCTCCACTTCGGCCACTATTTCCACTTCGCCCACTTCCTCCACTTCGTCCACTTTGTCAACTTCGTCCACTTCCTCTAGTTCCTCCACTTCGTCCACTTCCTCCACTATGTCCACTTCCTCCACTTCCTCCACTTCGTCTACCTCGTCAATTTCCACCACTTCCTCCACTTCCTCTACTTCGTCAATTTCCTCCACTTGCTCCACTTGCTCCACTTCGACGACTTTGTCCACTTCGTCCACGTCCTCCACCTCCTTCACTTCGTCCACTTCGTCCAGTTCCTCCACTCCCTCCACTTCCTCCACTTCATCTACTTCGTCCACTTTCTCCACTTCGTGAAATTCGTACGCATCCTCACTTCGACCAGTTCGTACACTTCCTCGATTTCGTCAACTTTTCAACTTCTTCAACTTTGTCCACTTCCTCCCTTTTCCTCCACTTCGTCAACTTCCTCCACTTCCTGAACTTACTCCACATCGTCCACTTCCTCCAGTTCCTCCACTTCTTCCACTTCGTCCACTTCGTCCACTTCCTCCACTTCTTCACTTCCTCCATTTCCTCCATTCCTCCACTTCGTCCACTTCGTCAACTTCGTCCACTTCCTGCACATCCTTCACTTCCTCTACTTCATCAACTTCGTCCACTTCCTCCACTTCGTCCCCTTCGTCAACTTCATCGACTTGCTCCACTTCGTCCACCTCCTCCAGGTCCTCCACTTCGTCCACTTCATCCACTTCGTCCACTTTGTCCACTTCCTCCACTTCCTCCACTTCCTCCACTTCCTCCACTTCCTCCACTTCGTCTACTTCGTCAATTTCCTCCACTTACTCCACTTGCTCCACTTCGACGACTTTGTCCACTTCCTCCACCTCCTTCACTTCGTCAACTTCGTCCACTTCGTCGACTTCCTCCACTTCGTCCACTTCCTCCACTTTGTCCACTCCCTCTACTTCCTCCACTTCGTCTACTTCATCCACTTTGTCCACTTCGTGAACTTCGTCCACTTCCTTCACTTCGACCAGTTCGTACACTTCCTCCACTTCGTCAACTTCTCAACTTCTTCAACTTCCTCCACTTCCTCCACTTTTTCCATTTCGTCCACTTCCTCCACTTCCTCAACTTCGTCCACTTCGCCAACTTCGTGCACTTCGTCCACTTCATCCACTTCCTCCTCCTCCTCCACTTTCTCCACTTCCACCACTTCGTCCATTTCATCCACTTCGTCAACTTCCTCAAGTTCCTCCACTTCCACCACTTCCTCCACTTCTTCCACTTCTTCCACATCCTCCACTTCCTCCACTTCCTCCACTTCCTCCACTTCCTCCACTTCGTCTACTTCGTCAATTTCCTCCACTTACTCCACTTGCTCCACTTCGACGACTTTGTCCACTTCCTCCACCTCCTTCACTTCGTCAACTTCGTCCACTTCGTCGACTTCCTCCACTTCGTCCACTTCCTCCACTTTGTCCACTTCCTCTACTTCCTCCACTTCGTCTACTTCATCCACTTTGTCCACTTCGTGAACTTCGTCCACTTCCTTCACTTCGACCAGTTCGTACACTTCCTCCACTTCGTCAACTTCTCAACTTCTTCAACTTCCTCCACTTCCTCCACTTTTTCCATTTCGTCCACTTCCTCCACTTCCTCAACTTCGTCCACTTCGCCAACTTCGTGCACTTCGTCCACTTCATCCACTTCCTCCTCTTCCTCCACTTTCTCCACTTCCACCACTTCGTCCATTTCATCCACTTCGTCAACTTCCTCAAGTTCCTCCACTTCCACCACTTCCTCCACTTCTTCCACTTCTTCCACATCCTCCACTTCCTTCACTTCCTCCACCTCCTCTACTTCGTCCATTTCATCCACTTCGTCAAGTTCCTCCAGTTCCTCCACTTCGTACACTACATCAACTTCGTCTGCTTCCTCAACTTTGTCAACTTCGTCCACTTCTTCAACTTCCTCCATTTCCTGCACCTCGTCCACTTCTTCCACTTCGTCCACTTCCTCCACTTCCTCCAGGTCCTCCACTTCGTGCACTTCATCTACTTCGTCAACTTCATACACTTCCTCCACTTCGTCCACTTCCCCCACTTCCTCCACTTCGTCTACTTCGTCAATTTCCTTCACTTCCTCCACTTCCTCCACTTCGTCCACTCCGTCCACTTCCTCCACTTCCTCCACTTCCTCCACTTCCTCCACTTCGTCTACTTCGTCAATTTCCTCCACTTCCTCCACTTCCTCCACTTCGACGACTTTGTCCACTTCGTCATCTTCCTCCACTTCCTTCACTTCGTCATATTCCTCCACTTCCTCCACTTCTTCTCTTCGTCCACTTCCTCCACTTCGTCCACTTTGTCAACTTCCTCCACTTCCTCCACTTCGTCAACTTCCTCCACTTCCTCCACTTAATCCATTTCGTCGACTCCGTCCACATCGTCCACGTCCTCCTCTTCCTCTACTTCGTCCACTTCCTGCACTTCGTCAACTTCGTCCACTTCAACCTCTTTGTCCACTTCCTCCACTTCCTCTACTTCGTCCAATTCGTCAACTTCATCCACTTCGTGGAATTCATCCACATTGTCCACTTCCTCCAGTTCCTCAACTTCGTCGATTTCGTCCACTTCCTCCACATCGTCCACTTCGTCAACTTCCTCCACTTCATCCGCTTTGTCAACTTTGTCCACTTCGTCCACCTCGTGCACTTCCTCCACTTCCTCCACTTCCTCCACTTCCTCCAATTCCTCCACTTGCTCCACTTGCTCGACTTCTTCAACTTCGTCAACTTCTTCAACTTCTTCCACTTCCTCCGCTTCCTCCTCTTCGACCCCTTCGTCAGCTTCCTCGAGTTCCTCCACTTCGTCCACTTCCTCCAGGTCCTCCACTTCGTCCACTTCATCCATTTCGTCCACTTCGTCAACTTCGTCCACTTCCTCTAGTTCCTCCACTTCGTCCACTTCCTCCACTTCCTCCACTTCGTCAATTTCCACCACTTCCTCCACTTCCTCCACTTCGTCAACTTCGTCCACTTCCTCCACTTCCTCTACTTCCTTCACTTCGTCAACTTCGTCCACTTCCTCCATTTCCTCCACTTCGTCAACTTCCTCTACTTAGTCCACTTCCTCCAGATCCTCCACTTCGTCTACTTCATCCACTTTGTCCACTTCGTGAATTTCGTCCACTTCCCTCACTTCGACCAGTTTGTACACTTCCTCCATTTCCTCCACTTCCTTCACTTCAACTTCGTCCACTTCCTCCACTTCCTCCACTTCGTCCACTTCCTCCACTTCCTCCACCTCCTCCACTTCCTCAACTTCCTCTAGTTCGTCAACTTCCTCCCCTTCCTCCAATTCTTCAACTTCCTCTAGTTCCTTAACTTCCTCCACTCATTCCTCTTCGTCCACTTCGTACGCTCTGACCACTTCGACCACTTTGTCCATTTCGTCCACTTCGTCCACGTCGTCCACTTCGTCCACTTCGACTTCTTCGACCACTTCGTCCACTTCATCCGCTTTCTCCACTACCTCCACTTCGTCCATTTCGTCCCCTTCGTCCACTTCGTCAGCTTCGTCCACTTCATCCACTTCGTAAGCTTTCTCCAATTCCTCCACTTCGTCCACATCGTCCATTTCGTCCACATCGTACACTTTGTCCACTTCCTCCACTTCCTCCACTTCCTCACTTCCTCCACTTCCTCCACTTCGTCAACTTCCTCCACTTCCTCCACTTCCTCCACTTCCTCCACGTCCTCCACTTCCTCCACTTCCCCAACTTTGTCAACTTCGTCCACTTCCTATCTAGGTCCACGTCGTCATCTTCGTCCACTTCTTCAACTCCCTCTACTTCCTCCACTCCATCCACTTCGTCCACTTCGTCAACTTCGTCCACTTCGTCCACTTCCTCCACTTCCTCCACCTCCTCCAGTTCCTCAACTTCCTCCAGTTCGTCAACTTCCTCCACTTCCTCCACTTCTTCAACTTCCTCCAGTTCCTCGACTTCCTCTACTCATTCCTCTTCGTCCACTCCGTGCGCTCTGACCACTTCGACCACTTTGTCCATTTCGTCCACATCGTCCACGTCGTCCACTTCGCCCACTTCGTCCACTTCCTCCACTTCGTCCAGTTCCTCCACTTTCTCCATTTCCTCCACTTCGACCACTTTCTCCACTTCGTCAACTTCCTCCACTTCCTCCACTTTCTCGACTTCCTCCACTTTCTCCACTTCCCCCACTTCCTCCACTTCGTCTACTTCCTCCACTTCGTCCCCATCTTCCACTTCGTCCACTTCGTCCACTTCCTCTCCTTCGTCCATTTCGTCCACCTCGTCCACTTCGTCCACTTAGTCAACTTTGTCCCCTTCGACCACTTCCTCCTCCTCGTCCACTTCCTCTACTTCCTCCACTTCCTCAACTTCGTCCATATCCTCAACTTCCTCCAATTCCTCAACTCCCTCCACTTCCTCTACTTTGTCCACTTCGACAACTTCGTCTGATTCGTCCACTTCCTCCACTTCCTCCACTTCGTCCACATGGTCCACTTGGTCCAATTCGTCCACCTAGTCCACATCTTCCACTTCCTCCACTTCCTCCACTTCCTCAACTTCCTCCACTTCCTCCACTTCCTCCACTTCGTCAACTTCCTCCACTTCCTCCACTTCCTCCACTTCTTCAACTTCCTCCAGTTCCTCCACTTCCTCCACTTCTTCCTCTTCGTGCGCTTCGACCACTTCGACCACTTTGTCCATTTCGTCCACTTCGTCTAGGTCGTCCACTTCGCCCACTTCGTCCACTTGCTCCACTTCGTCCACGTCTTCCATTTCCTCCACTTCGACTTGCTCCACTTCGTCAACTTCCTCCACTTTCTCCTCCTCCTCCACTTCGTCTACTTCCTCCACTTCGTCCCCTTCGTCCACTTCGTCCCCTTCGTCCACTTCGTCCAGTTCGTCCACTTCGTCCACTTCGTCCACTTCCTGCACTTCATCCACTTCCTCCACTTCGTCCACTTCCTCCACTTCCTCAACTTCCTCCACTTCCTCAACTTCCTCCACTTCCTCCACTTCCTCCACTTCCTCCACTTCTTCCACTTCGACCACTTCGTCCACTTCGTCAACTTTGTCCACTTCGACCACTTCGACCACTTCCTTCACTTTCTCCACTTCCTCCACTTCCTCCACTTCGTCTACTTCCTCCATTTCGTCCCCTTCTTCCACTTCGTCCACTTCGTCCACTTCGTCTACTTCATCCACTTCCTCCACTTCATCCACTTCCTCCACTGCCTCAACTTCGTCAACTTACTCCACTTCCTCAACTTCCTCCACTTCCTCCACTTCCTCCACTTCTTCCACTTCGTCCACTTCGACCACTTCGTCCACTTCATCCACTTCGTCAACTTTGTCCACTTCGACCACTTCGACCACTTCGACCACTTCCTCCACTTTCTCCTCTTCCTCCACTTCATCCACTTCGTATACTTCCTCCACTTCGTCCCCTTCTTCCACTTCGTCCACTTCGTCCACTTCTTCCACTTCATCCACTTCGTCCACTTCATCCACGTCCTTTACTTCCTCCACTTCCTCCACTTCCTCAACTTCCTCCACTTCCTCAACTTCCTCCACTTCCTCAACTTCCTCCACTTCCTTCACTTCCTCCACTTCTTCCACTTCGTCCACTTCGACCACTTCGTCCACTTCCTCCACTTCATCCACTTCGTCAACTTTGTCCACTTCGACCACTTCCTCCACTTCCTCCACTTCCTCCCCTTCCTCCACTTCCTTCACTTCCTTCCCTTCTTCCATTTCGTCCACTCCGTCCACATGGTCCACTTCGTCCACATCTTGCACTCCCTCCACTTCCTCCGCTTCCTCCACTTCCTTCATTTCCTCCACTTCCTCAACTTCCTCCACTTCGTCCATTTCGTGTACTTCGTCCACTCCATCCACTTCCTCCATTTCATCCACTTCCTCCACTTCCTCCACTTCCTCAACTTCCTTCACTTCTTGATGGACAAATTTGTAAGCACCAAAATATGATGTCACAAAGTTGTTTCACAATCGGCAAGTATGACCGAATCGTTTCAAGTAATAAACTTGGTAAGACCAAGTATCGTTCTCCCAAAGGACTCACGGCCTAGTTTAGTTATGTGATTTGTTGATTAGCTAAAACTTAAGAACACAATAATTGAAGTTTAATATGCAAAGACGAAAATTAAATATGTATGCATGAATTGATCAATGGCAAAGACAAAAGATAAACACTTTCAATGGAATATATGAATGAATATGTTGTTGGGGGTCAATTTCATCTCATCCACTCTCATATATTTTAGGAATTCAACATTCAAATCATCATTGTTAATGCCACTCTCTAATGTACCATTCTAGATGGCTTCTCCCTAATCAAATAGTTCATACAATTCCTAGCATTCCTAATGATTAGTTCATGAGTGCAGGAGCTTAAAGGCAACCAATATAATATTGTCAGTATAATATTGGGAGAAATTCCCCGGATCTAGATTTCCCCGTACGTGTCCGTATCAACAAAACCAATAATCATGCATTAGAATGAGTTAAACAATGCAAGCATTGAGCAAAGAGGAAAAACCCTAACTAATGATGAAAGAAAGCATATGTCTTAATTCAAAGATGTACTCAACAAATCCATATATGAGAGCTTCAAGAGATTACATTGATTCCCCAACAAACATACAAGGTTTAGTTCACCATATTCATGGTGAACCTAGATGAATAACAATGAAAGTATGAAAGAATAAACCCAATAAAGTGGAAGAGGTAGCCTGAGCATCCAAGATCCTCCTTCAAAGGGGTGAAAGAGAGAGTGTTTGCCTCGTTTCTGCCAAAGATGCCTAACTAAAGGACGTGCAAGCCCTTATATACTAATCTAGAGTTACAAAAGATTACAAAAGCCCAAGCCCAAAAAGTGCCGCTCAGCGCCATTTACCGCTCAGCGGTGGTTACGCGTCTTCTTTCTTCCCCTCAGCGGCCATTTGCCCCTCAGCGGTTCCAACGCCACCTCTTGAGTGCCGCTCAGCGGTAGTTTGCCGCTGAGCGGTGCCTTCGACTTCTCTTTTTGCACTCTTTCTTGTCTTTTCTAATGTCCTCTCTCTCATTCTTCACTTCTTTCACCAAATTCACCTCAAAACCTGCACAAAAACACTCAAATCAAGCATAAACCTGTCCAGCTCTCTTATTTCTGAAAATATAACCAAAATGCATGATTTCAAGTTAGTTTCTAAGTCTAAAGGTTGCTTTTAGTATCACTTTTAAGCATGAAAATAACAGTTTTTCAACTGTTATCACAACCCCAAACTTAGAACTTTGCTTGTCCTCAAGCAAATAAAATGTAACTCCATCTTCAACCAATTCATATGATGGTTCACTCATTCAAAATCCTCTTTTCAAGATAAGTAATAACTTCACTCAAACTTATGACCAAGAGTTCAATCAAAATGTGCACATGCTTTAGTGTTCACAAGGTCATTTAAATTCCAACAAATGCTATTTTTCATGAATGATCAATCAATTAAGCATGGATGTTTATGTGCTTATGGAATATTTCCTCACTAGGTAAAGTGTTTCACTCAACACACAAGTGTATAAGAGGTAAAGTGTTTCACTCATTCACTCCACTATCACAATGTCACATGAATCAACTTTGCCTTTCATTTAACCACAATCAAATACATTCACAAGCATGCATCATCACAAGGACTTTTCAATGGCTTATAATGTGGCTGGGCTAACAAGAAAATTGGTTTTTCTGGATCACAAAATCCTTGAGTTAAGAGAATCATAACAACACAATCTTCTTATTCATTCCCAACTTTCTTTTACCTTTGCTTTTGCATTTGCATTGAGCTTTGCTTCTTTTTCTTTTCTTTTCTTTGCATATTCTTACTTTTTAGCTGTTAGCTCAATGCTTTTTCCTTTTTCATGTTTCCCCAATAACCCCAAACTTGAACATTTAACAATACCACACAAGATCTTCTACTTAACTCAAGGTAAAGATTTTCAATCAAGGGTGTTCAGTGTATATTTAAGGCTAAGGGTTCAAAGGATAGAACACAACGTGTTCTCTTTTAGAAGGCTAACTTTATGAATTTGGCCAATAAAAAAGGGTTTCAAAAACACGGCCTTGATCATATGATGCAAAACAAGCAATTGATTCAATCATAGAAATCCTGGGCAAAATCATTCATGCTTTCAAAGTAATAGCATTCAACAATAACAACTCTGGAGCTCAAAACCTCACATATAAGCTCATTCACATTTGACATGCACATCCTGTTTAATTTCACAATCACAATCATGATATTATGCATTTGTTCACAAAGCTTGTGAATCACCTGTATAAGCATTTTAATGTGCACATCATCTCAACATCAATCAATCATAAGCATCATTCAGCATTACTTATCACACAATCACAGTTAATAGCAAACCATCATAACAAACCAGGTGTTCAATAGAGTACATCAAACCCTAATCTAAAAAAACAAAAACAAATAAGTTCAGAAAACTTAAACCACAAAAGCATAATCATATGATAGCATTCATCAGTAAATGCTATCTCAGCTCCTCATCAGTCCGAGCTCTCTGTATCTTCCTCTTCCTCTTCATCATCATCTTCATCAAATGCATCCTCCTCCTCAGCTTCATCTTCATCCATGTCTCGGGCTGAAGCTTCAGCTGCTTCAGCTCCTCCATGCCATGGTTCTTCTGGCCAAGCTACCACATTATGGAATTCATCCATAGTCCACCTGTGTGCTGGAGGGGTATCATACATCCCCACTATCATCTCAGCCGTGGCCACCTGCCCTCTGTGGATGGACTGCAACTGAGCACCTATAAGAGACATATACATGTCCCTCATCTGGAATGGTTCTGCCTCATGAGTATCAGCAGAAGTCCTGCTCTGTGCTGGCCTTCTCTCTCTACGAGCCTGGCGTGGTGGCACTGGCTGGGCTGCCTCCTCACCTCCACAGTACTGTCTGTAATAGGCCTCATCTATAGCTTTTCTTGGCCTCTCAAATGGTGGAACAGAAGTGTCCACCCCAGCTAGCTTGCAAAGGTGAGTGATCAAAGAAGGATGTCCCAGTGGTGCTTTGTTGTTTGAGGTGTTAGCACACACACTAATCTCATCAGCTATCACCTGCCCAATATTAACATTCAAGTTTCTGATAGCACAATAGATGAAGAGTGCCCTGCTGAGAGTAATATCTGACACATGTGAACATGGCTGAATGTTGGCATGAGAAAATGCCATCCAATACTTTGCAAGAGGAGTCAAATCTGTCCTCCTAATATTAACCACTGAGCCAGATCTATTCCTTTGGAAGTGTCCTCCAGGTATGCACAATACTCTCTCAACATCCTCAAAGTCAGCACCTTCCTCCATGCTAAGAGCAAACTGGCATTGCTCACCAGCCCACACAGTATCCAGAAAGTTATTGATGGAGTCAGGATCATACCTGATAGCATGGCCTCTAACATAGCCCAAAAAATTCTCAGCTGGATAATCACCAATCTTCTTTGCATTGGTGTAGAATTCTTTCACCACAGTTATGTTGGCAGGTGATGGATAAGTGGCTAGCTTCCCCCAATCATTCCCTAACACTTGCTCTCCAAATTGAGGAGCAAAGTTAGGTATCATTCCAACCTTTCTCTCCATTAGAAGTCTCCTGTCCTGAACCACCCTAAAGTGCTTCTCATGTTTCCTAGAGAGGAACCTGCCATTATGGGGCTGCTCTGGTTCCTTTTCCTTTCTCTTGGTTGCCATGGTTTTCAATCTCTTTCCTGAAGAGGATGCCATTCCTGCATTCAAACATAAATCCAAAACCACAGAACATGATGTTAATCATTAGTAAACACAAAACAAAACTCCTTTTGAAGCTAAACCACCGCTGAGGGCCAGAATTTCCCCTCAGCGCCACCAGTGCCACATTCAAACACGCAACAAACCAGAAAAAACAAATCTGGCAGAGTGCCGCTCAGCGGTAAATGCCGCTCAGCGGTGATCTGCAGATTTTTGCAAATCTCTTTTTAAAACTGTCCTAACTCCACCCTAATGCAATTTTTAGTTTTCCAGTTCATAATCAAGCAGTTTAATCGGTTCAAACATCAAATATATCATCAAATCATGCATAGAAATCAAAACCCCTAAATATTCATGCTTTGACAATCACAGTCAATTCAAGAACCCTAGAATGAACAAAATGCATTTTACTTACTTGGGTGGAGATGCTAGATGATATGAGAATGCTTCCAAACTAGAATACTCTCTTCCAACCCCAAACTTTGATAGCACACTAGTGTAAAAGTGAGTGGAAGAGAAATTTTCTAAAGAGGGAAGAGTAAAAAGATGTGGGAAACCTAAGAGGAGATATGTGGGAGTCTTAGTGCAGAGAAGAGCTTGAAAGAATATACAAACGCGCAGCTTAGGGTTTAAAAATACCCCAATGGGCTCGGGTTCCGCTAAGGGGAACTTAAGCCCATCTGCGATAGTACCGCTCAGCGGTAATTGCCGCTCAGCGGCACTTTCTTGATGTGCTCTTCTCCTTCTTTTCTTGACCTACGTGCCTTCCTAGCATACCCCTCATAGGTTCCCTGCAATTCAATGTTAAAAATGCTTATGCAAATCCTAAAAATAAACAAACAGAAAACAATCAATCAACTGGGTTGCCTCCCAGGTAGCGCTTGTTTAACGTCACGAGCCTGACCCAAAATCCACCAACACCCATCAGTAGGTGTTTCAAACTTACCAGCACCCATCAGTAGGTGCAAAATCTTCTTACCAACACCCATCAGTAGGTGTTACAAACTTAGTATCCTTCAGTAGATACTTAACCACCTAGCATCCTTCAGTAGATGCTAAATCCAACAAACTAAATACAAAAATAAGGTTCACAAATTAAAAATTACAAAACCAAAATAAAATCAAAAGTTGTTAAATCAACTGGGTTGCCTCCCAGCAAGCGCTCTTTTAACGTCATTAGCTTGACCCAAGCTCAAGTTCCTTCTTCTTTTTCTTCTTTCTACTGAACTTCTTCAGAAATTTGATCAAACCAGGAACCTGTTGCAATGTCTCAATCATAGGAACTTTAATCTCCAATTTCTTGAAGATTTCCATAAAGCACTTAAATTTCTTTTCCTTCCTATGATTCTTCTTTAGATGAGGATGTGATTTTTCATGTGATTTCTTCTTTTTTCCTCTCATCTTCTTTTTCTTCCTTTTTCTCTCCCTAAATTTTCTCTTTTTCTCTTCTTTTATTTTTTTCTTCCTTTCTCTTTTTCTCCTCAACTTCTTTATCTTCACACAAATTTTCTTTCTCTCTTTTCTCTCAACCAATTCTTTATCTCCCTCTAATTTTTCCTCATCAAGAATCTTGTCACTTTCAGTGATAATGACTTGCCCTTCCTCCTTAAGGTTAACATCAGTATTAACATCATCATTTAATATCTGACTAATGTGACGAAGTTGCATCTCCATTCTTTTACATGATTCTTCAATGCTTTTCTGAGTAGAGTCGGAATTTTTCAAAAATCGTTGAAGGGTGTCCTCCAACCTATCCAAACTTCCTGATAAAAAGGGTTGTTGCTGCCATTGTTGTTGTGGTTGGTTCTCAAATTGTCCAGCAGCTTGCCAAAATTGGCTTTGATCCATGCTTGAGTGAGGTTCCCACCATTGGTTGAGATTACTTTGGTAGAATTGAGTGCCCCTATAGTTAAACTCTTGACCAAATTGCATTCTGCAGACATTAGGCACAAAACCCTAAAACAATTGTTAGCACAAAAAGATATAGAAGAAAATAAAGATTGAAAAGATATAAGAAGATAAAAGATTTAGAAGATAGAATCAAATAAAATAGAATAAAACCTAATCTAAAAAAATAAAATCTAATCTAAAAGATACAATAAAATAAAATCTAACCTAACCTAAAAGATAGAATAAGAATAAAATAAAATCTAACCTAAAAAGATAAAAAGATAAAATCTAATAAAATAAAATAAAATCTAATCTAAAAAGATAAAATCAAATCAAATAAAAACCGAAAAATAAAAAACCGAAAAATAAAAACAGAAAACAGAAAAACAGAAAACAACAAAAAAAAAAATAAAAATAAAATCAAATAAAATACAAACTGAAAAATATAAACAGAAAAATAAAATAAGATAAAATAAAAATTCGAAATTTAAATTAAAAATAAAAAAAATAAGTCAAAGATAATCAATAATCACACAAATTAACCAGTTAAACCACGAGTCCCCGGCAGCGGCGCCAAAAACTTGATGGACAAATTTGTAAGCACCAAAATATGATGTCACAAAGTTGTTTCACAATCGGCAAGTATGACCGAATCGTTTCAAGTAATAAACTTGGTAAGACCAAGTATCGTTCTCCCAAAGGACTCACGGCCTAGTTTAGTTATGTGATTTGTTGATTAGCTAAAACTTAAGAACACAATAATTGAAGTTTAATATGCAAAGACGAAAATTAAATATGTATGCATGAATTGATCAATGGCAAAGACAAAAGATAAACACTTTCAATGGAATATATGAATGAATATGTTGTTGGGGGTCAATTTCATCTCATCCACTCTCATATATTTTAGGAATTCAACATTCAAATCATCATTGTTAATGCCACTCTCTAATGTACCATTCTAGATGGCTTCTCCCTAATCAAATAGTTCATACAATTCCTAGCATTCCTAATGATTAGTTCATGAGTGCAGGAGCTTAAAGGCAACCAATATAATATTGTCAGTATAATATTGGGAGAAATTCCCCGGATCTAGATTTCCCCGTACGTGTCCGTATCAACAAAACCAATAATCATGCATTAGAATGAGTTAAACAATGCAAGCATTGAGCAAAGAGGAAAAACCCTAACTAATGATGAAAGAAAGCATATGTCTTAATTCAAAGATGTACTCAACAAATCCATATATGAGAGCTTCAAGAGATTACATTGATTCCCCAACAAACATACAAGGTTTAGTTCACCATATTCATGGTGAACCTAGATGAATAACAATGAAAGTATGAAAGAATAAACCCAATAAAGTGGAAGAGGTAGCCTGAGCATCCAAGATCCTCCTTCAAAGGGGTGAAAGAGAGAGTGTTTGCCTCGTTTCTGCCAAAGATGCCTAACTAAAGGACGTGCAAGCCCTTATATACTAATCTAGAGTTACAAAAGATTACAAAAGCCCAAGCCCAAAAAGTGCCGCTCAGCGCCATTTACCGCTCAGCGGTGGTTACGCGTCTTCTTTCTTCCCCTCAGCGGCCATTTGCCCCTCAGCGGTTCCAACGCCACCTCTTGAGTGCCGCTCAGCGGTAGTTTGCCGCTGAGCGGTGCCTTCGACTTCTCTTTTTGCACTCTTTCTTGTCTTCTCTAATGTCCTCTCTCTCATTCTTCACTTCTTTCACCAAATTCACCTCAAAACCTGCACAAAAACACTCAAATCAAGCATAAACCTGTCCAGCTCTCTTATTTCTGAAAATATAACCAAAATGCATGATTTCAAGTTAGTTTCTGAGTCTAAAGGTTGCTTTTAGTATCACTTTTAAGCATGAAAATAACAGTTTTTCAACTGTTATCACTTCTCCAACTTCCTCCACTTCCTCCACTTCCTCCACTTCTTCCACTTCGTCCACTTCGACCACTTCGTCCACTTCATCCACTTCATAAACTTTGTCCACTTCGACCACTTCCTCCACTTCCTCCACTTCCTCCCCTTCCTCCACTTCCTTCACTTCCTTCACTTCTTCCATTTCGTCCACTTCGTCCACATGGTCCACTTCGTCCAATTCGTCCACTTCGACCACTTCCTCCTCCTCCTCCACTTCCTCCACTTCCTCCACTTGCTCAACTTCGTCCACTTCCTCAACTTCCTCCAATTCTTCAAATTCCTCCACTTCCTTCCACTTCCTTTACTTCGTCCACTTCGACCACTTCGTCCGCTTCATCCACTTCCTTCACTTACTCCACTTCCTCCACATGGTCCACTTCGTCCAATTCGTCCACTTAGTCCACATCTTCCACTTCCTCCACTTCCTCCACGTCGTACGCTTCCTCAACTTCCTCCACTTCCTCAACTTCCTCCACTTCCTCCACTTCGTCCACTTCCTCCACTTCCTCCACTTCGTCCACTTCCTCCACATCGTACACTTCGTCCACTTCGTCAACATCGTCCACTTCGACCACTTCGTCCAGTGCGTCCACTTCCTCCACTTCCTCAACCTCCTCCACTTCGTCCACTTCCTCCACTTCCTGCACTTCCTGCACCTCCTCCACTTCGACCACTTCCTCCACTTCCTCCACTTTCTCCACTTCGTCTACTTTGTCCACTTCTTTCCCTTCTTCCACTTCGTGCACTTCGTGCAGTTCGTCCACTTCCTCCACGTCCTGCACTTCCTCTATTTCCTCCACTTACTCCACTTCCTCATCTTCCTCCACTTCTTCCACTTGGTCCACTTCCACCACTTCCTTTCCACTTCGTCCACTTCCTCCATTTCCTCCACTTCCTCCTCCTCCTCCACTTCCTCCACCTCCTCGACTTCGTCCACTTCCTCAACTTCCTCCACTTCTTCAACTTCCTCCACTTCCTTCCACTTCCTCTACTTCGTCCACTTCGTCCACTTCCTCCACTTCCTCCACTTTGTCTACATGGTCTACTTCGTCCAGTTCGTCCACTTAGTCCACATCTTCCACTTCCTCCACTTCCTCCACTTCCTCAACATCCTTCACTTCCTCAACTTCCTCCACTTCCTCCACTTCTTCCACTTCGTCCACTTCGACCACTTCATCCACTTCCTCCACTTCCCCAACCTCCTCCACTTCGCCCACTTTGTCCACTTTCTCAACTTCCTCCACTTCCCCCATTTCCTCCACTTCGACCACTTCCTCTACTTTCTCCACCTTCTCCACTTCGTCCACTTCGTCCACTTCGTCTACTTCCTCCACTTCGTCCCCTTCTTCCACTTCGTCCACTTCGTGCAGTTCGTCCACTTCGTCTACTTCGTCCACTTCAACCACTTCCTCCACTTCCTCCCCTTCCTCCATTTCCTTCATATCGTCCTCTTCGTCCACATCGTCCACTTCGTCCACTTTCTCCACTTCCTCCACTTCCTCCACTTCCTCCATTTCCTCCACTTCCTCCATTTCCTCCACCTCTTCCACTTCGTCCACCTCGTCAACTGATGGACAAATTTATGATCACCAAAATATGATGTCACAAACTTGTTGAACAATCGGCAAGTATGACCGAATCATTTCAAGTAATAAACTCGGTAAGACCAAGTATCGTTCTCCCAAAGGACTCACGGCCTAGTTTAGTTATGTGATTTGTTGATTAGCTAAGTCTTAAGAAAAATAATTGAAGTTTAATATGCAAAACAGAAAATAAACATGTATGCATGAGGTTTTGATCAATGGCAAAAGCAAAAGACAAGCACTTTCAATGGATTATATGGATGATTATGTTGTTGGGGATCAATTTCATCTTATTCACTCTCATATATTTTAGGAATTCAACATTCAAGTCATCATTGTTAATGCCACTCTCTAAATTACCTTGTTAAGAAGGCCTATCCCCAATTACGAGTTCATACAATTCCTAGCATTCCTAGTAATTAGTTCTTTTAGCACAAGAGCTTAACGACAACCAATATAATATTGGGAGAGATTCCCCGGATCTAGACTTCCCCGTACGTTCCCGTATCGACAAAATCAATAATCATGCATTGAATGAGTTAAACAAAGCAAGCCTTGAGCAAAGAGGAAAAACCCTAACTAATGATGAAAGAAAGCATAAGTCTTAGATTAAGATGCAAGCACAAATTCCATATATGAGAGCTTCAAAAGATTACACTGATTCCCCAACAAACATACAAGGTTTAGTTCACCATATTCATGGTGAACCTAGATGAACAATAATGAAAGAATGAAGGATAAAACCCTAGAAAGGTGAAGAGGTAGCCTGAGCATCCAAGATCCTCCTTCAAAGGGGTGGAAGAAAGAGTGTTTGCTTCGTTTCTGCCAAAGATACAAACCCTAGGACGTCCTAAAGCTTATATACTATTCTAAAATTACAGAAAATTCAGGCCCAAGCCCATAAGTGTGCCGCTCAGCGGTTAAATACCGCTCAGCGGTGAGTGCGCATCTCGTTTCTTCCCCTCAGCGGCCATTTTGCCCCTCAGCGGACCTCCCGTGACTTCCTGATTGCCGCTCAGCGGTAAACTGCCGCTGAGCGGTACTTTCGGCTTCTCCTTTTGCACTTTTTGATGTCTTTTCTGATTTCATCTCTCTCCTTCTTCACTTCTTTCACTAAATTCACCTTAAAACCTGCACAAAAACACTGAAATCAAGCATAAACCTGTCCAGCTCTCTTATTTATGAAAATATGGATAAAAGCATGATTTCAAGCTAGTTTCTAAGTGTAAAGGTTGCTTTTTGTATCAATTTTAAGCATGAAAATAACAGTTTTTCAACTGTTATCACAACCCCAAACTTAGAACTTTGCTTGTCCTCAAGCAAACAGGATGTAACTCAATCTTCAACCAATTCATATGATGGTTCACTCATTCAAAAATCCTCTTTTTCAAGATAAGTAAAAACTTCAATCAAACTTATGACCAAGAGTTCAATCAAGATGTGCACATGCTTTAGTGTTTCACAAAGTCAGTTAATATCCAACAAATGCTATTTTTCATGAATGATCAATCAATTAAGTATGGACGTTCATGTGCTCATGGAATATTTCCTCACTAGGTAAAGTGTTTCACTCACACAAGTGTATAAGAG
This sequence comes from Vigna umbellata, assembly GCF_029865625.1. Taxonomy (NCBI): domain Eukaryota; kingdom Viridiplantae; phylum Streptophyta; class Magnoliopsida; order Fabales; family Fabaceae; genus Vigna; species Vigna umbellata. The sequence continues at coordinate 2,066,901 of NC_142174.1, read as the reverse complement.
GTAATCACTCATTCACTCTACTATCACAGTGTCACATGAATCAACTTTGCCTTTCGTTTTACCACAATCAAAAACATTCACAAGCATGCATCATCACAAGGACTTTTCAATGGCTTATAATGTGGCTGGGCTAACAAGAAAATTGGTTTTTCTGGACCACTTTCTCCACTTTGTCCACTTCGTCCACTTCCTCCACTTTCTCCACTTCGTCCACTTCCTCCACTTTATCCCCTTCTTCCACTTCGTCCACTTCGTGCAGTTCGTCCACTTCGTCCACTTCGTGTACTTCGTCCACTTTTTCCACTTCGACCACTTCCTCCACTTCCTCCCCTTCCTCCACTTCCTTCACTTCCTCCACTTCCTCCATTTCGTCCACTTTGACCACTTCGTCCACATCGTCCACTTCATCCACTTCCTCCATTTCCTCTTCTTCCTCCACTTCCTCAACTTCCTCCTCTTCCTCCACTTCGTCCACTTCGTCCACCTCGCCCACTTCGTTCACTTTGTCCACTTCGACCACTTCGTCCACTTGCTCCACTTCCTCCACTTGCTCAAGTTCCTCCACTTCCTCCACTTCTTCCACTTCGTCCACTTCGCCCACTTCGTCAACTTCGTGCACTTCGTCCACCTCGTCAACTTTGTCCACTTCGAACACTTCCTCCACTTCCTCCACTTCCTCCACTTCCTCCACTTCCTCCACTTCCTCAACTTCGTCCATTTCGTCCACTTCGTCAATTTCGTCCACTTCGACCACTTCCTCCACTTCCTCCACTTCCTCTACTTCCTCCACTTCCTCTACTTCCTCCACTTCCTCCTCCTCCTCCACTTCCTCAACTTCCTCCACTTCTTCCACTTCGTCCACTTCACCCACTTCCTCCACTTCCTCCATTTCCTCCACTTCCTCCTCCTCCTCCACTTCCTCCACTTCGTCAACTTCATCCACTTCCTTAACTTCATCCACTTCGTCTACTTCCTCCACCTCTTCAACTTCCTCCACTTCCTTCCACTTCCTCTACTTCGTCCAGTTCGACCACTTCTTCCACTCCCTCCACTTCCTCTACTTCGTCCACATGGTCCACTTCATCCAATTCGTCCACTCAGTCCACATCTTCCACTTCCTCCACTTCCTCAACTTCCTTCACTTCCTCAACTTCCTCCACTTCCTCCACTTCTTCCACTTGGTCCACTTCGACCACTTCGTCCACTTCGTCCACTTCCTCCACTTCCCCAACCTGCTCCACTTCGCCCACTTCGTCCACTTCCTCCACTTCCCCCATTTGCTCCACTTCGACCACTTCCTCCACTTTCTCCACCTTCTCCACTTCGTCCACTTCGTCTACTTCCTCCACTTCGTCCCCTTTTTCCACTTCGTCCACTTCGTCTACTTCGTCCACTTCGTCTACTTCGTCCACTTCGACCACTTTCTCCACTTCCTCACCTTCCTCCACTTCCTTCACTTCCTCTGCTTCCTCCATTTCGTCCACTTCGTGCACATCGTCCACTTCGTCCACTTTCTCCATTTCCTCCACTTCCTCCACTTCCTCTATTTCCTCCACTTCCTCCACTTCCTCCACCTCTTCCACTTCGTCCACTTCGTCAACATCGCCCACTTCGTAGACTTCGTCCACTTCGACCACTTCCTCCACTTCCTCCACTTCCTCCACTTTCTCCTCTTCCTCCACTTCCTCAACTTCCTCCACTTCTTCCACTTCGTCTACTTCCTCCACTTCGTCCACTTTGTCCACTTCCTCCACATCCTCCACTTCGTCCAGTTCGACCAATTCGTCCAGTTCGTCCACTTCCTCCACTTCATCAACCTCCTCCACTTCGCCCACTTCCTCCACTTCCTCCACTTCCTCCATTTCCTCCACTTCAACCACTTCCTCCACTTTGTCCACTTCGTCCACTTCCTCCACTTTCTCCACTTCGTCCACATCGTCTACTTCCTCCACTTTGTCCCCTTCTTCCACTTCGTCCACTTCGTGCAGTTCGTCCACTTCGTCCACTTCGTCTACTTCGTCCACTTTTTCCACTTCGACCACTTCCTGCACTTCCTTCCCTTCCTGCATTTCCTTCACTTCCTCCACTTCCTCCATTTCGTTCACTTTGTCCACTTCGTCCACATCGTCCACTTCCTCCACTTGCTCCACTTGCTCCACTTCCTCCATTTTCTCCACTTCCTCCACTTCCGCAAATTCCTCCACTTCCTCCACTTCCTCCACCTTATCCACTTCGTCCACTTCGTCCACTTCGACCACTTCCTCTACTTCCTCCACTTCCTCTACTTCCTCCACTTCCTCAACTTCATCCACTTCGTCCATTTCATCCACTTCGTCCACTTCGTCCACTTCGTCCACTTCGACCACTTCCTCCACTTCCTCCATTTCCTCCACTTCCTCCACTTCCTCCACTTCCTCTACTTCCTCCACTTCCTCCTCCTCCTCCACTTCCTCCACTTGGTCAGCATCGTCCAGTTCGTCCACTTCCTCCACTTCCTCAACCTCCTCCACTTCGCTCACTTCGTCCACTTCCTCCACTTCCTCCTCTTCCTCCACTTCCTTCATTTCCTCCACTTCGACCACTTCCTCCACTTCGTCAACTTCGTCCACTTTCTCCACTTTCTCCACTTCGTCCATTTCATCCACTTCGTTTACTTCCTCCACTTCGTCCCCTTCTTCCACTTCGTCCACTTTGTCTACTTCGTTCACTTCGACAACTTTCTCCACTTCCTCCCCTTCCTCCACTTCCTTAACTTCCTCCATTTCGTACTTCGTCCACTTTCTCCACTTCCTCCACTTCCTCCACTTCCTCCACTTCCTCCACTTAATCCATTTCCTCCACTTCCTCCACTTCCTCCACTTCCTCATCTTGCTCCACTACCCCCACCTCATCTACTTCATCCACTTCGTCAACTTCGTTGACTTCGTCCACTTCGACTACTTCGTCCACTTCCTCCACTTCCTCCATTTCTTCCACTTCCTCCCCTTCCTCAACTTCGTCCACTTCATCCACTTCGTCCACTTCGTCTACTTCGTCCACTTCCACTTCGACCACCTCGTCCACTTCCTGCACTTCGTCCTCCTCCTCCACTTCCTCCACTTCGTCAACTTCGTCCACTTCCTCCATTTCGTCCACTTCCTCAACTTCCTCCAATTCTTCAAATACCTCCACTTCCTTCCACTTCCTTTACTTCGTCCACTTCGACCACTTCGTCCGCTTCATCCACTTCCTCCACTTCGTCCACATGGTCCACTTCGTCCAATTCGTCCACTTAGTCCACATCTTCCACTTCGTCCACTTCCTCCACTTCCTTCACTTCTTCAACATCCTCCACTTCGTCCACTTCCTCCACTTCTTCCACTTCGTCCACTTCCTCCACTTCGTCCACTTCGTCAACATCGTCCACTTCGACCACTTCGTCCACTTTGTCAACTTCCTCCGCTCCCTCAACCTCCTCCTCTTCCTCCACTTCCTCAACTTCCTCCACATCCTCCATTTCCTCCACTTCGACCTCTTCCTCTACTTTGTCAACTTCCTCCACCTCGTCCACTTCCTCTACTTCATCCCCTTCTTCCACTTCGTCAGCTTCGTCCACTTCCTCCACTTCGTCCCTTTCGTCCACTTCCTCCACTTCCTCCACTTATTCACAATCGTCCACTTCCTCCACTTCCTCCACTTCCTCCACTTCGTCAACTTCCTCCACTTCGTCAACTTCGTCCACTTCCTCCACTTCTTCAACTCCCTCTACTTCCAGCACTTCCTTCACTCCTTCCACTTTGTCCATTTCCTCCACTTCCTCCACTTCGTCAACTTCATCACCTTCGACCACTTCGTCCACTTCGTCCACTTCATCTACTTCCTCCACTTCGTCCCCTTCTTCCAATTCGTCCACTTCCTCCACTTCGCCCACTTCCTCCACTTGCTTCACTTCTTCACCTTCCTCCACTTCCTTCACTTCCTCCACTTCTTCTACTTCGTCCCCTTCCTCCACTTCTTCAACTTCCTCCACTTCCTTCCACTTCCTCCACTTCCTCACTCCGTCCACATGGTCCACTTCGTCCAATTCGTGCACTTAGTCCACATCTTCCACTTCGTCCACTTCCTCCACTTCCACCACTTCCTCAACTTCCTTCACTTCCTGATAGACGGGGCCCAAGCCCAATTAGTTCAGTGTAGGATTTCTTTTACTTTTATTAAAACATGTGTAAAAGGTGTTAGGCATGTGCTAGATAGGAGGGACTTTTAGTCCTATATATAGACATGTCACCACCTCTTGTAAAGCACTTTTGAGAATAATGAATTAAACTTTCTGTAGAGAGAACTCCAGAAATTAATTCCCTTGAAAGTCAAAGCTAGAGAATCCCAAAGGATCTCCTCTAGCCACCTTCCCTTCACACTATCCATTCTCTCATTTCCCATCATCAGTGTCTCACTCATCCGTATACTCACCTCTCCTCCATCCAGCAGATGCACTTGGCACGCGTCAGTACTCCTCGCAGACACATTTCTTCTCGTCGCATCATCAACTTTGTCAGCCACGTTTCGAGTCTCCTCATCAACGAAGCCTCCGAGAGATTCTTCACTTCAGAATCTCAAACTCCTCACGTCTGCCCAATCTACCGAACCACATATTCATCTCTGCTTCACGACCATTCTCCACCGATTAGATCCTTTCTCACCGACTAAAATCACTTCTCCATCGCTCAAACCGCTTTCGCATCAAACCCTAGGTTTTCAACCGAACAAACCTCGAATCTCTGGTTTGTTCCTCGCTGTTCATCTTCGAATCCAAATCCTAGGGTTCTCGAGTAAATTTGGTTCTTCCGCTGCTTCTCGGATTTTCATCTCGATCGAATCCAGATTTCACGTCGTCTTCCGATTCAGCTCAAGCCGTTACCTATCAAGTGGTATCAGAGCTCAGGTTCTCCGCGCTTCGAAAGCTAAGTATCTCTCCATTGATTCGCGTCTCTGATCTGAGTTTAAGTTTCTTGCGTTGTATGAAATTCACGAGTTGTTTCGATTCTGTCTTGATCTTATTCATTCGTGTTGAATCTCTTCAATATTCGTGTTGTTCATTATGAGCTATGACAAACTCGCTTAGAGCTCGAGTGCATGATGGATGACATCAGATTCAGCTTTCAATTTTTTTTTTGCAGTATTATAATTGCCTTTGTGTTGATTTGCAAGTGAACGAGAGTTGAACTCTGTGAGACATTTGAGCAAGTACCATGTGCATACCATATAAGTAATGACTTGCTTAGGCAATGCTTGATTGCACTGAGAAAACTCCAACAGAGTTCAAATTGCAGTTGGCCGATCTGCACATGATTTGCTTGAGTCCTTTTTTTTATGGTTTTTAAATATGTTTGGCATTTAGATCATTGCTGGACATCTTGCATTAATTTTCTAGTGTTTTGTTCAAGAATTTCTTGTGTCCAGAAAACTGCGAAAAAGTTTTTTGAATCATTGAGTCAAATTTTGGTGAGTTGATTTGCTTGTTTTGAATGAATGTGGGAGGCTGGAACATCAAAGTCAGGAAGTAATTTGTTTCTGCATCATTAAGCTATTAAAACCAGTTTGAAGTATGCATTAAACTTACTGATGCAAAAATAGTATGAGTTCTAGCTTCCATACATATTTTCATGCTTTAAACCACCATATTTTTGACATGTTTCATTCACAAGTTGCTGCAGCAGATGTATAATTCTGATTCTGGTTTTGAGCGTTGTAATTGGATTGTAGCAAAAGGAATGGTCACATTATCTATAGCCTAAAAATATTCTTCAAAAGATCAAGAAAAAGTTCTGAAAAGCCAAATAGGCCTGTGCAATCCATATTTTAAAAAAAAAAAACTAAAACACAGAATCAGACATTGGAAATTGGACCTAGGTTTATCTTTGGCAGTCCAGCAGCTTCTTGTTTGTCTTTTCTTGCTTTAAAAATCTGATCTAGCTCTATTCATTAAGTTCCATTTGAGTGCTCACTTTGATCAAAAGTTGTGTTTCTTGCTTGTCAGTTGATTGATTATCTAGTTTGTCTGCAATGTATGTACAATCTACTCTGCCCATCTTTAATTGAAGCTTTTCATTGCTTATTTCATCTGGTCTAGAGTTTCCTTGAGAAGAGTTTAATCTACTGTTATTTCCATTACCTTATGATTTGTTTTGTCCTTCACTTTACCTTGTTTATTCTAACCATTTTCCTGATTGAAAAATCTGTTTCCATTATGGGTTTTTCTTTTGGGATTTGAAAGAAGGTAAGTGTGAATGGTTGCATTTTTAGGTGGTGGTGATCCACAGGATTCTCTGGCTTAGACTGAAAATTTCATTTGAGTGCCTTAAAATGTTTTAAAGAGAACTCTGGGTGCTGTGAGATTAGCGGCTATTGGCATTTACAAGAGTTCAGTTTCAACTAACCATTTGTTGATTGTTCATTGTGCAGGAAACGAAAATGAGATGATCAGAGTGGAGAGTTGTGACTGTTTAAGAAGTTATTGAAATCAATTTAGTTCATAAAATGTTGATGAATTCAGTGAGATATTAAATGCTTGAATGTGATGGCTGATTTGCTAGTGATGCTAATTGTGCTTGTGAATGTTTAAATTGTCATTGCACTCACTTTATTGTCAAACATTGCCTGCTGAATTAATTGATATACTCACTGTTTTGAAAGTGAATTGTTGATTTTATGGTTTAATTGGGCATGTTGAATGTTGATTCTGATTTGATAAGACCTATGGGAACTTGGTAGATGCATAGGATTTTTAAATAATGTGCTGATTGTTTTATGAGCATTTCTGGAAGTGCATCAACATTGTTTTAACTTCCAATTTCTGCATTGCATCATGTTAATCTTTCTCCATTGATTTGATTAGCTTGTGGTGGTTGTCTAATCAGTTGGATTAAGGTTTGAACTTCATATATTTGAATATGATGAAAATTGAGTACATTGGCCTATGTGTGCATATCAGAATTTCAATGAAATGATTTGAGAGCTTAAACAGCTGAGATTTATTTGTGCAGATTTCCATTCTGTTTAAATTCATTGTTTAATGTTAGCTGAATTTTCCGCATTACATCATATCACTCTTTGTCCATTGGTTTGATCAGGTTTTGATTAATTTGGAATGATTGTTTAATCATTTTGGGTTCAGCTTTGAATTACACCCATTTGCATCTAGTCTAATATCCATGTTTATGTGTATTTTGCTGGAATTAGTGTAATTTCAGTGTGCAGATTTGAACTAAATCAGTGCAGGGATAAAGTGCAAACTAGGAGTGTTGTGTGCAGAGTTGATAAACATTTGGAGTCAAGAATTTTAAGCAGCAGCAGAATCTCAGTAGAGTTTACAGCAAGATAGACCAACCATTTAGTTAGGGGAGTTGTTTAACTTTCTTACCTCTGGATTGCTTAACTGTTTCTGTCTTAGTTGGAAATTGATAGCATTGATGGTTGCTCTGCTGAATTGAGTGTGAATATTTAATTCCAGTTTGTCATTTGGGAGCAAAAGCAATTCTATTCGCTGTCAGGATTAACAAGTGCACCGTGAAGGCCAGAGAATAAAAGGGAAGTTCTTACTGTTATGTGTTTTCATTGTGCAATTTGTTCTAGCTAAGAAAAAAAAATTTTGATTGCAGATCTGCATTTGCCTTTGTAGGATTGAACTGATCAGGAGATTCAAGAGAGTTGATTCCAGCAACAACAAAATTGAGCAAAAGTGTAGTTGGAGCAGGCTAGCAACCATCTGAACTAAAGGGAGTTTCTTTTATCTCAAACTGTTTTGATATGCTTAAATTGTTTAGTATGGCCTGCAATCGTTAGGATTAAAATTGTTTAATTGTTGATTTGGTTGGAATTCAGTTTGTGCAGGAGTTTAATTGAACAGCAGCATAATCTTAGTGGAAAGCTTGGAAAGCTTGTGCAGCCAAGAGAAAGGGAAGTTATTACTACCCTATATACTCTTTTGCAATCTGTTTTAACCAAGTGAATACTCATAGCAGTTTTGTGCATGTGTGATTGCAGGATTGGATAAGCTAGTTTCTGGATCTAGGCCGAGAATTGAAAGGAATATTTGGCCTCTGGAAGATTTCGTGCAAGATGAAGAAGTGGTCTAGGACCGCATCATGGTTTTGATTTTTTATTTTCTCTGTATTTGTTTGATTCATCTGAATTGTAATGGGTTTGTCTTAGCCCACTGTTAGTTTTAGCTTTTGTTTTGTAAAAGGGCCTTTTATAAAGTCCAAGTTCTTTGGAAGAGTCCTTGGTGCTCTTTCAAACTCTTGGCAACCTTACTTGCTTTGATTTGTTTAGCATAGCTAGACAGGTGAATGTGTCTTGTTAGCCAAAGCTACAAGCTTCACCATAGGAGTAGACTTTAATATTGACTTCATTTGTGTATCTCGTAGGGGTCATTAGAGTCCGCTATTTTCTTAAGTGTTTTGTTTGTTTGATTTTGTGTTCACGTTTAGGGGTGACTTAGGCTAGAAGAGATTAAACTCTAAGCCTTGTCACATTAGAGTCCGAAGAGTCTCGTCTATTAGTGTTTAATTGTTGTGATTGTTTGTGAGTTGTGTCCTTTGATTTTAAAAGTGATTTTAGTTTAAAGGGTAACTAGTAGTAACCTAAGACATTTCTGGCAAGGCAAGACTTGGTACTTAAGCAGTCTTCATGACTCACCTCTCTTACCTGGGACTTGTCTAAGTGTAAATCTTGTATATCTTTTATACTAGAAAAACTTTTAGAAACAAAGATGTCTTGTTATTCATATAGGTCTTCTAGGAATTTTAATTTTGATAAGCAACTTAGTTACAAAGACATCAAAAGAGAACATGATAAAGCTAGAAGGAAGTCTTGTTCATCTTATGAATTTGATAGGATTGAAGATGATTTATATAAAAAAGCTAGTGAAAATATTTCATTCTTTGGTGATGATATTGGTGCATTAACATACCTAGCTTGGGAAAAGGAAATTAATGACATGCATTCATTCATGGTGAGAAAAAGTAAATATGAATCCTTCTATTCTAGAGATAATGAATCTTATATTCTTAGTCTTTACACTTCTAGTTTTAAAAAGCATGCAAGAGAGTGGTGGGATGATAGGCAATATCATGTTAATATAGGTAGACAATACCCCATTCATGATTGGAATGAATTGAAAGCTTGTATGAGAAGAAAGTTTGTGCCTCGAGAAATTGAAAGAAACTTAGAACTTATGAGAGAGCTTATTAGAGAAGGTGAGTCATTCATTCAAAATTTAAGTGGGTTCTCCCGTAGGGAAAGTGAGTTTCTAGAAAAACTTAGGAGGCTATGGGAAGAAACAAGCAAATATAGAATTGAGAGATTAAAAAGAGAAAAACAAAAGCAAGAAGTAAGAGAGAAAAGAGAAAAAGAGAGAAGGGAAAAGGAAAGAAAAGAAGAGGAAGAACGAAATAGAAGAGAAGAGGAAGAAAGAGAGAGAAGAGAAGAAGAGAAAAGAAGAGAGCAAGAGAAAAGAGAAGAAGAAGAAAACAAGAGAAGAAAAGAGGAAGAAAGAGAAAGAAGAGAAGAAGAGGAAAGAAGAGAGAAAGAGAGAAAAGAAGCACAAAGAAGAGAAAAGGAAGAAGTTGAAAGAATAGAAATGGAAGAAAAGAAAAGGCAACTAAAGGCAACATCTCCTCCTACCCTAGAAGCTAGATTCTTAAGGGGAGGTTTTCTATTCTCTCACTTTTCTCCATTTATATTTGAATTTTCCCAATTTCACTTTTCTTTCAAAGAATTGGCCACTCCATCTTTAAAAATGTTAACACATGCAAAGTCACAACTTGGGTTATGGTTACCTTTATCAATAACTCAAGATACAAATAAAATTTCAAATGAAGAAAGGTTTCTTTATTATATTAAAATTAAAAATTTCAAAATTAGGAAACCTTCTTCTACACATATTCTTTTATATATCTTATTGGGTCAAAGAAAACTAATTAGAGATATGTTTGATGCTTATTGCACATGGATATTTGATCCAGGAGGAATCCTTGTGAAGCCAACAAAAATAAGTCTTCAGAAGCACCATCAGATTTGAGGACAAATCCTTTCCAAGGGGGAGGGGATGATAGACGGGGCCCAAGCCCAATTAGTTCAGTGTAGGATTTCTTTTACTTTTATTAAAACATGTGTAAAAGGTGTTAGGCATGTGCTAGATAGGAGGGACTTTTAGTCCTATATATAGACATGTCACCACCTCTTGTAAAGCACTTTTGAGAATAATGAATTAAACTTTCTGTAGAGAGAACTCCAGAAATTAATTCCCTTGAAAGTCAAAGCTAGAGAATCCCAAAGGATCTCCTCTAGCCACCTTCCCTGCACACTATCCATTCTCTCATTTCCCATCATCAGTGTCTCACTCATCCGTATACTCACCTCTCCTCCATCCAGCAGATGCACTTGGCACGCGTCAGTACTCCTCGCAGACACATTTCTTCTCGTCGCATCATCAACTTTGTCAGCCACGTTTCGAGTCTCCTCATCAACGAAGCCTCCGAGAGATTCTTCACTTCAGAATCTCAAACTCCTCACGTCTGCCCAATCTACCGAACCACATATTCATCTCTGCTTCACGACCATTCTCCACCGATTAGATCCTTTCTCACCGACTAAAATCACTTCTCCATCGCTCAAACCGCTTCCGCATCAAACCCTAGGTTTTCAACCGAACAAACCTCGAATCTCTGGTTTGTTCCTCGCTGTTCATCTTCGAATCCAAATCCTAGGGTTCTCGAGTAAATTTGGTTCTTCCGCTGCTTCTCGGATTTTCATCTCGATCGAATCCAGATTTCACGTCGTCTTCCGATTCAGCTCAAGCCGTTACCTATCACTTCCTCAACTTCCTCCACTTCCTCCAGTTCCTCCACTTCTACCACTTCGCCCACTTCCTCCATTTCCTCCATTTCCTCCACTTCCTCCACTTGCTCCACTTCGTCAACATCGTCGAGTTTGTCCACTTCCTCCACTTCGCCCACTTCGTCCACTTCGTCCACTTCCTCCACTTCCTCCACTTCCTCCTCTTTCTCCACTTCCTTCATTTCCTCCACTTCGACCACTTCCTCCACTTCGTCAACTTCGTCCGCTTCGTCCACTTTCTCCACTTTCTCCACTTCGTCCACTTCGTCCACTTTGTCTACTTCCTCCTCTTCGTCCCTTTCTTCCACTTCGTCCACTTTGTCTACTTCGTTCACTTCGACCACTTCCTCCACTTCCTCCCCTTCCTCCACTTCCTTCACTTCCTCCACTTCCTCCATTTCGTCCACTTCGTCCACATCGTCCACCTTCTCCACTTCGTCCACTTCCTCCACTTCCTCGATTTTCTCCACTTCCACCACTTCCTCATCTTCCTCCACTTCCCCCACTTCGTCCACTTCGTCAACTTCGTTCACTTCGTCCACTTTGACCACTTCGTCCACTTCGTCCACTTCCTCCATTTCTTCTACTTCCTCCACTTCCTCAACTTCGTCCACTTCATCCACTTCGTCCACTTCGTCAACTTCGTCCACTTCCACTTCGACCACTTCGTCCATTTCCTGCACTTCCTCCTCCTCCTTCACTTCCTCCACTTCGTCCACTTCGTCCATTTCGTCCACTTCCTCCACCTCGTCCATTTCCTCAACTTCCTCCACTTCTTCAACTTCCTCCACTTCCTTCCACTTCCTCTACTTCGTCCACTTCGACCACTTCGTCTGCTTCGTCCACTTCCTCCACTTCCTCCACTTCGTCCACATGGTCCACTTCGTCCAATTCATCCACTTAGTCCACATCTTGCACTTCGTCCACTTCGTCCACTTCCTCCACTTCCTTCACTTCTTCAACTTCCTCCACTTCCTCCACTTCCTCCACTTCTTCCACTTCCTCCACTTCCTCCACTTCCTCCACTTCGTCCACTTGGTCCACTTCGTCAACATCGTCCACTTCGTCCACTTCGACCACTTCGACCACTTCGTCAACTTCCTCCGCTCCCTCAACCTCCTCCTCTTCCTCCACTTCCTCAACTTCCTCCACATCCTCCATTTCCTCCACTTCGACCTCATCCTCCACTTCGACCTCTTCCTCCACTTCCTCGACTTCGTCCACTTCTCCCACTTCGTCCACTTCTCCCACTTCGTCCACTTTGTCTACTTCTCCCACTTCGTCCACTTCGACCACTTTGTCCATTTCGCCCACGTCGTCATCTTCGTTCACTTCGACTTCCTCCACTTCCTACATTCCATCCACCTCATCCACTTCGTCCATTTCGTCCACTTCCTCCACTTCTTCCACTTTGTCAACTTCGTCCACTTCTTCAACTTCCTCCACTTCCTCCACTTCTTCCACTTCCTCCACTTCGTCAACTTCATCAACTTCGTCCACTTCCTCCACCTCGTCCACTTCGTCAACTTCGTCGACTTCCTCCACTTCGTCAACTTCCTCCACTTCGTCAAGTTCCTCCACTTCCTCGACTTCGTCGACTTGTCCCACTTAGTCCACTTCGTGAACTTCGTCCACTTCCTACACTTCGACCACTTCCTCCACTTCGTCCACTTCGCCCACTTCCTCAACTTACTCTACTTCTTCAACTTCCTCCACTTCCTCCACTTCCTCTACTTCGTCCACTTTCTCCACTTCGACCACTTCCACCACTTCCTCCACTTCGTTCACTTCCTCCACTTCCTCTACTTCGTCAACTTCGTCCACTTCCTCAACTTCATCCACTTCGTCCAATTCGTCCACTTCGTCAACTTCCTCCACTTCGTCCACTTCGACCTCTTCGTCCACTTCCTCCACTTCCTACACTTCGTCCACTTCTTCAACTTCCTCCACTTCCTCCACTTCCTCCACTTCGTCCACTTCGTCAACTTCGTCCAGTTCAACCTCTTCGGCCACTTCGTCCACTTCGTCAACTTCATACACTTCGTCCTCTTCGACCTCTTCGTCCACTTCCTCTACTTCCTCTACTTCGTCGACTTCGTCCACTTCTTCAACTTCCTCCATTTCCTCCACTTCGTCCACTTCGTCAACTTCGTCCACTTCGACCTCTTCGTCCACTTCGTGAACTCCCTCCACTTCCTCCACTTCGACAACTTCCTCCACATCCTCCACTTCCTCCACTTCTTCCACTTCTTCCACATCGCCCTCTTCCTCAACTTCCTCCATTTCCTCCACTTCGTCCACTTCATCAATTTCCTCCACTTCCTCCACTTGCTCCACTTTGTCAACTTCCTCCACTTCGTGAACTTCCTCTACTTCCTCCACTTCCTCCACTTGCTCCACTTCCTCCACTTCCTCCACTTCCTCAACTTCGTCCACTTCGTCCACTTCGTCCACTTCTTCAACTTCGTCATCTTCCTCCACTTCCTCCACTTCCTCCATTTCCTCCACTTCCTCCACTTCTTCAACTTCGTCCACTTCCTCCACTTTCTCCACTTTGTCCACTCTTTCAACTTCGTCCACTTCCTCCACTTCTTCAACTTCGTCCACTTTGTTCTCTTCTTCTACTTCCTCCGCTTCGTCCACTTCCTCCACTTCCTCCACTTCCTCCTCTTCGTCCACTTCCTCAACTTCGTGCACTTCCTCCAGTTCCTCCACTTCTTCCACTTCGTCCACTTCGTCCTCTTCGTTCTCTTCGTCAACTTCGTCCACTTCGTTCTCTTCGACCAGTTCGTCCACTTTCTCCATTTCCTCCACTTCCTCAACTTCTTCCACCTCGTCAACTTCGTTTACTTCTTCAACTTCTTCCACTTCCTCCACTTCTACCACTTTGTCCACTTCGTCAACTTCGTCCACTTCCTCCACTTCATCCACTTCGTCAACTTCCCCCACTTCGTCCACTTCGCAAACTTCCTCCACTTCCTTCACTTCGTCCACTTCGTCAACTTCGCCCACTTCGTCCACTTCGTCCACTTACTCCACTTCCTCCACTTCCTCCACTTTCTCCACTTCTTCCATTTCGTCCACTTCGACCTCTTCGTCCACTTCGTAAACTTCCTACACCTCCTCCACTTCGTCCACTTCTTCCACTTCGTTCGCTTCGTCCACTTCGCCCACTTCATCAAGTTCGTCAAGTTCGTCCACTTGGTCCACTTCCTCCACTTCCTCCACTTCGTCCTCTTCCTCAACTTCCTCAACTTCCTCCACTTCGTCCACGTCGTCAATTTCCTCCATTTCTTCCACGTCGTCCACTTCATCCTTTTCCTCCACTTTGTCAACTTCGTCCACTTCTTCCACTTCGTACGCTTCGTCCACTTCGTCCTCTTCTTCCACTTCGTCAACTTCGTCCACTTCGACCTATTCGTCCACTTCGTGAACTCCCTCCACTTCCTCCACTTCGACAACTTCCTCCACATCCTCCACTTCTTCCACTTCTTCCACATCGCCCTCTTCCTCAACTTCCTCCATTTGCTCCACTTCGTCCATTTCATCAATTTCCTCCACTTCCTCCACTTGCTCCACTTTATCAACTTCCTCCACTTCGTCAACTTCCTCTACTTCCTCCACTTCCTCCACTTGCTCCACTTCCTCCACTTCCTCCACTTCGTCAACTTCGTCCACTTCGACCACTTCCTCGACTTCCTCCACTTCGTCCACTTCTACCACTTCCTCCACTTCTTCAAGTTCGTCATCTTCCTCCACTTCCTCCACTTGCTCCATTTCCTCCACTTCCTCCACTTCGTCTACTTCTTCAACATCGTCCACTTCCTCCATTTCCTCAACTTCCTCCACTTCGTCTACTTCGTCCACTTCGTCCATTTTGTCCACTTCGTCCACTATGTCAACTTCGTCCACTTCGTCCAATTCGTCAACTTCGTCCGCTTCGTCCACTTCCTACAGTTCGTCCACTTCTTCAACTTCGTCCACTTCCTCCACTTCCTCGACTTCGTCCACTTCGTCAACTTCGTCCACTTCCTCCACTTCGTCAACTTCGTCTACTTCGTTCAATTTCTACACTTCCTCCACTTCGTCCACTTCCTCCACTACGTCCACTTCGTCATCTTTGTCCACTTCTTCAACTTCCTCTACTTCCTCCACTTCCTCCACTTGCTCCACTTCCTCCACTTCCTCCACTTCGTAAACTTCGTCCACTTCGTCCACTTCCTCGACTTCCTCCACTTCGTCCACTTCTACCACTTCCTCCACTTCTTCAAGTTCGTCATCTTCCTCCACTTCCTCCACTTGCTCCATTTCCTCCACTTACTCCACTTCGTCCACTTCTTCAATATCGTCCACTTGCTCCACTTCCTCCACTTCTTCCAATTCTTCCACATCGCCCTCTTCCTCAACTTCCTCCATTTCCTCCACTTCGTCCACTTGATCAATTTCCTCCACTTCCTCCACTTACTCCACTTCCTCCACTTGCTCCACTTCGTCAACTTCCTCCACTTCATCAACTTCCTCTACTTCCTCCACTTCCTCCACTTGCTCCACTTCCTCCACTTCCTCGACTTCCTCCACTTCCTCCACTTCGTCAACTTCGTCCACCTCGTCCACTTCCTCGACTTCCTCCACTTCGTCCACTTCTACCACTTCCTCCACTTCTTCAAGTTCGTCATCTTCCTCCACTTCCTCCACTTCCTCCACTTGCTCCATTTCCTCCACTTCCTCCACTTCGTCCACTTCTTCAACATCGTCCACTTCCTCCATTTCCTCAACTACCTCCACTTCGTCTACTTCGTCCACTTCCTCCATTTCGTACACTTCGTCCACTATGTCAACTTCGTCCACTTCGTCCACTTCCTCTACTTCCTCGACTTCGTCCACTTCGTCAACTTCGTCCACTTCCTCCACTTCGTCAACTTCGTCTACTTCGTTCAATTCCTACACTTCCTCCACTTTGTCCACTTCCTCCACTACGTCCACTTCGTCATCTTTGTCCACTTCTTCAACTTCCCCCACTTCCTCCACTCCTTCCACTTCGTCCCCTTCTTCCACTTCTTCAACTTCGTCATCTTCCTCCACTTCCTCCACTTCTTCCATTTCCTCCACTTCCTCCACTTCTTCGACTTCGTCCACTTCCTCCACTTTCTCCACTTTGTCTACTTTTTCAACTTCGTGCACTTCCTCCACTTCTTCAACTTCGTCCACTTTGTTCTCTTCTTCTACTTCCTCCGCTTCGTCCACTTCCTCCACTTCTTCCACTTCCTCCTCTTCGTCCACTTTCTCAACTTCCTCCACTTCCTCCAGTTCCTCCACTTCTTCCACTTCGTCCACTTCGTCCTCTTCGTCCTCTTCGTCAACTTCGTCCACTTCGATCTCTTCGACCAGTTCGTCCACTTTCTCCATTTCCTCCACTTCCTCAACTTCTTCCACCTCGTCAACTTCGTTCACTTCTTCAACTTGCTCCACTTCCTCCACTTCTACCACTTTGTCCACTTCGTCAACTTCCTCCACTTCCTCCACTTCGTTCACGTCGTCAATTTCATTCATTTCCTCCACTTCATCAACTTCGTCCACTTCTACCACTTCCTCCACTTATTCAAGTTCGTCATCTTCCTCCACTTCCTCCACTTCCTCCACTTGGTCCATTTCCTCCACTTCCTCCATTTCCTCAACTTCCTCCACTTCGTCTACTTCGTCCACTTCGTCCATTTCGTCCACTTCGTCCACTATGTCCACTTCGTCCACTTCGTCAACTTCGTCCGCTTCGTCCACTTCCAACAGTTCGTCCACTTCTACCACTTCCTCCACTTATTCAAGTTCGTCATCTTCCTCCACTTCCTCCACTTCCTCCACTTGGTCCATTTCCTCCACTTCCTCCATTTCCTCAACTTCTTCCACCTCGTCAACTTCGTTCACTTCTTCAACTTGCTCCACTTCCTCCACTTCTACCACTTTGTCCACTTCGTCAACTTCCTCCACTTCCTCCACTTCGTTCACGTCGTCAATTTCATTCATTTCCTCCACTTCCTCCACTTCGTCCACTTCTACCACTTCCTCCACTTATTCAAGTTCGTCATCTTCCTCCACTTCCTCCACTTCCTCCACTTGGTCCATTTCCTCCACTTCCTCCATTTCCTCAACTTCCTCCACTTCGTCTACTTCGTCCACTTCGTCCATTTCGTCCACTTCGTCCACTATGTCCACTTCGTCCACTTCGTCAACTTCGTCCGCTTCGTCCACTTCCAACAGTTCGTCCACTTCTTCAACTTCGTCTACTTCCTCCACTTCCTCCACTTCCTCCACTTCCTCGACTTCGTCCACTTCGTCAACTTCGTCCACTTCCTCCACTTCGTTAACTTCGTCTACTTCGTTCAATTCCTACACTTCCTCCACTTCGTCCACTTCCTCCACTACGTCCACTTCGTCATCTTTGTCCACTTCTTTAACTTGCTCTACTTCCTCCACTTCCTCCACTTGCTCCACTTGCTCCACTTGCACCACTTCCTCCACTTCCTCCACTTCGTCAACTTCGTCCACTTCCTCGACTTCCTCCACGTCGTGCACTTCTACCACTTCCTCCACTTCTTCAAGTTCGTCATCTTCCTCCACTTCCTCCACTTCCTCCACTTGCTCCATTTCCTCCACTTCCTCCACTTTGTCCACTTCATCAACATCGTCCACTTGCTCCACTTCGTCCACTTCTTCCACTTCTTCCACATCGCCCTCTTCCTCAACTTCCTCCATTTCCTCCACTTCGTCCACTTCATCAATTTCCTCCACTTCCTCCACTTCCTCCACTTCCTCCACTTCCTCCACTTGCTCCACTTCGTCAACTTCCTCCACTTCGTCAACTTCCTCTACTTCCTCCACTTGTTCCACTTCCTCCACTTCCTCCACTTCATCCACTTCCTCCACTTTGTCAACTTCGTCCACTTCCTCCACTTCCTCCACTTCTACCACTTCCTCCACTTCTTCAAGTTCGTCATCTTCCTCCACTTCCTCCACTTCCTCCACTTGCTCCATTTCCTCCACTTCCTCCACTTCGTCCACTTCTTCAACATCGTCCACTTCCTCCATTTCCTCAACTTCGTCCACTTCGTCTACTTCGTCCATTTCGTCCACTTCGTCCACTATGTCAACTTCGTCCACTTCGTCAACTTCGTCCGCTTCGTCCACTTCCAACTTTTCCTCCCCTTCTTCAACTTCGTCAACTTCCTCCACTTCCTCCACTTCGTCCACTTCCTCCACTTCCTCCACTTCGTCCACTTCGTCAACTTCGTCCACTTCCTCCACTTCGTCAACTTCGTCTACTTCGTTCAATTCCTACACTTCCTCCACTTCGTCCACTTCCTCAACTTCGTCCACTTCCTCAACTTCCCCCACTTCCTCCACTCCTTCCACTTCGTCCACTTCGCCTCCACTTCGTCCCGTTCTTCCACTTCTTCAACTTCGTCATCTTCCTCCACTTCCTCCACTTCCTCCATTTCCTCCACTTCCTCCACTTCTTCAACTTCGTCCACTTCCTCCACTTTCAACACTTTTTCAACTTCGTCCACTTCCTCCACTTCTTCAACTCCGTCCACTTTGTTCTCTTCTTCTACTTCCTCCGCTTCGTCCACTTCCTCCACTTCCTCCACTTCCTCTTCTTCGTCCACTTCCTCAACTTCGTCCACTTCCTCCAGTTCCTCCACTTCTTCCACTTCGTCCACTTCGTCCTCTTCGTCCTCTTTGTCAACTTCGTCCACTTCGTTCTCTTCAACCAGTTCGTCCACTTTCTCCATTTCCTTCACTTCCTCAACTTCTTCCACCTCGTCAACTTTGTTCACTTCTTCAACTTCCTCCACTTCCTCCACTTCTACCACTTTGTCCACTTCGTCAACTTCGTCCACTTCCTCCACTTCATCCACTTTGTCAACTTCCCCCACTTCGTCCACTTCGCAAACTTCCTCCATTTCCTCCGCTTCGTCCACATCGTCACATTCGTCCACTTCGTCCACTTGGTGCTCTTTGTCCACTTCCTCCACTTCGTGAACTTCATCCACTTCCTCCACTTCCTCCTCTTCGTCCACTTCCTCCACTTCGTCAACTTCGTCATCTTCGTCCACTTCGTCCACTTCTTCCACATCGTCCTCTTCATCAACTTCGCCCACTTCGTCGTCTTCGACCATTTCCTCCACTTCCTCCACTGCCTTCACTTTTTCCACTTCGTCCACTTCCTCCACTTCGTCAACTTCGTCCACTTCCGCCCCTTCCTCCGCTTCCTCGACTTCGTCCACGTCGTCCACTTTGTCCACTTCCTCCACTTCCTCCACTTCTTCCATTTCGACCACTTTGTCCACATCCTCCACTTCTTCCACGTCGTCCACTTCCTCTACTTCCCCCACTACCTCTAGTTCCTCCACTTCGGCCACTTCTTCCACTTCTTCAACTTCGTCATCTACCTCCACTTCCTCCACTTCCTCCATTTCCTCCACTTCCTCCACTTCCTCCACTTGCTCCACTACGTCCCCTTCGTCCCCTTCGTCCACTTCGTCCACTTCTTCAAATTCCTCCACTTCCTGCACTTCGTTAACTTCCTCCACTTCGCCAACTTCATCCACTTCGTCCACTTCCTCCACTTCGTCCACTTGCTCCACTTCGTCAACTTCGTCCACTTCCTCCACTTCCTCCACTTCCTCGACTTCCTCCACTTCGTCCACTTTGTCCACATCGTCCACTTCCTCCACTTCCTCCACTTCGTCCACATCGTCCACTTCCTCCACTTCCTCCACTTCGTCCACCTCTTCCACTTCCTCCACTTCGGTCGCTCTGTCAACTTCCTCCACTTCGTCCACTTCCTCCACTTCGTCCCCCTCGTCACATTCGTCCACTTCGTCCACTTTGTCTATTTTGTGCTCTTCGTCCACTTCCTCGACTTGATCAACTTCGTCCACTTCATCCACTTCCTCCTCTTCGTGCACTTCCTCCACTTCGTCAACTTCGTCAACTTCATCCACTTCCTCCACTTCTTCCATTTGTTCCACTTCGTCCTCTTCGTCAACTTCGTCCACTTCGTCCTCTTCGACCAGTTCCTCCACTTCCTTCACTTCCTCCACTTCCTCCACTTCGTCAACTTC
Organism: Vigna umbellata; assembly: GCF_029865625.1. Taxonomy (NCBI): domain Eukaryota; kingdom Viridiplantae; phylum Streptophyta; class Magnoliopsida; order Fabales; family Fabaceae; genus Vigna; species Vigna umbellata. The sequence goes on along the minus strand of NC_142174.1, from coordinate 2,046,904 downwards.
GTCCACTTTCTCCACTTCGTCCTCTTCCTCCATTTCCTCAAGTTCGCCCACTTCGTGCACTTCGTCAACTTCGTCCACTTCGTCAACTTCCTCCACTTCCTACACTTCCTCCACTTCCTCCACTTCTTCCACTTCTTCGACTTCGTCATCTTCCTCCACTTCCTAAACTTCCTCCATTTCCTCCACTTCCTCCACTTCCTTCACTTCGTCCACTTTGTCAACTTCTTTAACTTCGTCCACTTCCTCCAGCTCGCCCACTTCGTCCACTTCGTCAACTTCGTCCACTTCGTCAACTTCCTCCACTTCCTCCACTTCCTCAACCTCCTCCACTTCCTCCACTTCGTCAACTTCCTCCACTTCTTCCATTTCGTCCACTTCGTCAACTTCGTCCTCTTCCTCCAGTTCTTCCACTTCGTCCACTTTCTCCACTTCGTCAACTTCGTCCACTTTGTCGACTTCCTCCACTTCGTCTACTTCCTCAACTCCGTCCACTTCCTCCACTTCCTCTAATTCGTCACCTTCCTCCTTTTCCTCCACTTCGTCAACTTCCTCCACTTCGTCTACTTCGCCAACTTCCTCCACTTCGTCCGCTCTGTCAACTTCCTCCACTTCGTCCACCTCGTCAACTTCCTCCGCTTCCTCCACTTCGGCCACTTCGCCGACTTCCTCCACTTCGTCCACTTCCCCTAGTTCCTCCACTTTTTCGACTTCGTCCCCTTTGTCCACTTCGTCTACTTCGTCCACTTCGTCAACTTCGTCCACTTCCTACACTTCCTCCACTTCCTCCACTTCTTCAACTTCGTCCACTTCTTCAACTTTGTCCACTACCTCCACTTCCTCCACTCCTTCCACTTCCTCCACTTCCTCCACTTCCTCCACTTCGTCAACATCGTCCACTTCGTCCACTTCGTCCACTTCCTCCACTATGTCCACTTCGTCATCTTCGTCCACTTCTTCAACTTCCTCCACTCCTTCCATTTTATCCACTTTGTCCACTTTGTCCACTTCGTCGACTTCGGCCACTTGGGCCACTTCGTCGACTTCGTCCACTTCCTCCACATCGTCCACTTCGTCCACTTCGACCTCTTCGTCCATTTCCTCCACTTCTTCCACTTGGTCCACTTCTTCAACTTCCTCCATTTCCTGTACTTCGTCCACTTCGCCCACTTCGTCCACGTCGTCAACTTCGTCCATTTCGTCCATTTTGACCACTTCGTCCACTTCCTCCACTTCCTCCACTTCCTCCACTTCTACCCCTTCCTCCACTTTGTCCCCTTCGTCCCCATCGTCCACTTCGTCAACTTCCTCCACTTCCTCCACTTCCTCCACTAAATCCACATTCAGCACTTCGTCAACTTCCTTCTCTTCGTCAACTTCCTCCACGTCGCCCACTTCGTCCACTTCGTCCACTTCGTCCACTTCCTCCACTTCGTCAACTTCATCCACTTCCTCGACTTCCTCCACTTCTTCCACTTCTACCACTTCCTCCACTTCGTCAACTCCGTCAGCTTCCTTCACTTCCTCCACTTCTTCCACCTCGTCAACTTCGTCCACTTCTTCAACTTCCTCCACTTCCTCCACTTCTACCGCTTCCTCCACTACGTTAACTTCATCCACATCGTCCACGTCGTCTACGTTGTCCACTTCCCACACTTCTTCAACTTCCTCCACTTCGTCCACTTCTTCAACTTCCTCCACTTCCTCCACTTCCTCCACTTCCTCCACTTCCTCCACTTCCTCCACTTCCTCCACTTCTTCAATATCGTCCACTTCCTTCACTTCCTCCACTTCCTCAACTTCCTCCACTTCGTCCACTTCGTCAACTTCGTTCACTTCCTCCACTTCGTCAACTTCCTCCACTTCCTCCACTTCGCCAACTTCGTCCACTTCGTTCACTTCCTACACTTCCTCCACTTCGTCCACTTCCTCCACTACGTCCACTTCGTCATCTTTTTTCACTTCTTCAACTTCCTCCACTTCCTCCACTTCCTCCACCTCCTCCACTCCTTCCACTCCGTTCACTTCGTCCACTTCGGCAACTTCCTCCACTTCCTCCACTTCCTTCACTACGTCCACTTCAACATCTTCGTCCACTTCTTCAACTTCCTCCACTGCTTCCACTTCGTCCACTATGTCCACCTCGTCAACTTCGTTCACTTCTTCAACTTCCTCCACTTCCTCAACTTCTGCCACTTCGTCCACTTCCTCCACTTCCTCAACTTCTGCCACTTCGTCCACTTCGTCCACTTCCTCAATTTCGTCCACTTCCTCCACTTCCTCCACTTCGTCAACTTCCTCCACTTCCTCCACTTCCTCCACTTCCTTCACTACGTCCACTTCAACATCTTCGTCCACTTCTTCAACTTCCTCCACTGCTTCCACTTCGTCCACTATGTCCACCTCGTCAACTTCGTCCACTTCGACAACTTCCTCCACTTCCTCAACTTCTGATGAGTCGTTATTTCTTGAATTATATTTAGCTTATTGCACTTAAATAAACCAGGGAATTGTGTTTAATTGTTTGTTATTTCCCCGTTTTCCGAATTTCGCTTAATTTGGTCGGAAATTTGTAATTGTGCTAATTTGGATTTTCTGAGCTGATTAAGTGCATTTTTGAAATGCAGGAAAATTTCGGAAATACATTTTGGGACATCAGGAAGAATGCCAAATAAATTCAAGACTCTCCAGACAGACATTTTTGAATTAATTAAATTGTAATTCAGTAGTTTAAAATTTCTGTATCAACTCTTATATTTTGGGTCAATTTTTGGTAAATGAGATTAGACCCAAAATTAGAAATTAATGACTTGGCACCCTAGGGTTTTATTTGTGTGGACCCTACCCTAAAAGAAAGTGACACACGGCCCTTAGAAAAGTGCAGCCGCCACTTTTGCCACGCACTCTCCCTGTCTCTCGGTCTAGGTTTTTGGGTAGAGGGCTTTTGTTTTTTTTCTCTCGGTTTTTGGATATTGGAGAAAAGAAAAATGTAACTTTGAGTGGTTCCCTGGTTGCACCTTGCACACGCTTTTGCTGAGTTCTTCTTTTTGGAATGTTGTTTTATGACATGGGATGAAGGGGAGACAAAAGGCTGGAACGTTTTTTTTTGGGGCTGAATGTGGAGATGCCAACCTCTCGGGTTTTTATTTTCTTGAACATTACACGGTCTGGGTGAAGTACTTTCGTTGAATTCATTGGGAGAGCGTTATTTAATTTTTCATTCAATGAAAAGTGCACACAAAGATTTATGTCCAGCATTGTCCATTCGTGGTGATTAGATTATTTTTTTTTATTTATTTTCTTTGTGCTGCATTAACTTTGTGCTATTGAAAAGAGTGCATTCAATTTCTTAGAAGAGAGAAGCGTGATTTCAGTAACAACACTTGGGATTTTTCTTTCGGTTTTGGCTTTTATCAATGGAAGATTAGGTGGAAGAAATGGTGTGCAAAGGAATGGTAGCAGTAGGTGTCACAGCGTGGGAGAAACACGCACCCTAGGAAGCATGTACTGAGACGTGTGGAAGAGAAGCTGTGCACGGATGGAGTCTTTAATTTCCTTTAAGAATAGTAGTAAGTTGAATGAATGGTCCAGAGTTGGTGTGCACGTTGTCCGAGAATGAATGAAGAATTGGAGTGTTGTCCGTGATGTGGAGCAAGGAAGAGAAGCTCACGGCTTGGATGAATTGAAGAGGAGCAGCATCACGGAAGAAGTTGGCACACGCACACGGTCACATCATGGGAAATTATTCCCCTTGTCACGGCTGGCTGAATTGAAGAAAGGAAGCACATTTTTATTTTGGCTTTAAGAAGAAGAGTTGTTACATTTAGCCTGGGAAGAAGCACAAAAGTGGTGCACGGTGATTTTTTTTATTTACTTTTCTGGAGCAGTACACATTAACCTTGTCACGGGAGATGGATTCCAGTGCATCTCAGTTTTCATTGTTTATTGGAAAAATGGAATTGGGTCACGGTCTATGGTGGAGAAAAATTTATTTTCTTTTACTTTGTTTGCTTAAAATATTTTATATCATGTTGAGTTGATTTTCTTCTCTTTGGTTGTGAATGCGTAGGATAAATGACAACATTGTGTATTTAATGTTTTAGTGTAACCGTTGAATTCTTACAGCTTGAATGGTGTTTGGGTATTTATCTGTTGCAATTCCCATTTTAATGTTTTTATTCATGTTCGGTTGGGTTTAATTCCCAGTTTTAATTTAGTTTATTTCTAATCACAAAAATCTTTCAAAACCCCCCCACTATGTGTTTGATCTGAAACTGAACCACATTTGGTCCTTGAGAGACGACCTAGGAGTCACTTCCTAGCACTATACTGCATTCTTTTATGCACAACTTTTGTGAGAGGTGCGACCCTCTCATCAAAATGGCGCCGCTGCCGGGGACCAACGGTTCGGTCTTAGGTCTTTTGTTGTGTTATTGTGTGTTGTGTTTTGTCTTGTCTTGTGATGTGATGTTTTGTTTTGTGTGTACGTGTCGCATGTTCAATTGTGTTGTGTTTTGTTTGTTTCGTAATTTTTAGCATTCCCTTTCTACCTTTCCCCTTCTCTTTCCATGTCTACCTATTTTGATTTTGTGAATACTGCTTATTCTGCCAGTGCCTCTGATTATGATTCTCCTTCTGCATGTTACTTTGATTGTGATTCATATTCTGCTGATTTGTATGTTGAGAGCAATATGGCTCATCCTCCGACTTCTGAGAGTGCTCTTTGTGAGCCGGTTTCACTTAAGGAGGATGATCTTCATTGCGATCTCACCCCTGGACTGATACATTTGCTGCCTAAGTTTCATGGTTTTGCAGGAGAATGCCCACACAGACATTTGGAGGAGCTCCACATCATGTGCTCTTCAATGAAGCCTCCAGATGTCCCTCTTGATTACATTTTCTTGAGCGCATTTCCGCATTCATTACAAGGAGCAGCTAAGGATTGGAAAGACTCTCTTCCTCTGAGATCCGTTACCGATTGGGGATATCTTGAGCATCAGTTTCTGAGCAAATTTTCCCTTGTGCAATATGCTTACAGCAACGGTCTTGGATGGAATGACCCTACTTTGGGATGGTATAATGCTCCACAGCATCAATATCAAGAACCACCATTCCAGAGTACTTTCATGCCTCCGCCAGTCCAGCAACAACAACAGCTGCAACTTTATGAGTCTGCCCAGATAGCTCCTCAACCTTCTACTTCTGAGCTTACATTGCAGGAGTTGTTGGAGCAGATGACCATGCAGAACCTTCGGTTTCAGCAAGAGAACAGAGCACACCTTTAATGTTTGAGCAATCAGATAGGGCATATGACCACTCAACTCAATCAGGAACAGTCTCAAGATTTAGAGGAATCACCATTTCAGACTGTTCTAATTCCTGATGATGATAGTGGCATCAACATAGAAGATGGGGAGAAGAGTCATGAGCGTATTGTTGTGCCACCTACTTTCCCATCGCCCTATGGCCCCACTCTTGCACCTGAGGAGACTACTGAAGATCTTGAGGACCAGGCAGGTATAAGCAGTAATTTTGAATCAGGTAGACAATTTTCATCTTCCACCACTTTTCCGATCTTTAGGGAAGTGGAGGAAAACATACCTAATTTTGACTATGCTGTCGATGATTATGCTATTGATAGGTATGTTGGTGATTGTATTGCTGATGAGTCTGTTTTTAATTCTTCCTCTCTGCATGATGAGAATCAATTTTTGATATCAAATTCGTATGTTTATTCTCCATGCACTGAACATGAATCTGAATCTGTGGTTGATATTGTTTCTGAATTTGAAATTGATTCATGTTCTGAGAGTTTATCTGTTGTTCAGCCTGTTACACTGGGATTGGGTGTTATACCCCTGTGTGTCAATTCTTTGGAACCACAATGTACTAACCATGTTGCAGGAGGTACACATGAATTTGATAGACAAACACCCACAGTGGAAAATAAAGGTGCTAACACTGACAAAAGCTTCAAGATCAGTAGGCACCAGCTGAACCTGCTCATCAACAATCTTTGCTTCTTAGATCCAGCTGTGGATGATATCTCCCTGCTAGATCAAATCTGGAGGATGAAGCAATTCTTCCTCAAAATTTCCTTGCTGGATCCTGTGGTGGAAGACATCTCCCTGAAAGTCCAAAATTGGCAACTGCCACCATGATCAGGGGAGTTTTCTTTCTCTCTTCTTCCCCTTTCCCTACTTTTATCGCACTTGTCCATGATCTGTTGACTGTTATGATTTGTGATCTTATGCTTATGACACATTGAGGACACTGTGTAGTTTAAGTGTGGTCTATTGGGGGAGATTCTGATTTTACTTTGATAGCTTTTGTTTTCTTTGTTAAATTTTTTTCTTTTCTAGGTAGTTTTTGTTGTGTCTTGTGTACAGTTTTGCATGTTTTTCGTGAATTCTGGATTGTGGTCAGGTTGTCAGTTTTCCTTCACTTCATTGATACTCTGAGATGTTGGATTCCCTGCTTTTCTTTGCTTGGAAGATGATCATGATGTTTGAGAGTTGAATTGATTGTGACACAAATGCCCTGTGTGAGAATTTGAGCCACTTTATGTTCTTTCTTGTGTGTGATATGTCTCTTGATTGCTTGCACATATGCCTTGGCTTGACTCTTGTTGATAATTCTTGATTGATATGCATGTTTGGAAGTGATAAAGGCAGTTTTGTTCTTGAGCCTCTCTAGCCAATTAAGCTTACCTGGTTCTAACCTTTGAAAACCCTTTTTGAGCCTATACTTTCCCCCATTTCTTTGTTTTGAATGCTCATACACTAGCCCTAAGTGAAAAACCATGATTACCTTAACCTTAGGGAATTTTGGAGCTTTGGAAGTGTTTTGGGAACAAGTGTGGTCTCTTGGGGGTTTCTGATGAGTTGGCTAGTTGGTCCCTCTTCTTGTTTTGTTTTGGTAAATATATGTGTATCTTGTCTTTTACAGTTTTGTTTTGAAAAGAGAGAAAAGAAAAGAGACAGGATGAAAAAAAAAGAGCAGAAAAATAGTGAAAAAAAAATGTGAATAATTGTGAATAACGGAGTCAAGAAGAGGATGGAATTAGAGATTGTGGGTGTGTTTGAATGTGTTTACACTTGTTCCCCATTGCTCCTCTATTCCTTATGGTTTGTAGCTTCTTATCCAGATATATCCTCCCTTGTCCTTGGCCCCATTACAACCATGAAAAGACCTTTTGATTTGAACATGCGTATGTGCTTGAGTGTTGATATTAGAGGCTTGCCAAGTCTGTTTGTGATTTCTTTCTTGAGTGCATTGAGTGACATTGATTTACCTTAAACACTTGAGAGAAACACTGATTGTGTGCATCTGTGAGGCTCTGTTGCTTTTGATTCATCTCTTGAACTGATTGAATGTTTTCCTTGTACTGAACTGTTTGGATGATTCCTTGAGTATTTGCTTTCATTGACTCTGTGTGGGATTCTGCCTATACCTTTCTTGGTCCAGATTCCTGGAGAACTGTGTAATTCTGTTTCTGTTCTTGTTTTGGGGTCTTTGTTGTCTGTCTGTCGAGTCTGTGTCACCTCCTTGATGTTTGAGTAGTTCCCTGGTTTTCGTCTTGGTTTTGCCCAGGAGTGCAAAAGACTAAGTGTGGTCTATTTTGATGAGTCGTTATTTCTTGAATTATATTTAGCTTATTGCACTTAAATAAACCAGGGAATTGTGTTTAATTGTTTGTTATTTCCCCGTTTTCCGAATTTCGCTTAATTTGGTCGGAAATTTGTAATTGTGCTAATTTGGATTTTCTGAGCTGATTAAGTGCATTTTTGAAATGCAGGAAAATTTCGGAAATACATTTTGGGACATCAGGAAGAATGCCAAATAAATTCAAGACTCTCCAGACAGACATTTTTGAATTAATTAAATTGTAATTCAGTAGTTTAAAATTTCTGTATCAACTCTTATATTTTGGGTCAATTTTTGGTAAATGAGATTAGACCCAAAATTAGAAATTAATGACTTGGCACCCTAGGGTTTTATTTGTGTGGACCCTACCCTAAAAGAAAGTGACACACGGCCCTTAGAAAAGTGCAGCCGCCACTGTTGCCACGCACTCTCCCTGTCTCTCGGTCTAGGTTTTTGGGTAGAGGGCTTTTGTTTTTTTTCTCTCGGTTTTTGGATATTGGAGAAAAGAAAAATGTAACTTTGAGTGGTTCCCTGGTTGCACCTTTCACACGCTTTTGCTGAGTTCTTCTTTTTGGAATGTTGTTTTATGACATGGGATGAAGGGGAGACAAAAGGCTGGAACGTTTTTTTTGGGGCTGAATGTGGAGATGCCAACCTCTCGGGTTTTTATTTTCTTGAACATTACACGGTCTGGGTGAAGTACTTTCGTTGAATTCATTGGGAGAGCGTTATTTAATTTTTCATTCAATGAAAAGTGCACACAAAGATTTATGTCCAGCATTGTCCATTCGTGGTGATTAGATTATTTTTCTTTATTTATTTTCTTTGTGCTGCATTAACTTTGTGCTATTGAAAAGAGTGCATTCAATTTCTTAGAAGAGAGAAGCGTGATTTCAGTAACAACACTTGGGATTTTTCTTTCGGTTTTGGCTTTTATCAATGGAAGATTAGGTGGAAGAAATGGTGTGCAAAGGAATGGTAGCAGTAGGTGTCACAGCGTGGGAGAAACACGCACCCTAGGAAGCATGTACTGAGACGTGTGGAAGAGAAGCTGTGCACGGATGGAGTCTTTAATTTCCTTTAAGAATAGTAGTAAGTTGAATGAATGGTCCAGAGTTGGTGTGCACGTTGTCCGAGAATGAATGAAGAATTGGAGTGTTGTCCGTGATGTGGAGCAAGGAAGAGAAGCTCACGGCTTGGATGAATTGAAGAGGAGCAGCATCACGGAAGAAGTTGGCACACGCACACGGTCACATCATGGGAAATTATTCCCCTTGTCACGGCTGGCTGAATTGAAGAAAGGAAGCACATTTTTATTTTGGCTTTAAGAAGAAGAGTTGTTACATTTAGCCTGGGAAGAAGCACAAAAGTGGTGCACGGTGATTTTTTTTATTTACTTTTCTGGAGCAGTACACATTAACCTTGTCACGGGAGATGGATTCCAGTGCATCTCAGTTTTCATTGTTTATTGGAAAAATGGAATTGGGTCACGGTCTATGGTGGAGAAAAATTTATTTTCTTTTACTTTGTTTGCTTAAAATATTTTATATCATGTTGAGTTGATTTTCTTCTCTTTGGTTGTGAATGCGTAGGATAAATGACAACATTGTGTATTTAATGTTTTAGTGTAACCGTTGAATTCTTACAGCTTGAATGGTGTTTGGGTATTTATCTGTTGCAATTCCCATTTTAATGTTTTTATTCATGTTCGGTTGGGTTTAATTCCCAGTTTTAATTTAGTTTATTTCTAATCACAAAAATCTTTCAAAACCCCCCCACTATGTGTTTGATCTGAAACTGAACCACATTTGGTCCTTGAGAGACGACCTAGGAGTCACTTCCTAGCACTATACTGCATTCTTTTATGCACAACTTTTGTGAGAGGTGCGACCCTCTCATCAACTTCCTCTCCTTCCTCCACTTCCTCCACTTCTTCCACTTCCTGAACTTTTTGAACTTCCTCCACTTCGTCCACTTCCTTCACTTCGTCCATATCCTCCACTTCTTCCACGTCGTCCACTTCCTCCACTTCGTCCACTTCCTCCGCTTCCTCCACTTCGGCCACTTCGTCGACTTCCTCCACTTTATCTACTTCGTCCACGTCCTCCACTTTGTCTACTTAGTCCACTTCGTCAACTTCGTCCACTTCCTACACTTCCTCCACTTCCTCCACTTCCTCCACTTCTTCCACTTCTTCAACTTCGTCATCTTCCTCCACTTCCTCCATTTCCTCCACTTCCTCCACTTCCTCCATTTCCTCCACTTACTCCCCTTCCTTCACTTCGTCCACTTCGTCCACTTCATCAACTTCCTCCACTTCGTCCACTTCGTCAACTTCCTCCACTTCCTCCACTTTGTCCACTTCCTCCACTTCGTCCACTTCGTCCACTTCCTCGACTTCCTCAACTTCATCCACTTCTACCACTTCCTCGACTTCCTCAACTTCATCCACTTCGTCCACGTCCTCTACTTTGTCCACTTCGTACACTTCCTCCACTTCCTCCACTTCCTCCACTTCTTCCACTTCTTCAACTTCGTCATCTTCCTCCAATTCCTCCACTTCCTCCACTTCTTAAACTTCGTCCACTTCGTCCACTTCCTCCACTACGTCAACTTCGACCACTTCCTCCACTTCGTCAACATCGTCCACTTCGTCCACTTCGTCCACTTCGTCCACTTCGTCCACTTCGTTCACTTCCTACACTTCCTCCACTTCGTCCACTTCCTCCACTACGTCTACTTCGTCATCTTTGTCCACTTCTTCAACTTACTCCACTTCCTCCACTTCCTCCACTCCTTCCACTCCGTCCACTTGGTCCACTTCGCCCACTTTGTCCACTTGGTCCACTTCGTCCACTTGGTCCACTTCGTCCACTTGGTCCACTTCGTCCACTTCGTCCACTTTGTCCACTTCGTCCACTTTGTCCACTTCGTCCACTTCCTCTGCCTCCTCCACTTCCTCCACTTGCTCACGTTCCTCCACTTCCTCCACATCCTCTACTTCCTCCACTTCCTCTACTTCCTCTACTTCCTCGATTTCGTCCACTTCCTCCACTTCTTCCAATTCCTCCACTTCCTCCACTTCGTCCACTTCCTCTACTTCGTCAACTTCGTCCAATACCTCCACTTCATCAACGTCTTCCATTTCGTGCAGTTTGTCCACTTCCTCCATTTCCTCCACTTCGTCCACCTCCTTCACTTCGTCCACTTCGTCAAATTCGTCCACTTCGTCCACTTCGTCAACTTCCTTCACTTTTTCCACTTCGTCCTCTTCCTCAACTTCGTCCACTTCGTCACCTTCCTCCACTTCCTCCACTTCCTCCACTTCTTTCGCTTCGTCCACTTCGTCCTCTTCCTCCTCTTCCTCCACTTCGTCTTCTTCGTCCGCTTCGTCCTCTTCCTCAACTTCCTCCACTTCCTCTGCTTCATCCGCTTCGTCCTCTTCCTCAACTTCCTCCACTTCCTCTGCTTCATCCACTTCGTCCTCTTCCTCCATTTCCTCCACACTATCCACTTCGTTCTCTTCCTCCACTTCCTCCACTTCCTCTACTTCGTCAACCTCCTCCTGTTCCTCCACTTTGTCCACTTCCTCAACTTCCTCAACTTTCTACACTCCCTTTACTTCTTCCAGTTCGTCCACTTCTTCCACTTTCTCCACTTCGTCCACTTCCTCCACTTCCTTCACTTCCTCCACCTCAACCACTTCCTCCAGTTCCTCCACTTCCTCCACTTCGCCCACTTTGACCATTTCACCCTCTTCGTCCTCTTCCTCCAGTTCCTCAACTTCCTCCACTTCGTCCCCATCGTGCACTTCCACGACTTCCTCAACTTCGTCCACTTCGTCAATTTCCTCCACTTCCTCCACTTCCTCCACTTCGTCAACTTCGTCCACTTCGTCCCCTTCGTCAATTTCGTCAACTTCGTCTTCTTCCTCCACTTCCACCACTTCGTCCCCTTCGTTCCCATCGTCCACTTCGTCAACTTCCTCCGCCTCCTCAACTTCCTCCACTTCCTCCACTTCCTCCACATCCTCCACTTCCTCCACTTCCTCCACTTTGTCCACTTCCTCCAATTCCTCCACATCGTCAAGTTCGTCCGCTTCCTCTACTTCGTCAACATCGTCCACTTCTTCCATTTCGTCCGCTTCGTCCACTTCGTCCACTTCGACAGCTTCGCCCACTTCGTCCACTTGGTCCACTTCGCCCACTTCGTCCTCTTCGCCCACTTCGTCCTCTTCGCCAACTTCGTCCACTTGGTCCACTTGGTCCACTTCGTCCACTTCACCCACTTCCTCCATTTCCTCCACTTCCTCCTCCTCCTCCACTTCCTCCACTTCGTCAACTTCGTCCACTTGGTCCACTTCGCCCACTTCGTCCTCTTCGCCCACTTCGTCCTCTTCGCCAACTTCGTCCACTTGGTCCACTTGGTCCACTTCGTCCACTTCGTCCACTTCACCCACTTCCTCCATTTCCTCCACTTCCTCCTCCTCCTCCACTTCCTCCACTTCGTCAACTTCATCCACTTCCTTAACTTCATCCACTTCGTCTACTTCCTCCACCTCTTCAGCTGCCTCCACTTCCTTCCACTTCCTCTACTTCGTCCAGTTCGACCACTTCGTCCACTCCCTCCACATCCTCCACTTCGTCCACATGGTCCACTTCGTCCAATTCGTCCACTTAGTCCACATCTTCCACTTCCTCCACTTCCTCCACTTCCTCAACTTCCTTCACTTCCTCAACTTCCTCCACTTCCTCCACTTCTTCGACTTGGTCCACTTCGACCACTTCCTCCACTTCGTCCACTTCCTCCACTTCCCCAACCTGCTCCACTTCGCCAACTTCGTCCACTTCCTCCACTTCCCCCATTTGCTCCACTTCGACCACTTCCTCCACTTTCTCCACCTTCTCCACTTCGTCCACTTCGTCCACTTCGCCTACTTCCTCCACTTCGTCCCCTTCTTCCACTTCGTCCACTTCGTCTACTTCGTCCACTTCGACCACTTTCTCCACTTCCTCACCTTCCTCCACTTCCTTCACTTCCTCCGCTTCCTCCATTTCGTCCACTTCGTGCACATCGTCCACTTCGTCCACTTTCTCCACTTCCTCCACTTCCTCCACTTCCTCCATTTCCTCCACTTCCTCCACTTCCTCCACTTCTTCCACTTCGTCCACTTCCTCAACGTCGCCCACTTCGTAGACTTCGTCCACTTCGACCACTTCCTCCACTTCCTCCACTTTCTCCACTTCCTCCACTTCCTCAACTTCCTCCACTTCCCCCACTTCTTCCACTTCGTCCACTTCCTCCACTTCGTCCACTTTGTCCACTTCCTCCACATCGTCCACTTCGTCAACATCGTCCACTTCGTCCAGTTCGACCAATTCGTGCAGTTCGTCCACTTCCTCCACTTCCTCAACCTCCTCCACTTCGTCCACTTCGTCCACTTCGTCCACTTCCTCCATTTCCTCCACCTCAACCACTTCCTCCACTTTGTCCACTTCGTCCACTTCCTCCACTTTCTCCACTTCGTCCACTTCGTCTACTTCCTCCACTTTGTCCCCTTCTTCCACTTCGTCCACTTCGTGCAGTTCATCCACTTCGTCCACTTCGTCTACTTTGTCCACTTTTTCCACTTCGACCACTTCCTCCACTTCCTTCCCTTCCTCCACTTCCTTCACTTCCTCCACTTCCTCCATTTCGTTCACGTTGTCCACTTCGTCCACATCGTCCACTTCCTCTACTTCCTCCACTTCCTCCATTTCCTCCACTTCCTCCACTTCCTCAAATTCCTCCACTTCCTCCACTTCCTCCACTTCGTTCACTTCGTCCACTTCCTCCACGTTATCCACTTCGTCCACTTCGTCCACTTCGACCACTTCCTCCACTTCCACCATTTCCTCCACTTCCTCCACTTCCTCAACTTCATCCACTTCGTCCATTTCGTCCACTTCGTCCACTTCGTCAATTTCCTCCACTTCGACCACTTCCTCCACTTCCTCCACTTCCTCTACTTCCTCCACTTCCTCCTCCTCCTCCGCTTCCTCCACTTGGTCAACATCGTCCACTTCGTCCACTTCCTCCACTTCCTCAACATCCTCTACTTCGCTCACTTCGTCCACTTCCTCCACTTTCTCCTCTTCCTCCACTTCCTTCATTTCCTCCTCTTCGACCACTTCCTCCACTTCGTCAACATCGTCAACTTCGTCCACTTTCTCCACTTTCTCCACTTCGTCCACTTCGTCGACTTCGTCTACTTCCTCCACTTCGTCCCCTTCTTCCACTTCGTCCACTTTGTCTACTTCGTTCACTTCGACCACTTTCTCCACTTCCTCCCCTTCCTCCACTTCCTTCACTTCCTCCACTTCCTCCATTTCGTCCCCTTCGTCCACTTTCTCCACTTCGTCCACTTCCTCCACTTCCTCCACTTCCTCCACTTCCCCCATTTCCTCCACTTCCTCCACTTCCTCATCTTCCTCCACTACCCCCACCTCATCCACTTCGTCAACTTCGTTGACTTCGTCCACTTCGACCACTTCGTCCACTTCGTCCACTTCCTCCACTTCCTCCACTTCCTCCACTTCCTCAATTTCTTCCACTTCCTCCACTTCCTCAACTTCGTCCACTTCATCCACTTCGTCCACTTCGTCAACTTCGTCCACTTCCACTTCGACCACTTCGTCCACTTCCTGCACTTCCTCCTCCTCCTCCTCCACTTCCTCCACTTCGTCAACTTCGTCCACTTCCTCCATTTCGTCCACTTCGTCCATTTCCTCAACTTCCTCCACTTCTTCAATTTCCTCCACTTCCTTCCACTTCCTCAACTTCGTCCACTTCTACCACTTCGTCTGCTTCGTCCACTTCCTCCACTTCGTCCAGATGGTTCACTTCGTCCACTTAGTCCACATCTTCCACTTCGTCCACTTCCTCCACTTCCTTCACTTCTTCAACTTCCTCCACTTCGTCCACTTCCTCCACTTCTTCCACTTCGTCCACTTCGTCCACTTCGTCCACTTCGTCAACATCGTCCACTTCGACCACTTCGTCCACTTCACCAACTTCGTCCGCTCCCTCAACCTCCTCCTCTTCCTCCACTTCCTCAACTTCCTCCACATCCTCCATTTCCTCCACTTCAACCTCTTCCTCTACTTCGTCAACTTCCTCCACTTCGTCCACTTTCTCCACTTCATCCCCTTCTTCCACTTCGTCAGCTTCGTCCACTTCCTCCACTTCATCCCCTTCGTCCACTTCCTCCACTTATTCACAATCGTCCACTTCCTCCACTTCCTTCACTTCCTCCACTTCGTCAACTTCCTCCACTTCGTCAACTTCGTCCACTTCCTCCACTTCTTCAACTCCCTCTACTTCCAGCACTTCCTTCACTCCTTCCACTTTGTCGATTTCCTCCACTTCCTCCACTTCCTCCACTTCGTCAACTTCGTCACCTTCGACCACTTCGTCCATTTCGTCCACTTCATCCACGTCGTCCACTTTGCCCTTTTCCTCCACTTCCTCAACTTCGTCCACTTCGTCCACTTCATCTACTTCCTCCACTTCATCCCCTTCTTCCAATTCGTCCACTTCCTCAACTTCCTCCACTTCCTTCACTTCCTCCACTTCCTTCACTTCCTCCACTTCGTCAACTTCGTCCACTTCGACCACTTTGTCCACTTCCTCCACTTCCTCCTCCTCCTTCACTTCCTCCACTTCGTCAACTTCGTCCACTTCGTCAACTTCGTCCACTTCCTCCACTTCGTCAACTTCCTCCACTTCCTCCACTTCGTCATCTTCGTCCACTTCTTGAACTTCCTCCACTTCCTCCACTCCCTCCATTTTGTTCACTTTGTCCACTTTGTCCACTATGTCCATTTCGTCCAAATCCTCCACTTCTTCCACGTGGTCCACTTCCTCCACTTCGTCCACTACCTCCAGCTCCTCCACTTCGGCCACTTCTTCCTCTTCTTCAACTTCGTCATCTTCCTCCACTTCTTCCACTTCCTCCATTTCCTCCACTTCCTCCACTACCTCCACTTCCTCCACTTCGTCCTCTTCGTCCCCTTCGTCCACTTCGTCCACTTCTTCAACTTCCTCCAATTCCTCCACTTCCTGCACTTCGTCAACTTCCTCCACTTCGTCAACTTCCTCCACTTCGTCCACTTCCTCAATTTCGTCCACTTCCTCCACTTCCTCCACTTCGTCAACTTCCTCCACTTCCTCCACTTCGTCCACTACCTCGAGTTCCTCGACTTCGTCCACTTCTACCACTTCATCCACTTCGTCAACTCCGTCCGCTTCCTCCACTTCCTCCACTTCCTCCACTTCTTCCACCTCGTCAACTTCGTCCACATCGTCCACTTCCTCTACTTCCTCCACTTCCTCCACTTCGTCCATTTCTTCCACTTCCTCCAATTCGTCCACTTCGTCCACTTTGTCAACTTCCTCCACTTCCTCCACTTCCTCCACTTCCTCCACTTCTTCCACTTCTTCCACCTCCTCAACATCCTCCACATCATATACTTCGTCCACTTCGACAACTTCCTCCACTTCCTCGACTTCCTCTCCTTCCTCCACTTCCTCCACTTCTGCCACTTCCTGAACTTTGTGAACTTCCTCCACTTCGTCCACTTCCTTCACTTCGTCCATATCCTCCACTTCTTCCACGTCGTCCACTTCCTCCACTTCATCCACTACCTCCGCTTCCTCCACTTCGGCCACTTCGTCGACTTCCTCCACTTTATCTACTTCGTCCACCTCCTCCACTTTGTCTACTTCGTCCACTTCGTCAACTTCGTCCACTTCCTCAACTTCGTCCACTTCCTACACTTCTTCCACTTCCTCCACTTCTTCCATTTCTTCAACTTCGTCATCTTCCTCCACTTCCTCCACTTCCTGCATTTCCTCCACTTCCTCCACTTCCTCCATTTCCTCCACTTCCTCCCCTTCCTTCACTTCGTCCACTTTGTCCACTTCATCAACTTCGTCCACTTCCTCCACTTCCTCCACTTCTTCATGTTCGTCCCCTTCGTCCACTTCGTCCACTTCGGCCACTGCGGCCACCTTGGCCACTTCGTCCACTTCCTCCACTTCCTCCGCTTCCTCCACTTCGTCCACTTCGTCCACTTCGTCAACTTCGTCCAATTCGTGCACTTCGTCCACTTCGACCTCTTCGTCCACTTCCTCCACTTGGTCCACTTCTTCAACTTCCTCCTTTTCCTCCACTTCCTCAAGTTCACACACTTCGTCCACGTCGTCAACTTCGTCCACTTCGTCCATTTTGACCTCTTCGTCCACTTCCTCCACTTCCTCCACTTCGTCACCATCGTCCACTTCGTCCACTTCGTCAACTTCCTGCACTTCGTCAACTTCCTCCACTTCGTGAACTTCCTCCACTTCGTCCACTTCATCAACTTCGTCCACTTCGTCCACTTCGTCCACTTCCTCCACTTCGTCAACTTCGTCAACTTCCTCCACTTAGTCCACTTCCTCGACTTCCTCGACTTCGTCCACTTCTACCACTTCCTCTACTTCCTCCACTTCATCAACTCTGTCCGCTTCCTCCACTTCCTCCACTTCTTCCACCTCGTCACCTCCGTCCACTTTGTCTGCATCGTCCACTGCCTTCACTTCCTCCACATCGTCCACTTCTTCCACTTCCTCCACTTCGTCCACTTTGTCAACTTCCTCCACTTCCTCCACTTCTTCCAACTCCTCCAGTTCCTGCACTTCGTTTACTTCGTCCACTTCGACATCTTCCTCCACTTCCTCGACTTCCTCTCCTTCCTCCACTTCGTCCACTTCTTCCACTTCTTGAACTTCGTGAACTTCCTCCACTTTGTCCATTTCGTCCACTTCGTCAACTTCCTCCACTTCCTCCACCTCCTCCACTTCCTCCCTTTCCTCAATTTCCTCCACTTCGTCAACTTCGTCCACTTCGTCCACTTCGTCAACTTCGTCCTCTTCCTCCACTTCGTCCACTTCCTCAACTTCGTCACCTTCATCCACTTCTTCCACCTCGTCACCTTCGTCCACTTTGTCAACATCGTCCACTTCCTCCACTTCCTCCACTTCGTCCACTTCTTCCACTTCCTCCACTTCGTCTACTTTGTCAACTTCCTCCACTTCCTCCACTTCTTCCAACTCCTCCACTTCCTCCACTTCGTTTACTTCGTCCACTTCGACAACTTCCTCCATTTCCTCGACTTCCTCTCCTTCCTCCACTTCGTCCACTTCTTCCACTTCCTGAACTTCGTGAACTTCCTCCACTTCGTCCATTTTGTCCACTTCGTCAACTTCCTCCACTTCCTCCACCTCCTCCACTTCCTCCCTTTCGTCAACTTCGTCCACTTCGTCAACTTCGTCCACTTCGTTAACTTCGTCCTCTTCCTCCACTTCGTCCACTTCCTCCACTTCGTCAACTTCGTGCACTTCCTCCACTTCGTCTACTTCCTCGATTTCCTCCACTTCGTCCATTTCCCCCACTTCCTCCACTTGCTCCACTTTGTCCCCTTTGTCCACTTCCTCTACTTCCTCCACTTCGTCAACTTCGTCCACTTCCTACACTTCCTCCACTTCCTCCACTTCTTCAACTTCGTCCACTTCTTCAACTTTGTCCACTACCTCCACTTCCTCCACTCCTTCCACTTCGTCCACTTCCTCCACTTCGTCAACTTCCTCCACTTCCTCCACTTCGTCCACTTGGTCAATTTCCTCCATTTCGTCCACTTCCTCCACTCTGTCCACTTCCTCCACTTCGTCCACTCCCTCCACTTCGTCCACTTCCTCCACTTCATCCACTTTGTCCACTTCCTCCACGTCGTCAACTTCGTCCACTTCTTCCACTTCGTCCACTTTCTGCACTCCGCCCACTTCGTCCACTTCGACCTCTTCGACCTCTTCGTCGAGTTCGTCCAGTTCGTCAACTTTCTCCACTTCCTCCACTTCTTCCACTTCATGAACTTCGTCCACTTCATCCACTTCCTCCATTTCTTCCACTTCCTCCACTTTGTCCACTTCCTCAACTTCCTCCACTTCCTCAACTTCTTCAAGTTCGTCCACTTCGACCACTATCTCCACTTCTTCCACTTCCTCCACTTCGTTAATTTCCTCCACTTTGTCCACATTGTCCACTTCGTCCATTTCCCCCTCTTCATCCACTTCCTTCACTTCCTTCACTTCCTCCACTTCCTCCACTTCCTTCACTTTGTCAACTTTGTCCACTTCCTCCACTTCGTCAACTTCGTCCAATTCCCCCGCTTCGTCAACTTCCTCCATTTCGTTCACTTTGTCCACTTCCTCCATTTCCTCCACTTCGTCCAACTCCTCCACTTCGTCCACTTCGTCAACTTCCTCCACTTCGTCAACTTACTCCACTTCGTCCACTTCTTCCACTTCGTCCACTTAGTCCTCTTCCTCAACTAACTCCATTTCGTCCACTTCGTCAACTTCCTCCACTTCCTCCACTTCGTCTGCTTCTTCCACTTCGTCCACTTCGTCCACATCCTCCACTTCGTCAACCTCGTCCACTTCTTCAACTTCCTCCATTTCGTCCACTTCGTCCACTTCATCAACTTCCTCCACTTCCTCCACTTCTTCCACTTCGTCCACTTAGTCCTCTTCCTCAACTAACTCCACTTCGACCACTTCGTCAACTTCCTCCACTTCATCCACTTCGTCTGCTTCTTCCACTTCGTCCACTTCGTCCACAACCTCCACTTCGTCAACTTCTTCAACTTCCTCCACTTCCTCCACTTCTTCCACCTCGTCCACTTCGTCCTCTTCCTCAACTTCCTCCACTTCCTCCACTTTGTCAACTTCCTCCACTTCATCCACGACACCTCCAATTCGTCAATTTCGTCCACTTCTTCAATTTCCTCCACTTCCTCCACTTCTTCCACTTTGTCGTCTTCCTCAACTTCCTCCACTTCTTCAACCTCCTCCAGTTCCTAAACTTTGTCCCTATCGTCCACTTCCTCTACTTCGTCAACTTCCTCCACTTCGTCAACTTCCTCCACTTCGTCAACTTCGTCAATTTCCTCCACTATGTCCACTTCGTCCACTTCCTTCAGTTCCTGCAGTTCGTCAAATTCGTCGACTTCCTCCACTTCCCCCACTTCCTCCACTTCGTCAACTTCGTCCACTTCTTCCACTTCGTCCGCTTCGTCTGCTTCGTCCCCTTCGTCCACTTCCTCTCCTTCCTCCACTTCCTCCACTTCCTCCACTTCTTCCACTTCGTCCACTTCCTCCAGTTCCTCCAGTTCCTCCACTTCCTCAACCTCCTCCACTTCGTCCCCTTCGTCAACTTCCTCCACTTCCTCCACTTCCTCCACTTCGTGCACTTCGTCGACTTCGTCCTCTTCGACCACTTCCTCCACTTCGTCAACTTCGTCCACTTACTTCCACTTCGTCAACTTCGTCAATTTCCTCCACTTCCTCCACTTCCTCCACTTCCTCCACTTCCTCCACTTCCTCCACTTCGTCAACTTCGTCCAATTCGTCCTCTTCATCACTTCCTCCACTTCGTCAACTTCGTCGACTTCTTCCACTTCGTCTGCTTTGTCCACTTCGCCCACTTCGTCAACTTCGTCAAGTTCGTCCACTTCGACCACTTCCTCCACTTCCTCCAATTCGTCCCATCGTCCACTTCCTCCACTTCGTCAACTTCCTCCACTTCCTCCAATTTGTCAACTTCCTACACTTCGTCCACCACCTCCACTTTTCTTCAACCTCGTCGACTTCTTCAATTTCCTCCACTTCCTTCACTTCTTCCACTTTGTCCACTTCTTCAACTTCCTCCACTTCCTCACCTTCTTCCACTTCGTCCACTTCGTCCTTTTCCTCAACTTCCTCCACTTCTTCAACCTCCTCCAGTTCCTCAACTTTGTCCCCATCGTCCACTTCCTCGACTTCGTCAACTTCCTCCACTTCGTCAATTTCCTCCACTTCCCCCACTTCATGAACTTCCTCCACATCTTCCACTTCCTCCATTTTCTATACTTTGTCCACTTCCTCGACTTCCTCCACTGCCTCCACTTCTTCCAGTTCGTCCACTTCGACCACTACCTCCACTTCGTCAACTTCGTCCAGTTCCTCAACGTCCTCCACTTCGTCCACATCCCCGACTTCCTCCACTTCCTCAACCTCCTCCAGTTCCTCCACTTTGTCCCCATCGTCCACTTCCTCCACTTCATCAACTTCCTCCACTTCCTCCACTTCCTGCACTTCGGCCACTTCCTCCACTTCCTACACTTCCTGCACTTCGTCCAATTCCTCCACTTCATCACTTCCTCCACTGCGTCAACTTCGTCCACTTCTTCCACTTCGTCCGCTTCATCCATTTTGTCCACTTCAACCACTTCCTCACCTTCCTCCACTTCCTCGACTTCCTCCACTTCCTCCACTTCGTCCCCTTCGTCCCTATCGTCTAATTCGTCCACTTCGTCCACTTCGTCAACTTCCTCCGCTTCCTCCACTTCCTCCACTTCGTCCACTTCGTCAACTTCATCCACTTCCCCACTACGTCCACTTACTCCACTTCGTCCACTTACTCCAATTCATCCACTTCCCCAACTTCATCCACTACGTCCCCTTCGTCAACTTCCTCCACTTCCTCCACTTTGTGCACGTCGTCGACTTCGTCCTTTTTGACCACTTCCTCCACTTCGTCAACTTCGTCCACTTCTTCCACATCGTCCGCTTTGTCCACTTCCTCCATTTCGTCCGCTTCCTCCACTTCGTCGACTTCCTGTACTTTGTCAACTTCCTCTACATCGTCCACTTCGTCCTCTTCCTCCACTTGCTCCACTTCCTCCACTTTGTCCTCTTCGTCTACTTCGTCAACTTCCTCCAACTTCCTCCACATCCTCCACTTCTTCCAGTCCGTCCACTTCCTCCACTTCCTTCACTTCGTCAACTTCCTCCACTTCCTCCACTTCGTCCACTTGCTCAACTTGCTCAACTTTCTCCACTTCCTCCACTTCTTCTAGTTCGTCCAGTTCGATCACTTCCTCCACTTCCTCCACTTCTTCCACTTCCTCCACATCCTCCACTTCCTCCACTTCGTCAACTTTGTGCACTTCCTTCACTTGCTCCACTTCGTCCACTTCGTCCACTTCCTCCACTTCCTCCACCTCATCCACTTCCTCCACTTCCTCCACTTCCTCCACTTCGTCCACTTCCTCCATTTTGTCAACTTCGTCCGCTTCCTCCACTTCGTCGACTTCCTCTACTTTGTCAACTTCCTCTACTTCGTCCACTTCGTCCTCTTCCTCCACTTGCTCCACTTCCTCCACTTCGTCAACTTGCTCCACTTCGTCCACTTCGTCCACTTTGTCCACTTCCTCAACTTCCTCCACTTTCTCCACTTCTTCCAGTTCGTCCACGTCGACCACTTCCTCCACTTCAACTTTCTCCACATCCTCCACATCCTGCACTTCCTCAACTTCGTTAACTTCGTCCACTTCCTTCACTTCCTCCATTTCGTCCACTTCCTCCACTTGGTCCACGTCCTCTACTTCCTCCACTTCCTCGACTTCCACCACTTCGTCCACTTCCTCCACTATTTCAACTTCGTCCACTTTTTCCATTTTGTCCGCTTCGTCCACTTTTTACACTTCTTCCAATTCAACCACTTCATCCACTTCGTCCACTTCCTCCACTTCCTCAACTTCTTCCGCTTCCTCCACTTCATCCACTTCCTCCTCTTCCTCCACTTCCTCCACTTCCTCCACTTCGTCAACTTCCTCCACTTCCTCCACTTCTTCCATTTCTTCCACTTCGTCCACTTCGTCCTCTTCCTCCTTGATGAGAGGGTCGCACCTCCCACAAAAATTGTGCATAAAAGAATGCAGTATAGACTAGGCAGTGACTCCTAGGTCGTCTCTCAAGGACCAATTTGGGCTCAGTCTCAGATCAAGCACGCAGTGGGGGGGGTTTGTGAAAGAGTTTATGAATGCAAATGACAAAATAAAAAATGAAGCTTAAACACAACCGATAGAATTTAAGGCATTAAAGGACATGAAAACATTAAACTGAACACTACAATAGATAAATATCCAAACACAATTGAAGCTATTAAAAGGCAATATTGAGCTAACAAATTAAATAGACATTGGAATAAAGCCTGGGAATTGTAAAACAAAATCACCACAAATTCAAGCATCAACACAATCTAAAGAGACTTTTTAGAGCCAAAGCAAAATGAAAGACAAATCAAAGAAAATGCTTTTCTAAAAAAAATGTAAATGAGCGTGTGTGCTCTCTCCAGGCCGTCACGTCCTGTGCCATTCTTTCAAAGCCAAATTAAATGCACCGTGCAGTTGAAATTAAAGAAGCTACTCTTTATCTAATAAATGCAATTTCAGACGGGACACTAAATGAAACACGCGTGAACAGTAGCAGGTATTCATCATATAAAATGTAGAAAAATTTTCGGTTCAAAGCTTGAATACAATAAAGAGAAATAAAACCTATGTAGCTAGCCCTCGTGGACGTACAGTTGCTGGACTTGACGTGACGCTCTCTCAAAATGAAAAACACGAAATGAAATTTAAAGAGTTCTCTACTTTTCCGAAACAGTGTGCACAAATTTTTCCGTGCAGCTAAAAAGAAAGAAATCAGTGTCCACTCTTTAAAATGGAATGTGCCTCCTCTAACCGTAACCCTCCATCTCTGTGTCTTTTCTTTCTCCCGTTCTTCTCCTACTAGGTCACCCTCCTCTCTCCCTCTGGACGTGCTTGTCCTTTTAACCAAATAAAAATATATGCCTCCTCCTAGGTTGTGGCTGGACCGAATCCCTTCTCTAAATGAATCATCACCGTGCACACCATGCAACGCTGCTGGGCCGTGGAGTGTGGAGTACCTTCAAAACTACTGGATGCCACCCCCTCTGGACCAACTTCCGTGTCACTCTCCATGCCTTGTTGCTCGCGTGAAGATAGCTGGGATCCGGACCAGGCCGCGTGTGCTGCTGGATCAACATCTCTCTCCAAGCTTGTGTTGGACCGAGATGCTCCTGGATGTGTGTTGCTGCTGTACTTCATGGGACCAGCCCACTTTTCTCCTCTCATCCAGCGTGCTTCATTCTGTGCGTGTGCGACAGCTGGACGTGAAGGCTTTCCCAAAGCTTGCTGGACGTGCCAAGTGTGGGCTGCTGTACCACCTTCAAAAATGCTGGACACACCTACCTCCACGCGTGATGCTTCCAAGCGGGCCGCTAGCCGTGTGGTGTTGCTGCCTGGACCAAGCCAAGTGCTTCCCTCATCCAAAAATGAAAGCTGCTTTACGATGTGCACCCCCAAAATGCTTTTCTCTGCACCTTTTTTTTTTTCTTCCAGCACCTCCCTTGTTGAAATCCACACCTCCTCAATCATTTTAGTTTAAAGCATAATTGATGTGGTATTTCTTTTCACCTCCAAATGTCCCAAATATTATCCAACAATTTCCCTACAATTAATAATGCAAATAATTAGCTCAAATAATTCAAATTAATTAAAATAAGAATTTTTGGTCAAATTAAGCACAATTATCAAAAACAGGAAAATATCGGACATTTAAGCACAATTCCCTGATTAAATTCGGTACAATAAGCTAAGTGAAATTGAGAAAATATTGAGTCATCACTCCTCTTCCTCCACTTCGTCTTCTTCGTCCGCTTCGTCAACTTCCTCCAATTCTTCCACTTCGTCCACTTCGTCCTCTTCCTCAACTTCCTCCACTTCCTCCGCTACAACCACTTCGTCCACTTCGTCCACTTCCTCCATTTCCTCCACTTACTCCACTTCGTCCACTTCGTCCTCTTCCTCCACTTGCTCCACATCCTCTACTTCCTCCAGTTTGTACCCTTCGTCCAGTTCGTCCAATTCGTCAACTTCCTCCACTTCCTCCACTTCCTCCACTTCCTCTACTTCCTCCTCTTCCTCCACTTCCTCCACTTCGTCAACTTGCTCGACTTCCTCCACTTCCTCTACTTCCTCCACTTCGTCAACTTTGTCCACTTCCTCAACTTCCTCCACTTTGTCCACTTGATCCACTTCTTCCAGTTCTTCCACTTCCTCCACTTCTTCCATTTCCTCCACATCCTCCAATTCCCCCACTTCGTCCACTTCCTTCACTTGCTCCACTTCGTCCACTTCCTCCACGTCGTCCACTTCCTCCACTTCGTCAACTTCGTCCACTTCCTCCACTTCGTCCACTTCCTCCACTTCGTCAACTTCCTCCACTTCCTCCACTTGGTCAATTTCCTCCATTTCGTCCACTTCCTCCACTTTGTCCACTTCCTCCACTTCATCCACTTTGGCCACTCCCTCCATTTCCTCCACTTCCTCCAGTTCCTCTACTTCCTCCTCTTCCTCCACTTCCTCCACTTCGTCAACATGCTCGACTTCCTCCACTTCCTCCACTTCGTCAACTTTGTCCACTTCCTCAACTTTCTCCACTTTGTCCACTTCCTCCACTTCTTCCAGTTCGTCCACTTTGACCACTTCCTCCACTTCCTCCACTTCGTCCACTTCCTCCACTTCCTCCACTTCGTCCACTTCCTCCACTTCCTCCACTTCGTCCACTAACTCCACTTCGTCAACTTCGTCCACTTCCTCCACTTCCTCGACTTCCTCCACTTCCTCCACTTCTTCCACTTCGTCCCCATCCTCCACTTCCTCCACTTCTTCCACTTCCTCCCCATCCTCCACTTCCTCCACTTCGTCAACTTCGTCCACTTCCTTGACTTCCTCCACTTCCTCCACTTCGTCCACTTCCTCCACTTCCTCCACTTCCTCCACTTCGTCCACTACTTCCATTTCGCCCGCTTCGTCGACTTCGACCACTTCATCCGATTCGTCCACTTCCTCGACTTCCTCCACTTCCTCCACTTCTTTCACTTCGTCCCCATTGTCCACTTCGTCCACTTTGTCCACTTCTTCCAGTCCCTCCACTGCGTCAACTTCGTCCAGTTCCTCAACTTCGTTCCACTTCGTCAACTTCCTCCACTTCCTCCACTTCGTCCCCATTGTCCACTTCCTCCACTTCGTCAACTTCCTCCAAGTCCTGTACTTCGTCCACTTCGTCAATTTCCTCCACTTCGTCCACTTCGTCAACTTCGTCCACTTTGTCCATTTCCCTCCACTTCCTCCACTTCATCAACTTCCTTCACTTTCTCCACTTCCTCCACTTTGTCCACTTCCTAAACTTCCTACACTTCCTCCACTTCTTCCCGTTCGTAAACTTCGAGCACTTCCTCCACTTCCTCCACTTCGTTCTCATTGTCCACTTCCTCCACTTTGTCAACTTCCTCCACTTCCTCCACTTCGTCCACTTGGTCAATTTCCTCCATTTCGTCCACTTCCTTCACTTTGTCCACTTCGTCCACTTCCTCCACTTCGTCCACTTCCTCCACTTCATCCACTTTGTCCACTTCCTCCACTTCGTCAACTTCGTCCACTTCTTCCACTTCGTCCACTTTGTGCACTTCGCCTACTTCGTCAACTTCGTCCACTTCGACCTCTTCGTCAACTTTCGCAACTTCCTCCACTTCTTCCACTTCATGAACTTCCTCCACTTCATCCACTTCCTCCATTTCCTCCACTTCCTCCAATTTGCCCACTTCCTCAACTTCCTCCACTTCATCCACTTCTTCAATTTCGTCCAGTTCGACCACTTCCTCCACTTCTTCCACTTTCTCCACTTCGTCAATTTACCCACTTCGTCCATTTCACCCTCTTCGTCCACTTTCTCCAATTCGTCCACTTCCTCCACTTCCTCCACTTCGTCCACTTCCTCCATTTCCTCCACTTACTCCACTTCGTCCACTTCGTCCTCTTCCTCCACTTGCTCCACATCCTCTACTTCCTCCAGTTTGTACCCTTCGTCCAGTTCGTCCAATTCGTCAACTTCCTCGACTTCCTCCACTTCCTCCACTTCCTCTACTTCCTCCTCTTCCTCCACTTCCTCCACTTCGTCAACTTGCTCGACTTCCTCCACTTCCTCTACTTCCTCCACTTCGTCAACTTTGTCCACTTCCTCAACTTCCTCCACTTTGTCCACTTGATCCACTTCTTCCAGTTCTTCCACTTCCTCCACTTCTTCCATTTCCTCCACATCCTCCACTTCCCCCACTTCGTCCACTTCCTTCACTTGCTCCACTTCGTCCACTTCCTCCACGTCGTCCACTTCCTCCACTTCGTCAACTTCGTCCACTTCCTCCACTTCGTCCACTTCCTCCACTTCGTCAACTTCCTCCACTTCCTCCACTTCCTCCACTTGGTCAATTTCCTCCATTTCGTCCACTTCCTCCACTTTGTCCACTTCCTCCACTACGTCCACTCCCTCCACTTCCTCCACTTCATCCACTTTGGCCACTCCCTCCATTTCCTC
Source organism: Vigna umbellata (assembly GCF_029865625.1). Taxonomy (NCBI): domain Eukaryota; kingdom Viridiplantae; phylum Streptophyta; class Magnoliopsida; order Fabales; family Fabaceae; genus Vigna; species Vigna umbellata. Next base: position 2,019,901 of record NC_142174.1, on the reverse strand, counting down.
CACTTCCTCCAGTTCCTCTACTTCCTCCTCTTCCTCCACTTCCTCCACTTCGTCAACATGCTCGACTTCCTCCACTTCCTCCACTTCGTCAACTTTGTCCACTTCCTCAACTTTCTCCACTTTGTCCACTTCCTCCACTTCTTCCAGTTCGTCCACTTTGACCACTTCCTCCACTTCCTCCACTTCTTCCACTTCCTCCACATCCTCCACTTCCCCCACTTCCTCCACTTCCTCCACTTCCTCCACTTCGTCCACTTCCTCCACTTCTTCCACTTCGTCCCCATCCTCCACTTCCTCCACTTCTTCCACTTCCTCCCCATCCTCCACTTCCTCCACTTCGTCAACTTCGTCCACTTCCTCCACTTCGTCCACTTCCTCCACTTCCTCCACTTCGTCCACTACTTCCATTTCGCCCGCTTCGTCGACTTCGACCACTTCATCCGATTCGTCCACTTCCTGGACTTCCTCCACTTCCTCCACTTCTTTCACTTCGTCCCCATTGTCCACTTCGTCCACTTTGTCCACTTCTTCCAGTCCCTCCACTGCGTCAACTTCGTCCAGTTCCTCAACTTCGTTCCACTTCGTCAACTTCCTCCACTTCCTCCACTTCGTCCCCATTGTCCACTTCCACCACTTCGTCAACTTCCTCCAAGTCCTGCACTTCGTCCACTTCGTCAATTTCCTCCACTTCGTCCACTTCGTCAACTTCGTCCACTTTGTCCATTTCCCTCCACTTCCTCCACTTCATCAACTTCCTTCACTTTCTCCACTTCCTCCACTTTGTCCACTTCCTCAACTTCCTACACTTCCTCCACTTCTTCCCGTTCGTAAACTTCGAGCACTTCCTCCACTTTCTCCACTTCGTTCTCATTGTCCACTTCCTCCACTTTGTCAACTTCCTCCACTTCCTCCACTTCGTCCACTTGGTCAATTTCCTCCATTTCGTCCACTTCCTTCACTTTGTCCACTTCGTCCACTTCCTCCACTTCGTCCACTTCCTCCACTTCATCCACTTTGTCCACTTCCTCCACTTCGTCAACTTCGTCCACTTCTTCCACTTCGTCCACTTTGTGCACTTCGCCCACTTCGTCAACTTCGTCCACTTCGACCTCTTCGTCAACTTTCGCAACTTCCTCCACTTCTTCCACTTCATGAACTTCCTCCACTTCATCCACTTCCTCCATTTCCTCCACTTCCTCCAATTTGCCCACTTCCTCAACTTCCTCCACTTCTTCAATTTCGTCCAGTTCGACCACTTCCTCCACTTCTTCCACTTTCTCCACTTCGTCAATTTACCCACTTCGTCCATTTCACCCTCTTCGTCCACTTTCTCCAATTCGTCCACTTCCTCCACTTCCTCCACTTCCTCCACTTCCTCTACTTCCTCAACTTCCTCCACTTCCTCCACTTCGTCCACTTCCTCCACTTTGTCAACTTCCTCCACTTCCTCCACTTCGTCAACTTCGTCCAATTCCTCCGCTTCGTCAACTTCCTCCATTTCGTTCACTTTGTCCACTTCCTCCATTTCCTCTACTTCGTCCAACTCCTCCACTTCGTCCACTTCGTCAACTTCGTACACTTCGTCAACTTCCTTCACTTCCTCCACTTCTTCCACTTCGTCCACTTAGTCCTCTTCCTCAACTAACTCCACTTCGTTCGCTTCTTCCACTTCGTCCGCTACTTCCACTTCGTCCACTTCGTCCACAACCTCCACTTCGTCCACAACCTCCACTTCGTCAACTTCGTCCACTTCTTCAACTTCCCCCACTTCCTCCACTTCTTCCACTTCGTCGACTTCGTCCTCTTCCTTAACTTCCTGCACTTCCTCCACTTCCTCCACGACACCTCCACTTCGTCAACTTCGTCCACTTCTTCAATTTCCTTCACTTCCTCCACTTCTTCCACTTCGTCGTCTTCCTCAATTTCCTCCACTTCCTCCACTTCTTCAACCTCCTCCAGTTCCTCAACTTTGTCCCTATCGTCCACTTCCTCCACTTCGTCAACTTCCTCCACTTCGTCCACTTCCTCCACTTCCTCCACTTCCTGCACTTCGTCAACTTCGTCGACTTCCTCAACTTCCCCCACTTCCTCCACTTCGTCAACTTTGTCCACTTCTTCCACTTTGTCCGCTTCGTCCGCTTCGTCCACTTCCTCCACTTACTCCACTTCCTCCACTTCCTCCACTTGCTTCACTTCTTCCACTTCGTCCACTTCCTCCAGTTCCTTCAATTCCTCAGCCTCCTCCACTTCGTCCCCTTCGTCAACTTCCTCCACTTCCTCCACTTCGTGCACTTCGTCGACTTCGTCCTCTTCGACCACTTCCTCCTCTTCGTCAACTTTGTCCACTTCCTTCCACTTCGTCAACCTCGTCAATTTCCTCCACTTCGTCCATTTCCTCCACTTCCTCCACTTCCTCCACTTCCTACACTTCCTGCACTTCGTCAACTTGGTACAATTCCTCCACTTCATCACTTCCTCCATTTCGTCAAGTTCGTCCACTTCGACCACTTCATCAACTTCATCCACTTCCTCCACTTCGTCCCATCGTCCACTTCCTCCACTTCGTCAACTTCCTCCACTTGATCCACTTTGTCAACTTCCTGCACTTCGTCCACCACCTCCACTTCGTCAACCTCGTCCACTTCTTCAACTTCCTCCACTTCCTCCACTTCTTCCACTTTGTCCACCTCGTCCTCTTCCTCAACTTCCTCCACTTGCTCCACTTTGTCAACTTCATCCACTTCGTCCACGACCTCCACTTCGTCAACTTCCTCCACTTCCTCAACTTCCTCCTCTTCCTCCACTTGCTCCACTTCTTCAACCTCCTAGTTCCTCTACTTTATCCCCATCGTCCACTTCCTCCACTTCGTCAACTTCCTCCACTTCGTCCACTTCGTCAATTTCCTCCACTTCCTCCACTTCATCAACTTCCTTCACATCTTCCACTTCCTCTATTTTCTCTACTTTGACCACTTCCTCAACTTCCTCCACTGCCTCCACTTCCTCCACTTTTTCCAGTTCGTCCACTTCGACCACTACCTCCACTTCGTCAACTTCTTCCAGTTCCTCAGCGTCCTCGACTTCCTCCACTTCTTCAACCTCCTCCAGTTCCTCAACTTTGTCCCTATCGTCCACTTCCTCCACTTCGTCCACTTCCTCCACTTCCTCCACTTCCTGCACTTCGTCAACTTCGTCGACTTCCTCAACTTCCCCCACTTCCTCCACTTCGTCAACTTTGTCCACTTCTTCCACTTTGTCCGCTTCGTCCGCTTCGTCCACTTCCTCCACTTACTCCACTTCCTCCACTTCCTCCACTTGCTTCACTTCTTCCACTTCGTCCACTTCCTCCAGTTCCTTCAATTCCTCAGCCTCCTCCACTTCGTCCCCTTCGTCAACTTCCTCCACTTCCTCCACTTCGTGCACTTCGTCGACTTCGTCCTCTTCGACCACTTCCTCCTCTTCGTCAACTTTGTCCACTTCCTTCCACTTCGTCAACCTCGTCAATTTCCTCCACTTCGTCCATTTCCTCCACTTCCTCCACTTCCTCCACTTCCTACACTTCCTGCACTTCGTCAACTTGGTACAATTCCTCCACTTCATCACTTCCTCCATTTCGTCAAGTTCGTCCACTTCGACCACTTCATCAACTTCATCCACTTCCTCCACTTCGTCCCATCGTCCACTTCCTCCACTTCGTCAACTTCCTCCACTTGATCCACTTTGTCAACTTCCTGCACTTCGTCCACCACCTCCACTTCATCAACCTCGTCCACTTCTTCAACTTCCTCCACTTCCTCCACTTCTTCCACTTTGTCCACCTCGTCCTCTTCCTCAACTTCCTCCACTTGCTCCACTTTGTCAACTTCATCCACTTCGTCCACGACCTCCACTTCGTCAACTTCCTCCACTTCCTCAACTTCCTCCTCTTCCTCCACTTGCTCCACTTCTTCAACCTCCTAGTTCCTCTACTTTATCCCCATCGTCCACTTCCTCCACTTCGTCAACTTCCTCCACTTCGTCCACTTCGTCAATTTCCTCCACTTCCTCCACTTCATCAACTTCCTTCACATCTTCCACTTCCTCTATTTTCTCTACTTTGACCACTTCCTCAACTTCCTCCACTGCCTCCACTTCCTCCACTTTTTCCAGTTCGTCCACTTCGACCACTACCTCCACTTCGTCAACTTCTTCCAGTTCCTCAGCGTCCTCCACTTCGTCCACATCCCCCACTTCCTCCACTTCCTCCACTTCCTCAACCTCCTCCACTTCCTCCACTTTGTCCCGATCGTCCACTTCCTCAACTTCCTCCACTTCCTCCAATTCGTGAATTTCCTCCACTTCCTCCACTTCCTCCACTTCCTGCACTTCGTCCACTTTGTCCACTTCCTCCACTTCCTACGCTTCCTGCACTTCATCCAGTTCCTCGACTTCATCACTTCCTCCACTTCGTCAACTTCGTCCACTTCTTCCACTTCGTCCGCTTCGTCTACTTCGCCCACTTCGTCAACTTCGTCAAGTTCGTCCACTTCAACAACTTCCTCACCTTCGTCCACTTCCTCCACTTCCTCCACTTCGTCCCCTTCGTCCCTATCGTCCACTTCCTACCCTTCGTCCCTATCGTCAACTTCGTCCACTTCGTCCACTTCCCCACTTCGTCCACTTACTCCACTTCGTCCACTTACTCCAATTCGTCCACTTCCCCACTTCTTCCACTTCGTCCACTTCCTCAACTTCCTCCACTTCGTCCCCTTCGTCAACTTCCTCCACTTCCTCCACTTCGTGCACTTCGTCGTCTTCGTCCTTTTTGACCACTTCCTCCACTTCGTCAACTTCGTCCACTTCTTCCACATCGGCCGCTTCGTCCACTTCGTCAACTTCGTCCACTTCCTCCACCTCGTCAACTTCCTCCACTTCCTCCACTTCGTCAACTTCCTCCACTTCCTCCACTACCTCCACTTTGTCCACTTCGTCAACTTCGTTCACTTCTTCAACTTCCTCTACTTCCTCCATTTCCAGTACTTCTTCCACTTCCTCCACTTCGACCTCTTCCTCAACTCCCTCCACTTCCTCCACTTCCTCCACTTCGTCAATTTCCTCCACTTCGTCCACTTCCTTCATCTTCGTCCACTTCGTCCACTTCGTCCACTTCCTCAACTTCCTCCACTTCGTCCACTTCCCCCACTTTCTCCACTTCGTCTACTTCTTCCTCTTCGTCCAATTCTTCCACTTCGTCCGCTTCGTCCACTTCGTCCTCTTCGCCCACTTCGTCTACTTCGTCAACTTCATCCACTTCGTCAACTTCCTCTCGACTTCCTCCACTTCCTCCAACTTCCTCCACTTCCTCCACTTCTTCACTTCCTCCACTTTGTCCACTTCCTCAACTTCGTCCACTTCCTCCACTTCTTCCAGTTCGTCCACTTCGACCACTTCCTCAACTTCCTCCACTTCCTCCACTTACTCCACTTCGTCCACTTTGTCCAATTCCTCCACTTCGTCCACTTCGCCTAGTTCGTCAACATCGTCAACTTCGTCCACTTCGACCTCTACGTCCACTTCGTAAACTTCCTCCACTTCGTCCATGTCGTCAACTTCCTCCACTTCTTCCACTTCCTCCACTTCGTCTACTTCGGCCTCTTCGTCCACTTCGTCCACTTTCCCCTCTTCGTCCACTTCGTAAATTTCCTCCACTTCCTCCACTTCGTCCACTTCTTCCACTTCTTCCGCTTCGTCCACTTCGCCCACTTCGACAAGTTCGTCCACTTTGTCCACATCCTCCACTTCCTCAACTTCCTCGACTTCCTGCACTTCGTTCCCGTCGTCCACCTCGTCAACTTTCTCCACTTCCTCCATTTCATCAACTTCCTCCGCTTCGTCCACTACCTCCACTTCGTCCACTTCTTCAACTTCTTCCACTTCCTCCACTTCCTCCACTTCCTCCAGTTCTTCCACTTCATCCACTTCGTCCTCTTCCTCAACTTCCTCCACTTCCTCCACTTCCTCCACTTCCTCCACTTCGTCCACGTCGTCAATTTCCTCCACTTCTTCCATTTCGTCCACTTCGTCCTTTTCGCCCACTTCGTCAACTTCCTCCACTTCGACCTATTCGTCCACTTCGTCAACTTCCTCCACTTCCTCCACTTCGTCAACTTCCTCCACATCCTCCACATCCTCCACTTCTTCCATTTCTTCCACTTCGCCCACTTCGCCCTCTTCCTCAACTTCCTCCATTTCCTCCACTTCGTCCACTTCATCAATTTCCTCCACTTCATCCACTTCTACCACTTCCTCCACTTCCTCCACTTCCTTCACTTCGTCCACTTCCTCCACTTCGTCCACTTCCTCGACTTCCTCCACTTCGTCCACTTCTACCACTTCCTCCACTTCGTCAACTCCGTCAGCTTCGTTCACTTCCTCCACTTCTTCCACCTCGTCAACTTCGTCGACTTTTTCAACTTGCTCCACTTCCTCCACTTCCTCCACTTCTACCACTTCGTCCACTTCGTCCACTTCGTCCACTTCGTCCACTTCGTCAACTTCATCTACATCGTCCACGTCCTCCACTTTGTCCACTTCCCACACTTCCTCCACTTCCTCCACTTTGTCAACTTCTTCCACTTCTTCAACTTCGTCATCTTCCTCCACTTCCTCCACTTGCTCCACTTCCTCCACTACCTCCACTTCCTCCACTTCCTCCACTTCGTCAACTTCGTCCACTTCCTCTACTTCCTCAACTTCCTCCACTTCGTCTACTTCGTCCTCTTTGTCCCCTTCGTCCCCTTCGTCCACTTCGTGCACTTCGTCCACTATGTCAACTTCGTCCACTTCGTCCGCTTCGTCCACTTCGTTCACTTCCTACAGTTCGTCCACTTCCTCCACTTCCTCCACTACGTCCACTTCGTCATCTTTTTCCACTTCTTCAACTTCCTCCACTTCCTCCACTCCTTCCACTTCGTCCACTTCGTCAACTTCCTCCACTTCCTCCACTTCCTACACTTCCTCCACTTCCTCCACTTCCTTCACTACGTCCACTTCAACATCTTCGTCCACTTCTTCAACTTTCCCCACTTCCTCCACTACTTCCACTTCGTCCATTTCCTCCACTTCCTAAACTTCTTCCACCTCGTCAACTTCATTCACTTCTTCAACTTCCTCCACTTCCTCAACTTCTACCACTTTGTCCACTTCGTCAACTTTGTCCACTTCATCGACTTTGTCTACTTCGTCCACTTCGCCCACTTCGTCAACTTCGTCCACTTCGTCAACTTCGTCTAATTCGTCCACTTCGTCCCCTTCGACCTCTTCGTCCACTTCAACCACTTCGTCCACTTCGTCCACTTCTTCAACTATCTCCATTTCCTCCACTTCCTCCACTTCGCCTACTTCGTCCACGTCGTCAACTTCGTCCACTTCGTCCATTTTGACCTCTTCGTCCACTTCCTCCACTTCCTCCCCTTCGTCCCCATCGTCCACTTCGTCAACTTCCTCCGCTTCCTCAACTTCCTCCACTTCCTCCACTTCCTCCACATCCTCCACTTCGTCAACTTCCTGCACTTCGTCAACTTCCTCCAGTTCCTCCACTTCGTCAACTTCCTCCACTTCCTCCACTTCCTCCACTTCCTCGACTTCCTCCACTTCCTCCACTTCTACCACTTTCTCCACTTCGTCAATTTCGTCCGCTTCCTTCACTTCCTCCACTTCTTCCACCTCGTCAACTTCGTCCACTTCTTCAACTTCCTCCACTTCTTCCCTTACTACCACTTCGTCAACTTCATCGACTTCGTCCACGTCCTCTACTTTGTCCACTTCCTACACTTCCTTCACTTCATCCACTTCGTCCACTTCTTCAACTTCGTCATATTCCTCCACTTCCTCCACTTCCTCCACTTCCTCCACTTCCTCCACTTCGTCAACTTCGTCCACTTCCTCCACTTCCTCAACTTCGTCCACTTCGTCCACTTCGTCCACTTCGTCAACTGCGTCCACTTCCTCTACTTCGTCCACTTCCTCCACTTCGTCCAGTTCCTCCACTTCGTCCACTTCGTCCACTTCGTTCACTTCCTACACTTCCTCCACTTGGTCCACTTCCTCCGCTACGTCTACTTCGTCATCTTTGTGCACTTCTTCAACTTCCTCCACTTCCTCCACTTCCTCCACTCCTTCCACTCTGTCCACTTGGAGCACTTCGTCCACTTCGTCCACTTGGTCCACCTCGTCCACTTCCTACACTTCCTCCACTTCCTTGACTTCTTCCACTTCCTCCACTTCCTCCACTTCCTCTACTTCCTCTACTTCCTCCACTTCGTCCACTTCCTCCACTTCGTCATATTCGTCCACTTCCTCCACTTTGTCAACTTCGTCCAATTCCTCCACTTCGTTAACGTCCTCCATTTCGTTCACTTTGTCCACTTCCTCCATTTCCTCCACTTCGTCCACCTCCTCCACTTCGTCCACTTCGTCAAATTCCTCCACTTCGTCCACTTCGTCAACTTCCTCCACATCCTCCACTTTTTCCACTTTGTCCACTTCGTCCCCTTCCTCAACTTCGTGCACTTCGTCCACTTCGTCACCTTCCTCCACTTCCTCTACTTCCTCCACTTCTTCCGCTTTGTCCACTTCGTCCTCTTCCTCCTGTTCCTCCTCTTCCACCACTTCGTCTTCTTTGTCCGCTTCGTCCTCTTCCTCAACTTCCTCCACTTCCTCTGCTTTATCCACTTCGTCCTCTTCCTCAACTTCCTCCACTTCCTTCACTTCCTCCACCTCATCCACTTCCTCCACTTCGTCCACTTCCTCCTCTTCGTCAAATTCGTCCGCTTCGTCCATTTCGTCCACTTCGTCAACTTCGTCCACTTCATCCACTTCTTCCATTTCGTCCGCTTCGTCCACTTCCTCCACTTCGTCCCCATCGTCCATTTCCTCCACTTCCTCAGCTTCGTCCACTTCGTCAATTTCCTCAACTTCATCCACTTTCTCCACTTTGTCCTCTTCCTCCACTTCGTCAACTTCGTCCACTTCTTCCACTTCGTCATTTTCGTCAACTTCGTCCACTTCCTCGACTTCGTCCACTTCCTACACTTCGTCCACTTTTTCCACTTCTTCAACTTCGTAATCTTCCTCCACTTCCTCCACTTCCTCCATTTCCTCCATTTCCTCCACTTCGTCCACTTCGTCCACTTCTTCAACTTTGTCCACTTCGTCCACTTCCTCCACTTCCTCCACTTCCTCCACTTCGTCCACTTCCTCCACTTCGTTCACTTCGTCAATGATGAGAGGGTCGCACCTCCCACAAAAGTTGTGCATAAAAGAATGCAGTATAAACTAGGAAGTGACTCCTAGGTCGTCTCACAAGGACCAATTTGGGTTCAGTCTCAGATCAACACGTAGTGGGGGGTTTTGTGATTGTTTTTGTGCGGATAAAATTAAACACGACTGAATTAAATTTTTAACGACAGTGAAGACCAAACGGTAAAATCAGAAAACAAAAAATTACGCAGTGTTGAAAATAACATGAACGATAAAACACAATGACAAAAATTAACGATACAGAAAGCAGTAAATGGTAAAATAAGAGAGGCAGTAAAAAAAATACTTAATTGAAATTGAACTTCATCATGGTTTAACACTCGGAAATAAAATTTTCTGGTACAAATGGAAATAAAATGAGTAAACTGCGACACACTTCAAGCTCTTTCAAGAACGGAAATATACATTTGCTAAGTAAAAAAAATGAAAATCCAAGATCTTGGAAGAGAAGGAACCGAGAGCCTCTTCCAGGCCTCCAAGCCAATTTTTTTAAAAGACAAAAGAGTTGTAAAGAAAAGTCCCACATGCTTCACTAAATGCTAATGTTATTGTTCCTAGAAGAAAGATGTTTGGTTAGCTAAGAGACCTTGCACCACGTGACAGTACCCACTTCTCTCAACAAATATGATCTAAGAAACAAAAAGATTTAAAACATTGTTGCATGAACCGAGAGCTCCATTATCAACTTACAGAACAATTAAACCAAGATTACCAAATTTAAATTTCAGCTTGTGTAAACAACTGGAATTCTAAGAACAAGTCCATGCTAGTAAATCTGCAGTGATGAGCTAATGAATTAGCAGTACATTCCAGCAGTTCAAGAATTTAAAATATAACAACATTCAAATTATCATGAGAGTGAAAACACGTTGCAGCAGGAATAATATTAAGGCAACCCGAGAATGGTAGTGGCTACTGAACGTGTGCTTTCTAGGTGGCTTGCAGACCAAACTCAACTTGCTTCTTCTAAGCTGTGACACCACTCTACCTCTAGTCGTAGCCCTCCATAGCAAAAAATATGTCCGTGCGTGGTTGCGGCTGGAGCATTCCAAATTAAAAGATGATGGCCCCACCTCCGTGCAGCTCTCTCCTTTTTCTGGACCCTGCTTCTCATGTGGGCCGCGTGCTCTTCATCCGCGCCACCACGTAACCTTTCATCTCTCAATCTCCACTGGACTCTTCTCTCCCCGTGCACACCCCAAGCTCTGGAAAAATGAAAGCCACTTCCTCCGCTGGATATGTGCTGGATGCACCCCTTTTCTCTCAAGCACCTCCAAACTCAAAACCGTGAGCTGCTTAATCATGGGCTGTGACCATGTGCGTGGAGTGAAGTGTTGCTGGACTTTGCTTCCAAGCTGCTACGTGGCTCCTCCAAATTGCTGTGCACACCTCTGCTCAAATTGCTTTTTGGACCGCTTGCTGGATGGGAGCTGCTTTGGATGTTGGACCGCTTCCCATTCTCCGCGTGGTGTTGTTGGGTGCACGGAGATAGCTGGATGTGCCACCTCTGGTCCGTCTCAAGCCGAAAGGGAAAATGGAGCCTCCCGCGTGGACGTGCACTTCCAAATGTGGGCCATGTGCTGAACGCTTTTTGCCACTTCCAAACTGTTGGGCCTGCTGTGTGCTGCTGGAAAATGCTGGACCTAATGAACCTGTCCCCTGCTTTTGCCTCGCTTCCAATCTCCGTGTGCACCTCCCTCCAAAGCCATCTCCATGTGCCGTGAAGTGTGTGTTCCAAATTCTTCTACGTGAAATGAGTGGCCATAAACTAATAAAATAAATTAGCATAACACCTCTCCCAACCAAACCGTGAATGGAACGTGGTCCCCTCCATCATTCCAATTGATTCACTTCTTAAAAGAATCCAAGCAATGACCGTGACATTTACTTGGAAAATGTGGCAGCACACTTTCATTTCAATGTGGTCCCCTCCATTTTGCTTCTTAAAATTCAAGAATTAAAGGACTTGCTTAAGAGTGTTGGGAGGTCTTAGCATCATCCAATGATCAATTCCAGCCACCACAATTACTAAACAGCAAGCAAACAATGCAACAGATTAGAAATCACTCAAACAGCAGTAATCACTGGACTGACATATGAGAGTAAAATAAATACTGGGAACAACACAGAATGAATTTGAACAAAGTAAAAACTATATGTTAAAATAGACATCCAGACAAATCTATGAAAAAAAATTGCATGGAAAACGGATCAGAATTGAACTCAAACGAAGACACACAAGTTGGGACAACATTCACGCGGCAGCCAGCGAAAATAAAAATGGCTAAGATGCATTGGCTCAATTTCCATTTCTCATTTAGCTTTCTAATGTCCCAAAAAGTTATCCAAAATTTTCCCGTAATTAATAATGCAAAATAATAAGCTCAGATAATTCAAATTAGTTAAAATAAGAATTTCCGATCAAATTAAGCACAATTAGGAAAAACAGGAAAATACCGGACGTTTAAGCATAATTCCCCGACTAATTCTAGCACATTAAAATAAGTGAAGTGAGGAAAATATTGGTTCATCAAAATAGACCACACTTAGTCTTTTGCACTCCTGGGCAAAATCAAGACGCAAATCAGGAATAGTTCAAAGGACTTTTAAGAAGGTGACACAACGTCGACACACAGAAAATAAAGACTCACAAGGAAACAAACAGAATTACACATTCCTCAAGAAATCTGGACAAAGAAAGGAAGTAGACAATATCCAACACAGAATCAATCAGAGAAAGCAGATACTCATGAAATCATCCAAGCAATTCAAGACATGGCAAAATGATCAATCAACTCAAGAGGTGAATCAAAAGCAACAGAACCTCACAGATGCACTATCAGTGTTTCTCTCAAGTGTCTACGGTAAGCAATTTCAACTCAATGCACTCAAGAAAGAAAACAACAACAGACTTGGCAAGCCTCTAATATCAACACTCAAGCACATACGCATGTTCAAATCAAAAGGTCTTTTCATGGTTGTAATGGGGCCAAGGACAAGGCAGGATATATCTGGATAAGAAGCTACAAACCATAAGGAACAGAGGAGCAATGGGGAACAAGTGTAAACACATTCAAACACACCCACAACCTCTAATTCCATCCTCTTCTTGACTCCATTATTCACAATTATTCACATTTTTTTTCACTATTTTTCTGCTCTCTTTTTTTTCATCCTGTCTCTTTTCTTTTCTCTATTCAACACACAATTTCAAGAGACAAGATACACATATATTTACGAAACAAAACAAGAGGAACCAACTAGCCAATTCATCAGAATCCCCAGGAAGACCACACTTGTTCCCAAAACACTTCCAAAGCTCCAAAATTCCCTAAGGTTAAGTTAAACATGGTTTTTCACTTAGGGCTAGTGTATGAGCTTCAAAACAAAGAAATGGGGAAAGTACAGGCTCAAAAGGGTTATCAAAGGATCACAATAAGGTAGGCTTATTTGGCTAGAGAGGCTCAAGAACAAAACTGCCTTTATCACTTCCAAACATGCATATCAATCAAGAATTTTCAACAAGAGTCAAGCCAAGGCATATGTGCAAGCAATCAAGAGACATATCACACACAAGAAAGAACATAAAGTGGCTCAAATTCTCACACAGGGCATTTGTGTCACAATCAATTCAACTCTCAAACATCATGATCATCTTCCAAGCAAAGAAAAGCAAGGAATCCAACATCTCAGAGTATCAATGAAGTGAAGGAAAATTGACAACCTAACCACAATCCAGAATTCAAGAGAAACATGTAAAATTGTATACAAGACACGACAAAAATAACCTAGAAAAGAAAAAATTTAACCAAGAAAACAAAAACTAACAAAGAAAAATAAAAATCTCCCCCAATAAACCACACTTAAACTACACAGTGTCCTCAATGTGTCATAAGCATAAGATCAGAAATCATAACAGTCAACAGATCATGGACAAGTGCAATAAAAGTAGGGAAAGGGGAAGAAGAGAGAAAGAAAACTCCCCTGATCATGGTGGCAGTTGCCAATTTTGGACTTGCAGGGAGATGTATTCCACCACAGGATCCAGCAAGGAAGTTTTGAGGAAGAATTGCTTCATCCTCCAGATTTGACCTAGCAGGGAGATATCATCCACAGCTGGATCTAAGAAGCAAAGATTATTGGTGAGCAGGTTCAGCAGGTGCCTATTTATCTTGAAGCTTTTGTCAGTGTTAGCACCTTTATTTTCCACTGTGGGTGTTTGTTGATCAAATTCATTTGTACCTCCTGCAATAGGGTTAGTGCAATGTGGCTCTACAAAAATTTCATGCAGGGGTATAACACCTAATCCCAATGTAACAGGCTGAACCTCAGATACATCCTCAGAACATGAATCAATTTCCAAATTAAAAGTAATATCAATAACAGACTCAGATTCATGTTCAGTGCATTGAGAATAAACATCTGGATGTGATATCAAAAAGTGGTTCTCATCATGCACAGAGGGAGAATTAAAAACATGCTCAGCAACAATATGATCATCAACATACCTCTCAACAGCATAATCATGAACAACATAATCATCACTGACATAATCATACTGAGGTATGCTTACCTCCACTTCCCTGAAGATTGGAAGAGTGGTGGTAGCTGATGATGGTCTACCTTTCTAAAAAATGTTGCTCATATATGCCTGGTCCTCAAAATCTTTCTCAGTCTCTTCAGGTGCAAGAGTGGGACCATCTGAAGGTGGGAAAGTATGTGGCGCAGTAGTAAGCTCATAACTCTGCTCCCCATCTTCTATGTGGATGACACTAACATCATCAGGAATCAGCACAGTCTGAAATGATGACTCTGAATCTTGAGACTGTTCCTGATTTAATTGAGTAGCCATCTGCCCTATCTGGTCATTCAAGCTCTGAATGGACGCTCTGGTCTCTTGCTGAAACTGCAGGTTCTGTATGGTCAACTGCTCCAACAACTCCTGCAATGTAGGCTCAGAAATAGAAGGCTGAGGAGCTGTTTCGGCAGAAGCATCATATTGCTGACTCTGGTATTGCTGGACTGGTGGAGGCATACTGATAACAGTTGAAAAACTGTTATTTTCATGCTTAAAGTTGATACTAAAAGCAACCTTTAGACTTAGAAACTAGCTTGAAATCATGCCTTTTGTTTATATTTTCAGAAATAAGAGAGCTGGACAGGTTTATGCTTGATTTAAGTGTTCTTGTGCAGGTTTTGAGGTGAATTTGGTGAAAGAAGTGAAGAATAAGAGAGAGGACATTCGAAAAGACAAGAAAGAGTGCAAAAAGGAGAAGTCGAAGGCACCGCTCAGCGGCAAACTACCGCTGAGCGGCACTCAAGAGGTGACGTTGGAACCGCTGAGGGGCAAAATGGCCGCTGAGGGGAAGAAAGAAGACGCGCAATCACCGCTGAGCGGTAAATACCGCTGAGCGGCACTTTTTGGGCTTGGACTTTTGTAATCTTTTGTAACTCTAGATTAGTATATAAGGGCTTGCACGTCCTATAGTTAGCATCTTTGGCAGAAACGAGGCAAACACTCTCTCTTTCACCCCTTTGAAGGAGGATCTTGGATGCTCAGGCTACCTCTTCACCTTTATTGGGTTTATTCTTTCATACTTTCATTGTAATTCATCTAGGTTCACCATGAATATGGTGAACTAAACCTTGTATGTTTGTTGGGGAGTCAAAGTAATCTCTTGAAGCTCTCATATATGGATTTGTTGAGTACATCTTTGAATTAAGACATATGCTTTCTTTCATCATTAGTTAGGGTTTTTCCTCTTTGCTCAATGCTTGCATTGTTTAACTCATTCTAATGCATGATTATTGGTTTTGTTGATACGGACACGTACGGGGAAATCTAGATCCGGGGAATTTCTCCCAATATTATACTGACAATATTATATTGGTTGCCTTTTGATGGACAAATTTGTAAGCACCAAAATATGATGTCACAAACTTGTTTTACAATCGGCAAGTATGACCGAATCGTTCAAGTAATAAAACTTGGTAAGACCAAGTATCGTTCTTCCCAAAGGACTCACGGCCTAGTTTAGTTATGTGGTTTCTTGATTAACTAAGACTTACAAACGAAATATTTGGGTTTAAAATGCAAGACAGAAAATAAACATGTATGCATGAATTTTGATCAATGGCAAAGACAAAAGATAAACACTTTCAATGGAATATATGAATGAATATGTTGTTGGGGGTCAATTTCATCTCATCCACTCTCATATATTTTAGGAATTCAACATTCAAATCATCATTGTTAATGCCACTCACTAATGTACCATTCTAGATGGCTTCTCCCTAATCAAATAGTTCATACAATTCCTAGCATTCCTAATGATTAGTTCATTACCGCAGGAGCTTAAGGCAACCAATATAATATTGTCAGTAAAATATTGGGAGAAATTCCCCGGATCTAGATTTCCCCGTACGTGTCCGTATCAACAAAACCAATAATCATGCATTAGAATGAGTTAAACAATGCAAGCATTGAGCAAAGAGGAAAAACCCTAACTAATGATGAAAAGAAAGCATATGTCTTAATTCAAAGATGTACTCAACAAATCCATATATGAGAGCTTCAAGAGATTACTTTGATTCCCCAACAAACATACAAGGTTTAGTTCACCATATTCATGGTGAACCTAGATGAATTACAATGAAAGTATGAAAGAATAAACCCAATAAAGGTGAAGAGGTAGCCTGAGCATCCAAGATCCTCCTTCAAAGGGGTGAAAGAGAGAGTGTTTGCCTCGTTTCTGCCAAAGATACTAACTAAAGGACGTGCAAGCCCTTAAATACTAATCTAGAGTTACAAAAGATTATAAAAGTCCAAGCCCAAAAAGTGCCGCTCAGCGCCATTTACCGCTCAGCGGTGGTTACGCGTCTTCTTTCTTCCCCTCAGCGGCCATTTTGCCCCTCAGCGGTTCCAACGTCACCTCTTGAGTGCCGCTCAGCGGTAGTTTGCGGCTGAGCGGTGCCTTCGACTTCTCCTTTTTGCACTCTTTCTTGTCTTTTCTAATGTCCTCTCTCTCATTCTTCACTTCTTTCACCAAATTCACCTCAAAACCTGCACAAAAACACTCAAATCAAGCATAAACCTGTCCAGCTCTCTTATTTCTGAAAATATAAACAAAATGCATGATTTCAAGCTAGTTTCTAAGTCTAAAGGTTGCTTTTAGTATCACTTTTAAGCATGAAAATAACAGTTTTTCAACTGTTATCACAACCCCAAACTTAGAACTTTGCTTGTCCTCAAGCAAACAAAATGTAACTCCATCTCCAACCAATTCATATGATGGTTCACTCATTCAAAATCCTCTTTTCAAGATAAGTAATAACTTCACTCAAACTTAAGACCAAAAGTTAATTCAAGATGTGCACATGCTTTAGTGTTCACAAAGTCATTTAAGTTCCAACAAATGCTATTTTTCATGAATGATCAATCAATTAAGCATGGATGTTCATGTGCTTATGGAATCTTTCCTCACTAGGTAAAGTGTTTCACTCAACACACAAGTGTATAAGAGGTAAAGTGTTTCACTCATTCACTCCACTATCACAATGTCACATGAATCAACTTTGCCTTTCATTTAACCACAATCAAATACATTCACAAGCATGCATCATCACAAGGACTTTTCAATGGCTTATAATGTGGCTGGGCTAACAAGAAAATTGGTTTTTCTGGATCACAAAATCCTTGAGTTAAGAGAATAACAACACAATCTTCTTATTCATTCCCAACTTTCTTTTGCCTTTGCTTTTGCATTTGCATTGAGCTTTGCTTCTTTTTCTTTTCTTTTCTTTGCATATTCTTACTTTTTAGCTCTTAGCTCAATGCTTTTTCCTTTTTCATGTTTCCCCAATAACCCCAAACTTGAACATTTAACAGTACCACACAAGATCTTCTACTTAACTCAAGGTAAAGATTTTCAATCAAGGGTGTTCAGTGTATATTTAAGGCTAAGGGTTCAAAGGATAGAACACAACGTGTTCTCTTTTAGTAGGCTAACTTTATGAATTTGGCCAATAAAATGGGTTTCAACAACACGGCCTTGATCATATGATGCAAAACAAGCAATTGATTCAATCATAGAAAACCTGGGCAAAATCATTCATGCTTTCAAAGTAATAGCATTCAACAATAATAACTCTGGAGCTCAAAACCTCACATATAAGCTCATTCACATTTGACATGCACATCCTGCTTAATTTCACAATCACAATCATGATATTATGCATTTGTTCACAAAGCTTGTGAATCACCTATATAAGCATTTTAATGTGCACATCATCTCAACATCAATCAATCAATAAGCATCATCAAGCATTACTTATCACACAATCACAGTTAATAGCAAACCATCACAAGAAACCAGGTGTTCAATAGAGTACATCAAACCCTAATCTAAAAACAAAAACAAATAAGTTCAGAAAACTTAAACCACAAAAGCATAATCATATGATAGCATTCATCAGTAAATGCTATCTCAGCTCCTCATCAGTCCGAGCTGTCCTCTGTATCTTCCTCTTCTTCCTCATCATCATCATCATCAAACGCATCCTCCTTCTCAGCTTCATCTTCATCCATGTCTCGGGCTGAAGCTTCAGCTGCTTCAGCTCCTCCATGCCATGGTTTTCAATCTCTTTCCTGAAGAGGATGCCATTCCTGCATTCAAACATAAATCCAAAACCACAGAACACGATGTTAATCATTAGTAAACACAAAACAAAACTCCTTTTGAAGCTAAACCACCGCTGAGGGCCAGAATTTCCCCTCAGCGCCACCAGTGCCACATTCAAACACGCAACAAACCAAAAAAAACAAATCTGGCAGAGTGCCGCTCAGCGGTAAATGCCGCTCAGCGGTGATCTGCAGATTTTTGCAAATCTCGTTTTTAAACTGTCCTAACTCCACCCAAATGCAATTTTCAGTTTTCCAGTTCATAATCAAGCAGTTTAATCGGTTCAAACATCAAATATGTCATCAAATCATGCATAGAAATCAAAACCCCTAAATATTCATGCTTTGACAATCACAGTCAATTTCAAGAACCCTAGAATGAACAAAATGCATTTTACTTACTTGGGTGGAGATGCTAGATGATATGAGAATGCTTCCAAACTAGAATACTCTCTTCCAACCCCAAACTTTGATGGCACACTAGTGAAAAAGTGAGTGAAAGAGAGATTTTCTAAAGAGGGAAGAGTGAAAAGATGTAGAAAACCTAAGAGAAGAGTATGTGGGAGTGTTTGTGCAGAGAAGGACTTGAAAGAATGTAAAAACGCGCAGCTTAGGGTTTAAAAACACCCCAATGGGCTCGGGTTCCGCTAAGGGGAACTTAAGCCCATCTGCGATAGTACCGCTCAGCGGTAATTGCCGCTCAGCGGCACTTTCGTGATGTGCCCTTCTCCTTCTTTTCTTGACCTACGTGCCTTCCTAGCATACCCCTCATAGGTTCCCTGCAATTCAATGTTAAAAATGCTTATGCAAACCCTAACTAAAATAAACAAACAGAAAACAATCAATCAACTGGGTTGCCTCCCAGGTAGCGCTTGTTTAACGTCACGAGCCTGACCCAAATTCCACCAACACCCATCAGTAGGTGTTTCCAACTTACCAGCACCCATCAGTAGGTGCAAAATCTTCTCACCAACACCCATCAGTAGGTGTTACAAACTTAGTATCCTTCAGTAGATACTTAATCACCTAGCATCCTTCAGTAGATGCTAAATCCAACAAAATAATGTCCAGAATAATGTTCACAAATTATAAATTACAAAACCAAATCAAAAGTTTGTAAATCCACTGGGTTGCCTCCCAGCAAGCGCTTCTTTAACGTCACTAGCTTGACCCTGTTAAAGCTCACGTTCCATCTTCTTTATAGTTGACGTAGTCCTTCCACCAACCTTTCAACTGCTTCCTTTGGACTGTCTTAGATTCTCTAGAATATGGAGACTCTATCTCTATCATCTCCTTCTCTTTAAAGCCTTTAATAACCCACAACTTGTTCTTGAGTCTTACAGGTGTGCCAAGTTGGAGTCTTAATTTTTTCCAGTCTCTAGGAACTTCTTCTCCTTTTCCAATCTCTTCTACCTTGGGTACCTGAAAATACAAACAATGGTTATCAGAAACCTTAAGATTTTTATTTTTACCTCTCGTTATGGGTGCATCTCGAAATGCAGCTTTATAACTGGCTTCTTCCTCCTTTGCTTGTATCTCATCTTTGAACACATCCACCACCACTCTCTCCTCTCTGTCTTGGAGAACCACTATACCTTCATTCACATCAATGATAGCCCTGGCCGTTTTCATAAACGGTCTTCCAAGTATGATAGGTATCTTCTCGGTCTCCATCTTCATCACCACAAAGTCTGCCAAGAACTGAAGTTTGCCAACACAAACTATAATGTCCTCTACAATTCCATTTGACTCCTTTGAAGATCCATCGGCCATTACTATTCTAACCTTTGCAGGTTTCATTTTAACCTTGCCAATTTGCTCCAGTAAAGAATAAGGCATCAAGTTAACACTTAAACCTAAATCAAGGAGAGCTTTCTTTACCTTTTTCTTCCCTATAGAACAAGGGATAGAAAAGCTGCCTGGATCAGATGCTTTAGGAGGGAATGGCTCTTTTTTAACAGCTATACACTTCTTTGCTTCCTCATCTCTACGTCTTTTCTTTATAGAGATGTTCTCATCAGATTTTGTGTAAACTGTGATTTTCTGTAGAATCTGCTCCCAAGGTGCTTCATTATCCAACATATTAAATAATTCTGTGAAATCCATTTGTTTCTCCTGATTTATTGGAAAAGGAAAATTACTTTCACTCTCTATTTCTCTTCTTTCTTCTGTTTCTTCTTCTTCTTCCAACTCAATGATCTCTTCATTTACACTCTTGACCACTTTGCACTCTTCTCTGGGGTTAACCTCAGTATTAGCCCCAAAGTTTCTGTTGGGTCTTTCTTCCAATTGCTTGGTGATCTGACCCATCTGAATCTCCAGATTCTTTATAGCAGCTTCAGTGCTCTTTTGAGAAGATTCAGTTTTTTGGATGAATTGCTGAAGAGTTTCTTCCAACTTTGTTGATCTGTCATTAAGCATAGATAATTGTTGCCACAAAGTTGGTTGCTGCTGCTGCTTATTAAACTGATTAGCCTGCCCAGTTTGTCCTTGGCCAATGCTTGGATGTGGTTTCCAACCCTGATTATAATTTCCTTGACGGTATGGAAACTGATTAGCCATGAAGTTAACATCCTCCAAGGCCTCTACTGGAAAAGCACACTGGCCATTGATGTGATCACCTCCACATAGTTCGCACAACTGGGTTTGTACCTGTGCAGCAGATTTTAACTCTTTAGGTAGTGAAGCAAGAGTTTTGGTCAGAGTTTCCAGCTGTTGAGTTAGAATCTTATTCTGTGCTAGCAGAGCATCATGGGTTTGTAATTGAAGAACCCCTTTCTGTTGCATAGGGGCGCCTCTTTCATTGTGAAGCTCATTATCACTTGTAGCCATATTTTCAATAATTTCAGTTGCTTCCTCTGGAGTCTTCCATTTGATATTGCCTCCAGCTGAGGCATCCAACATCATCTTGGTTTGTGAACCAAGCCCTCCAAGGAAAGTTAGGACTACTTCTTGATCTTCAAAGCCATGCGTGGGAGTTTTACGTAACAAGCTTTTATACCTGTCCCATGCATGTCCCAGTGATTCCTCCATGCCCTGCTTGAATGAAGATATCTCTTGCTTTCCTTTAGTCACTTTAGATTGTGGGAAGTATTTGCTTAGAAACTTTGTAACCACTGCTTCCCACTCCGTGAAACTTTCTTCTGGAAAAGAGTTCAACCAAAGCTTAGCATTGCCTCCCAATGAGAAAGGAAACAAGCTAAGTTTGATAGCTTCGTCTGGCACCCCATTGATCTTGACCGTGTTGCAGATCTCATTAAATGTTGTAAGGTGCTCATATGGGCTTTCATGTGATAACCCATTAAATTGATTACTCTTTACCAGTTGAATTAATGGTGGTTTGACCTCCATGTTGGCTGCATTGACTCTAGGCCGAGCTATGCTATTGAAGTGCTGAGGTCCAGCAAGATTAGTGTAATCTGCAAGAGTTCTTCTAGCATTATTATTGTTCTCCATACTCCCTGTGCTGTGAACAGAACCTTGTGGTGATGATTGTAGGAGAGTTTCAGGAGAAGGGAAAAGTTCTCTGGACGTTCTGATTCTTCTCCTCCTTCTACTCTCGTCTAGCCCTTCAAGTAGTGGTTCTGTTGTTTTCTTACTTCTAGTTCGAATTGCCTTCTGCATGCACAAGAAAACAAAACCCTAGAACAGATTTGTTAGCACAAAAAGATATAGAAGAAAATAAAGATTGAAAAGATATAAGAAGATAAAAGATTTAGAAGATAGAATCAAATAAAATAGAATAAAACCTAATCTAAAAAATAAAATCTAATCTAAAAGATAAAATAAAATAAAATCTAACCTAAAAGATAAAAATAAAATCTAATAAAATCTAACCTAAAAATAAAAAAACAGAAAACAGAAAAACAGAAAACAGAAAAATAAAATAAAAATTCGAAAATAAAATAAAATAAAATCTAATCTAAAAAGATAAAAATAAAATCTAACCTAAAAGATAAAAATCAAATTTAATAAAATCTAACCTAAAAATAAATAAAAAAAAACAGAAAACAAAAAAACAGAAAACAGAAAAATAAAATAAAAATTCGAAAATAAAATAAAATAAAATCTAATCTAAAAAGATAAAAATAAAATCTAACCTAAAAGATAAAAATCAAATTTAAAAAGATAAAAAAATAAAAACAGAAAAAAATAAAAACAGAAATTCAAAATTAAAGTCAAAGGTAATCAATAATCACACAAATTAACCAGTTAAACCACGAATCCCCGGCAACGGCGCCAAAAACTTGATGGACAAATTTGTAAGCACCAAAATATGATGTCACAAACTTGTTTTACAATCGGCAAGTATGACCGAATCGTTCAAGTAATAAAACTTGGTAAGACCAAGTATCGTTCTTCCCAAAGGACTCACGGCCTAGTTTAGTTATGTGGTTTCTTGATTAACTAAGACTTACAAACGAAATATTTGGGTTTAAAATGCAAGACAGAAAATAAACATGTATGCATGAATTTTGATCAATGGCAAAGACAAAAGATAAACACTTTCAATGGAATATATGAATGAATATGTTGTTGGGGGTCAATTTCATCTCATCCACTCTCATATATTTTAGGAATTCAACATTCAAATCATCATTGTTAATGCCACTCACTAATGTACCATTCTAGATGGCTTCTCCCTAATCAAATAGTTCATACAATTCCTAGCATTCCTAATGATTAGTTCATTACCGCAGGAGCTTAAGGCAACCAATATAATATTGTCAGTAAAATATTGGGAGAAATTCCCCGGATCTAGATTTCCCCGTACGTGTCCGTATCAACAAAACCAATAATCATGCATTAGAATGAGTTAAACAATGCAAGCATTGAGCAAAGAGGAAAAACCCTAACTAATGATGAAAAGAAAGCATATGTCTTAATTCAAAGATGTACTCAACAAATCCATATATGAGAGCTTCAAGAGATTACTTTGATTCCCCAACAAACATACAAGGTTTAGTTCACCATATTCATGGTGAACCTAGATGAATTACAATGAAAGTATGAAAGAATAAACCCAATAAAGGTGAAGAGGTAGCCTGAGCATCCAAGATCCTCCTTCAAAGGGGTGAAAGAGAGAGTGTTTGCCTCGTTTCTGCCAAAGATACTAACTAAAGGACGTGCAAGCCCTTAAATACTAATCTAGAGTTACAAAAGATTATAAAAGTCCAAGCCCAAAAAGTGCCGCTCAGCGCCATTTACCGCTCAGCGGTGGTTACGCGTCTTCTTTCTTCCCCTCAGCGGCCATTTTGCCCCTCAGCGGTTCCAACGTCACCTCTTGAGTGCCGCTCAGCGGTAGTTTGCCGCTGAGCGGTGCCTTCGACTTCTCCTTTTTGCACTCTTTCTTGTCTTTTCTAATGTCCTCTCTCTCATTCTTCACTTCTTTCACCAAATTCACCTCAAAACCTGCACAAAAACACTCAAATCAAGCATAAACCTGTCCAGCTCTCTTATTTCTGAAAATATAAACAAAATGCATGATTTCAAGCTAGTTTCTAAGTCTAAAGGTTGCTTTTAGTATCACTTTTAAGCATGAAAATAACAGTTTTTCAACTGTTATCACCTTTAAGCTCCTGCACTCATGAACTAATCATTAGGAATGCTAGGAATTGTATGAACTATATGATTAGGGAGAAGCCATCTAGAATGGTACATTAGAGAGTGGCATTAACAATGATGATTTGAATGTTGAATTCCTAAAATATATGAGAGTGGATGAGATGAAATTGACCCCCAACAACATATTCATTCATATATTTCCTTGAAAGTGTTTATCTTTTGTCTTTGTCATTGATCAATTCATGCATACATATTTAATTTTCGTCTTTGCATATTAAACTTCAATTATTGTGTTCTTAAGTTTTAGCTAATCAACAAATCACATAACTAAACTAGGCCGTGAGTCCTTTGGGAGAACGATACTTGGTCTTACCAAGTTTATTACTTGAAACGATTCGGTCATACTTGCCGATTGTGAAACAAGTTTGTGACATCATATTTTGGTGCTTACAAATTTGTCCATCAAGTTTTTGGCGCCGTTGCCGGGGATTCATGGTTTAACTGGTTAATTTGTGTGATTATTGATTATCTTTGACTTATTTTTTTTATTTTTTTTTTATTTTTTTTTTTTTTAAATTTCGAATTTTTTTTATTTTTTTTTTTTTTATTTTATTTTTCTGTTTATATTTTTCAGTTTGTATTTTATTTGATTTTATTTTATTTTTCTGTTTTCTGTTTTCTGTTTTTCTGTTTTTTGTTTTTATTTTTTGTTTTTTATTTTTCGGTTTTTATTTGATTTTATTTTATTTGATTAGATTAGATTTTATTTTATTTTATTTTATTTTCTTTTTTTATTTTATTTTATTTTATTTTATTTTTCTGTTTTTATTTTCCTGTTTTTATTTCCTATCTTCTTATCTTTTCAATTATATCCTTTGATTTTTTTTTTTCTCTATCTTTTTGTGCTAACAATTGTTTTTAGGGTTTTGTGCCTAATGTCTGCAGAATGCAATTTGGTCAAGAATTTAACCATATGGGCACTCAATTCCACCAAAGTAATCTCAACCACTGGTGGGAACCTCACTCAAGCATGGATCAAAGCCAATTTTGGCAAGCTGTTGGACAATTTGAGAACCAACCACAACAACAATGGCAGCAACAACCCTTTCTATCACGAAGTTTGGATAGGTTGGAGGACACCCTTCAACGATTTTTGAAAAATTCCGACTCTACTCAGAAAAGCATTGAAGAATCATGTAAAAGAATGGAGATGCAACTTCGTCACATTAGTCAGATATTAAATGATGATGTTAATACTGATGTTAACCTTAAGGAGGAAGGGCAAGTCATTATCACTGAAAGTGACAAGATTCTTGATGAGGAAAAATTAGAGGGAGATGAGGAAAGGGTAGAGAGAAAAGAGAAAGAAGAGTTGAGTGAGAAAGATAAAGATGAAGAAAAAGAAAAAGAATTGGTTGAGAGAGAAGAGAGAAAGAAAATTTGTGTGAAAATAAAGAAGTTGAGGAGTGATGAGTTATTATTTCTTGAATTATATTTAGTTTATTGCACTTGAATAAACCAGGGAATTGTGTTTAATTGTTTGTTATTTCCCCGTTTTCCGAATTTTGCTTAATTTGGTCGGAAATTTGTAATTGTGCTAATTTGGGTTTTCTGAGCTGATTAAGTGCATTTTTGAAGTGCAGGAAAATTTCGGAAATACAATTTGGGACATCAGGAAGAATGCCAAATAAATTCAAGACTCTCCAGACAGACATTTTTGAATTAATTAAATTGTAATTCAGTAGTTTAGAATTTTTGAATCAACTCTTACATTTTGGGTTAATTTTTGGTAAATTAGAGTAGACCCAAAAATTAGAAGTTAGTGACTTGGACCTAGGGTTTTATTTGTGGACCCCATCCCTATTAAAGGGAGGACACACGTCCTTAGAGGTGTGCCCTAGCCGCCACACATTTTGGGCAACTCTTCTCTCGGTTTTGAACGGGGGGAAGTTTTCTTGGAACGTTTTTTTTCTATGGAATGAGAGATGGGAGGGCTGTTACGCTAGCATGAATGAGAGCTCCAAATTTATTTCAAATTGCAAATTCACTCTTGCCTTTTCATTTTGCTTTTCACGCACTATTTAATTGAAGCCTAGTCTAGCGTACTGGAAACATTTTTTTTCCTTAAGTTACATTTTGCATTCCACTTGGGAGGAGAATTGTTGTGCGGCTGGAAGCAAGAAGCGTGTGGTGTCCAGTTGAGATTTTGGTGGTGCGCACACGTGGAGTTGGGGAAAGGAGCTGGCACGGCTTGGAATGGGAGGCTGCACGGTGAAGAAGTGAGATTGAGATGGTATTAGGTGTCACGGTCTTGAAAGGAAGAAGGAAGTGGGGTCTTGGCTTCTGAATTCCGCATGGTTCTTATCATTCTTTTAGGGAGATTCTCGGCAATTGCTTAGGAGTAGGTGGATGTGTCTTTATTTTTATTCAGATAGTAAGAAGAGAAGATTAGGTGGGAGTTTTAGGTGATGGGACGTGCCAAGAGAGTTGGCAGCCGAATGTGCACCACTCATTTCCTTTAGTTATTTTAGAATGAAGAAGTGGATTAGGATGGAGTAGGTGCTGTCAAGTGCTGCAAGCTGCCCACGGTCCAGGAAGAATTTTCATTTATCATTTAACTGGAAATGAATTTTTCACGCTGATGCTAGAATGGAGAGGAGGAGCTGATTTCACTTTGAAGTTTGCACGTTGCGTTCAGCGCGGCACATGGGTTACGAGACTGTGATTTTTATTTCTTTTCCTTGTTGGAGATTAAGCACAAGGCTGCCACGTCCAAAAGAGAGATACTCCATGGGTTTTCTTTTGAATCAATTTACATGCTTTGATTCTTTTCTCAAGTTTTTCTTTTTGTTAAGATTTTAATATTGCATACATTTAGGTTTGAATGCTTGCTAATTTTTAAGTGATCTTTGCTTGATTATCTTGTTCTCCTTTCAATGCTAATCATCACAAGTTAATTTTCACTCCTTTAATTTAATTGTATTGTTAGCTTTAGTCTTTAATTTTTTTTAATTGAAACCGTTTTTATATTTCTGTTTGCATTCAAAACACTTTCACAAACCACCCCCCCCACTACGTGTTTGATCTGAGACTGAACCCAAATTGGTCCTTGAGAGACGACCTAGGAGTCACTTCCTAGTCTATACTGCATTCTTTTATGCACAACTTTTGTGGGAGGTGCGACCCTCTCATCAAAATGGCGCCGCTGCCGGGGACCAATGGTTCGGTCTTAGGACTTTTTGTTGTGTTTGTGTGTGTTGTGTTTTGTCTTGTGTTGTGATGTGATGTGATGTTCTGTTTTGTGTGTGCGTGTTGCATGTATAAATGTGTTGTGTTTTATTAGTTTCGTGATTTTTAGTATTCTTCTTTTTCCATGTCTACCTATTTTGATTTTGTGAATACTGCTTATTTTGCTAGTGCCTCTGATCATGATTCTCCTTCTGCATGTTACTCTGATTGTAATTCTGCTGATTTTTATGCTGAGAACAATGTGGCTCATCCTCAAATTTCTGAGAGCTCTCTTTGGGAGCCGGTTCCACCTAATGAGGATGGTGATCATTTAGTTCTCACCACTGGACTGATGAATTTGTTGCCCAAGTTTTATGGTCTTGCAGGTGAATGCCCACATGAACATTTGGATAGGTTTTATCGAATTTGCTCTTTAATGAAACTTCCAAATGTCCCGGACGATCTAGTTTTCTTAAGAGCATTCCCGCACTCATTAGAAAGAGCACCAAAAGATTGGAAAGACTCTCTTCCTCCAGGATCCATTACCAGATGGGAAGATCTTGAGCATAAATTTCTGAGTAAATTCTCCCATGTGCAAGATGGATACGACAACGGTCTTGGATGGAATGACCCTACCTTGGGATGGTACAATGCTCCACAACATCAATATCAAGAACCACCATTCCAGAGTACCTTCATGCCTCCACCAGTCCAGCAATATCAGAGTCAGCAATATGATGCTTCTGCCGAAACAGCTCCTCAGCCTTCTACTTCTGAGCCTACATTGCAGGAGTTGTTGGAGCAGATGACCATGCAGAACCTTCAGTTTAGGCAAGAGAACATGCAGTTCCAGCAAGAAATAGGAGCTGCCATTCAGAGTATGACTGATCAGATAGGGCAGATGGCCACTCAACTCACTGAGGAACAGCCTCAAGATTCAGAGTTACCATTTCAGACTGTTCAGATTCCAGATGATGATGATAGTGGCATCAACATAGAAGATGGGGAGAAGAGTCATGAACTTACTATTGTGCCATCTACTTTCCCATCATCCTATGTCCCTACTCTTGCACCTGAGGAGAGTGATGAGTATTTTGAGGAGCAGGCAGGTATAAGCAGCAATTTTGAGCCAGGTAGACCATTTTCATCCTCCACCACTATTCCAATCTTTAGGGAAGTGGAGGTAAACATACCTCAAATTGATTATTCTGTTGATGATTGTGCGATGCATGATTATGATGTTGATAGGTGTGTTGATGATTATATTGTTGATGAGTCTGTTCTTAATTGTCCTTCTCTGCATGATGAGAACCACTTTTTGCTATCACATCCAAATGTTTATTCTCCATGCACTGAACATGAATCTGAGTCTGTTGTTGATATTGCTTTTGAATTTGAAATTGATTCATGTTCTGAGAGTATATCTGTTGTTCAGCCTGTTACACTGGGATTGGGTGTTATACCCCTGCATATCATTTCTTTGGAAACACATCGCACTAACCATGTTGCAGGAGGTACACATGAATTTGATAGACAAACACCCACAGTGGAAAATAAAGGTGCTAACACTGACAAAAGCTTCAAGATCAATAGGCACCAGCTGAACCTGCTCATCAACAATCTTTGCTTCTTAGATCCAGCTGTGGAAGACATTTCCCTGCTCGATCAGATTTGGAGGATGAAGCAGTTCGTCCTCAAAACCTCCTTGCTGGATACTATGGCGGAAAACATCTCCCTGAAAGTCCAAAATTGGCAACTGCCACCATGATCAGGGGAGCTTTCCTTCTCTCTTCTCCCCCTTTCCCTACTTTTATTGCACTTGTCCATGATCTGTTGACTGTTATGATTTCTGATCTTATGCTTATGACACATTGAGGACACTGTGTAGTTTAAGTGTGGTCTATTGGGGGAGATTCTGATTTTACTTTGATAGCTTTTGTTTTCCGTGTTAAATTTTTTTCTTTTCTAGGTTATTTTTGTCGTGTCTTGTGTACAGCTTTGCATTTTTCTCTTAAATTCTGGATTGTGGTTAGGTTGTCAGTTTTCCTTCACTTCATTGATACTCTGAGATTGTTTGAAATCCTTGCTTTTCTCTGCTTGGGAACATGATTCATGATGTTTGAGAGGTTGAATTGATTGTGACAGAATTACCCTGTGTGAGATTTGAGCCACTTGATGTTCTTTCTTGTGTGTGATATGTCTCTTGATTGCTTGCGCATATGCCTTGGCTTGACTCTTGTTGATAATTCTTGATTGATATGCATGTTTGGAAGTGATAAAGGCAATTTTGTTCTTGAGCCTCTCTAGCCAAATAAGCTTACCTTGTTTTGATCCTTTGATAAACCCTTTTGAGCCTATACTTTCCCCCATTTCTTTGTTTTGAAGCTCATACACTAGCCCTAAGTGAAAAACCATGATTACCTTAACCTTAGGGAATTTTGGAGCTTCGGAAGTGTTTTGGGAACAAGTGTGGTCTCCTTAGGGATTCTGATGAGTTGGCTAGTTGGTTCCTCTTCTTGTTCTGTTTTGTTTTTGTAAATCTTGTCTTTTACAGTTTTGTTTTGAAAAGAGAAAAAAGAAAAGAGACAGGATGAAAAAAAAAAGTGAGAAAGATGAAAAAGAAAAATGAAGAAAAAAAAAATTGTGAATAATTGTGAATAATGGAGTCAAGAAGAGGATGAAATTAGAGGTTGTGGGTGTGTTTGAATGTGTTTACACTTGTTCCCCATTGCTCCTCTGTTCCTTATGGTTTGTAGCTTCTTATCCAGATATATCCTCCCTTGTCCTTGGCCCCATTACAACCATGAAAAGACCTTTTGATTTGAACATGCGTATGTGCTTGAGTGTTGATATTAGAGGCTTGCCAAGTCTGTTTGTGATTGCTTTCTTGAGTGCATTGAGTGACATTGATTTACCTTAAACACTTGAGAGAAACACTGATTGTGTGCATCTGTGAGGTTCTGTTGTTTTTGATTCACCTCTTGAGCTGATTAATCATTTTGCCATGTCTTGAATTGCTTGGATGATTTCATGAGTATCTGCTTTCTCTGATTCATTCTGTGTTGGAATTGTCTACTTCTTTTCTTGGTCCAGATTCCTGGAGAACTGTGTAATTCTGTTTCTGTCTTTGTTGAGTCTTTGTTGTCTATCTGTCGAGTCTGTGTCAGCTTCTTGATGTTTGAGTAGTTCCCTGGTTTTCGTCTTGGTTTTGCCCAGGAGTGCAAAAGACTAAGTGTGGTCTATTTTGATGAGTTATTATTTCTTGAATTATATTTAGTTTATTGCACTTGAATAAACCAGGGAATTGTGTTTAATTGTTTGTTATTTCCCCGTTTTCCGAATTTTGCTTAATTTGGTCGGAAATTTGTAATTGTGCTAATTTGGGTTTTCTGAGCTGATTAAGTGCATTTTTGAAGTGCAGGAAAATTTCGGAAATACAATTTGGGACATCAGGAAGAATGCCAAATAAATTCAAGACTCTCCAGACAGACATTTTTGAATTAATTAAATTGTAATTCAGTAGTTTAGAATTTTTGAATCAACTCTTACATTTTGGGTTAATTTTTGGTAAATTAGAGTAGACCCAAAAATTAGAAGTTAGTGACTTGGACCTAGGGTTTTATTTGTGGACCCCATCCCTATTAAAGGGAGGACACACGTCCTTAGAGGTGTGCCCTAGCCGCCACACATTTTGGGCAACTCTTCTCTCGGTTTTGAACGGGGGGAAGTTTTCTTGGAACGTTTTTTTTCTATGGAATGAGAGATGGGAGGGCTGTTACGCTAGCATGAATGAGAGCTCCAAATTTATTTCAAATTGCAAATTCACTCTTGCCTTTTCATTTTGCTTTTCACGCACTATTTAATTGAAGCCTAGTCTAGCGTACTGGAAACATTTTTTTTCCTTAAGTTACATTTTGCATTCCACTTGGGAGGAGAATTGCTGTGCGGCTGGAAGCAAGAAGCGTGTGGTGTCCAGTTGAGATTTTGGTGGTGCGCACACGTGGAGTTGGGGAAAGGAGCTGGCACGGCTTGGAATGGGAGGCTGCACGGTGAAGAAGTGAGATTGAGATGGTATTAGGTGTCACGGTCTTGAAAGGAAGAAGGAAGTGGGGTCTTGGCTTCTGAATTCCGCATGGTTCTTATCATTCTTTTAGGGAGATTCTCGGCAATTGCTTAGGAGTAGGTGGATGTGTCTTTATTTTTATTCAGATAGTAAGAAGAGAAGATTAGGTGGGAGTTTTAGGTGATGGGACGTGCCAAGAGAGTTGGCAGCCGAATGTGCACCACTCATTTCCTTTAGTTATTTTAGAATGAAGAAGTGGATTAGGATGGAGTAGGTGCTGTCAAGTGCTGCAAGCTGCCCACGGTCCAGGAAGAATTTTCATTTATCATTTAACTGGAAATGAATTTTTCACGCTGATGCTAGAATGGAGAGGAGGAGCTGATTTCACTTTGAAGTTTGCACGTTGCGTTCAGCGCGGCACATGGGTTACGAGACTGTGATTTTTATTTCTTTTCCTTGTTGGAGATTAAGCACAAGGCTGCCACGTCCAAAAGAGAGATACTCCATGGGTTTTCTTTTGAATCAATTTACATGCTTTGATTCTTTTCTCAAGTTTTTCTTTTTGTTAAGATTTTAATATTGCATACATTTAGGTTTGAATGCTTGCTAATTTTTAAGTGATCTTTGCTTGATTATCTTGTTCTCCTTTCAATGCTAATCATCACAAGTTAATTTTCACTCCTTTAATTTAATTGTATTGTTAGCTTTAGTCTTTAATTTTTTTTAATTGAAACCGTTTTTATATTTCTGTTTGCATTCAAAACACTTTCACAAACCACCCCCCCACTACGTGTTTGATCTGAGACTGAACCCAAATTGGTCCTTGAGAGACGACCTAGGAGTCACTTCCTAGTCTATACTGCATTCTTTTATGCACAACTTTTGTGGGAGGTGCTGATTTTACTTTGATAGCTTTTGTTTTCCGTGTTAAATTTTTTTCTTTTCTAGGTTATTTTTGTCGTGTCTTGTGTACAGCTTTGCATTTTTCTCTTAAATTCTGGATTGTGGTTAGGTTGTCAGTTTTCCTTCACTTCATTGATACTCTAAGATGTTTGAAATCCTTGCTTTTCTCTGCTTGGGAACATGATCATGATGTTTGAGAGGTTGAATTGATTGTGACAGAATTACCCTGTGTGAGATTTGAGCCACTTGATGTTCTTTCTTGTGTGTGATATGTCTCTTGATTGCTTGCGCATATGCCTTGGCTTGACTCTTGTTGATAATTCTTGATTGATATGCATGTTTGGAAGTGATAAAGGCAATTTTGTTCTTGAGCCTCTCTAGCCAAATAAGCTTACCTTGTTTTGATCCTTTGATAAACCCTTTTGAGCCTATACTTTCCCCCATTTCTTTGTTTTGAAGCTCATACACTAGCCCTAAGTGAAAAACCATGATTACCTTAACCTTAGGGAATTTTGGAGCTTTGGAAGTGTTTTGGGAACAAGTGTGGTCTCCTTAGGGATTCTGATGAGTTGGCTAGTTGGTTCCTCTTCTTGTTCTGTTTCGTTTTTTGTAAATCTTGTCTTTTACAGTTTTGTTTTGAAAAGAGAAAAAAGAAAAGAGACAGGATGAAAAAAGTGAGAAAGATGAAAAAGAAAAATGAAGAAAAAAAAATTGTGAATAATTGTGAATAATGGAGTCAAGAAGAGGATGGAATTAGAGGTTGTGGGTGTGTTTGAATGTGTTTACACTTGTTCCCCATTGCTCCTCTGTTCCTTATGGTTTGTAGCTTCTTATCCAGATATATCCTGCCTTGTCCTTGGCGCCATTACAACCATGAAAGACCTTTTGATTTGAACATGCATATGTTTCTAAGTGTTGATATTAGAGGCTTGCCAAGTCTGTTGTTGTTTGCTTTCTTGAGTGCATTGAGTGACATTGATTTACCCCAAAGACTTGAGAGAAACACTGATAGTGCATCTGTGAGGTTTTGTTACTTTTGATTCACCTCTTGAGCTAATTAATCATTTTGCCATGTCTTGAATTGCTTGGATGATTTCATGAGTATCTGCTTTCTCTGATTCATTCTGTGTTGGAATTATCTACTTCTTTTCTCTGTCCAGATTTCTTGAGGACGGTGTAAATTCTGTTTGTTTCCTTGTGAGTCTTTATTTTCTGTGTGTCGACGTTGTATCACCTTCTTAAAAGCCCTTTGAACTATTCCCTGATTTGCGTCTTGATTTTGCCCAGGAGTGCAAAAGACTAAGTGTGGTCTATTTTGATGAACCAATATTTTCCTCACTTCACTTAGTTTAATGTGCTAGAATTAGTCGGGGAATTATGCTTAAACGTCCGGTATTTTCCTGTTTTTCCTAATTGTGCTTAATTTGATCGGAAATTCTTATTTTAACTAATTTGAATTATCTGAGCTTATTGTTTTGCATTATTAATTATGGGAAAATTTTGGATAACTTTCTGGGACATTAGAAAGCTAAATGAGAAATGGAAATTGAGCCAATGCATCTTAGCCATTTTTATTTTCGCTGGCTGCCGCGTGAATGTTGTGTCAACTTGTGTGTCTTCGTTTGAGTTCAATTCTTATCCGTTTTCCATGCAATTTTTTTTCATAGTTTCGTCTGGATGTCTATTTTAACATATAGTTTTTACTTTGTTCAAATTCATTCTGTGCTGTTCCCAGTATTTATTTTACTCTCATATGTCAGTCCAGTGATTACTGTTTGAGTGATTTCTAATCTGTTTGCATTGTTTGCTTGCTGTTTAGTAATTGTGGTGGCTGGAATTGATCATTGGACGATGCTAAGACCTTCTAACACTCTTAAACAAGGCATACAATAGCTTGGCTTTATTGGATAGCAAAGAGAAAAAAAAGAAAGCAGCCACATTCACGGTCCAGCAGAGGAAGTGGCTTTCATTTTTCCAGAACTTGGTTTATGCACCTTGGAGCTTGATTCCAGCAAGCACCGTCCAGTGGAGAAGGTGGATCTGTTTTAGTGAAGTAAAGAATGGATGGGGCTGCACGTGAAAGAGGGAGAACATGTCATTCACTTCATGAATTTTTGGAAGCAAAACTTGGAACCCACATACACATCACACAGCCAATTCATGCTAAAAGCACATTACCATTCATTTTTGCCGTGAAGCATGGAGGGAACCAATTGGAAATGCAAGCTGCACACGGCCCAACACAGCCCATGACAATTCATTTTGTCAAGCATATCAACACATGCCACATAGGTCACGGCCCACATAATGGAAAAGAGGTGCATTCTTGTGGTGATTAATTAATTGAAGGAAGTCAAAAGTGCTAGGGGACAAAACTTTATGGAATGAAGCCGTACAGCAGCAAAGGGTGGTGCGCGGATGAATAGAGCATCCAGTAAAAGGGTAGCGTAAAAAGTAGAGGGGCCAGAGGTTGCATATCCAGCAGGGCCCATGGAGAAGTCCAGCTGCCACCATAGGGCACCTTCGTTTTAGAGTTTTTTTTGGGGGCATCCAGCCGCCACTTGTTGGGGAAGGGAGATTTTCTTTTTGGGGCGAAAAGAGAGAAAGAAAAAAAAAAAAAAGAGGGGGAAGAACGGAGAGGGACGTATGGAAGGTTACGGGTGAGGAGAGAAATTGGTGTGCACAGTGCAGGGAGCTGAATCACGTCCAGCCGCCACCTTCATTTTGTGTTACTATCATTTTCTTTCTTTTATTCTGAAGTAGCAGAACAACTTTCGATTCTTAAGTTGGAAGTGCACGGTGATTAATTGTTGGTAATGCACGCTGTTACGTTTTTTTTTATCTTTATGAGAAAAGAGAGAAACGTTTTCTTTCAAAGGAGAATGAAGCACAGGTTTTCCGGTTTGGATGGGATTCTTTTTATCACAATTAGCCTTTATTTTCTTTAGCCTTTATTTTCTTTTAAGAGAAAAGTGTTGATTGATGGGACGGGCCAAGACGCAGCAGAATGTGTAGCACTCATTTTCTTTATTTCTTTGGGAATAAAGAGGTCATTAGATGGGAGTAGGTGGGTGTATTGTGTCCGGTGGTTGACTTTGAGAGAAGAAGTTTTGGGTTTTTAATTGAAGAAGGCAAGTGAGTCACGGCCAAGAGTTGCATATTAGAAGCATTTTTAATTTCCAATTCTCTTGGAAGCTGCTCACGGCCACGGGTTGCATCCATATCTTTTATTTGTTTTAGATTAATTGCCTTTGATGTTTAGTTTACAACATTGTGCATTTAATGTTTCAGTTTAAGTGTTGCATTTTAATAGTTTTAGTTGTATTTGGATATTTATCTTTTGCATTGTTTAGTTTACTTTTCAATTCACTGTGATGTCTATTATTTCGGTTTATTGTTTCCGTTCATTATGCTATTTATTCTGTTCGGCTTCTTTATTTTTTTTGCATTTCCAATTTCCTCACTTGTTTTAGAAATCGTTCGGTTACAATGTAGGATCGTTTGGTCATCATGCTTTGTTCATTTATTTCAGTGTTTTCAATTATGTTCGGTTGAATTTTATTTCCAGTCTTAATTTACATCATTTTCGAATCACAAAAACACTTTCAAAATTCCCCCCCCCCACTATGTGTTTGATCCGAGACTGAACCCAAATTGGTCCTTGAGAGACGACCTAGGAGTCACTTCCTAGTCTATACTGCATTCTTTATGCACAATTTTTGTGGGAGGTGCGACCCTCTCATCAAGGAGAAAAAGAAAAGGGAAGAAAAACATAAAAGAAAAGAAAAAGAGAAAATTTAGGGAGAGAAAAAGGAAGAAAAAGAAGATGAGAGGAAAGAAGAAGAAATCATATGAAAAATCACATCCTCATCTAAAGAAGAATCATAGGAAGGAAAAGAAATTTAAGTGCTTTATGGAAATCTTCAAGAAATTGGAGATTAAAGTTCCTATGATTGAGACACTGCAACAGGTTCCTGGTTTGATCAAATTTCTGAAGAAGTTCAGTAGAAAGAAGAAAAAGAAGAAGGAACTTGAGCTTTACTGGGTCAAGCTAATGACGTTAAAAGAGCGCTTGCTGGGAGGCAACCCAGTGATTTAAAACTTTTGATTTGGTTTTGTAATTTTAATTTGTGAACATTATTTGTATTATTTTGTTGGATTTAGCATCTACTGAAGGATGCTAGGTGGTTAAGTATCTACTGAAGGATACTAAGTTTGTAACACCTACTGATGGGTGTTGGTGAGAAGATTTTGCACCTACTGATGGGTGCTGGTAAGTTTGAAACACCTACTGATGGGTGTTGGTGGATTTTGGGTCAGGCTCGTGACGTTAAACAAGCGCTACCTGGGAGGCAACCCAGTTGATTGATTGTTTTCTGTTTGTTTATTTTTAGGATTTGCATAAGCATTTTTAACATTGAATTGCAGGGAACCTATGAGGGGTATGCTAGGAAGGCACGTAGGTCAAGAAAAGAAGGAGAAGGGCACATCACGAAAGTGCCGCTGAGCGGCAATTACCGCTGAGCGGTACTATCGCAGATGGGCTTAAGTTCCCCTTAGCGGAACCCGAGCCCATTGGGGTATTTTTAAACCCTAAGCTGCGCGTTTTTACATTCTTTCAAGCTCTTCTCTGCACTAAGACTCCCACATATCTCCTCTTAGGTTTCCACATCTTTTTACTCTTCCCTCTTTAGAAAATTTCTCTTCCACTCACTTTTACACTAGTGTGCTATCAAAGTTTGGGGTTGGAAGAGAGCATTCTAGTTTGGAAGCATTCTCATATCATCTAGCATCTCCACCCAAGTAAGTAAAATGCATTTTGTTCATTCTAGGGTTCTTGAAATTGACTGTGATTGTCAAAGCATGAATATTTAGGGGTTTTGATTTCTATGCATGATTTGATGATATATTTGATGTTTGAACCGATTAAACTGCTTGATTATG
Source organism: Vigna umbellata (assembly GCF_029865625.1). Classification (NCBI taxonomy): domain Eukaryota; kingdom Viridiplantae; phylum Streptophyta; class Magnoliopsida; order Fabales; family Fabaceae; genus Vigna; species Vigna umbellata. The sequence continues at coordinate 1,983,218 of NC_142174.1, read as the reverse complement.
AACTGGAAAACTGAAAATTGCATTTGGGTGGAGTTAGGACAGTTTAAAAACGAGATTTGCAAAAATCTGCAGATCACCGCTGAGCGGCATTTACCGCTGAGCGGCACTCTGCCAGATTTGCTTTTTCTGGTTTGTTGCGTGTTTGAATGTGGCACTGGTGGCGCTGAGGGGAAATTCTGGCCCTCAGCGGTGGTTTAGCTTCAAAAGGAGTTTTGTTTTGTGTTTACTAATGATTAACATCATGTTCTGTGGTTTTGGATTTATGTTTGAATGCAGGAATGGCATCCTCTTCAGGAAAGAGATTGAAAACCATGGCAACCAAGAGAAAGGAAAAGGAACCAGAGCAGCCCCATAATGGCAGGTTCCTCTCTAGGAAACATGAGAAGCACTTTAGGGTGGTTCAGGACAGGAGACTTCTAATGGAGAGAAAGGTTGGAATGATACCTAACTTTGCTCCTCAATTTGGAGAGCAAGTGTTAGGGAATGATTGGGGGAAGCTAGCCACTTATCCATCACCTGCCAACATAGCTGTGGTGAAAGAATTCTACACCAATGCAAAGAAGATTGGTGATTATCCAGCTGAGAATTATTTGGGCTATGTTAGAGGCCATGCTATCAGGTATGATCCTGACTCCATCAATAACTTTCTGGATACTGTGTGGGCTGGTGAGCAATGCCAGTTTGCTCTTAGCATGGAGGAAGGTGCTGACTTTGAGGATGTTGAGAGAGTATTGTGCATACCTGGAGGACACTTCCAAAGGAATAGATCTGGCTCAGTGGTTAATATTAGGAGGACAGATTTGACTCCTCTTGCAAAGTATTGGATGGCATTTTCTCATGCCAACATTCAGCCATGTTCACATGTGTCAGATATTACTCTCAGCAGGGCACTCTTCATCTACTGTGCTATCAGAAACTTGAATGTTAATATTGGGCAGGTGATAGCTGATGAGATTAGTGTGTGTGCTAACACCTCAAACAACAAAGCACCACTGGGACATCCTTCTTTGATCACTCACCTTTGCAAGCTAGCTGGGGTGGACACTTCTGTTCCACCATTTGAGAGGCCAAGAAAAGCTATAGATGAGGCCTATTACAGACAGTACTGTGGAGGTGAGGAGGCAGCCCAGCCAGTGCCACCACGCCAGGCTCGTAGAGAGAGAAGGCCAGCACAGAGCAGGACTTCTGCTGATACTCATGAGGCAGAACCATTCCAGATGAGGGACATGTATATGTCTCTTATAGGTGCTCAGTTGCAGTCCATCCACAGAGGGCAGGTGGCCACGGCTGAGATGATAGTGGGGATGTATGATACCCCTCCAGCACACAGGTGGACTATGGATGAATTCCATAATGTGGTAGCTTGGCCAGAAGAACCATGGCATGGAGGAGCTGAAGCAGCTGAAGCTTCAGCCCGAGACATGGATGAAGATGAAGCTGAGGAGGAGGATGCATTTGATGAAGATGATGATGAGAGAAGAGGAAGATACAGAGAGCTCGGACTGATGAGGAGCTGAGATAGCATTTACTGATGAATGCTATCATATGATTATGCTTTTGTGGTTTAAGTTTTCTGAACTTATTTGTTTTTGTTTTTAGATTAGGGTTTGATGTACTCTATTGAACACCTGGTTTCTTGTGATGGTTTGCTATTAACTGTGATTGTGTGATAAGTAATGCTGAATGATGCTTATGATTAATTGATGTTGAGATGATGTGCACATTAAAATGCTTATATAGGTGATTCATAAGCTTTGTGAACAAATGTGTAATATCATGATTGTGATTGTGAAATTAAGCAGGATGTGCATGTCAAATGTGAATGAGCTTATATGTGAGGTTTTGAGCTCCAGAGTTGTTATTGTTGAATGCTATTACTTTGAAAGCATGAATGACTTTGCCCAGGTTTTCTATGATTGAATCAATTGCTTGTTTTGCATCATATGATCAAAGGCCGTGTTTTTGAAACCCTTTTTATTGGCCAAATTCATAAAGTTAGCCTTCTAAAAGAGAACACGTTGTGTTCTATCCTTTGAACCCTTAGCCTTAAATATACACTGAACACCCTTGATTGAAAATCTTTACCTTGAGTTAAGTAGAAGATCTTGTGTGGTATTGTTAAATGTTCAAGTTTGGGGTTATTGGGGAAACATGAAAAAGGAAAAAGCATTGAGCTAACAGCTAAAAAGTAAGAATATGCAAAGAAAAGAAAAGAAAAAGAAGCAAAGCTCAATGCAAATGCAAAAGCAAAGGCAAAAGAAAGTTGGGAATGAATAAGAAGATTGTGTTGTTATGATTCTCTTAACTCAACGATTTTGTGATCCAGAAAAACCAATTTTCTTGTTAGCCCAGCCACATTATAAGCCATTGAAAAGTCCTTGTGATGATGCATGCTTGTGAATGTATTTGATTGTGGTTAAATGAAAGGCAAAGTTGATTCATGTGATTGTGATAGTGGAGTGAATGAGTGAAACACTTTACCTCTTATACACTTGTGTGTTGAGTGAAACACTTTACCTAGTGAGGAAATATTCCATAAGCACATGAACATCCATGCTTAATTGATTGATCATTCATGAAAAATAGCATTTGTTGGAATTTAAATGACTTTGTGAACACTAAAGCATGTGCACATCTTGATTGAACTCTTGGTCTTAAGTTTGAGTGAAGTTATTACTTATCTTGAAAAGAGGATTTTGAATGAGTGAACCATCATATGAATTGGTTGGAGATGGAGTTACATTTTATTTGCTTGAGGACAAGCAAAGTTCTAAGTTTGGGGTTGTGATAACAGTTGAAAAACTGTTATTTTCATGCTTAAAGTGATACTAAAAGCAACCTTTAGACTTAGAAACTAGCTTGAAATCATGCTTTTGTTTATATTTTCAGAAATAAGAGAGCTGGACAGGTTTATGCTTGATTTAAGTGTTTTTGTGCAGGTTTTGAGGTGAATTTGGTGAAAGAAGTGAAGAATAAGAGAGAGGACATTAGAAAAGACAAGAAAGAGTGCAAAAAGGAGAAGTCGAAGGCACCGCTCAGCGGCAAACTACCGCTGAGCGGCACTCAAGAGGTGCGTTGGAACCGCTGAGGGGCAAATGGCCGCTGAGGGGAAGAAAGAAGACGCGCAATCACCGCTGAGCGGTAAATACCGCTGAGCGGCACTTTTTGGGCTTGGACTTTTGTAATCTTTTGTAACTCTAGATTAGTATATAAGGGCTTGCACGTCCTATAGTTAGGATCTTTGGCAGAAACGAGGCAAACACTCTCTCTTTCACCCCTTTGAAGGAGGATCTTGGATGCTCAGGCTACCTCTTCACCTTTATTGGGTTTATTCTTTCATACTTTCATTGTATTCATCTAGGTTCACCATGAATATGGTGAACTAAACCTTGTATGTTTGTTGGGGAATCAAGTAATCTCTTGAAGCTCTCATATATGGATTTGTTGAGTACATCTTTGAATTAAGACATATGCTTTCTTTCATCATTAGTTAGGGTTTTTCCTCTTTGCTCAATGCTTGCATTGTTTAACTCATTCTAATGCATGATTATTGGTTTTGTTGATACGGACACGTACGGGGAAATCTAGATCCGGGGAATTTCTCCCAATATTATACTGACAATATTATATTGGTTGCCTTTAAGCTCCTGCACTCATGAACTAATCATTAGGAATGCTAGGAATTGTATGAACTATTTGATTAGGGAGAAGCCATCTAGAATGGTACATTAGAGAGTGGCATTAACAATGATGATTTGAATGTTGAATTCCTAAAATATATGAGAGTGGATGAGATGAAATTGACCCCCAACAACATATTCATTCATATTTCCTTGAAAGTGTTTATCTTTTGTCTTGTCATTGATCAATTCATGCATACATATTTAATTTTCGTCTTTGCATATTAAACTTCAATTATTGTGTTCTTAAGTTTTAGCTAATCAACAAATCACATAACTAAACTAGGCCGTGAGTCCTTTGGGAGAACGATACTTGGTCTTACCAAGTTTATTACTTGAAACGATTCGGTCATACTTGCCGATTGTGAAACAAGTTTGTGACATCATATTTTGGTGCTTACAAATTTGTCCATCACATACAAGTACTCTAGAATGGTGGTTCTTGACAATGATGCGTGGAGCATTATACCATCCCAAGGTAGGGTCATTCCATCCAAGACCGTTGCTGTAAGCATATTGCACAAGGGAAAATTTGCTCAGAAACTGATGCTCAAGATATCCCCAATCGGTAACGGATCTCAGAGGAAGAGAGTCTTTCCAATCCTTAGCTGCTCCTTGTAATGAATGCGGAAATGCGCTCAAGAAAATGTAATCAAGAAGGACATCTGGAGGCTTCATTGAAGAGCACATGATGTGGAGCTCCTCCAAATGTCTGTGTGGGCATTCTCCTGCAAAACCATGAAACTTAGGCAGCAAATGTATCAATCCAGAGGTGAGATCGCAATGTAAATCATCCTCCTTAAGTGAAACCGGCTCACAAAGAGCACTCTCAGAAATTAGAGGATGAGTCATATTGTTCTCAACATAGAAATCAGCAGAATATGAATTACAATCAGAGTAACATGCAGAAGGAGAATCATAATCAGAGGCACTAGCAAAACAAGCAGTATTAACGAAATCAAAATAGGTAGACATGGAAAAAGAAGAATACTAAAAATCACAAAACAAATAAAACACAACACATTTATACATGCAACACGCACACACAAAACAGAACATCACATCACATCACAACACAAGACAAAACACAACACACACAAACACAACAAAAACCTAAGACCGAACCATTGGTCCCCGGCAGCGGCGCCATTTTGATGAGAGGGTCGCACCTCCCACAAAAGTTGTGCATAAAAGAATGCAGTATAAACTAGGAAGTGACTCCTAGGTCGTCTCACAAGGACCAATTTGGGTTCAGTCTCAGATCAACACGTAGTGGGGGGTTTTGTGATTGTTTTTGTGCGGATAAAATTAAACACGACTGAATTAAATTTTTAACGACAGTGAAGACCAAACGGTAAAATCAGAAAACAGAAAATTACGCAGTGTTGAAAATAACATGAACGATAAAACACAATGACAAAAATTAACGATACAGAAAGCAGTAAACGGTAAAATAAGAGAGGCAGTAAAAAAAAATACTTAATTGAAACTGAACTTCATCATGGTTTAACACTCGGAAATAAAATTTTCTGGTACAAATGGAAATAAAATGAGTAAACTGCGACACACTTCAAGCTCTTTCAAGAACGGAAATATACATTTGCTAAGTAAAAAAAATGAAAATCCAAGGTCTTGGAAGAGAAGGAACCGAGAGCCTCTTCCAGGCCTCCAAGCCAATTTTTTTAAAAGACAAAAGAGTTGTAAAGAAAAGTCCCACATGCTTCACTAAATGCTAATGTTATTGTTCCTAGAAGAAAGATGTTTGGTTAGCTAAGAGACCTTGCACCACGTGACAATACCCACTTCTCTCAACAAATATGATCTAAGAAACAGAAAGATTTAAAACATTATTGCATGAACCGAGAGCTCCATTATCAACTTACAGAACAATTAAACCAAGAGAACCAAATTTAAATTTCAGCTTGTGTAAACAACTGGAATTCTAAGGACAAGTCCATGCTAGTAAATCTGCAGTGATGAGCTAATGAATTAGCAGTACATTCCAGCAGTTCAAGAATTTAAAATATAACAACATTCAAATTATCATGAGAGTGAAAACACGTTGCAGCAGGAATAATATTAAGGCAACCCGAGAATGGTAGTGGCTACTGAACGTGTGCTTTCTAGGTGGCTTGCAGACCAAACTCAACTTGCTTCTTCTAAGCTGTGACACCACTCTACCTCTAGCCGTAGCCCTCCATAGCAAAAAATATGTTCGTGCGTGGTTGCGGCTGGAGCATTCCAAATTAAAAGATGATGCCCCCCCCCCTCCGTGCAGCTCTCTCCTTTTTCTGGACCCTGCTTCTCATGTGGGCCGCGTGCCTTCATCCGCGCCACCACGTAACCTTCCATCTCTCAATCTCCACTGGACTCTTCTCTCCCCGTGCACACCCCAAGCTCTGGAAAAATGAAAGCCACTTCCTCCGTTGGATTTGTGTTGGATGCACCCCTTTTCTCTCAAGCACCTCCAAACTCAAAACCGTGAGCTGCTTGATCATGGGCTGTGACCATCTGCGTGGAGTGAAGTGTTGCTGGACTTTGCTTCCAAGCTGCTACGTGGCTCCTCCAAATTGCTGTGCACACCTCTGCTCAAATTGCTTTTTGGACCGCTTGCTGGATGGGAGCTGCTTTGGATGCTGGACCGCTTCCCATTCTCCGCGTGGTGTTGTTGGGTGCATGGAGATAGCTGGATGTGCCACCTCTGGTCCGTCTCAAGCCGAAAGGGAAAATGAAGCCTCCCGCGTGGACGTGCACTTCCAAATGTGGGCCATGTGTTGAACGCTTTTTGCCACTTCCAAACTGTTGGGCCTGCTGTGTGCTGCTGGAAAATGCTGGACCTAATGAACCTGTCCCCTGCTTTTGCCTCGCTTCCAATCTCCGTGTGCACCTCCCTCCAAAGCCATCTCCATGTGCCGTGAAGTGTGTGTTCCAAATTCTTCTACGTGAAATGAGTGGCCATAAACTAATAAAATAAATTAGCATAACACCTCTCCCAACCAAACCGTGAATGGAACGTGGTCCCCTCCATCATTCCAATTGATTCACTTCTTAAAAGAATCCAAGCAATGACCGTGACATTTACTTGGAAAATGTGGTAGCACACTTGTTATCTTCCAGCTATAAAACCGTGAGCTTCATTTCAATGTGGTCCCCTCCATTTTGCTTCTTAAAATTCAAGAATTAAAGGACTTGCTTAAGAGTGTTGGGAGGTCTTAGCATCATCCAATGATCAATTCCAGCCACCACAATTACTAAACAGCAAGCAAACAATGCAACAGATTAGAAATCACTCAAACAGCAGTAATCACTGGACTGACATATGAGAGTAAAATAAATACTGGGAACAGCACAGAATGAATTTGAACAAAGTAAAAACTATATGTTAAAATAGACATCCAGACGAAACTATGAAAAAAAATTGCATGAAAAACGGAAAAGAATTGAACTCAAATGAAGACACACAAGTTAGCACAACATTCACGTGGCAGCCAGCGAAAATAAAAATGGCTAAGATGCATTGGCTCAATTTCCATTTCTCATTTAGCTTTCTAATGTCCCAAAAAGTTATCCAAAATTTTCCCGTAATTAATAATGCAAAATAATAAGCTCAGATAATTCAAATTAGTTAAAATAAGAATTTCTGATTAAATTAAGCACAATTAGGAAAAACAGGAAAATACCGGACGTTTAACTTCCTCCACTTCGTCCACTTCGTCAACTTCGTCCACTTCCTCCATTTCCTCCACTTCGTACACTTCGTTCACTTCCTACACTTCCTCCACTTCCTCCACTACGTCCAATCCGTCATCTTTGTCCACTTCTTCAACTTCCTCCACTTCCTCCACCCCTTCCACTCCGTCCACTTCGTCCCCTTGCTCCACTTCCTCCACTTCCTCCACTTCCTCCACTTCCTCCACTTCTTCAACTTCCTCCACTTCCTCCACTTCCTCCACTTCCTCCACTTCCTCCACTTCCTCCACTTCCTCCACTTCCTCCACTTCCTCTACTTCGTCCACTTCGTCCACTTCGTCCACTTCGTCAACTTCCTCCACTTCCTCTACTTCGTCAACTTCGTCCAATTCCTCCACTTCGTCAACGTCCTCCATTTCGTTCACTTTGTCCACTTCCTCCATTTCCTCCAATTCGTCCAACTCCTTCACTTTGTCCACTTCGTCAACTTCCTCCACTTTGTCAACTTCCTCCACTTTTTCCACTTCGTCCACTTCGTCCTCTTCCTCAACTTCGTCCACTCCGTCCACTTCGTCACCTTCCTCCACTTCCACCACTTCGTCCACTTCTTCTGCTTCGTCCACTTCGTCCTCTTCCTCCTCTTCCTCCACTTCGTCTTCTTCGTCCGCTTCGTCCTCTTCCTCAACTTCCTCCACTTCCTCTGCTTCATCCACTTCGTCCACTTGGTCCACTTCGTCTACTTCGTCCACTTCCTCCATTTCCTCCATTTCCTCCACTTCGTCCACTTCGTTCTCTTGCTCCACTTGCTCCACTTCCTCCACTTTGTCCCTTTCGTCCACTTCGTCCACTTCCTCCACTTCGTCAACTTCCTCCACTTCCTCCACTTCGTCCACTTCGTCAACTTCCTCCACTTCCTCCACTTCTTCTACTTCCTCCACTTTGTCCACGTCCTCAACTTCCTCAACTTTCTCCACTTCCTTCACTTCTTCCAGTTCGTCCACTTCGACCACTTCCTCCACTTCCTCCACTTCTTCCACTTCCTCCACTTCCTCCACTTCGTCAAGTTCCTTCACTTCCTCCACTTTGTCCACTTCCTCCACTTCCTTCACTTTCTCCACCTCATCCACTTCGTCCACTTCCTCCACTTCGTCAACTTCGTCCGCTTCGTCCACTTCGTCAACTTCGTCCACTTCTTCCATTTCGTCCGCTTCGTCCACTTCGCCCACTTCGTCCATTTCGACCACTTCATCCACTTCGTCCTCTTCCTCCAGTTCCTCGAATTGCTCCACTTCGTCCCCATCGTGCACTTCCTCCACTTCCTCAACTTCGTCCACTTCGTCAATTTCCTCCACTTCATCCACTTTCTCCACTTTGTCATGTTCGTCCACTTCGTCAACTTCGTCCACTTCCTCCACTTCCTCAACTTCGTATATTTCGTCAACTTCGTCGACTTCCTCCACTTCCTCCACTTCGTCCCCTTCGTCCCCATCGTCCACTTCATCAACTTGCTCCGCTTCCTCAACTTCCTCCACTTCCTCCACTTCCTCCATTTCGTCCACTTCGGCCTCTTCATCCACTTCGTCCACTTCGTCAACTTCCTCTACATCCTCCACATCCTCCACTTCCTCCACTTCCTCCATTTCCACCACTTCCTCCACTTCGTCCACTTCGCCCACTTCGTCAACATCGTCAACTTCGTCCACTTCGACCTCTACGTCCACTTCGTCCACTTCGTAAACTTACTTCACTTCGTCGACTTCCTCCACTTCCTCCACGTCGTCAACTTCGTCCACTTCCTCCACTTCGTCCACTTCGGCCTCTTCATCCACTTCGTCCACTTCGTCAACTTCGTCAACTTCGTCCACTTCCCCCACTTCGTCCACTTCGTCCACTTACTCCACTTCCTCCACTTCCTCCACTTCCTCCACTTTCTCCACCTTTTCCACTTCGTCCACTTCGACCTCTTCGTCCACTTAGTAAACTTCCTCCACTTCGTCCACTTCCTTCACTTCCTCCGATTCTTCCACTTCGTCTGTTTCGTCCACTTCGCCCACTTCGTCAACTTCGTCAAGTTCGTCCACTACAGCCACTTCCTCCACTTCCTCAACTTCCTCCACTTCTTCCACTTCGTCACCATCGTCCATTTCGTCCACCTCGTCAACTTCCTCCACTTCGTCCATTTCCTCAACTTCCTCCACTTCTTCCACTACCTCCACTTCGTCCAGTTCTTCAACTTCTTCCACTTCCTCCACTTCCTCCACTTCTTCCACTTCGTTCACTTTGTCCTCTTCCTCAACTTCCTCCACTTCCTCCACTTCGTCAACGTCGTCAATTTCCTCCATTTCGTCCACTTCCTCCACTTCCTCCACTTCCTCCACTTCGTCAACTTCCTCCACTTCGTCCATTTCGTCAACTTCCTCCACTTCTTCCACTACCTCCACTTCGTCCACTTCTTCAACTTCTTCCACTTCCTCCACCTCCTCCACTTCTTCCACTTCGTTCACTTTGTCCTCTTCCTCAACTTCCTCCACTTCCTTCAGTTCGTCCACGTCGTCAATTTCCTCCAGTTCGTCCATTTCCTCCAGTTCGTCAACTTCGTCCACTTCTTCCACTTCGTACGCATCGTCCACTTCGTCCTCTTCGGCCACTTCGTCAACTTCATCCACTTCGACCTCTTCGTCCAGTTCGTCCACTTCTTCAACTTCCTCCACTTCCTCACTTCGTCAACTTCCTCCACATCCTTCACTTCCACCACTTCCTCCACTTCTTCCACTTCGCCCACTTCGTCCTATTCCTCAACTTCATCAATTTCCTCCCTGTTGAGAGGGTCGCACCTGCCACAAAAGTTGTGCATAAAAGAATGCAGTATAGTGCTAGGAAGTGACTCCTAGGTCGTCTCTCAAGGACCAAATGTGATTCGAGACTTAGGTCAAACACGAAGTGGGAAGGGGGGGTTTGAAAGTGTTTTTGTGATTCGAAAATGATGTAAATTAAGACTGGAAATTAAATACAACCAAACATAATTGAAAACAGTGAAATGAATTAACAAAGCGTGAATACCGAACGGTTTCTAAAATAAGTGAGGAAATTGGAAATGCAAGAAGATAAATAAACTGAACAGAACAGACAACATGATAACAGTAAATTAAACATTCCTAAAGCCAAAACTAATTTAAATGCATTAGAGAAATAAGAAAAAGGAATCCAAAACTATTAAAATGCAATGATGAGCTAAAAAAATTAAATGCACATTGTAATCATCTAGATGAAGTACATCCATCATTGAAACGACATTAAAAACAATGCATGAACAGTAGCACTATGGGCTCAACTTGCGAAGAGGTGGCAATGACATTGAGAAATGCAAATGATGAATCAGTTAAATAGCTTAAAACATTAGCCGACATTTAACATGTAGAATATAAAAATTATTCTCAATTAAGCATGCAGACAATATAAAACAAGACTCTTTTTTTTCATTTGGAGCTCTCCCCTTGTGGACGTGACGGCAGTGTGCCCCTCAAAGTAAAAACAGCAGCTGCAGCGTGGAGGCTTTCTTCCAGGCCGTGCACACCGCTTCTGCATCTGCTCCTCATTCCCGTGCACAAGCTAGATGTTCAATCTCAAGAGCTGCTTCTCATTCCAGGACGTGGCAGCGTACACACCAATGCTGCACATTCATTTTTCTCTCAAAGAAAACTAAGGTGGTTCTCCCATGCCATCATCATTGAGCCATTAACGTGTCCTAATTTTTCCACCCGTGACACCACTCTTCCACCTAATCTACTTCTCATTCCAAAAAAATAATTAAAAGCAAGCTACTTTTCCTCTAACCCGTAACATCCCTGCACCCACTTCTCCAAGCAATTAATTAATCTTCTTCTTCCAACATTAACCATCGTACATGTGTACCTACCCCATCTAATCACCTCTTCTTTTTCAAGAATTTAATGGTTCACTTTAAAATGAAATCAGCTCTTCAATCAATGCTTCCACCCATGACACCATTCTCCAACTCCGTGCAAACCCTTTTCTCCATCCTAATTGACTCTTAAAAGAGGGGAATAGGAACCTTGCAATATTCAAAAGCCGTGACTTTATCCCATTTTTCTAATTACCGTGCACACCAGCCCAGCCATGAATCTCCATGCGTCTAGAAAACTAAAATGAAATGCTTCTCCCCTGTCCGTACACGTTGCCCCTTTCAAAGCTTCCAGCCAAGTGTCCGTGACAGCTACTGCCCATTCTCCATTCAACACCGCTTCATTCTTCCAGCTCAACACCCCAGGCTCATCTTAACTTGACACAAGGTGCTTCTCCAAAGTTGGTCAGCGCATGTGCTCCCTGCTACCATTCTCCCAAGCCGAGACAACACACCACTTCTTCATTCCAAGCTAGCACCGTGTGCCTCCATGTGCGTAAACGTGTGCCTTCAGTCCAGCAAAAATAAATCAGCACCTCAAATTGCTGGACGTGCTCATCTTCTTCTCTATGACCGAGAGCTTCTCAAGGTGCACCCAACGTTCACCATTTCTCTAATATAAATATTGTTTGAACCAAAGAAAAATGAAAATGCCAATGAGTAAATCAGCCTAATTAAAGTGAAGTTCTTTCATCCATTTCCGTCCCAGAGTGAATACACTCTCCAGTTCTTACATACCCAATAACGCTCAACAGCAAAAGCCAAAAAAACAAAACCGAGAGACAGAGTGTGAATGGCAAAAAGTGGCGGCTGTCCCTTCTTCTAAGGCCGTAAGTTCCCTTTTTTCCAGGGTAGGGCCCACACAATAAAACCCTAGGGTGCCAAGTCACTAACTTCTAATTTTGGGTTTAATCTAATTTACCAAAAATTGACCCAAAATATAAGAGTTGATTCAAAAATTCTAAACTACTGAATTACAATTTAATTAATTCAAAAATGTCTGGTTGGAGAGTCTTGAATTTATTTGGCATTCTTCCTGATGTCCCAAAATGTATTTCCGAAATTTTCCTGCACTTCAAAAATGCACTTAATCAGCTCAGAAAACCCAAATTAGCACAATTACAAATTTCCGACCAAATTAAGCAGAATTCGGAAAACGGGGAAATAACAAACAATTAAACACAATTCCCTGGTTTATTTAAGTGCAATAAATTAATATAATTCAAGAAATAACGACTCATCACTCCACTTCGTCCACTTCATCAATTTCCTCCACTTCATCCACTTCCTCCACTTCCTCCACTTCGTCCACTTCGTCCACTTGCTCCACTTCGTCAAGTTCCTCCACTTCCTCAACTTCCTCCACTTGCTCCACTTGCTCCACTTGCTCCACTTCCTCCACTTCCTCCACTTCATCAATTTCCTCCACTTCATCCACTTCCTCCACTTCCTCCACTTCCTCCACTTCGTCCACTTCGTCCACTTGCTCCACTTCGTCAATTTCCTCCACTTCCTCAACTTCCTCCACTTGCTCCACTTGCTCCACTTGCTCCACTTGCTCCACTTCCTCCACTTCGTCAACTTCGTCCACTTCCTCGACTTCCTCCACTTCATCCACTTCTACCACTTCCTCCATTTTGTCAACTCCGTCAGCTTCCTTCACTTCCTCCACTTCTTCCACCTCGTCAACTTCGTCCACTTCTTCAACTTCCTCCACTTCCTCCACTTCTACCATTTCGTCCACTTCGTCAACTTCATCCACTTCCTCCACTTCGTCCACTTCTTCCACTTCTTCAATTTCGTCATCTTCCTCCACTTCCTCCACTTCCTCCATTTCCCCTAGTTCCTCCACTTCGTCCACTTCGTCCACTTCTTCAACGTCGTCCACTTCCTCCACTTCCTCGACTTCCTCAACTTCTTCCACTTCGTCTACTTCGTCCACTTCGTCCCCTTCGTCCACTTCGTCCCCTATGTCAACTTCGTCCACTTCGTCAACTTCGTCCACTTCCTCCACTTCGTCAACTTCATCGACTTCCTCCACTTCCTCCACTTCGTGCACTTCCTCCACTACGTCCACTTCGTCATCTCTTTCCACTTCTTCAACTTCCTCCACTTCATCAACTTCGTCCACTTCGTGAACTTCCTCCACTTCCTCCACTTCCTACACTTCCTCCACTTCCTTCACTACGTCCACTTCAACATCTTCGTCCACTTCTTCAACTTCCTCCACAACTTCCACTTCGTCCATTTCCTCCACTTCCTCAACTTCTTCCACCTCGTTAACTTCATTCACTTCTTCAACTTCCTCCACTTCCTCAACTTCTACCACTTTGTCCACTTCGTCCACTTCGTCCACTTCGTTCACTTCCTACACTTCCTCCACTTCCTCCACTACGTCTTCTTCGACATCTTTGTCCACTTCCTCCACTTCCTCCACTTCGTCCACTTCGTCCACTTCCTCCACTTCGTCAACTTCGTCCACTTTCTCCACTTCCTCCACTTCGTCCACTTCGTCAACTTCGTCCACTTCCTCCATTTCCTCCACTTCGTCCAATTCGTCTACTTCGTCCACTTCGTCCACTTCGTCCACTTCGTTCACTTCCTACACTTCGTCCACTTCGTCCACTACGTCCACTCCGTCATCTTTGTCCACTTCTTCAACTTCCTCCACTTCCTCCACTTCCTCCACTTCCTGCACTCCTTCCACTCCGTCCAATTCGTCCCCTTGCTCCACTTGCTCCACTTCCTCCACTTCCTCCACTTCCTCTACTTCCTCCACTTCCTCCACTTCGTCCACTTCCTCCACTTCGTCAACTTCGTCCACTTCCTCCACTTCGTCAACCTCGTCCAATTCCCCCACTTCGTCAACGTCCTCCATTTCGTTCACTTTGTCCACTTCCTCCATTTCCTCCACTTCGTCAACCTCCTCCACTTCGTCCACTTCGTCAATTTCGTCCACTTCGTCCACTTCGTCAACTTCCTCCACTTCCTCCACTTTCTCCACTTCGTCCACTTCATCCTCTTCCTCAACTTCGTCCACTTCCTCACCTTCCTCCACTTCTACCACATCGTCCACTTCTTCCGCTTCGTCCACTTTGTCCCCTTGCTCCACTTCCTCCACTTCCTCCACTTCCTCCACTTCCTCCACTTCCTCCACTTCCTCCACTTCCTCTACTTCCTCCACTTCCTCCACTTTGTCCACTTCGTCCACTTCGTCAACTTCGTCCACTTCCTCCACTTCGTCAACTTCGTCCAATTCCTCCACTTCGTCAACGTCCTCCATTTCGTTCACTTTGTCCACTTCCTCCATTTCCTCCAATTCGTCCACATCCTCCACTTTGTCCACTTCGTCAACTTCGTCCACTTCGTCAACTTCCTTCGCTTTTTCCACTTCGTCCACTTCGTCCTCTTCCTCAACTTCGTCCACTCCGTCCACTTCGTCACCTTCCTCCACTTCCACCGCTTCGTCCACTTCTTCCGCTTCGTCCACTTCCTCCTCTTCCTCCTCTTCCTCCTCTTCCTCCACTTCGTCTTCTTCGTCCACTTCGTCCTCTTCCTCAACTTCCTCCACTTCCTCTTGTTCATCCACTTCGTACACTTCCTCCACTTCCTCCATTTCCTCCACTTCGTGCACTTCGTTCTCTTCCTCCACTTGGTCCACTTCCTCCACTTTGTCCCCTTCGTCCACTTCCCCCACTTCCTCTACTTCCTCCTCTTCGTCCACTTCGTCAACTTCCTCCACTTCGTCTACTTCTTCTACTTCCTCCACTCTGTCCACTTCCTCAACTTCCTCAACTTGCTCCACTTCCTTCAATTCTTCCAGTTCGTCCACTTCGACCACTTCCTCCACTTGCTCCACTTCTTCCACTTCCTCCACATCCTCCACTTCCTGCACTTCCTCCACTTCGTCAACTTCCTTCACTTGCTCCACTTCCTCCACTTCGTCCACTTCCTTCACTTCCTTCACTTCCTCCACCTCATCCACTTCCTCCACTTCCTCCACTTCGTCAACTTCGTCCGCTTCGTCCACTTCTTCCATTTTGTCCGCTTCGTCCACTTCGCCCACTTGGTCCATTTCGACCACTTCATCCACTTCGTCCTCTTCCTCCAGTTCCTCGACTTGCTCCACTTTGCCCCCATCGGGCACTTCCTCCACTTCCTCAACTTCGTCCACTTCGTCAATTTTCTCCATTTCATCCACTTTCTCCACTTTTTCCTGTTCGTCCACTTCGTCAACTTCTTCCATTTCCTCCACTTCCTCCACTTCGTCAATTTCGTCAACTTCGTCGACTTCCTCCACTTCCTCCACTTTCTCCCCTTCATCCCCATCGTCGACTTCGTCCACTTCGTCAACTTCCTCCACTTCCTCCACTTCGTCAACTTCCTCCACATCCTCCACTTCCTCCACTTCCTCCACTTCTTCCACTTCGCCCACTTCGTCTTATTCCTCAACTTCATCCATTTCCTCCACTTCGTCCACTTCATCAATTTCCTCCACTTCATCCACTTCCTCCACTTCCTCCACTTGCTCCACTTCGTCAAGTTCCTCCTCTTCGTCAACTTCCTCCACTTCCTCCGCTTGCTCCACTTCCTCCACATCGTCAACTTCGTCCACTTCCTCGACTTCCTCCACTTCGTCCACTTCTACCACTTCCTCCATTTCGTCAACTCCGTCAGCTTCCTTCACTTCCTCCACTTCTTCCACCTCGTCAACTTTGTCCACTTCTTCAAGTTCCTCCACTTCCTCGACTTCTACCACTTCGTCAACTTCATCCACTTCCTCCACTTCGTCCACTTCTTCCACTTCTTCAACTTCGTCATCTTCCTCCACTTCCTCCACTTCCTCTACTTCCTCCACTTCCTCTACTTCCTCCACTTCCTCCATTTCCTCCACTTCCTCCACTTCCTCCACTTCCTCCACTTCTTCACCATCGTCTACTTCCTCGACTTCCTCAACTTCTTCCACTTCGTCTACTGATGGACAAATTTATGAACACCAAATTATGATGTCACAAACTTGTTTTCAATCGGCAAGTATGACCGAATCGTTCAAGTAATAAACTTGGTAAGACCAAGTATCGTTCTTCCCAAAGGACTCACGGCCTAGTTTAGTTATGTTGGTTACTGATTAGTTAAGACTTAAAAGACGAAATATTTGGAGTTTAATATGCAAGACAGAAAATAAACATGTATGCATGAAGTTTTGATCAATGGCAAAAAGCAAAAGATAAACACTTTCAATGATATTAATGTATGAATATGTTGTTGGGGGTCAATTTCATCTTATCCACTCTCATATATTTTAGGAATTCAACATTCAAATCATCATTGTTAATGCCACTCTCTAAAGTACCTTTCTAGAAGGCTTCTCCCTAATCACGAGTTCATACAATTCCTAGCATTCCTAATGATCAGTTCATAAGTGCAGGAGCTTAACGACAACCAATATCATATTGGGAGAAATTCCCCGGATCTAGACTTCCCCGTACGTGCCCGTATCGACAAAACCAATAATCATGCATCGAATGAGTTAAACAATGCAAGCATTAAGCAAAGAGGAAAAACCCTAACTAATGATGAAAAGAAAGCATAAGTCTTAATTAAAAGATGTAAAAACAGATTCCATATATGAGAGTTTCACAAGATTACATTGATTCCCCAACAAACATACAGAGTTTAGTTCACCAAATTCATGGTGAACCTATATGAATAACAATGAAAGAATGAAAGAGATAGAAAAACCCGTGAAAGAGAAGAGGAGAGCTGTCACCATCTCCCAATCTACCCCAAGGGGTGGAAGAGAGAGTGTTTGCTTCGTTTCTGCCAAAGATGCCTAACCCTAGGAAACCCTAAAGCTTATATATCATTCGTAAATTACAAAAAGTCAAGTCCAAGCCCATTAAAGTGCCGCTCAGCGGTAAAATACCGCTCAGCGGTGAGTGCGTGACTTGTTTTCTCCCCTGAGCGGCCATTTTGCCCCTCAGCGGACCTTACGTGACTTCCAGAGTGCCGCTCAGCGGTAAACTGCCGCTCAGCGGTGAGTGCGTGACTTGTTTGCTCCCCTCAGCGGCCATTTTGCCCCTCAGCGGACCTCCCGCAAGCTCCTGAGTGCCGCTCAGCGGTAAACTGCCGCTGAGCGGTGACTTCGGCTTCTCCTTTTGCACTTTTTATTGTCTTTTCTGATTTCATCTCTCTCCTTCTTCACTTCTTTCACCAAATTCACCTTAAAACCTGCACAAAAACACTGAAATCAAGCATAAACCTGTCCAGCTCTCTTATTTCTAAAAACATGAGGAAAAGCATGATTTCAAGCTAGTTTCTAAGTGTAAAGGTTGCTTTTAGTGTCAATTTTAATCATGAAAATAACAGTTTTTCAACTGTTATCACAACCCCAAACTTAAAACTTTGCTTGTCCTCAAGCAAATAAGATGTAACTCCATCTTTAAACCAATTCATATGATGGTTCACTTCATTCAAAAATCTTCTTTTCAAGATAAGTAAAAACTTCACTCAAACTTATGACCAAGAGTTCAATCAAGATGTGCACATGCTTTAGTGTTCACAAAGTCATTTAAATTCCAACAAATGCTATTTTCATGAATGATCAATCAATTAAGCATGGATGTTCATGTGTTAATGGAATATCTCCTCACTAGGTAAAGTGTTTCACTCACACACAAGTGTATAAGAGGTAATCACTCATTCATTCTACTATTACAATGTCACATGAATTAACTTTGCCTTTCATTTTACCACAATCAAAAACATTCACAAGCATGCATCATCACAAGGACTTTTCAATAGCTTATAATGTGGCTGGGCTAACAAGAAAATTGGTTTTTCTGGATCACAAAATCCTTGAGTTAATAGAATCATAACAACACAATCATCTTATTCATACCCAACTCTCTTTTTGCCTTTACATTGAGCTTTGCTTCTTTTTCTTTTCTTTTCTTTTTCTTTGCATATTCTTACTTTTTAGCTCTTAGCTCAATGCTTTTCATGTTTTCCCAACAACCCCAAACTTGAACATTTAACAATACCACACAAGATTTTCTACTTAACTCAAGGTAAAGATTTTTCAATCAAAGGTTTCAGTGTATATTCAAGGCTAAAGGTTCAAAAGGATTGAACACAAAGTGTTCTCTTTTAGTGGGCTAACTTTTACAAATTTGGCCAATAAAAAGGTTTTCAACAAATGGCCTTGATCATGTGATGCAAAACAAGCAATTGATTCAATCATAGAAAACCTGGGCAAAATCATTCATGCTTTCAAAGTAATAACATTCAACAATAACAATTCTGGAGCTCAAAATCTCACATATAAGCTCATTCACATTTGACATACACATCCTGCTTAATTTCACAATCACAATCATGATATCCTGCATTTGTTCACAAAGCTTGTGAATCACCTGTATAAGCATTTTAATGTGCACATCATCTCAACATCAATCAATCATAAGCATCATTCAGAATTACTTATCACAAAATCACAGTTAATAGCAAACCATCATAACAAACCAGGTTTCAAATAAAGTACATCAAACCCTAATCTAAAACAGAAACAAATAAGTTCAGAAAACTTAAACCACAAAACATAAGCACATGATAGCATTCATCAGTAAATGCTATCTCAGCTCCTCATCAATCTGAGCTGTCCTCTGTATCTTCCTCTTCCTCCTCATCTTCATCATCTTCAAATGCATCATCCTCATCAGCTTCATCTTCTTCCATATCTCTAACTGAAGCTTCAGCTGCTTCAGCTCCTCCTCCATGCACTGGTTCCTCTGGCCATGCTACCACATTATGGAATTCATCCATAGTCCACCTGTGGGCTGGAGGTGTATCATACATCCCCACAATCATCTCAGCAGTGGCCACCTGCCCTCTGTGAATGGACTGCAACTGAGCCCCTATAAGAGACATATACATGTCCCTCATCTGGAATGGCTCGGCTTCATGTGTCTCAGCAGATGTCTGGCTCTGTGCTGGCCCTCTCTCTCTACGAGCACGGCGTGGTGGAACTGGCTGAGCTGCATCATCACCTCCACAGTACTGTCTATAGTAGGCCTCATCAATAGCTTTTCTTGGCCTCTCAAAGGTGGAGCAGAAGTGTCCACCCCAGCTATCTTGCAAAGGTGCGTGATCAAAGAAGGATGTCCTAGTGGTGCTTGTTGTTTGAAGTATTGGCGCACACACTAATCTCATCAGCTATCACCTGCCCAATATTAACATTCAAGTTTCTGATAGCACAGTAGATGAAGAATGCCCTGCTGAGAGTAATATCTGACACATGTGAACATGGCTGAATGTTGGCATGAGAAAACGCCATCCAATACTTTGCAAGAGGAGTCAAATCTGTCCTCCTAATGTTAACCACTGAGCCAGATCGATTCCTTTGGAAATGTCCTCCAGGTATACACAGTACTCTCTCCACATCCTCATAATCAGCACCTTCCTCCATGCAAAGAGCAAACTGGCACTGCTCACCAGCCCATACAGTGTCCAGAAAGTTATTAATTGAATCAGGATCATACCTGATAGCATGGCCTCTGACATAGCCCAAATAATTCTCAGCTGGATAATCACCAATCTTCTTTGCATTAGTGTAAAATTCCTTAACCACAGCTATGTTGGCAGGTGCAGGATAAGTGGCTAGCTTTCCCCAGTCATTCCCTAAAACTTGCTCTCCAAATTGAGGAGCAAGGTTAGGTATCATTCCAACCTTTCTCTCCATCAGCAGTCTCCTGTCCTGAACCACTTTAAAGTGCTTCTCATGTTTCCTAGAGAGGAACCTGCTAGATTGGGGTTGCTCTGGTTCCTTTTCCTTTCTCTTGGTTGCCATGGCTTTCAATCTTTTTCCTGATGAGGATGCCATTCCTACATTCAAAACACAAACAAAACCACAGAACGTGATGTTAATCATTAGTAAAACACAAAACACAACTCCTTTCGAAGCTAAACCACCGCTGAGGGCCAGAATTTCCCCTCAGCGCCACCAGTACCACATTCCATAACACAAAAAACCAGAAAAACCAAATCTGGCAGAGTGCCGCTCAGCGGCAGTTTACCCCTCAGCGGTAACTCTGCAGATTTTTGAAAAACCTGTTTTAAAGCTTTCCTAACTCCACCCAAATGCAATTTTCAGTTTTCCAGTTCATAATCATGCAGTTTAATCGGTTCAAACATCAAATATATCATCAAATCATGCAAAGAAATCAAAACCCCTAAATCTTCATGCTTTGACAATCATATTCAAAATCAAAAACCCTAGAATGAACAAAATGCATTTTACTTACTTGGGTGGAGATACTAGATGCAATGAGAATGCTTCCAAGCTAGAATGCTCTCTTCCAACCCCAAACTTTGATGGCACACTAGTGAAAAAGTGAGTAGAAGAGAAATTTTCTTAAGAGGGAAGAGTGAAAAGATGTGGAAAACCTTGGAGAAGGTATGTGGGAGTGTTTGTGCAGAGAAAAATCTGAAAGTGTGAAAGAATACGCAACTTAGGGTTTAAAAATACCCTAATGGGCTCGGGTCCCGCTAAGGGGAACTAAAACCCAATCTGCGAGAGTACCGCTCAGCGGTAAAGTACCGCTCAGCGGCACTTTCGTGATGTGTTCTTCTCCTTCTTTTCTTAACCTACGTGCCTCCTAGACATGCCCCTCACTGGCTCCCTGCAATTCAATGTTCAAAATGCTTATGCAAACCCTAACTAAAACAAATCAACAAAAATATTCAATCAACTGGGTTGCCTCCCAGGTAGCGCTTGTTTAACGTCACGAGCCTGACCCAAAATCCACCAACACCCTTCAGTAGGTGCAAAATGTTCTTACCAACACCCATCAGTAGGTGTTACAGCCATTGTATCCTTCAGTAGATACTTAACCACCTAGCATCCTTCAGTAGATGCTATATCCAACAAAATAAATACAAAAATAATGTTCACAAATTAAAAATTACAAAACCAAATCAAAAGTTTTTAAATTCACTGGGTTGCCTCCCAGCAAGCGCTCTTTTAATGTCATTAGCTTGACCCAATAAAGTTCAAGTTCCATCTTCTTTTTCTTCTTCTTTCTACTGAACTTCTTTAGAAATTTAATCAAACCAGGAACCTGTTGCAGTGTCTCAATCATAGGAACTTTAATCTCCAATTTCTTGAAGATTTCCATAAAGCACTTAAATTTCTTTTCCTTCCTATGATTCTTCTTTAGATGAGGATGTGATTTTTCATGTGATTTCTTCTTCTTTCCTCTCATCTTCTTTTTCTTCCTTTTTCTTTCCCTAAATTTTCTCTTTTTCTCTTCTTTTATTTTTTTCTTCCTTTCTCTTTTTCTTCTCAACTTCTTTATTTTCACACAAATTTTCTTTCTCTCTTCTCTCTCAACCAATTCTTTTTCTTTTTCTTCATCGTTATCTTTCTCACTCAACTCTTCTTTCTCTTTTCTCTCTACCCTTTCCTCATCTCCCTCTAATTTTTCCTCATCAAGAATCTTGTCACTTTCAGTGATAATGACTTGCCCTTCCTCCTTAAGGTTAACTTCAGTATTAACATCATCATTTAATCTCTGACTAATGTGACGAAGTTGCATCTCCATTCTTTTACATGATTCTTCAATGCTTTTCTTAGTAGAGTCGGAATTTTTCAAAAATCGTTGAAGGGTGTCCTCCAACCTATCCAAACTTCCTGATAGAAAGGGTTGTTGCTGCCATTGTTGTTGTGGTTGGTTCTCAAATTGTCCAGCAGCTTGCCAAAATTGGCTTTGATCCATGCTTGAGTTAGGTTCCCACCATTGGTTGAGATTACTTTGGTAGAATTGAGCGCCCCTATAGTTAAACTCTTGACCAAATTGCATTCTGCAGACATTAGGCACAATAAAAAAAAATTTGGTTAGCACAAAAAGATATAAAAGAAGATATAAGATTCAGAAGATAAAACAGAAAAACAGAAAAACAGAAAACAGAAAAATAAAATAAAATCAAATCAAATAAAATACAAACTAAAAAATATAAACAGAAAATAAAATAAAAAAAAATTCGAAATTTAAAATAAAATAAAAAAATAAGTCAAAGATAATCAATAATCACACAAATTAACCAGTTAAACCACGAGTCCCCGGCAACGGCGCCAAAAACTTGATGGACAAATTTATGAACACCAAATTATGATGTCACAAACTTGTTTTCAATCGGCAAGTATGACCGAATCGTTCAAGTAATAAACTTGGTAAGACCAAGTATCGTTCTTCCCAAAGGACTCACGGCCTAATTTAGTTGTGTTGGTTACTGATTAGTTAAGACTTAAAAGACGAAATATTTGGAGTTTAATATGCAAGACAGAAAATAAACATGTATGCATGAAGTTTTGATCAATGGCAAAAAGCAAAAGATAAACACTTTCAATGATATTAATGTATGAATATGTTGTTGGGGGTCAATTTCATCTTATCCACTCTCATATATTTTAGGAATTCAACATTCAAATCATCATTGTTAATGCCACTCTCTAAAGTACCTTTCTAGAAGGCTTCTCCCTAATCACGAGTTCATACAATTCCTAGCATTCCTAATGATCAGTTCATAAGTGCAGGAGCTTAACGACAACCAATATCATATTGGGAGAAATTCCCCGGATCTAGACTTCCCCGTACGTGCCCGTATCGACAAAACCAATAATCATGCATCGAATGAGTTAAACAATGCAAGCATTAAGCAAAGAGGAAAAACCCTAACTAATGATGAAAAGAAAGCATAAGTCTTAATTAAAAGATGTAAAAACAGATTCCATATATGAGAGTTTCACAAGATTACATTGATTCCCCAACAAACATACAGAGTTTAGTTCACCAAATTCATGGTGAACCTATATGAATAACAATGAAAGAATGAAAGAGATAGAAAAACCCGTGAAAGAGAAGAGGAGAGCTGTCACCATCTCCCAATCTACCCCAAGGGGTGGAAGAGAGAGTGTTTGCTTCGTTTCTGCCAAAGATGCTTAACCCTAGGAAACCTAAAGCTTATATATCATTCGTAAATTACAAAAAGTCAAGTCCAAGCCCATTAAAGTGCGCTCAGCGGTAAAATACCGCTCAGCGGTGAGTGCGTGACTTGTTTTCTCCCCTGAGCGGCCATTTTGCCCCTCAGCGGACCTTACGTGACTTCCAGAGTGCCGCTCAGCGGTAAACTGCCGCTCAGCGGTGAGTGCGTGACTTGTTTGCTCCCTCAGCGGCCATTTTGCCCCTCAGCGGACCTCCCGCAAGCTCCTGAGTGCCGCTCAGCGGTTAAACTGCCGCTGAGCGGTGACTTCGGCTTCTCCTTTTGCACTTTTTATTGTCTTTTTCTGATTTCATCTCTCTCCTTCTTCACTCTTTCACCAAATTCACCTTAAAACCTGCACAAAACACTGAAATCAAGCATAACCTGTCCAGCTCTTATTTCTAAAACATGAGGAAAAGCATGATTTCAAGCTAGTTTCTAAGTGTAAAGGTTGCTTTTAGTGTCAATTTTAATCATGAAAATAACAGTTTTTCAACTGTTATCATCTACTTCGTCCACTTCGTCCCCTTCGTCCACTATGTCAACTTCGTCCATTTCGTCCACTTCGTCAACTTTGTCCACTTCCTCCACTTCGTCAACTTCGTCGACTTCCTCCACTTCGTCCACTTCGTTCACTTCCTACACTTCCTCCACTTCCTCCACTTCCTCCACTTCCTCCACATCTTCCACTTCGTCAACTTCCTCCACTTCGTCCACTTCGTCAACTTCCTCCACTTCCTCCACTTTGTCCACTTCGTCCACTTCCTCGACTTCCTCAACTTCATCCACTTCTACCACTTCCTCCAATTCGTCAATTCCGTCCACTTCCTCGACTTCCTCAACTTCGTCCACCTCTACCACTTCGTCAACTTCATCCACTTTGTCCACGTCCTCTACTTTGACCACTTCCTACACTTCCTCCACTTCCTCCACTTCGTCCACTTCTTCCACTTCTTCAACTTCGTCATCTTCCTCCACCTCCTCCCCTTCCTCCACTTCTTCCAATTCCTCCACTTCGTCAAGTTCCTCCTCTTCGTCAACTTCCTCCACTTCCTCCGCTTGCTCCACTTCCTCAACTTCCTCCACATCGTCAACTTCGTCCACTTCGTCCACTTCCTCGACTTCCTCCACTTCGTCCACTTCTACCACTTCCTCCATTTCGTCAACTCCGTCAGCTTCCTGCACTTGCTCCACTTCTTCCACCTCGTCAACTTTGTCCACCTCTTCAACTTCCTCCACTTCCTCCACTTCTACCACTTCGTCCACTTCGTCAACTTCATCCACTTCCTCCACTTCGTCCACTTCTTCCACTTCTTCAACTTCGTCATCTTCCTCCACTTCCTCCACTTCCTCCACTTCCTCCACTTCCTCCACTTCCTCCACTTCGTCCACTTCTTCACCATCGTCCACTTCCTCGACTTCCTCGACTTCCTCAACTTCTTCCACTTCGTCTACTTCGTCCACTTCGTCCCCTTCGTCCACTATGTCAACTTCGTCCATTTCGTCCACTTCGTCAACTTCGTCCACTTCCTCCACTTCGTCCACTTCGTCCACTTCCTCCACTTCGTCCACTTCGTTCACTTCCTACACTTCCTCCACTTCCTCCACTTCCTCCACTACGTCCACTTCGTCATCTTTTTCCACTTCTTCAACTTCCTCCACTTCCTCCACTTCTTCCCCTCCTTCCACTCCGTTCACTTCGTCCACTTCGTCAACTTCCTCCACTTCCTACACTTCCTCCACTTCCTCCACTTCCTTCACTACGTCCACTTCAACATCTTCGTCTACTTCTTCAACTTCCTCCACTTCCTCCACAACTTCCACTTCGTGCATTTCCTCCACTTCCTGAACTTCTTCCACCTCGTCAACTTCATTCACTTCTTCAACTTCCTCCACTTCATCCACTTCGTCAACTTCGTCCAATTCGTCCACTTCGACCTCTTCGTCCACTTCATCCAGTTCGTCCACTTCGTCCACTTCTTCAACTTCCTCCATTTGCTCCACTTCCTCCAGTTCGCCCACTTCGCCCACTTCGTCAACTTCGTCCACTTCATCCATTTTGACCTCTTCGTCCACTTCCTCCACTTCCTCCACTTCGTCCCCTTCGTCCCCATCGTCCACTTCGTCAACTTCCTCCGCTTCCTCAACATCCTCCACTTCCTCCACTTCCTCCACATCCTCCACTTCGTCAACTTCCTCCACTTCGTCAACTTCCTCCACTTCGTCAACTTCCTCCACTTCGTCCACTTCGTCAACTTCCTCCACTTTCTCCACATTGTCCACTTCCTCCACTTCGTCCACTTTCTCGACTTCCTCAACTTCATCCACTTCTACCACTTCCTCCACTTCTTCCATTTCCGTCCACTTCCTCGACTTCCTCAACTTCGTCCACTTCTACCACTTCGTCAACTTCATCCACTTTGTCCACGTCCTCTACTTTGACCACTTCCTCCACTTCCTCCACTTCTTCCACTTCTTCAACTTCGTCATCTTCCTCCACCTCCTCCACTTCCTCCACTTCTTCCATTTCCTCCACTTCCTCCACTTCCTCCACTTCCTCCACTTCCTCCACTTCTTCAACTTCGTCCACTTTGTGCACTTCGTCCACTTCGTCAACTTCGTCCACTTCGTCCACTTCGTTCACTCCCTGCACTTCCTCCACTTCGTCCACTTACTCCACAACGTCCACTTCGTCATCTTTGTCCACTTCTCCAACTTCCTCCACTTCCTGCACTTCATCCACTTCTTCCACTTCCTCCACTTCCTCCACTTCCTCTACTTCCTCCACTTCCTCTACTTCCTCTACTTCCTCCACTTCCTCCACTTCCTCCACTTCGTCCACTTCCTCCACTTCCTCCACTTCGTCCACTTCTTCCGCTTCGTCCACTTCGTCCTCTTCCTCCTCTTCCTCCACTTCGTCTTCTTCGTCCACTTCGTCCTGTTCCTCAACTTCCTCCACTTCATCCACTTCGCCCACTTCATCCTCTTCGTCCTCTTCCTCTAGTTCCTCGACTTCCTCCACTTCGTGCCCATCGTGCACTTCCACCACTTCGTCAACTTCGTCCACTTCGTCAATTTCCTCCACTTCATCCACTTTCTCCACTTTGTCTGCTTCCTCCACTTCGTCAACTTCGTCCACTTCCTCCACTCCGTCCACCTCGTCAATTTCGTCCACTTCCTCCACTTCCTCCACTTCGTCCCCTTCGTTCCCGTCGTCCACTTCGTCCACTTCGTCAACTTCCTCCGCTTCCTTAAATTCCTCTACTTTCTCCACTTTCTCCACATCCTCCACTTCGTCAACTTCCTCCACTTCCTCCACTTCGTGCACTTCGTCCACTTCGTCAACTTCCTCCACTTCCTCCACTTTGTCCACTTCCTCCACTTCGTCCACTTGCTCGACTTTCTCCACTTCGTCCACTTCTACCACTTCCTCCACTTCGTCAACTCCGTCCGCTTCCTTCACTTCCTCCACTTCTTCCACCTCGTCAACTTCGTCCACTTCTTCAACATCCTCCGCTTCTTCCACTTCTACGACTTCGTCAACTTCATCCACTACGTCCACGTCCTCTACTTTGTCCACTTCCTACCCTTGCTCCACATCGCCCACTTCTTCCACTTCTTCAACTTCGTCATCTTCCTCCACTTCCTCCACTTCCTCCACTTCCTCCATTTCCTCCACTTCCTCCACTTCCTCCACTTCCTCCACTTCGTCCCCATCGTCCACTTCGTCCACTTCGTCAACTTCCTCCACTTCCTCACCTTCCTCCACTTCCTCCACATCCTCCACTTCGTCAACTTCCTCCACTTCGTCAACTTCGTCCATTTCGTCCATTTAATCCATTTCGTCAACTTCCTCCACTTCCTCCACTTTGTCCACTTCCTCCGCTTCGTCCACTTCCTCAACTTCATCCACTTCCTCGGCTTCCTCCACTTCGTCCACTTCTACCACTTCTTCCACTTCGTCAACTCCGTCCGCTTCCTTCACTTCCTCCACTTCTTCCACCTCGTCAACTTCGTCCACTTCTTCAACTTCCTCCACTTCCTCCAGTTCTACCACTTCGTCAACTTCATCCACTTCGTCCACGTCCTCTACTTTTTCCAGTTCCTACACTTCGTCCACTTCGTCCACTTCGTCCGCTTGTTCCACTTCTTCAACTTCGTCATCTTCCTCCACTTCCTCCACTTCCTCCATTTCCTCCACTTCCTCCACTTCCTCCACTTCCTCCACTTCTTCAACTTCGTCCACTTCGTCCACTTCGTCCACTTCGTCAACTTCGTCCACTTCCTCCACTTCGTCAACTTCGACCACTTCGTCAAATTCGTCCACTTCATCTACTTCGTTGATGAGTCGTTATTTATTGAATTATATTTAGTTTATTGCACTTAAATAAACCAGGGAATTGTGTTTAATTGTTTGTTATTTCCCCGTTTTCCGAATTCTGCTTAATTTGGTCGGAAATTTGTAATTGTGCTAATTTGGGTTTTCTGAGCTGATTAAGTGCATTTTTGAAGTGCAGGAAAATTTCGGAAATACATTTTGGGACATCAGGAAGAATGCCGAATAAATTCAAGACTTTCCACATAGACAATTTTGAATTAATTAAATTGTAATTCAGTAGTTTAGAATTTTCGAATCAACTCTTATATTTTGGGTCAATTTTTGGTAAATTGGATTAGACCCAAAAATTAGAAATGAGTCATTGGACCTAGGGTTTTTCTTTTGTGTGGACCCTACCCTTATTAAAGAGGGACACACGGCCCTTGGGCTCTCGGCTTTTGAACGTTTTTGGAAGAATGGCATGTGGCTTCGAACGGTGATTTTGAATCCAGCGTGAATTTATTTTGCTTTCAATCATGGACGGTGTCCGGTCTCGGTTTTTTTTTCTTTGCATGCTTGAATTAAAATCCCATCTTCATATTCTATAAATTAGGTTGTCATTTCAGTTTGAAAAGAAGCTTTGGTCCTCACGTTCGTCCAAGAGCTGTGAGGTGTTGCACCGAGATTTAGAAAATGGAGCAGTAGCCACGCTGATGCTAGAATGGAGAGAAGGAGCTGGAAGCAGCACGGTGATTGAATGTGGTGTGCGCGTGGACGCGTGAAGAAGTGAGTTGGAATGGAAGCAAGGTGTCACGGCCTGGTTGGAGGAAAAGGGGGATGATTCATTTTTCTTTTAGAATGAAAAGCGGTAATGTGTTGGAGAAGTGATGTGCCACGGCTGGAAGGAAGAAGTGCAGTGGTGTCAAGGCTTGGAATGATTTTTGCACGCTGCTGAAGTTTCATGCGGAATGCAGCACATGGTTTATTTAATTTGCTTTGCTAGAATGAAGAGGTGATTAGATGGGGGAGCTCACGGACCTAAAAAGCTGCACGTTGGAAGAAGAGAAAGCACTTTTGTTTTGGAGAGCTCCAATAGGTTTTGGTTTTGTTTATTTATAATTGCACCGAGAATGTTTTATAGTCTATACATTGAATTGCATTTAGCTTGGAAGCACCCTGCTCAATTTTTTTTTCAGCTTATTGTTCACGCATTTTATTTTAAGTGTTACATCCGTGATGAATTTCATTTTCTTTATTAGCTAATTGTTGCGAATTTACATTGAATGATGATTTATCCTTGCACTTCAAGATGTTTACTTAAGCTGAATTGGAATTTTATTTTCGCTGCTTGGTGTTTAAATTGCATTCGTAGATGCATTTCATAACATTAGATGTGTTTTCGGATTTATCAATTGCAATTCAATTCGGTCATGAGTTGTCTTAATTATTTATTGCATCTAATTTAGTTCATCCGTATTCACAAAATCTGCACTACCCCCCCCCACTACGTGTTGATCTGAGACTGAACCCAATTTGGTCCTTGAGAGACGACCTAGGAGTCACTTCCTAGTCTATACTGCATTCTAATATGCACAACTTTTGTTGGGAGGTGCGACCCTCTCATCAAAATGGCGCCGTTGCCGGGGACCAACGGTTCAGTCTTAGGTCTTTTTGTTGTGTTTGTGTGTGTTGTGTTTTGTCTTGTGTTGTGATGTGATGTGATGTTCTGTTATGTGTGTGCGTGTTGCATGTATAAATGTGTTGTGTTTTATTTGTTTCGTGATTTTTAGTATTCTTCTTTTTCCATGTCTACCTATTTTGATTTCGTGAATACTGCTTATTCTGCCAGTGCCTCTGATTATGATTCTCCTTCTGCATGTTACTTTGATTGTGATTCATATTCTGCTGATTTTTATGCTGAGAACAATGTGGCTCATCCTCAAATTTCTGAGAGTGCTCTTTGTGAGCCGGTTTCACTTAAAGAGGATGATCTTCATTGCGATCTCACCCCTGGACTGATACATTTGCTGCCTAAGTTTCATGGTTTTGCAGGAGAATGCCCACACAGACATTTGGAGGAGCTCCACATCATGTGCTCTTCAATGAAGCCTCCAGATGTCCCTCTTGATTACATTTTCTTGAGCGCATTTCCGCATTCATTACAAGGAGCAGCTAAGGATTGGAAAGACTCTCTTCCTCTGAGATCCGTTACCGATTGGGGATATCTTGAGCATCAGTTTCTGAGCAAATTTTCCCCTGTGCAATATGCTTACAGCAACGGTCTTGGATGGAATAACCCTACCTTGGGATGGTATGATGCTCCATAGCATCAATATCAAGAACCACCATTCCAGAGTACTTTTATGCCTCCACCAGTCCAGCAATACGAGAGTCAGCAGTATAGTGCTCCTGCCGAAATAGCTCCTCAGCCTTCTACTTCTGAGCCTACATTGAAGGAGTTGTTGGAGCAGATGACCATGCAAAACCTTCAGTTTCGGCAAGAGAACATGCAGTTCCAGCAAGAAATAGGAGCTGCCATTCAGAGTATGACTGATCAGATAGGGCAGATGGCCACTCAACTCACTAAGGAACAGTCTCAAGATTCAGAGTTACCATTTCAGACTGTTCAGATTCCAGATGATGATGATAGTGGCATCAACATAGAAGATGGGGAGAAGAGTCATGAACTTACTATTGTGCCATCTACTTTCCCATCATCCTATGTCCCTACTCTTGCACCTGAGGAGAGTGATGAGTATTTTGAGGAGCAGGCAGAAATAAGCAGTAACCCTGAACCAGGTAGACCACCTTCATCTTCCCACACTTTAGCAATCTTCAAGGAAGAGGAGGTAAGCATACCTCAATTTGATTATATTGATGATTATGTTGTTGAGAGGTATGCTGATGATTATATTGTTGTTGAGTCTGATTTTAATTTTCCCTCTATGCATGATGAGAACCAATTTTTGCTGTCGCATCCGAATGTTTATTCTCCATGCATTGAACATGAATCTGAATCTGTAGTTGATGTTGCTTGTGATTTTGAAATTGATTCATGTTTTGAGGATGTATCTGAGGTTCAGCCTGTTACACTGGGATTGGGTGTTATACCCCTGCATGAAATTTCTGTAGAGCCACATTGCACTAACCCTATTGCAGGAGGTACAAATGAATTTGATCAACAAACACCCACAGTGGAAAATAAAGGTGCTAACACTGACAAAAGCTTCAAGATCAATAGGCACCAGCTGAACCTGCTCATCAACAATCATTGCATAGATCCAGCTGTGGAAAACATTTCACTGCTAGATCAGATTTGGAGGATGAAGCAGTTCGTCCTCAAAACCTCCTTGCTGGATACTATGGTGCAAGACATCTCCCTGAAAGTCCAAAATTGGCAACTGCCACCATGATCAGGGGAGTTTCCTTTCTCTCTTCTCCCCTTTTCCCTACTTTTATTGCACTTGTCCATGATCTGTTCATTGTTTTGATTTTCGATCTTATGCTTATGACACATTGAGGACACTGTGTAGTTTAAGTGTGGTCTATTGGGGGAGATTTTTATTTTTTCTTTGTTAGTTTTTGGGGGAGATTTTTATTTTTTCTTTGTTAGTTTTTGTTTTCTTGGTTAAATTTTTTTCTTTTCTAGGTTATTTTTGTCGTGTCTTGTGTACAGTTTTACATGTTTCTCTTGATTTCTGGACTTTGATTAGGTTGTAGATGTGTCTTTCACTTCATTGATACTCTGATTTGTTTGAAATCCTTGCTTTTCTCTGCTTGGGAAGATGATTATGATGTTTGAGAGGTTGATTTGATTGTGACATAAATTACCCTGTGTGAGAATTTGAGCCACTTTGTGTTCTTTCTTGTGTGTGATATGTCTCTTGATTGCTTGCACATATGCCTTGGCTTGACTCTTGTTGATAATTCTTGATTGATATGCATGTTTGGAAGTGATAAAGGCAGTTTTGTTCTTGAGCCTCTCTAGCCAAATAAGCTTACCTTGTTTTGATCCTTTGATAACCCCTTTTGAGCCTATACTTTCCCCCATTTCTTTGTTTTGAAGCTCATACACTAGCCCTAAGTGAAAAACCATGATTACCTTAATGATAGGCGACGCTCCGAGGAGAAAACGAAACTTGAGAGATTTGGACTCCTCGAGGCCTCCTTGACATCGATGCGCAGCGGAAAGAAGCAGATTTACTCGAGAACCCTAGGTTTCGGGGGATTAATCGGTGAAAACTCTAGGGTTGAAGGTAAGGAAGGATTTAATCGGTGGAGAAGAAGGATTCAACGATTAAATCAATGAAATGGAAAGAAATTATGATTTGACTCAATAAATGGGTGAAGAACGATGGTGGAAGCAAAGATAGAACTCCAAACAAAGGTTGAATCGGTGCGTAGGTGTGAAAAGGCAAGGACAAGGAAAATATGAGATATGGATCGGTGGAGATGACTTACGTGAGGATTTGTGATGGTAGATCTGTGAGGAAACGGTTTGCTGGAGGAGATGCACTGGAAGAAAGAAGAACGCGAGAGTGATGGTTTATTCTCTCGAATGATTGAGAGAAAAATGATGAGTAGCGTTGGAGTCACAGGCACGCGTGGCAGAGATGTAGGCGCAAGCCACGAGGACGCTAGTAATTGGTGAGAGTGGCGTGAGCTGGATGCTACGGAGGAGAGAGAATCTGATAATGGAAAATGAGAGAATGGATGGTGTGAAGGGAAGGTGGCTAGAGGAGATCCTTTGGGATTCTCTAGCTTTGACTTTCAAGGTAGAATTGATCTGGAGTGTTCTCAACAGAATAACAATTCATTATGCTCAAAAGTATCTTACAAGAGGTGGTGACATGTCTATATATAGGACTAAAAGTCCCTCCTATCTAGCACATGCCTAGCACCTTTTACACATGTTTTAATAAAAGTAAAAGAAATCCTACACTGAACTAATTGACCTTGGGCCCCGTGTATCATCCCCTCCCCCTTGGAAAGGATTTGTCCTCAAATCTGATGATGCTTTTGAAGACTTATTTTTGTTGGCTTCACAAGGGTTCCTCCTGGGTCAAATATCCATCTGCAATAAGCATCAAACATATCTCTAATTAGTTTTCTTTGACCCAATAAGATATATAAAAGAATATGTGTAGAAGAAGGTTTCCTAATTTTGAAATTTTTAATTTTAATATAATAAAGAAACCTTTCTTCATTTGAAATTTTATTTGTATCTTGAGTTATTGGTAACCATAAAGGTAACCATAACCCAAGTTGTGACTTTACATGTGTTGAAAGTGATAACATTTTTAAAGATTGAGTGGCAAATTCTTTGAAAGAAAAGTGAAATTTGGGAAATTCAAATATAAATGGAGAAAAGTGAGAGGATAGAAAACCTCCCCTTAAGATTCTAGCTTCTAGTGTAGGAGGATATGTTGCCCTTAGTTGCTCTCTTTTTTTCTTTTCTTCCATTTCTATCCTTTCAACTTCTTCCTTTTCTCTTCTTTGTGCTTCTTTTCTTTCTTTCTTTCTTCTTTTCTCTTCTTCTCTTCCTTCCTCGTCTCTTCTCTCTCTCTCTTCCTCTTTTCTTCTCTCTTTTTCTTCCTCTTTTCTTCTCTCATTTTCTTCCTCTTCTCTTCTCTCTTGCTCTTTTCTTTTCTCTTCTTCTCTTCTTTCTTTTTCTCTTCTCTCTATTTCTTCCTCTTTTCTTCTCTCTTGCTCTCTTCTCTCTTGCTCTCTTCTCTCTCTTTTTAATCTCTCAATTCTATATTTACTTGTCTCTTCCCATAGCCTCTTAAGTTTTTCGAAAAACTCACTTTCCCTATGAGAGAATCCACTTAAATTTTGAATGAATGACTCACCTTCTCTAATAAGTTCTCTCATAAGTTTTAAGTTTCTTTCAATTTCTCGAGGCACAAACTTTCTTCTCATACAAGCTTTCAATTCATTCCAATCATAGATGGGATATTTTCTACCTATCTTAACATGATATTGTCTATCATCCCACCACTCTCTTGCATGCTTTTTAAAACTAGAAGTGTAAAGATTAAGAATATAAGATTCATCATCTTTAGAATAGAAGGATTCATATTTACTTTTTCTCACCATGAATGAATGCATGTCATTAATTTCCTTTTCCCAAGCTAGGTATGTTAATGCACCAATATCATCACCAAAGAATGGAATATTTTCACTAGCTTTTTTATACAAATCATCTTCAATCCTATCAAATTCATAAGATGAACAAGACTTCCTTCTAGCTTTATCATGTTCTCTTTTGATTCCTTTGTAACTAAGTTGCTTATCAAAATTAAAATTCCTAGAAGACTTGTATGAATAACAAAACATCTTTGTTTCTAAAAGTTTTTCTAGTGTAAAAGATATACAAGATTCACACTTAGACAAGTCCCAGGTAAGAGAGGTGAGTCATGAAGACTGCTTAAGTACCAAGTCTTGCCTTGCCAGAAATGTCTTAGGTTACTACTAGTTACCCTTTAAACTAAAATCACTTTTAAAATCAAAGGACACAACTCACAAACAATCACAACAATTAAACACTAATAAATGAGACTTTGCGGACTCTAATGTGACAAGGCTTAGAGTTTAATCCCTTTTAGCCTAAAATCACCCTAAACGTAAGACACTAAAAGTTAAACACAAACAAGAAAAGTTTTGCCAAGAGTTGAAAG
Organism: Vigna umbellata; assembly: GCF_029865625.1. NCBI lineage: Eukaryota > Viridiplantae > Streptophyta > Magnoliopsida > Fabales > Fabaceae > Vigna > Vigna umbellata. The sequence goes on along the minus strand of NC_142174.1, from coordinate 1,948,889 downwards.
AGCACCAAGGACTCTTCCAAGACACTTGGACTTTGAATGGCCTTTTACACTGATATTAAAAGAAAGCTAACACAAAAACCTATTACACATAAAATGAAGAAAACAATTTACAAAAGATTCAAACAGCTGCACGGTCTGGTCCAAACAGTTCATTGCTGCATGTTTTTCTTCAAAGCCTTATACGCACTTAGACTTATTGCTTCTGGATAACTTTGGGGTCTCCTAGCTCTTGGGTTCACTCTATTATCACAAATGTACAAAGCTGGATCAGAGAACTGATAACTAAATATATTGGAAGAGGGGAGTTACACTTAAATGAGCCTTCCCTGTCTTGGTTTGTACACTTGATGCAGAGAAAGGTTCCTATTGCCACTTCTTCATCTTGCACGAAATCTTCCAGAGGCCAAATATTCCTTTCCATTCTCGGCCTAAATCAAGAAACTAGCTTGTCCACTCCTTTTCTCTTGTCTGCACAAGCTTCCCAAGCTTTCCACTCAGAATTATACTCCTGCACAAACTGAATTCCAACCAATCAACAATTAAACAATTTTAATCCTAACAATTGCAGGCCATACTACACAATTTAAGCATATCAAAAACAGTTTGAAATAAAAGAAACTCCCTTTAGTTCAGATGGTTGCTACTGTCTTTACTGAAATAGCTCACAATGTACAATATGCTACAGTACCATCAATATTGCTTTTCCCAAACTACACAGAAAATTCACACTAAATCAGCAGTTCATGCAGTCCATAATGAACAATTTTAAACCAAAGCAATGTAAACAATCAGAAGCAATTAAAGTAAATAACTCCCTTCAGTTCAACACTCCCACAAGAAGTGTTTCTGCCTCTGGTTTCTTCAGTAATATTCTGCTCACGTAAGGTTTCATTCACATCAGCTCTGCACACATAAATCCAACAAAATCCAGCAACAGAATCCAATGGACAGTGAACTATATTCAGACTGGAGGTAATTCAATGCAGAAACTAACCACCTAATTACTGCAATCGCCAAGTCAGAACTGAAAATTAGGTGCTTTAATCACTTTTTAAAACTGGAGGTTGCATTGGCAATTAAAACAGTTTGATGCACAATTGATTATGACAAGAGCAGCATTTTTCAGAAAAACTAGTGAATTACACTGGACAGAAACAATGGACCAACTAGTCAAGAACAATGTCCTAACTAATTCAGAAATCAGTGGACCATGCTAATCAAATCAATGGACAGAGTATTGTGAGGCAAATCAGAAATTGGCAGTTTTAAAACAGTGTTTTTGCAATTCCAGAAATGCTCATAAAACAATCAGCACATTATTTGCAATTCCTATGCATCTACCAAGTTCCCATAGGTCTTGTCAAATCAGAATCAGCATTCAACATGCTCAATTAAACCATGAAGTCACAGTTCACTTTCAAAACAGTGATTATATCAAGGAATTCAGCAAGCAATGTTTTAAAATAAAATGAATGCAATGACAGTTTATACATTCACAAGTACAAATAGCATCACCAGGAAATCAATAATAAATGAGAACAACAGTTATTTCAGTTGCAGTTGCAACAAATCACAGCTGCTTCATTCTAATTATTCCAACTTCTTTTCCTGCACAATGAACACAGTCAACAAATGGTTAATTGAAACTGAACTCTCTTGCAAATGCCAAGGAATTTTAGGCTAAATTAGCCTTACTAAGCTCACAGCACTGAGGTTTCTCTTTAAAAATTTAAACACTCAAATGAAAATGTAAAAGAGAAATTTTCAGTCTAGGCCAGAGAATCTTGTGGATCACCACCACCTAATATGCTACCATTCACACTTACCTTCTTTCAAATCCCAAAAGCAAAACCCAGAATGGAAACAGATTTTTCAATCAGGAAAATGGCTAGGCTAAAACGAAGTGATGGACAAACAGTACAACCACTCAAACAGCAGAGCAGACTCTAACTCAGAAGGAAACTCTAGACCAGATGAAATAAGCAATTAAAAGCTTCAATTAAAGATTGGCAGAATAGATTTCACATGCATTGCAGACAAACTAGATAACCAATAAAGACAAGCAAGAAACAAAGCTATCAAGAAGGAAAGCACTCAAACTGAACCTATGATTGGCACTAGAACAGATTTTAAAAGCAAGAAGAACAAACAAGCAAGTTAGAGCAGAAACAATTAAGTGACTCCAGTACTGAATTTTACAAATGCGTTTGATACAATGCCCCAACAAAATTAGTTCATAATTGATAATGTTTTCAGTTTCTGATTTTGGAGCTTCACTTATTTGGATTGTACAAGGTCTGAATGCTTTTTAAACTTGTATAGATATTCTTTTTCACCTGTTTCGATTTCATTCAACAGACCCTAGCTCTTACTACAATCCAACTGAATCATAAACACACAAATCAAAATTTCAGTACTGCACTATACTTGCTTTATAAAAATTTTGACTTAAAATGGTGGTTTCAAAGGTGAAAAACGCACAAAGGCTGATATAACTCGAATTAACTATCTCAACATGTTTAAAACTTCAAAACCAACTTGTTTTGCATTAAAATTGGATGCAGAACATAGTAATTCGAAAATTGAACTTGCAATAGCCAATTATGCAATCAAACAGGTCAACCACACCACCAGTTTTAAGTTTCATTGAGTCGATGGACAAATTATTGATGACTTTAAAACAACAATGGGAAACTTGAACACGACACGAGGAAGTTAATGTAAGATTTCCAGCAAGATCTATATGCCAGAACAGATTTTAAAACAAAAATTAGACTCAAACAAGACAATGCAGATCGGCCAACTGCAATTTGATACTGCTGGAGTTTTCACAAGGTGCCATCAAGCTATTTGCTTCAGCAATTCATGGCTTAAGTGATGTGCACCTGATACGAACTCATTCAAGCATTTTATCACCAAAATAATATGTATTGGCCATGACAATAAACGCAAATCAAAATACACCTCAACAGTACGTTAAATCTGAGATTACGGTCACTTTTGCATGCACCCGAGCTCACAAGGAAGGTATCATAGCTCATATGGTGTATAGCCACTGATCATATATTCCAGAATCTCAGAAAAAACTCAACACAGCTTTGAACACAAAATTTATGACATTTTAAGCAATTAAACATGACTGTAAACATGACAGAATATGATTTATCAATGAAAATGACTCAACAAAAATTTGGACCGATTAAGATGATGAAAGACACAACCAAAACAAGGTTAGCATACAAGAAATGACTCAAGCAGAAACCTAATGAACAGATCAAGACCAAAAACACATGAATCAACACAAGACAGAGAAGGAATCATAATGAACAACACGAATATTGAAGAGATTCAACACGAATGAATAAGATCAAAACAGAATCGAAACAACTCGTGAATTTCATAACAACGCAAGAAATTTAAACTCAGATCAGAGACGCAAATCAATGGAGAGATACTTAACTTTCGAAGCGCGGAGAACCTGAGCTCTGATTACCACATGATAGGCGACGCTCCGAGGAGAAAACGAAACTTGAGAGATTTGGACTCCTTGAGGCCTCCTTGACATCGATGCGCAGCGGAAAGAAGCAGATTTACTCGAGAACCCTAGGTTTCGGGGGATTAATCGGTGAAAACTCTAGGGTTGAAGGTAAGGAAGGATTTAATCGGTGGAGAAGAAGGATTCAACGATTAAATCAATGAAATGGAAAGAAATTATGATTTGACTCAATAAATGGGTGAAGAACGATGGTGGAAGCAAAGATAGAACTCCAAACAAAGGTTGAATCGGTGCGTAGGTGTGAAAAGGCAAGGACAAGGAAAATATGAGATATGGATCGGTGGAGATGACTTACGTGAGGATTTGTGATGGTAGATCTGTGAGGAAACGGTTTGCTGGAGGAGATGCACTGGAAGAAAGAAGAACGCGAGAGTGATGGTTTATTCTCTCGAATGATTGAGAGAAAAATGATGAGTAGCGTTGGAGTCACAGGCACGCGTGGCAGAGATGTAGGCGCAAGCCACGAGGACGCTAGTAATTGGTGAGAGTGGCGTGAGCTGGATGCTACGGAGGAGAGAGAATCTGATAATGGAAAATGAGAGAATGGATGGTGTGAAGGGAAGGTGGCTAGAGGAGATCCTTTGGGATTCTCTAGCTTTGACTTTCAAGGTAGAATTGATCTGGAGTGTTCTCAACAGAATAACAATTCATTATGCTCAAAAGTATCTTACAAGAGGTGGTGACATGTCTATATATAGGACTAAAAGTCCCTCCTATCTAGCACATGCCTAGCACCTTTTACACATGTTTTAATAAAAGTAAAAGAAATCCTACACTGAACTAATTGACCTTGGGCCCCGTGTATCACTTAACCTTAGGGAATTTTGGAGCTTTGGAAGTGTTTTGGGAACAAGTGTGGTCTCCTTGGGGTTTCTGATGAATTGGCTGGGTGGTTCCTCTTCTTGTTTTATGTTTGTAAATATGTTGTGTATCTTGTCTCTTATAGTTGTGTCCTAAACAGAGAGAAAAGAAAAGAGACAGGATGAAAAAATATAGAAAAAAAAATGAAAAAAAAAAGAAAAAAAATATTTTGTGAATAATGGAGTCAAGAAGAGGATTGAATTAGAGGTTTTGGGTGTGAGTTGACTGTGTTTACACTTGTTCCCCATTGCTCCTCTATTTCTTTTGGTTTGTAGCTTCTCATCCATATTTATCCTCCCTTGTCCTTGGCCCCATTTCACCCATTAAAGACCTTTTGATTTGAACATGCATATGTTTTGAGTGTTGATATTAGAGGTTTGCCAAGTCTGTTGTTGTTTGCTTTCTTGAGTGCATTGAGTTGAAATTCTTTACCTTATACACTTGAGAGAAACACTGATAGTGCATCTGTGAGTTTTTGTTGCTTTTGATTCACCTCTTGAGCTGATTGATCATTTTGCCATGTCTTGAATTGCTTGGATGATTTAATGAGTATCTGCTTTCTCTGATTGATTCTGTGTTGGATATTGTCTACTTCCTTTCTTGGTCCAGATTCTTGGAGAACTGTGTAATTCTGTTTCTGTTCCTGTTTTGGAGTCTTTGTTGTCTGTCTGTCGAGTCTGTGTCACCTCCCTGATGTTTGAGTAGTTCCCTGGTTTTCGTCTTGGTTTTGCCCAGGAGTGCAAAAGACTAAGTGTGGTCTATTTTGATGAGTCGTTATTTATTGAATTATATTTAGTTTATTGCACTTAAATAAACCAGGGAATTGTGTTTAATTGTTTGTTATTTCCCCGTTTTCCGAATTCTGCTTAATTTGGTCGGAAATTTGTAATTGTGCTAATTTGGGTTTTCTGAGCTGATTAAGTGCATTTTTGAAGTGCAGGAAAATTTCGGAAATACATTTTGGGACATCAGGAAGAATGCCGAATAAATTCAAGACTTTCCACATAGACAATTTTGAATTAATTAAATTATAATTCAGTAGTTTAGAATTTTCGAATCAACTCTTATATTTTGGATCAATTTTTGGTAAATTGGATTAGACCCAAAAATTAGAAATGAGTCATTGGACCTAGGGTTTTTCTTTTGTGTGGACCCTACCCTTATTAAAGAGGGACACACGGCCCTTGTGCCAGCCGCCACTTACACTTTGTTTTTAGGCCACTGTTTTACTAGTTTTTTTTTTGGGCTCTCGGCTTTTGAACGTTTTTGGAAGAATGGCATGTGGCTTCGAACGGTGATTTTGAATCCAGCGTGAATTTATTTTGCTTTCAATCATGGACGGTGTCCGGTCTCGGTTTTTTTTTCTTTGCATGCTTGAATTAAAATCCCATCTTCATATTCTATAAATTAGGTTGTCATTTCAGTTTGAAAAGAAGCTTTGGTCCTCACGTTCGTCCAAGAGCTGTGAGGTGTTGCACCGAGATTTAGAAAATGGAGCAGTAGCCACGCTGATGCTAGAATGGAGAGAAGGAGCTGGAAGCAGCACGGTGATTGAATGTGGTGTGCGCGTGGACGCGTGAAGAAGTGAGTTGGAATGGAAGCAAGGTGTCACGGCCTGGTTGGAGGAAAAGGGGGATGATTCATTTTTCTTTTAGAATGAAAAGCGGTAATGTGTTGGAGAAGTGATGTGCCACGGCTGGAAGGAAGAAGTGCAGTGGTGTCAAGGCTTGGAATGATTTTTGCACGCTGCTGAAGTTTCATGCGGAATGCAGCACATGGTTTATTTAATTTGCTTTGCTAGAATGAAGAGGTGATTAGATGGGGGAGCTCACGGACCTAAAAAGCTGCACGTTGGAAGAAGAGAAAGCACTTTTGTTTTGGAGAGCTCCAATAGGTTTTGGTTTTGTTTATTTATAATTGCACCGAGAATGTTTTATAGTCTATACATTGAATTGCATTTAGCTTGGAAGCACCCTGCTCAATTTTTTTTTCAGCTTATTGTTCACGCATTTTATTTTAAGTGTTACATCCGTGATGAATTTCATTTTCTTTATTAGCTAATTGTTGCGAATTTACATTGAATGATGATTTATCCTTGCACTTCAAGATGTTTACTTAAGCTGAATTGGAATTTTATTTTCGCTGCTTGGTGTTTAAATTGCATTCGTAGATGCATTTCATAACATTAGATGTGTTTTCGGATTTATCAATTGCAATTCAATTCGGTCATGAGTTGTCTTAATTATTTATTGCATCTAATTTAGTTCATCCGTATTCACAAAATCTGCACTACCCCCCCCCCCCCACTACGTGTTGATCTGAGACTGAACCCAATTTGGTCCTTGAGAGACGACCTAGGAGTCACTTCCTAGTCTATACTGCATTCTAATATGCACAACTTTTGTTGGGAGGTGCGACCCTCTCATCAAAATTTGATGAGTCGTTATTTATTGAATTATATTTAGTTTATTGCACTTAAATAAACCAGGGAATTGTGTTTAATTGTTTGTTATTTCCCCGTTTTCCGAATTCTGCTTAATTTGGTGGGAAATTTGTAATTGTGCTAATTTGGGTTTTCTGAGCTGATTAAGTGCATTTTTGAAGTGCAGGAAAATTTCGGAAATACATTTTGGGACATCAGGAAGAATGCCGAATAAATTCAAGACTTTCCACATAGACAATTTTGAATTAATTAAATTGTAATTCAGTAGTTTAGAATTTTCGAATCAACTCTTTGCTCCACTTCCTCCACTACGTCTACTTCGTCATGTTTGTCCACTTCTTCAACTTCCTCCACTCATTCCACTCCGTCCACTTCGTCCATTTCGTCCACATCCTCCACTTCGTCCACTTCCTCCACTTCCCCCACTTCGTCCACTTCCTCCACTTCCTCTACTTCCTCCACTTCCTCCACTTCGTAAACTTCGTCCACTTCCATCCACTTCATCAACTTTGTCCAATTCCTCCACTTCGTCAACGTCCTCCGTTTCGTTCACTTTGTCCACTTCCTCCATTTCCTCCACTTCGTCCACCCCCTCCACTTCGTCCACCCCCTCCCCTTCGTCCACTTCGTCAACTTCCTCCACTTCCTCCACTTTTTCCACTTCGTCCACTTTGTCCTCTTCCTCAACTTCGTCCACTTCGTCCACTTGGTCCACTTCGTCACCTTCCTCCACTTCCACCACTTCGTCCACTTCTTCCGCTTCGTCCACTTCGTGTTCTTCCTCCTCTTGCTCCTCTTCCTCCTCTTCCTCCTCTTCCTCCACTTCGTCTTCTTCGTCCGCTTCGTCCCCTTCCTCAACTTCCTTCACTTCCTCTGCTTCATCCACTTCGTGCACTTCCTCCACTTCCTCCATTTCCTCCATTTCCTCCACTTCGTCCACTTCGTTCTCTTCCTCCACTTCCCCCACTTCCTCCACTTCCTCCACTTTGTCCCCTTCGTCCACTTCGTCCATTTCGTCCACTTCATCGACTTCGTCAACTTCCTCCACTTCATCCACTTCCTCTACTTCCTCCACTTCATCCACTTCCTCTACTTCCTCCACTTTGTCCACTTCCTAAACTTCCTCAACTTTCTCCACTTCCTTCACTTCTTCCAGTTCGTCCACTTCGTCCACTTCGTCCACTTCGTCCACTTCCTTCACTTCCTCCACCTCATCCACTTCCTCCACTTCGTCCACTTGCTCTACTTCGTCAACTTCGTCCGCTTCCTCCACTTCGTCAACTTCGTCCGCTTCCTCCACTTCGTCAACTTCGTCCACTTCTTCCATTTCGTCCGCTTCGTCCACCTCGTCCACTTTGCCCACTTCGTCCACTTCGACCACTTCATCCACTTCGTCCTCTTCCTCTAGTTCCTCGACTTCCTCCACTACGTCCCCATCGTGCACTTCCTCCACTTCCTCAACTTCATCAATTTCCTCCACTTCATCCACTTTCACCACTTCCTCCACTTCCTCCACTTCGTCAACTTCCTCCACTTCCTCCACTTCGTCAATTTCGTCCACTTCTTCCACTTCGCCCGCTTCGTCAACTTCGTAAACTTTGTCCTCTTGGACCACTTCGTCCACTTCGTCAACTGCCTCTACTTCGTCCACTTCGTCCACTTCGTCCACTTCGTCAACTTCCTCCACTTCCTCCACCTCCTCCACTTCGTCCACTTCTTCCACTTTGTCCACTTCCTCAGCTTCCTCCACTTCCTCCACTTCCTCCACTTCTTCCAATTCGTCCACTTCGACCACTTCCTCCACTTCCTCCACTTCCTCTACTTCGTCCACTTCGACCACTTTCTCCACTACCTCCACTTCTTCCAATTCCTCCACTTCCACAACTTCGTCAACTTTGTCCACTTCCTCCACTTTCTCCATTTCGTTCACTTCGTCCACTTCGTCAACCTCGTCCGCTTCTTACATTTTTACCGCTTCGTCCACTTCGCCGACTTCGTCAACTTCGTCCACTTCGACCACTTCGTCCAGCTCCTCGACTTCTTCCATATCCTCCACTTCCTCCACTTCGTCCCCATCGTCCACTTCCTCTTCGTCAACTTCCTCCACTTCCTCCACTTCGTGCACTTGGTCAATTTCCTCCGTTTCGTCCACTTCTCCCACTTTGTCCACTTCCTCCACTTCCTCCACTTCTTCCACTTCCTCCACTTCGTCAATTTCCTCCATTTCGTCCAGATTGTCCACTTCCTCCACTTCGTCAACTTCGTGCTCTTCCTCCACTTCGTCAACTTCTTCCACTTCCTCCACTTCGTCAATTTCGTCCACTTCGTCCACTTCGTCCGGTTCGTCAACTTCGCCCAATTCGTAACTTCGTCCACTTGGACCTCTTCGTCCACTTCGTCCACTTCGTCAACTTCCTCCACTTCCTCCTCTTCCTCCACTTCGTCATCTTCCTCCACTACGTCCACCTCCTCCACTTCCTCCACTTCCTCCACTTCCTCCACTTTGTCCACTTCTTCCAGTTCGTCCACTTCGACCACTTTCTCCACTTCCTCTACGTCTTCCACTTCCTCTACTTCCTCCACTTCCTCCACTTCGTCAACTTCCTCCACTTCCTCAACTTTGTCCACTTTGTCCACTTCCTCATCTTCCTCCACTTCGTCCACTTCAATCACTTCCTCCACTAGCTCCACTTCTTCCACTTCCTCCACTTCGTCAACTTTGTCCACTTACTCCACTTCCTCCATTTCGTCCGCTTCTTACATTTTGACCACTTCGTCCACTTCGTCCACCTCGCCCACTTCGTCAACTTCGTCCACTTTGACCACTTCGTCCACTTCCTCCACTTCGTCCACTTCGTCCACTTCGCCCACTTCGTCCACTTCGACCACTTCGTCCACTTCGTCCACTTCCCCGACTTCTTCCATTTCCTCCACTTTTTCCACTTCCTCCACTTCCTCCACTTCCTCAACTTCGTCCACTTCCTCCACTTCATCAACTTCGTTCACTTCCTCCACTTCGTCCCCTTCGTCCACTTCGACCACTTCGTCAACTTCGTCAACTTCGTCCACTTCGTCAACTTTCTCCACTTCCTCCACTTCCTCCACTTCCTCCACTTCTTCCACTTCATCAACTTCCTCCACTTCCTCCACTTCCTCCATTTCCTCCACTTCCTCCACTTCCTCCACTTTGTCCACTTCCTCAACATCCTCCACTTCCTCCACTTCTTCCAGATCGTCCACTTCGACCACTTCCTCCACTTCTTCCACTTCCTCCACTTCGTCAATTTCCTCACTTCGCCCACTTCGTCCACATTGTCAACTTCGTCCACTTCCTCCACTTGCTCAACTTCCTCCACTTCCTCCACTTCTTCCAGTTCGTCCATTTCAACCACTTCCTCCACTTCTTCCACTTCCTCCACTTCGATCACTTCGTCCACTTCCTCCACTTCCTCCACCTCGTCCAATTCGCCCACTTCGTCAACTTTTTCCACTACGTCCACTTCGACCACTTTGTCAACCTCCTCGACCTCCTCCATTTTTTTCGCATCCTCAACTTCCTCCACTTCGTCAACTCCCTCCACTTCGTCAATTCCTCCACTTCGTCAATTTCCTCCACTTCGTCCACTTCCTCCACTTCGTCCACTTCCTGCACTTCCATCAGTTCCTCAGCTTCGTCCACATCCTCCACTTCCTCCATTTCGTCCACTTCCTCCACTTCCTCCACTCTTCCACTTCGTCCACTTAGTCCTCTTCCTCAACTAACTCCATTTCATCCACTTTGTCAACTTCCTCCACTTGCTCCAGTTCGTCCACTTCGATCACTTCGTCAACTTCCTCCACTTCTTCCAGTTCGTCCACTTCCTCTACTTCCTCCACTTCCTCCACTTCGTCAACTTCCTCCACTTCTTCCCCTTTGTCCACTTCCTCAACTTTCTCCACTTCCTCCACTTCCTCCAGTTCGTCCACTTCGATCACTTCGTCAACTTCCTCCACTTCTTCCAGCTCGTCCACTTCCTCTACTTCCTCCACTTCCTCCACTTCGTCAACTTCCTCCACTTCTTCCCCTTTGTCCACTTCCTCAACTTCCTCAACTTTCTCCACTTCCTCCTCTTCTTCCAGTTCGTCCACTTCGACCACTTCCTCCACTTTCTCTACTTCTTCCAGTTCCTTCACATCCTCTACTTCCTCCCCTTCGTCAACTTCGTCCACTTCCTTCCTTCACTTGCTCCACTTCGTCCACTTCGTCCACTTCGTCCACTTCTTCCACTTCTTCCACTTCCTCCACCTCATGCACTTCCTCCACATCCTCTACTTCCTCAACATCCTCCACTTCCTCCACTTTGTCAACTTCCACCACTTCTTCCAGTTCGTCCACTTCGATCACTTCCTCCATTTCCTCCACTTCTTTCACTTTCTCCACTTCCTCTACTTCCTCCACTTCCTCCAATTCATCAACTTCCTTGACTACCTCCACTTTCTCCACTTCTTCCACTTCTTCCACTTCCTCCACGTCCTCCACTTCCTCCATTTTGTCCACTTCGTCCACTTCCTCGACTTCCTCCACTTCCTCCACTTGCTCAACCTCCTCGACTTCCTCCATTTTTTCCGCATCCTCAACTTCCTCCACTTCGTCAACTCCCTCCACTTCGTCAATTCCTCCACTTCGTCAATTTCCTCCACTTCCTCCACTTCCTCCACTTCCTCCACTTCCATCAGTTCCTCAGCTTCGTCCACATCCTCCACTTCCTCCATTTCGTCCACTTCCTCCACTTCCTACACTTCGTCAACTTCGTCCACTTCCTCCTCTTCCTCCACTTCCTCCACTTCGTTAACTTCCTCCACTTCTTCCACTTCGTTTCCTTCGTCCCATTCGTTCACTTCGCCCACTATGTCAACATCATCAACTTCCTCCACTTCGTCCACTGCCTCCACTTCTTCCACTTCTTCAACTTCCTCCACTTCCTCCACTTCCTCCACTTCCTCCACTTCCTCCACTTCCTCCACTTCTTCAACTTCCTCCACTTCGTCCTCTTCCTCAACTTCCTCCACTTCGTGCACTTCATCAACTTCCTCCACTGCCTCCACTTCTTCCACTTCGTCTGCTTCGTCCCATTCGTTCACTTCGCCCATGATAACAGTTGAAAAACTGTTATTTTCATGCTTAAAGTTGATACTAAAAGCAACCTTTAGACTTAGAAACTAGCTTGAAATCATGCCTTTTGTTTATATTTTCAGAAATAAGAGAGCTGGACAGGTTTATGCTTGATTTAAGTGTTTTTGTGCAGGTTTTGAGGTGAATTTGGTGAAAGAAGTGAAGAATAAGAGAGAGGACATTAGAAAAGACAAGAAAGAGTGCAAAAAGGAGAAGTCGAAGGCACCGCTCAGCGGCAAACTACCGCTGAGCGGCACTCAAGAGGTGACGTTGGAACCGCTGAGGGGCAAAATGGCCGCTGAGGGGAAGAAAGAAGACGCGCAATCACCGCTGAGCGGTAAATACCGCTGAGCGGCACTTTTTGGGCTTGGACTTTTGTAATCTTTTGTAACTCTAGATTACTATATAAGGGCTTGCACGTCCTATAGTTAGGCATCTTTGGCAGAAACGAGGCAAACACTCTCTCTTTCACCCCTTTGAAGGAGGATCTTGGATGCTCAGGCTACCTCTTCCACTTTATTGGGTTTATTCTTTCATACTTTCATTGTTATTCATCTAGGTTCACCATGAATATGGTGAACTAAACCTTGTATGTTTGTTGGGGAATCAATGTAATCTCTTGAAGCTCTCATATATGGATTTGTTGAATACATCTTTGAATTAAGACATATGCTTTCTTTTCATCATTAGTTAGGGTTTTTCCTCTTTGCTCAATGCTTGCATTGTTTAACTCATTCTAATGCATGATTATTGGTTTTGTTGATACGGACACGTACGGGGAAATCTAGATCCGGGGAATTTCTCCCAATATTTTACTGACAATATTATATTGGTTGCCTTAAGCTCCTGAGGTAATGAACTAATCATTAGGAATGCTAGGAATTGTATGAACTATTTGATTAGGGAGAAGCCATCTAGAATGGTACATTAGTGAGTGGCATTAACAATGATGATTTGAATGTTGAATTCCTAAAATGTATGAGAGTGGATGAGATGAAATTGACCCCCAACAACATATTCATTCATATATTCCATTGAAAGTGTTTATCTTATGTCTTTGCCATTGATCAATTCATGCATACATGTTTATTTTCGTCTTGCATATTAAAATTTCAATCATTGTTTTCTTAAGTCTTAGCTAATCAAGAAATCACATAACTAAACTAGGCCGTGAGTCCTTTGGGAAGAACGATACTTGGTCTTACCAAGTTTTATTACTTGAACGATTCGGTCATACTTGCCGATTGTGAAACAAGTTTGTGACATCATATTTTGGTGCTTACAAATTTGTCCATCAGCCCACTATGTCAACATCGTCAACTTCCTCCACTTCGTCCACTGCCTCCACTTCTTCCAGTTCTTCAACTTCCTCCACTTCCTCCACTTCCTCCACTTCTTCCACTTCCTCCACTTCGTCCTCTTCCTCAACTTCGTCCACTTCGTCCACTTCATCAACTTCCTCCACTTCCTCTACTTCCTCCACTTCGTAACTTTCTCCACTTTCTCCATTTCCTCCAGTTCGTCAACTTTGTCAAGTTCCTCCACTTCCTCCACTTCCTCCACTTCCTCAACTTCCTCCACTTCGTCCCCTTCGTCAACTTCCTCCCTTTCTTCCACTTCGCCCACTTCGTCCACTTCGTCCACCTCGACCTCTTTGTCCACTTCGTCAACTTCATCCACTTCCTCCACTTCTTCAACTTCCTCCACATGCTCCACTTCCTCTACTTCCTCCACTTCTTCCACTTCGCCCACTTCGTCCGCTTCCTCAACTTCCTCCATTTCCTCTACTTCGTCCACTTCATCAATTTCCTCCACTTCATCCACTTCCTCCACTTCGTCCACGTCGTCCACTTGCTCCACTTCGTCAACTTCCTCCACTTCGTCAACTTCCTCCACTTCCTCCTCTTCTTCCTCTTCGTCCACTTCGTCGTCTTCCTCAACTTCCTCCACTTCGTCCACTTCGTCAATTTCCTCCACTTCGTCCACTTCTTCCACTTCGTCCGCTTCGTCCACTTTGACCACTTTGTCAACTTCGTCCACTTCGACCTCTTCGTCCACTTCCTCCACTTCGTCCACTTCCTCCACTTCGTTAACTTCCTCCACATCCTCCAGTTCCTCCACTTTGTCCACTTCCTCAACCTCCTCCACTTCCTCCACTTCTTCCATTTCGCCAACTTCGACCACGTCCTCCACTTCGTCAACTTCGTCCACTTCCTCAACTTGCTCCACTTCGTCTCCTTCGTCAACTTCCTCCATTTCTTGCACTTTGCCCACTTCGTCAACTACGTCCACTTCGACCTCTTCGTCTAGTTCGTCCACTTCGTCAACTTCCTCCACTTCCTCTACTTCCTCCACATCCTCCACTTCCTCCACTTCCTCCACTTCTTCCACTTCGCCCACTTCGTCCTCTTCCTCAACTTCCTCCATTTCCTCCACTTTGTCCACTTCATCAATTTCCTCCACTTCATCCACTTCTTCCACTTCCTCCACTTCGTCCAATTCGTCCACTTCGTCAACTTCCTCCACTTCCTCAACTTCCTCCACTTCCTCCACTTCCTCCACTTCGTCAATTTCCTCCACTTCGTCCACTTCCTCCACTTTTTCCACTTCCTCCACTTCCTCTACTTCCTCCACTTCCTCCACTTCGTCGACTTCCTCCACTTCATCCACTTCCTCCACTTCGTCAACTTCCTCCACTTCCACCACTTCGTCAACTTCGTAAACTTCCTCCACTTCTTCCACTTCCCCCACTTCATCGACTTCCTCCACTTCGTCCCCTTCGTCCGCTTTGTCCCCTTTGTCCTCTTCGCCCACTTGGTCAACTTCGTCCACTTCGTCCACTTCGTGTAGTTCGTCAACTTCCTCAATTTCCTCCACTTCCTCCACTTCGGCCATTTCGTCCACTTCGTCCCCTTCGTCCACTTCCACCACTTCGTCCACTCACTCCACTTCCACCACTTCCTCCACTTCCTCCACTTTCTCCCCTTCTTCCACTTCGTCCACTTCCTCCACTTCCTCCACTTCCTGCACTTCCTCCACTTCGTGCACTTCGTCGTCTTCGTCCCCTTTGGCGACTTCCTCCACTTCGCCCACTTCGTCAAGTTCGTCCACTTCGTCCACTTCGACCACTTCCTCCACTTCATCCACTTCCTCCACTTCCTCCACTTCGTCCCCATCGTCTACTTCATCCACTTCGTCAACTTCCTCCATTTTCTCCACTTCGTCCACTTCGCCAACATCCTCCACTTACTCCACTACCTCCACGTCGTCCACTTCGTCAACTTCGTCCACTTCTTCAACTTCCTCCACTTCCTCCACCTCCTCCACTTCTTCCACTTCGTCCACTTCTTCAACTTCCTCCACCTCCTCCACTTTCTCCACTTCATCTACTTCGTTAAGTTTATCCAATTCGTCAACTTCGTCCACTTCTTCCATTTCGTCCACTTCGTCAACTTCGTCACTTCGTCCACCTCGACCACTTCGTCAACATCCTCCACTTCCTCCATTTCTTCCACTTTGTCCACTTCGTCCACTTCGTCCTCTTCCTCAACTTCCTCCACTTCCTCCACTTCATGCTCTTCGTACACTTCGTCCACTTCGTCAACTTCGTCAACTTCTTCCATTTCGTCCATTTCGTCAACTTCGTCAACTCCGTCACTTAGTCCACTTCGACCACTTCGTCAACTTCCCCTACTTCCACCACTTCCTCCACTTCCTCCACGTCGTCCACTTCGTCCACTTCCTCCTCTTCTTGCACTACGTCAACTTCGTCCTCTTCGTCCACTTCATCAACTTTGTTCACTTCTTCCACTTCGTCCGCTTTGTCTGCTTCGTCTACTTCGCCCACTTCGTCAATTTTGTCCTCTTCGACCTCTTCGTCCACTTCGTAAACTTCCTCCACTTCCCCCACTTCGTCGACTTCCTCCACTTCGTCCACTTCGTCCGCTTTGTCCCCTTCGTCCTCTTCGCCCACTTGGTCAACTTCGTCGACTTCGTCCACTTCGACCTCTTCATCCACTTCGTGCACTTCGTCAACTTCCTCGACTTCCTCCACTTCGGCCATTTCGTCCACTTCCTCCACTTCGAGCGCTTCATCGACTTCGTCCACTTCGACGACTTCCTCCACCTCGTCAACTTCGTCTACTTCGTCCGCTTCGTCCACTTCGCCCACTTCGTCAAGTTTGTCCACTTCGTCCACTTCGACCACTTCCTCCACTTCCTCCACTTTCTCCACTTCCTCCACTTCGTCCCCATCGTCTACTTCGTCCACTTCGTCAACTTCCTCCACTTTCTCCACTTCCTCCACTTCGCTAACATCCTCCACTTCCTCCACTAGCTCCACTTCGTCCACTTCTTCAACTTCCTCAACTTCCTCCACCTCCTCCACTTCCTCCTCCTCCTCCACTTATTCCACTTCCTCCACTTCCTCCACTTCCTCCACTTCGTCCACTTCCTACACTCGCTCCACTACGTCTACTTCCTCCACTTCCTCCACCTCGTCCACTTCCCCCACTTCGTCAACTTCGTCCACTTCAACCACTTCGTCCACTTCGACACTTCCTCCACTTCCTCCACTTCCTCCACTTCGTCCACTTGCTCCACTTGCTACACTTCCTCCACTTCCTCCACTTCGTCAATTTCCTCCACTTCGTCCAATTCATCTACTTTGTCCACTTCGTCCACTTCCTCCACTTGGTCCACTTCCTCCAATTCCTCCACTTCGTCCACTCCCTCCACTTCATTAACTTCGTCCACACCCTCCACTTCGTCAACTTCGTCCAATTCCTCCAATCCGTCAACGTTGTCCACCTCGTCCATTTCCTCCATTTCCTCCACTTCCTCCACTTCCTCCACTTCTTCCACTTTGTCCACTTCGTCCTCTTCCTCCTCTTCCTCCACTTCGTCTTCCTCGTCCACTTCGTCAACTTCCTCCATTTCCTCGACTTCGTCCACGTCGCCATCTTCCTCAACTTCCTCCACTTTCTCCACTTCATCCACTTCGTTCACTTTGTCCAATTCGTCAACTTCGTCCACTTCTTCCATTTCATCCACTTCGTCCACTTCGTCAACTTCGTCACTTCGTCCACCTTGATAACTTCGTCAACTTCCTCCACTTCCTCCCTTTATTCCACTTTGTCCACTTCGTCCACTTCGTCCTCTTCCTCAACTTCCTCCACTTCCTCCACTTCATCCACTTCGTCCACTTCGTCCACTTCGTCAACTTCGTCCACTTCGTCCACTTCGTCCACTTCTTCCACTTCGTGCAATTCGTCCACGTCGTCCACTTCGATCACTTCGTCCACTTCGTCCACTTGGCCCACTTCGTCAACTTCGTCCACTTGGCCCACTTCTTCCACTTCATCCAATTCGACCACTTTGTCCACTTCGTCCACTTCGTCCGCTTGCTCCACTTCGCCACTTCATCAACCTCCTCCACTTCGACCTCTTCCTCCACTTCCTCCACTTCCTCCACTCCTCCACTTCCTCCACTTTGTCCACTTCCTCAACTTCCTCCACTTCCTCCACTTCTTCCAGTTCGTCCACTTCGACCACTTCCTCCACTTCCTGAATTTCCTCCCCTTCGTCCACTTCCTCCACTCCGTCAACTTCCTCCACTTCGTCAACTTCGTCCTGTTCCTCCACTTCATCAACTTCGTCCACTTCCTCCATTTCCTCCACTTCCTCCACTTCGTCAACTTCTTCCACTTCGTCCGCTTCTTACATTTCGACTGCTTCGTCCACTTCGCCCACTTCGTCCACTTCGACCACTTCGTCCACCTCGTCCACTTGCTCGACTTCTTCCATTTCCTCCACTTTCTCTACTTCCTCCAGTTCCTCCACTTCGTCCCCATCGTCCACTTCCTCTTCGTCAACTTCCTCCACTTCCTCCACTTTGTCCACTTGGTCAATTTCCTCCATTTTGTCCACTTCCTCCACTTTGTCCACTTCGTCCACTTCCTCCACTTCGTCAACTTCGTTCACTTCCTCCACTTCGTCCCCTTCATCCACTTCGACCACTTCGTCAACTTCGTCCACTTCGTCAATTTTCTCCACTTCCTCCACTTCCTCCACTTCTTCCACTTCATCAACTTCCTCCACTTCCTCCATGTCCTCCACTTCCTCCACTTTGTCCACTTCCTCAACTTCCTCCACTTCCTCCACTTCTTCCAGATCGTCCACTTCGACCACTTCCTCCACTTCTTCCACTTCCTCCACTTCGTCAATTTCCTCCACTTCGCCCACTTCGTCCACATTGTCTACTTCGTCCACTTCCTCCACTTCCTCCACTTACTCAACTTCCTCCACTTCCTCCACTTCTTCCAGTTCGTCCACTTCAACCACTTCCTCCACTTCTTCCACTTCCTCCACTTCGATCACTTCGTCCACTTCCTCCACTTCCTCCACCTCGTCCACTTCGCGCACTTCGTCAACTTTGTCCACTACGTCCACTTCCACCACTTTGTCCACTTCCTCGACTTCCTCCACTTCCTCCACTTGTTCAACCTCCTCGACTTCCTCCATGTTTTCCGCATCCTCAACTTCCTCCACTTCATCAACTCCCTCCACTTCGTCAATTCCACCACTTCGTCAATTTCCTCCACTTCGTCCACTTCCTCCACTTCGTCCACTTCCTCCACTTCCATCAGTTCCTCAGCTTCGTCCACATCCTCCACTTCCTCCATTTCGTCCACTTCCTCCACTTCCTCCACTCTTCCACTTCCTCCACTCTTCCACTTCGTCCACTTAGTCCTCTTCCTCAACTAACTCCACTTAATCCACTTTGTCAACTTCCTCCACTTCCTCCAGTTCGTCCACTTCGATCACTTCCTCCACTTGCTCCACTTTTTCCACTTCCTCCACTTCCTCTACTTCCTCCACTTCCTCCACTTCGTCAACTTCCTCCACTTCTTCCAGTTCGTCCACTTCTACCACTTCCTCCACTTCCTCCACTTCGTCAACTTCCTCCACTTCTTCCACTTTGTCCACTTCCTCAACTTCCTCAACTTTCTCCACTTCCTCCACTTCTTCTAGTTCGTCCACTTCGACCACTTCCTCCACTTTCTCCACTTCTTCCGCTTCCTTCACATCCTCCACTTCGTCAACTTCGTCCACTTCCTTCCTTCACTTGCTCCACTTCGTCCACTTCCTCCACTTCCTCCAAGTCCTCCACTTCTTCCACTTCTTCCACTTCCTCCACCTCATCCACTTCCTCCACATCCTCCACTTCCTCCACATCCTCCACTTCCTCCACTTTGTCAACTTCCACCACTTCTTCCAGTTCGTCCACTTCGATCACTTCCTCCACTTCCTCCATTTCCTCCACTTCTTTCACTTTCTCCACTTCCTCTACTTCCTCCACTTCCTCCACTTCGTCAACTTCCTTGACTACCTCCACTTTCTCCACTTCCTCCACTTCTTCCACTTCCTCCACGTCCTCCACTTCCTCCACTTCGTCAACTTCCTTCACTTGCTCCACTTCATCCACTTCGTCCACTTCCTCCACCTCATCCACTTCCTCCACTTCATCCACTTCCTCCACTTCGTCAACTTCGTCCGCTTCCTCCACTTCATCGACTTCCTCTACATTGTCAACATCCCCTGCTTCGTCCACTTCCTCCACTTGCTGCACTTGCTCCACTTCCTCCACTTTGTCCACTTCGTCCACTTCGTCAACTTCGTCAACTTCCTCCACTTACTCCACTTCCTCCATTTCCTCTACTTCCTCCACTTCCTGCACTTCCTCCTCTTCGTCAACTCGCTCCACTTCCTCCACTTCGTCCACTTTGTCCACTTCCCCAACTTACTCCACTTTCTCCACTTCCTCCACTTCCTCCACTTCTTCCACTTCTTCCAGTTCGTCCACTTCAACCACTTCCTCCACGTCTTCAACTTTCTCCACATCCTCCACTTCCTCAATTTCGTCAACTTCGTCCACTTCCTTAACTTCATCCACTTCGTCCACTTCCTCCACTTGGTCCACGACCTCCCCTTCCTCCACTTCCTCTACTTCTTCCACTTCGTCCACTTCCTCCACTATTTCAACTTCGACCACTTCATCCACTTCGTCCACTTCCTCAACTTCCTCCACTTCCTCCACTTCCTCCTCTTCCTCAACTTCCCCCACTCCGTCCACTTCGTCAACTTCCTCCCATTCCTCCACTTCTTCCACTTCGTCCACTTCCTCCTCTTCCTCCTCTTCCTCCACTTCGTCTTCTTCGTTAGCTTCGTCAACTTCCTCCAGTTCTTCCACTTCGTAACTTCGTCCTCTTCCTCAACTTCGTCCCCTTTTTCCACTACATCCACTTCCTCCACTTCGTCCACTTCGTCCACTTCCTCCATTTCCTCCACTTCCTCAACTTTGTCCAGTTCGTCCTCTTCCTCCACTTCCTCCACTTCCTCTACTTCGTTCTCTTCCTCCACTTCCTCCACTTCGTCAACTTGCTCCACTTGCTCCACTTCATCCACTTCCTCCACTTCGTCGACTTTGTCCACTTCCTCAACTTCCTCCACTTTCTCTACTTCCTCCACTTCTTCCAGTTCGTCCACTTCGACCACTTCCTCCACTTCCTCCACTTCATCCACTTAATCAACTTCGTCCGCTTCGTCAACTTGCTCCACTTCGTCCCCTTCTTCCACTTCGTCAACTTCCTCCACTTCCTCCACTTCCTCACCATCATCCACTTCCTCAACTTCGTCCACTTCCTCCACTTCCTCCACTTCGTCTACTTCGTCCACTTCTTCCACTTCAACAACTTCGTCCACTTCCTCGACTTCGTCCACTTCGTCCACTTCGTCCACTTCCTCCACTTCGTCCACTTCCTCCACTTCCTCCAATTCGTCGATTTTGTCCGCTTCGTCAACTTTGTCCACTTCGCCCACTTCCTCCACTTCGTCCACTTCCTCCACTTCGTCCACTTCCTCCACTTCGTCAACTTCTTCCACTTCTTCCACTTTGTCCGCTTCCTTCACTTCGTCCACTTCGCCACTTCGTCTACTTCCTCCACTTCGACATCTTCGTCCACTTCGTCCACTTCGTCAACTTCCTCCACTTCCTCCCCTTCCTCTACTTCCTCCACTTCCTCCACTCCTCCACTTCCTCCACTTTGTCCACTTTCTCAACTTCCTCAACTTCCTCCACTTCTTCCAGTTCGTCCACTTCGACCACTTCCTCCACTTCGTCAATTTCCTCCCATTCGTCTACTTCCTCTACTTCGTCAACTTCCTCCACTTCCTCCACTTCGTCAACTTCGTCCACTTCGTCCACTTCCTCCACTTCCTCCATTTCCTCTACTTCGTCCAGTTCCTCCTTTTCGTCCACTTCTTCAACTTCCTCCACTTCCTCCACTTCCTCCACTTCCTCCACTTCTTCCACTTCGTCCTCTTCGCAACTTCCTCGACTTCTTCCACTTCGTCCATTTCGTTAACTTCCTACACATCCTCCACTTCCTCCACTTCCTCCACTTCTTCCACTTCGTCCATTTCGTTAACTTCCTACACATCCTCCACTTCCTCCACTTCTTCCACTTCGTCCACTTCGTCCCCTTCCTGCTCTTCCTCCACTTCGTCTTCTTCGTCCACTTCGTCAACCTCCTCCACTTCCTCCACTTCTTCCACTTTTGTCCACTTCATCCACTTCGTCCTCTTGCTCAACTTCCTCCACTTCTTCCACTTCGTCCACTTCGTCCACTTCATCAACTTCTTCCACTTCTTCCACTTCGTCCACTTTGTCCACTTCTTCAGCTTCCTCCATTTCTTCCACATCCTCCACTTCCTCCACTTCCTCCACTTCGTCAACTTCGTCCACTTCCTCAACTTGCTCCACTTGCTGCACTTCTTCCACTTCGTCAACTTCCTCCACTTCCTCCACTTCGTCCCCATTGTCCACTTCCTCCACTTCGTCAACTTCCTCCACATCGTCCACTTTGTCAATTCCCTCCACTTCGTCCACTTCGTCCGCTTCGTCCACTTCCTCCACTTCGTCTACTTCGTCCCCTTCGTCTACTTCTTCCACTTCGTCCACTTTGTCCTCTTCCTCCACTACGTCCACTTCCTCCACTTCCTCCAATTCCTCCACTTTGTCGATTTCGTCCGCTTCGTCCACTTCGCCCAGTTCCTCCACTTCGTCCACTTCCTCCAGTTCCTACTCTTCCTCTACTTCCTCCACTTCCTCCACTTCCTCCACTTCGTCCACTTCCTCCACTTCCTCCACTTCGTCAACTTCGTCCACTTCTTCCACTTCGTCCGCTTGCTCCACTTCGCCACTTCGTCAACTTCTCCACTTCGACCTCGTCCTCCACTTCCTCCACTTCCTCCACTTCCTCCACTTCCTCAACTCCTCCACTTCCTCCACTTTGTCCACTTCCTCAACTTCCTCCACTTCCTCCACTTCTTCCAGTTCGTCCACTTCGACCACCTCCTCCACTTCCTGAATTTCCTCCCCTTCGTCCACTTCCTCCACTTCCTCCACTCCACCAACTTCCTCCACTTCCTCCACTTCGCCAACTTCGTCCTGTTCCTCCACTTCGTCAACTTCGTCCACTTCCTCCATTTCCTCTACTTCGTCCACTTCCTCCTTTCCGTCCACTTCGTCCACTTTTTCAACTTCCTCCACTTCCTCCACTCCTTCCACGTCGTCCTATTCACAACTTCCTCGACTTCTTCCACTTTGTCCACTTCGTTAACTTCCTCCACTTCGTCCACTTCGTCCCCTTCCTTCTCTTCCTCCACTTCGTCTTCTTCGTCCGTTTCGTCAACTTCCTCCACTTCCTCCACTTCTTCCACTTTTGTCCACTTCATCCACTTCGTCCTCTTGCTCAACTTCCTCCACTTCCTCAACTTCATCCACTTCGTCCACTTCGTCAACTTCATCTACTTCGTCAACTTCCTCCACTTCCTCCACTTCTTCCACTTCATCCTCTTCCTCAACTTCCTCCACTTCTTCCACTTCGTCCACTTCGTCAACTTTCTCCACTTCCTCCACTTCGTCCACTTCCTCAACTTCCTCCATTTCTTCCACTTCCTCCACTTCCTCCACTTCGTCAACTTCGTCCACTTCCTCAACTTGCTCCCCTTCCTCCACTTCTTCCACTACTTCATCTTCCTCCACTTCCTCCACATCCTCCACTTCGTCCCCATCGTCGACTTCCTCCACTTCGTCGACTTCCTCCACTTCGTCGACTTCCTCCACTTCGTCGACTTCCTCCACATCGTCCACTTTGTCAATTTCGTCCACTTTGTCTACTTCGTCCATTTCACCCACTTTGTCCACTTCCCCCACTTCGTCCACTTCGTCAACTTCCTCCACTTAGTCCACTGCCTCCACTTTGTCCACTTCGTAAACTTCGTCCTCTTCTTCAACTTCCTCCACTTCTTCCACTTCTTCCACTTCGTCAACTTCGTCCTCTTCCACAACTTCCTCCACTTCTTCCATTTCGTCCACTTCGTCAACTTCGTCCACTTCCTCCACTTGCTCCACTACGTCTACTTCATCCACTTCCTCCACTTCGTGTACTTCGTCCACTTCTCAACATTCGTCCACTTTGTCCACTTCGCCCACTTCCTTCACTTCCTCCACTTCCTCCACTTCCTCCACTCCGTCCTTTTCGTCCACTTCGTCCACTTCTTCCACTTCCTCCACTTCGTCAATTTCGTCCAATTCCTCCACTTCATCCACTTCGTCAACTTCGTCCACTTATTCTACTTCGTCCGCTTCGCTCACTTCGTCCACTTCGCCACTTCGTCATCTTCCTCCACTATGACCTCTTCGTCGACTTCGTCCACTTTGTCAACTTCCTCCACTTCCTCCACTTCATATAGTTCCTCCACTTCGTCAACTTCCTCCACCTCCTCCACCTCGTCCACCTCCTCCACTTCCTCCACTTCGTCAACATCCTCCACTTCCTCTACTTCGTCCCCTTCGTCAATTTCCTGCACTTCGTCCACTTCCTCCACTTCGTCAACTTCGCCCTCTTCGTCCACTTCGCCCTGTTCGTCCACTTCGTCCACTTCTCCACTTCGTCAACTTCCTCCACTTCGCCTTTTTTGTCCACATCGTCCACTTCGTCAACTTCCTCCACATCGTCCACTGCCTTCGTCCCCTTTGTCAACTTCGTCCACTTCTTCGACTTCCTCCACTTCCTCCACTTCCTCCACTTCTTCCACTTCGTGTACTTTGTCCTCTTCCTCAACTCCCTCCACTTCTTCCACTTCGTCAACTTCCTTCACTCCTCCACTTCGTCAACTTCATCCACTTCCTTCACTTGCTCCACTACGTCCACTTCCTCCTCTTCCTCCACTTCGTCCACTTCGTCAACTTCGTCCACTTCTTCTATTTCGTCCGCTTCGTCCACTTTGTCCACTTCCCCACTTTGTCCACTTCGCCCACTTCCTCCCCTTCGTCAGCTTCCTCCACTTCCTCCACTTCCTCCACTTCATCAACTTCCTCCCCTTCCTCCACTTCCTCCACTTCCTCCACTTCGACCATTTCCCCCACTTCCTCCACTTCATCCACTTCCTCCAGTTCCTCCACTTCCTCTACTTCGTCAATTTCCTCTACTTCGTCAATTTCCTCCATTTCGTCCACTTTGTCCACTTCCTCCACTTCGATCACTTCGTCCACTTCCTCCACTTCCTCCACCTCGTCCACTTCGCCCACTTCGTCAACTTTGTCCACTACGTCCACTCGACCACTTCGTCCACTTCCTCGACTCCCTCCACTTCCTCCACTTGCTCAACCTCCTCGACTTCCTCCATTTTTTCCGCATCCTCTACTTCCTCCACTTCGTCAACTCCCTCCACATCGTCAACTCCTCCACTTCGGCAATTTCCTCCACTTCCTCCACTTCCTCACCTTCGGCCACTTCCTCCACTTCCATCAGTTCCTCAGCTTCGTCCACATCCTCCACTTCCTCCATTTCGTCCACTTCCTCCACTTCCTACACTTCGGCCATTTCGTCCACTTCGTCCACTTCGTCTACTTCCACCACTTCGTCAACTTACTCCACTTCCACCACTTCCTCCACCTCCTCCACTTTCTCCCCTTCTTCGACTTTGTCCACTTCTTCCACTTCCTCCACAACCTCCACTTCGTGCACTTCGTCCCCTTCGGCGACTTCCTCCACTTCATCGACTTCTTCCACTTCGTCTACTTCGTCCGCTTCGTCCACTTCGTCCGCTTCGTCAAGTTCGTCCACTTCGTCCACATCAACCACTTACTCCACTTCATCCACTTCCTCCACTTCCTCCACTTCGTCCCCATCGTCTACTTCGTCCACTTCGTCAACTTCCTCCACTTTCTCCACTTCCTCCACTTCGCCAACATCCTCCACTTCCTCCACTACCTCCACGTCGTCCACTTCGTCAACTTCGTCCACTTCTTCAACTTCCTCCACTTCCTCCACCTCCTCCACATCTTCCACTTCGTCCACTTCATCAACTTCGTCCACTTCTTCAACTTCCTCCACCTCCTCCACTTTCTCCACTTCATCTACTTCGTTCAGTTTGTCCAATTCGTCAACTTCGTCCACTTCGTCCACACCTTCCATTTCGTCCACTTCGTCCACTTCGTCAACTTCGTCACTTCGTCCACCTCGACCACTTCGTCAACTTCCTCCACTTCCCCCACTTCATGCACTTCGTAAACTTCGTCCACTTCGTCAACTTCGTCCACTTCTTCCATTTCGTCCACTTCGTCAACTTCGTCAACTCCGTCACTTAGTCCACTTCGACCACTTCGTCAACTTCCTCTACTTCCATCACTTCCTTCACTTCCTCCACGTCCTCCACTTCCTCCACTTCCTCCACTTCCTCCTCTTCTTGCACTACGTCAACTTCGTCCACTTCCTCCACTCCTTCACTTCGTCAACTTCATCCACTTCCTCCACTTGCTCCACTACGTCCACTTCCTCCTCTTCCTCCACTTCCTCCACTTCGTCAACTTCGTCCACTTCTTCTATTTCGTCCGCTTCGTCCACTTTGTCCACTTCCCCACTTTGTCCACTTCGCCCACTTCCTCCCCTTCGTCAGCTTCCTCCACTTCCTCCACTTCCTCCACTTCATCAACTTCCTCCCCTTCCTCCACTTCCTCCACTTCCTCCACTTCGACCATTTCCCCCACTTCGTCCACTTCATCCACTTCCTCCAGTTCCTCCACTTCCTCTACTTCGTCAATTTCCTCCATTTCGTCCACTTTGTCCACTTCCTCCACTTCGATCACTTCGTCCACTTCCTCCACCTCGTCCACTTCGCCCACTTCGTCAACTTTGTCCACTACGTCCACTTCGACCACTTCGTCCACTTCCTCGACTTCCTCCACTTCCTCCACTTGCTCAACCTCCTCGACTTCCTCCATTTTTTCCGCATCCTCTACTTCCTCCACTTCGTCAACTCCCTCCACATTGTCAACTCCTCCACTTCGGCAATTTCCTCCACTTCCTCCACTTCCTCACCTTCGTCCACTTCCTCCACTTCCATCAGTTCCTCAGCTTCGTCCACATCCTCCACTTCCTCCATTTCGTCCACTTCCTCCACTTCCTACACTTCGGCCATTTCGTCCACTTCGTCCACTTCGTCTACTTCCACCACTTCGTCAACTTACTCCACTTCCACCACTTCCTCCACCTCCTCCACTTTCTCCCCTTCTTCCACTTTGTCCACTTCCTCCACTTCCTCCACTTCCTCCACTTCCTCCACTTCCTCCACTTCCTCCACTTCATGCACTTCGTCGACTTCGTCCCCTTCGGCGACTTCCTCCACTTCATCGACTTCTTCCACTTTGTCTACTTCGTCCGCTTCGTCCACTTCGTCCGCTTCGTCAAGTTCGTCCACTTCGTCCACATCGACCACTTACTCCACTTCATCCACTTCCTCCACTTCCTCCACTTCGTCCCCATCGTCTACTTCGTCCACTTCGTCAACTTCCTCCACTTTCTCCACTTCGCCAACATCCTCCACTTCCTCCACTACCTCCACGTCGTCCACTTCGTCAACTTCGTCCACTTCTTCAACTTCCTCCACTTCCTCCACCTCCTCCACATCTTCCACTTCGTCCACTTCGTCAACTTCGTCCACTTCTTCAACTTCCTCCACCTCCTCCACTTTCTCCACTTCATCTACTTCGTTCAGTTTGTCCAATTCGTCAACTTCGTCCACTTCTTCCATTTCGTCCTCTTCGTCCACTTCGTCAACTTCGTCCACCTCGACCACTTCGTCAACTTCCTCCACTTCCTCCACTTCATGCACTTTGTAAACTTCGTCCACTTCGTCAACTTCGTCCAGTTCTTCCATTTCGTCCACTTCGTCAACTTCGTCAACTCCGTCACTTAGTCCACTTCGACCACTTCGTCAACTTCCTCTACTTCCACCACTTCCTTCACTTCCTCCACGTCCTCCACTTCCTCCACTTCCTCCTCTTCTTGTACTACGTCAACTTCGTCCACTTCCTCCACTCCTTCACTTCGTCAACTTCATCCACTTCCTCCACTTCCTCCACTACGTCCACTTCCTCCACTTCCTCCACTTCATCAACTTCCTCCCCTTCCTCCACTTCCTCCACTTCCTCCACTTCGACCATTTCCCCCACTTCGTCCACTTCATCCACTTCCTCCAGTTCCTCCACTTCCTCTACTTCGTCAATTTCCTCCATTTCGTCCACTTTGTCCACTTCCTCCACTTCGATCACTTCGTCCACTTCCTCCACTTCCTCCACCTCGTCCACTTCGCCCACTTCGTCAACTTTGTCTACTACGTCCACTTCGACCACTTCGTCCACTTCCTCGACTTCCTCCACTTCCTCCACTTGCTCAACCTCCTCGACTTCCTCCATTTTTTCCGCATCCTCTACTTCCTCCACTTCGTCAACTCCCTCCACATCGTCAACTCCTCCACTTCGACCACTTCGTCAACTTCCTCTACTTCCATCACTTCCTTCACTTCCTCCACGTCCTCCACTTCCTCCACTTCCTCCACTTCCTCCTCTTCTTGCACTACGTCAACTTCGTCCACTTCCTCCACTCCTTCACTTCGTCAACTTCATCCACTTCCTCCACTTGCTCCACTACGTCCACTTCCTCCTCTTCCTCCACTTCCTCCACTTCGTCAACTTCGTCCACTTCTTCTATTTCGTCCGCTTCGTCCACTTTGTCCACTTCCCCACTTTGTCCACTTCGCCCACTTCCTCCCCTTCGTCAGCTTCCTCCACTTCCTCCACTTCCTCCACTTCATCAACTTCCTCCCCTTCCTCCACTTCCTCCACTTCCTCCACTTCGACCATTTCCCCCACTTCGTCCACTTCATCCACTTCCTCCAGTTCCTCCACTTCCTCTACTTCGTCAATTTCCTCTACTTCGTCAATTTCCTCCATTTCGTCCACTTTGTCCACTTCCTCCACTTCGATCACTTCGTCCACTTCCTCCACTTCCTCCACCTCGTCCACTTCGCCCACTTCGTCAACTTTGTCCACTACGTCCACTTCGACCACTTCGACCACTTCCTCGACTTCCTCCACTTCCTCCACTTGCTCAACCTCCTCGACTTCCTCCATTTTTTCCGCATCCTCTACTTCCTCCACTTCGTCAACTCCCTCTACATTGTCAACTCCTCCACTTCGGCAATTTCCTCCACTTCCTCCACTTCCTCACCTTCGTCCACTTCCTCCACTTCCATCAGTTCCTCAGCTTCGTCCACATCCTCCACTTCCTCCATTTCGTCCACTTCTTCCATTTCGTCCTCTTCGTCCACTTCGTCAACTTCGTCCACCTCGACCACTTCGTCAACTTCCTCCACTTCCTCCACTTCATGCACTTCGTAAACTTCGTCCACTTCGTCAACTTCGTCCAGTTCTTCCATTTCGTCCACTTCGTCAACTTCGTCAACTCCGTCACTTAGTCCACTTCGACCACTTCGTCAACTTCCTCTACTTCCACCACTTCCTTCACTTCCTCCACGTCCTCCACTTCCTCCACTTCCTCCTCTTCTTGTACTACGTCAACTTCGTCCACTTCCTCCACTCCTTCACTTCGTCAACTTCATCCACTTCCTCCACTTGCTCCACTACGTCCACTTCCTCCACTTCCTCCACTTCATCAACTTCCTCCCCTTCCTCCACTTCCTCCACTTCCTCCACTTCGACCATTTCCCCCACTTCGTCCACTTCATCCACTTCCTCCAGTTCCTCCACTTCCTCTACTTCGTCAATTTCCTCTACTTCGTCAATTTCCTCCATTTCGTCCACTTTGTCCACTTCCTCCACTTCGATCACTTCCTCCACTTCCTCCACTTCCTCCACCTCGTCAACTTTGTCCACTACGTCCACTTCGACCACTTCGTCCACTTCCTCGACTTCCTCCACTTCCTCCACTTGCTCAACCTCCTCGACTTCCTCCATTTTTTCCGCATCCTCTACTTCCTCCACTTCGTCAACTCCTTCCACATCGTCAACTCCTCCACTTCGACCACTTCGTCAACTTCCTCTACTTCCATCACTTCCTTCACTTCCTCCACGTCCTCCACTTCCTCCACTTCCTCCACTTCCTCCTCTTCTTGCACTACGTCAACTGCGTCCACTTCCTCCACTCCTTCACTTCGTCAACTTCATCCACTTCCTCCACTTGCTCCACTACGTCCACTTCCTCCTCTTCCTCCACTTCCTCCACTTCGTCAACTTCGTCCACTTCTTCTATTTCGTCCGCTTCGTCCACTTTGTCCACTTCCCCACTTTGTCCACTTCGCCCACTTCCTCCCCTTCGTCAGCTTCCTCCACTTCCTCCACTTCCTCCACTTCATCAACTTCCTCCCCTTCCTCCACTTCCTCCACTTCCTCCACTTCGACCATTTCCCCCACTTCGTCCACTTCATCCACTTCCTCCAGTTCCTCCACTTCCTCTACTTCGTCAATTTCCTCCATTTCGTCCACTTTGTCCACTTCCTCCACTTCGATCACTTCGTCCACTTCCTCCACTTCCTCCACCTCGTCCACTTCGCCCACTTCGTCAACTTTGTCCACTACGTCCACTTCGACCACTTCCTCGACTTCCTCCACTTCCTCCACTTGCTCAACCTCCTCGACTTCCTCCATTTTTTCCGCATCCTCTACTTCCTCCACTTCGTCAACTCCCTCTACATTGTCAACTCCTCCACTTCGGCAATTTCCTCCACTTCCTCCACTTCCTCACCTTCGTCCACTTCCTCCACTTCCATCAGTTCCTCAGCTTCGTCCACATCCTCCACTTCCTCCATTTCGTCAACTTCTTCCATTTCGTCCTCTTCGTCCACTTCGTCAACTTCGTCCACCTCGACCACTTCGTCAACTTCCTCCACTTCCTCCACTTCATGCACTTCGTAAACTTCGTCCACTTCGTCAACTTCGTCCAGTTCTTCCATTTCGTCCACTTCGTCAACTTCGTCAACTCCGTCACTTAGTCCACTTCGACCACTTCGTCAACTTCCTCTACTTCCACCACTTCCTTCACTTCCTCCACGTCCTCCACTTCCTCCACTTCCTCCTCTTCTTGTACTACGTCAACTTCGTCCACTTCCACCACTCCTTCACTTCGTCAACTTCATCCACTTCCTCCACTTGCTCCACTACGTCCACTTCCTCCACTTCCTCCACTTCATCAACTTCCTCCCCTTCCTCCACTTCCTCCACTTCCTCCACTTCGACCATTTCCCCCACTTCGTCCACTTCATCCACTTCCTCCAGTTCCTCCACTTCCTCTACTTCGTCAATTTCCTCTACTTCGTCAATTTCCTCCATTTCGTCCACTTTGTCCACTTCCTCCACTTCGATCACTTCGTCCACTTCCTCCACTTCCTCCACCTCGTCAACTTTGTCCACTACGTCCACTTCGACCACTTCGTCCACTTCCTCGACTTCCTCCACTTCCTCCACTTGCTCAACCTCCTCGACTTCCTCCATTTTTTCCGCATCCTCTACTTCCTCCACTTCGTCAACTCCTTCCACATCGTCAACTCCTCCACTTCGACCACTTCGTCAACTTCCTCTACTTCCATCACTTCCTTCACTTCCTCCACGTCCTCCACTTCCTCCACTTCCTCCACTTCCTCCTCTTCTTGCACTACGTCAACTTCGTCCACTTCCTCCACTCCTTCACTTCGTCAACTTCATCCACTTCCTCCACTTGCTCCACTACGTCCACTTCCTCCTCTTCCTCCACTTCCTCCACTTCGTCAACTTCGTCCACTTCTTCTATTTCGTCCGCTTCGTCCACTTTGTCCACTTCCCCACTTTGTCCACTTCGCCCACTTCCTCCCCTTCGTCAGCTTCCTCCACTTCCTCCACTTCCTCCACTTCATCAACTTCCTCCCCTTCCTCCACTTTCTCCACTTCCTCCACTTCGACCATTTCCCCCACTTCGTCCACTTCATCCACTTCCTCCAGTTCCTAAACTTCCTCTACTTCGTCAATTTCCTCTACTTCGTCAATTTCCTCCATTTCGTCCACTTTGTCCACTTCCTTCACTTCGATCACTTCGTCCACTTCCTCCACTTCCTCCACCTCGTCCACTTCGCCCACTTCGTCAACTTTGTCCACTACGTCCACTTCGACCACTTCGTCCACTTCCTCGACTTCCTCCACTTCCTCCACTTGCTCAACCTCCTCGACTTCCTCCATTTTTTCCGCATCCTCTACTTCCTCCACTTCGTCAACTCCCTCCACATTGTCAACTCCTCCACTTCGGCAATTTCCTCCACTTCCTCCACTTCCTCACCTTCGTCCACTTCCTCCACTTCCATCAGTTCCTCAGCTTCGTCCACATCCTCCACTTCCTCCATTTCGTCCACTTCCTCCACTTCCTACACTTCGGCCATTTCGTCCACTTCGTCCACTTCCACCACTTCGTCAACTTACTCCACTTCCACCACTTCCTCCACCTCCTCCACTTTCTCCCCTTCTTCCACTTTGTCCACTTCCTCCACTTCCTCCACTTCCTCCACTTCGTGCACTTCGTCGACTTCGTCCCCTTCGGCGACTTCCTCCACTTCATCGACTTCTTCCACTTCGTCTACTTCGTCCGCTTCGTCCACTTCGTCCGCTTCGTCAAGTTCGTCCACTTCGTCCACATCGACCACTTACTCCACTTCATCCACTTCCTCCACTTCCTCCACTTCGTCCCCATCGTCTACTTCGTCCACTTCGTCAACTTCCTCCACTTTCTCCACTTCGCCAACATCCTCCACTTCCTCCACTACCTCCACGTCGTCCACTTCGTCAACTTCGTCCACTTCTTCAACTTCCTCCACTTCCTCCACCTCCTCCACATCTTCCACTTCGTCCACTTCGTCAACTTCGTCCACTTCTTCAACTTCCTCCACCTCCTCCACTTTCTCCACTTCATCTACTTCGTTCAGTTTGTCCAATTCGTCAACTTCGTCCACTTCGTCCTCTTCTTCCATTTCGTCCACTTCGTCCACTTCGTCAACTTCGTCCACCTCGACTACTTCGTCAACTTCCTCCACTTCCTCCACTTCATGCACTTCGTAAACTTCGTCCACTTCGTCAACTTCGTCCAGTTCTTCCACTTCGTCCACTTCGTCAACTTCGTCAACTCCGTCACTTAGTCCACTTCGACCACTTCGTCAACTTCCTCTACTTCCACCACTTCCTTCACTTCCTCCACGTCCTCCACTTCCTCCACTTCCTCCTCTTCTTGTACTACGTCAACTTCGTCCACGTCCTCCACTCCTTCACTTCGTCAACTTCATCCACTTCCTCCACTTGCTCCACTACGTCCACTTCCTCCTCTTCCTCCACTTCCTCCACTTCGTCAACTTCGTCCACTTCTTCTATTTCGTCCGCTTCGTCCACTTTGTCCACTTCCCCACTTTGTCCACTTCGCCCACTTCCTCCCCTTCGTCAGCTTCCTCCACTTCCTCCACTTCCTCCACTTCATCAACTTCCTCCCCTTCCTCCACTTCCTCCACTTCCTCCACTTCCTCCACTTCCTCCACTTCGTGCACTTCGTCGACTTCGTCCCCTTCGGCGACTTCCTCCACTTCATCGACTTCTTCTACTTCGTCTACTTCGTCCGCTTCGTCCACTTCGTTCGCTTCGTCAAGTTCGTCCACTTCGTCCACATCGACCACTTACTCCACTTCATCCACTTCCTCCACTTCCTCCACTTCGTCCCCATCGTCTACTTCGTCCACTTCGTCAACTTCCTCCACTTTCTCCACTTCGCCAACATCCTCCACTTCCTCCACTACCTCCACGTCGTCCACTTCGTCAACTTCGTCCACTTCTTCAACTTCCTCCACTTCCTCCACCTCCTCCAAATCTTCCACTTCGTCCACTTCGTCAACTTCGTCCACTTCTTCAACTTCC
The DNA here is from genome assembly GCF_029865625.1 of Vigna umbellata. Classification (NCBI taxonomy): domain Eukaryota; kingdom Viridiplantae; phylum Streptophyta; class Magnoliopsida; order Fabales; family Fabaceae; genus Vigna; species Vigna umbellata. Next base: position 1,915,534 of record NC_142174.1, on the reverse strand, counting down.
TCCACCTCCTCCACTTTCTCCACTTCATCTACTTCGTTCAGTTTGTCCAATTCGTCAACTTCGTCCACTTCGTCCACTTCTTCCATTTCGTCCACTTCGTCAACTTCGTCCACCTCGACCACTTCGTCAACTTCCTCCACTTCCTCCACTTCATGCACTTCGTAAACTTCGTCCACTTCGTCAACTTCGTCCAGTTCTTCCATTTCGTCCACTTCGTCAACTTCGTCAACTCCGTCACTTAGTCCACTTCGACCACTTCGTCAACTTCCTCTACTTCCACCACTTCCTTCACTTCCTCCACGTCCTCCACTTCCTCCACTTCCTCCTCTTCTTGTACTACGTCAACTTCGTCCACGTCCTCCACTCGTTCACTTCGTCAACTTCATCCACTTCCTCCACTTGCTCCACTACGTCCACTTCCTCCTCTTCCTCCACTTCCTCCACTTCGTCAACTTCGTCCACTTCTTCTATTTCGTCCGCTTCGTCCACTTTGTCCACTTCCCCACTTTGTCCACTTCGCCCACTTCCTCCCCTTCGTCAGCTTCCTCCACTTCCTCCACTTCATCAACTTCATCAACTTCCTCCCCTTCCTCCACTTCCTCCACTTCGACCATTTCCCCCACTTCGTCCACTTCATCCACTTCCTCCAGTTCCTCCACTTCCTCTACTTCGTCAATTTCCTCTACTTCGTCAATTTCCTCCATTTCGTCCACTTTGTCCACTTCCTCCACTTCGATCACTTCGTCCACTTCCTCAACTTCCTCCACCTCGTCCACTTCGCCCACTTCGTCAACTTTGTCCACTACGTCCACTTCGACCACTTCGTCCACTTCCTCGACTTCCTCCACTTCCTCCACTTGCTCAACCTCCTCGACTTCCTCCATTTTTTCCGCATCCTCTACTTCCTCCACTTCGTCAACTCCCTCCACATCGTCAACTCCTCCACTTCGACCACTTCGTCAACTTCCTCTACTTCCATCACTTCCTTCACTTCCTCCACGTCCTCCACTTCCTCCACTTCCTCCACTTCCTCCTCTTCTTGCACTACGTCAACTTCGTCCACTTCCTCCACTCCTTCACTTCGTCAACTTCATCCACTTCCTCCACTTGCTCCACTACGTCCACTTCCTCCTCTTCCTCCACTTCCTCCACTTCGTCAACTTCGTCCACTTCTTCTATTTCGTCCGCTTCGTCCACTTTGTCCACTTCCCCACTTTGTCCACTTCCCCACTTTGTCCACTTCGCCCACTTCCTCCCCTTCGTCAGCTTCCTCCACTTCCTCCATTTCCTCCACTTCATCAACTTCCTCCCCTTCCTCCACTTCCTCCACTTCCTCCACTTCGACCATTTCCCCCACTTCGTCCACTTCATCCACTTCCTCCAGTTCCTCCACTTCCTCTACTTCGTCAATTTCCTCTACTTCGTCAATTTCCTCCATTTCGTCCACTTTGTCCACTTCCTCCACTTCGATCACTTCGTCCACTTCCTCCACTTCCTCCACCTCGTCCACTTCGCCCACTTCGTCAACTTTGTCCACTACGTCCACTTCGACCACTTCGTCCACTTCCTCGACTTCCTCCACTTCCTCCACTTGCTCAACCTCCTCGACTTCCTCCATTTTTTCCGCATCCTCTACTTCCTCCACTTCGTCAACTCCCTCCACATCGTCAACTCCTCCACTTCGACAATTTCGTCTACTTCCTCCACTTCCTCACCTTCGTCCACTTCCTCCACTTCCATCAGTTCCTCAGCTTCGTCCACATCCTCCACTTCCTCCATTTCGTCCACTTCCTCCACTTCCTACACTTCGGCCATTTCGTCCACTTCGTCCACTTCGTCTACTTCCACCACTTCGTCAACTTACTCCACTTCCACCACTTCCTCCACCTCCTCCACTTTCTCCCCTTCTTCCACTTTGTCCACTTCCTCCACTTCCTCCACTTCCTCCACTTCGTGCACTTCGTCGACTTCGTCCCCTTCGGCGACTTCCTCCACTTCATCGACTGCTTCCACTTCGTCTACTTCGTCCGCTTCGTCCACTTCGTCCGCTTCGTCAAGTTCGTCCACTTCGTCCACATCGACCACTTACTCCACTTCATCCACTTCCTCCACTTCCTCCACTTGTGTCCCCATCGTCTACTTCGTCCACTTCGTCAACTTCCTCCACTTTCTCCACTTCCTCCACTTCGCCAACATCCTCCACTTCCTCCACTAGCTCCACGTCGTCCACTTCGTCAACTTCGTCCAGTTCTTCAACTTCCTCCACTTCCTCCACCTCCTCCACATCTTCCACTTCGTCCACTTCGTCAACTTCGTCCACTTCTTCAACTTCCTCCACCTCCTCCACTTTCTCCACTTCATCTACTTCGTTCAGTTTGTCCAATTCGTCAACTTCGTCCACTTCGTCCACTTCTTCCATTTCGTCCACTTCGTCCACTTCGTCAACTTCGTCCACCTCGACCACTTCGTCAACTTCCTCCACTTCCTCCACTTCATGCACTTCGTAAACTTCGTCCACTTCGTCAACTTCGTCCACTTCTTCCATTTCGTCCACTTCGTCAACTTCGTCAACTCCGTCACTTAGTCCACTTCGACCACTTCGTCAACTTCCTCTACTTCCACCACTTCCTTCACTTCCTCCACGTCCTCCACTTCCTCCACCTCCTCCACTTCCTGCTCTTCTTGTACTACGTCAACTTCGTCCACTTCCTCCACTCCTTCACTTCGTCAACTTCATCCACTTCCTCCACTTGCTCCACTACGTCCACTTCCTCCTCTTCCTCCACTTCCTCCACTTCGTCAACTTCGTCCACTTCTTCTATTTCGTCCGCTTCGTCCACTTTGTCCACTTCGCCCACTTCCTCCCCTTCGTCAGCTTCCTCCACTTCCTCCACTTCCTCCACTTCATCAACTTCCTCCCCTTCCTCCACTTCCTCCACTTCCTCCACTTCGACCATTTCCCCCACTTCGTCCACTTCATCCACTTCCTCCAGTTCCTCTACTTCCTCTACTTCGTCAATTTCCTCTACTTCGTCAATTTCCTCCATTTCGTCCACTTTGTCCACTTCCTCCACTTCGATCACTTCGTCCACTTCCTCCACTTCCTCCACCTCGTCCACTTCGCCCACTTCGTCAACTTTGTCCACTACGTCCACTTCGACCACTTCGTCCACTTCCTCGACTTCCTCCACTTCCTCCACTTGCTCAACCTCCTCGACTTCCTCCATTTTTTCTGCATCCTCTACTTCCTCCACTTCGTCAACTCCCTTCACATCGTCAACTCCTCCACTTCGGCAATTTCCTCCACTTCCTCCACTTCCTCACCTTCGTCCACTTCCTCCACTTCCATCAGTTCCTCAGCTTCGTCCACATCCTCCACTTCCTCCATTTCGTCCACTTCCTCCACTTCCTACACTTCGGCCATTTCGTCCACTTCGTCCACTTCGTCTACTTCCACCACTTCGTCAACTTACTCCACTTCCACCACTTCCTCCACCTCCTCCACTTTCTCCCCTTCTTCCACTTTGTCCACTTCCTCCACTTCCTCCACTTCGTGCACTTCGTCGACTTCGTCCCCTTCGGCGACTTCCTCCACTTCCTCGACTTCTTCCACTTCGTCTACTTCGTCCGCTTCGTCCACTTCGTCCGCTTCGTCAAGTTCGTCCACTTCGTCCACATCGACCACTTACTCCACTTCATCCACTTCCTCCACTTCCTCCACTTCGTCCCCATCGTCTACTTCGTCCACTTCGTCAACTTCCTCCACTTTCTCCACTTCCTCCACTTCGCCAACATCCTCCACTTCCTCCACTACCTCCACGTCGTCCACTTCGTCAACTTCGTCCACTTTTTCAACTTCCTCCACTTCCTCCACCTCCTCCACATCTTCCACTTCGTCCACTTCTTCAACTTCCTCCACCTCCTCCACTTTCTCCACTTCATCTACTTCGTTCAGTTTGTCCAATTCGTCAACTTCGTCCACTTCGTCCACTTGTTCCATTTCGTCCACTTCGTCCACTTCGTCAACTTCGTCACTTCGTCCACCTCGACCACTTCGTCAACTTCCTCCAGTTCCTCCACTTCATGCACTTCGTAAACTTTGTCCACTTCGTCAACTTCGTCCACTTCTTCCATTTCGTCCACTTCGTCAACTTCGTCAACTCCGTCACCTAGTCCACTTCGACCACTTCGTCAACTTCCTCTACTTCCACCACTTCCTTCACTTCCTCCACGTCCTCCACTTCCTCCACTTCCTCCACATCCTCCACTTCCTACACTTCCTCCACTTCTTCCACTTCGTCCACTTCCTCCACATCCTCCACTTCCTCCACTTCGCCCACTTCGTCAACTTCGTCCACTTCGACCTCTTCGTCCAGTTCGTCCACTTCGTCAACTTCCTCCACTTCCTCCACTTCCTCAACTTCTTCCACATCCTCCACTTGCTCCACTTTTTCCACTTCGTCAACGTCCTCCACTTCCTCCACTTCTTCCAGTTCGCCAACTTCGACCGCGTCCTCGACTTCATCCACTTCCTCAACTTGCTCCACTTCGTCCCCTTCGTCAACTTCCTCCATTTCTTCCACTTCGCCCACTTCGACAACTTCGTCCACTTCGACCTCTTCTTCCAGTTCGTCCACTACGTCAACTTCCTCCACTTCCTCCACTTCCTCCACTTCCTCAACTTCCTCCACATCCTCCACTTCCTCCACTTCCTCCACTTCTTCTACTTCGCCCACTTCGTCCTCTTCCTCAACTTCCTCCATTTCCTCCACTTCGTCCACTTCATCAATTTCCTCCACTTCATCCACTTCCTCCACTTCCTCCACTTCGTCCAATTCGTCCACTTCCTCAACTTCCTCCACTTCGTCCACTTCGTCCACTTCCTCCACTTCCTCCACTTCCTCCACTTCTTCCACTTCGTCCACTTCGTCGTCTTCATCAACTTCCTCCACTTCCTCCACTTCGTCCACTTCGTCAATTTCCTCCACTTCCTCCACTTCCTCCACTTCCTCGACTTCCTCCACTTCCTCCACTTCCTCCACTTCCTCCACTTCCTCCACTTCGTCAACTTCCTCCACTTCCTCCACTTCGTCAACTTCCTCCACTTCCTCCACTTCTTCCACTTCCCCCACTTCGTCGACTTCCTCCACTTCGTCCACTTCGTCCGCTTTGTCCCCTTTGTCCTCTTCGCCCACTTGGTCAACTTCGTCCACTTCGTCCAGTTCGTGCAGTTCGTCAACTTCCTCCGCTTCCTCCACTTCGGCCATTTCGTCCACTTTGTCCACTTCCACCACTTCGTCAAGTTACTCCACTTCCACCACTTCGTCCACTTCCTCCACTTTCTCCCCTTCGTGCACTTCGTCGACTTCGTCCCCTTCGGCGACTTCCTCCACTTCGTCCACTTCATCGACTTCTTCCACTTCGTCCACTTCCTCCACTTCCTCCACTTCCTCCACTTCTTCCACTTCGTGCACTTCGTCGCCTTCCTCAACTGCCTCCACTTCCTCCACTTCGTCCACTTCGTCAATTTCCTCCACTTCGTCAACTTCCTCCACTTCCTCGACTTCCTCCACTTCCTCGACTTCCTCCACTTCCTCCACTTCCTCCACTTCATCCACTTCCTCCACTTCGTCAACTTCCTCCACTTCGTCCACTTCGTCAACTTCCTCCACTTCCTCCACTTCTTCCACTTCCCCCACTTCGTCGACTTCCTCCACTTCGTCCACTTCGTCCGCTTTGTCCCCTTTGTCCTCTTCGCCCACTTGGTCAACTTCGTCCACTTCGTCCAGTTCGTGCAGTTCGTCCACTTCGTCCACTTCCTCCACTCCCTCCACTTCCTCAACTTCCTCCACATCCTCCACTTCCTCCACTTCCTCCACTTCTTCCACTTTCCCCACTTCGTCGACTTCCTCCACTTCGTCCGCTTCCTCCGCTTTGTCCCCTTTGTCCTCTTCGCCCACTTGGTCAACTTCGTCCACTTCGTCCAGTTCGTCCACTTCGTCAACTTCCTCCACTTCCTCCACTTCCTCCACTTCCTCAACTTCCTCTACATCCTCCACTTCCTCCACTTCCTCCACTTCTTCTACTTCGCCCACTTCGTCCTCTTCCTCAACTTCCTCCATTTCCTCCACTTCGTCCACTTCATCAATTTCCTCCACTTCATCCACTTCCTCCACTTCGTCCACTTCGTCCACTTCCTCAACTTCCTCCACTTCGTCCACTTCCTCCACTTCCTCCACTTCCTCCACTTCTTCCACTTCCTCCACTTCGTCGTCTTCCTCAACTTCCTCCACTTCGTCCACTTCGTCAATTTCCGCCACTTCCTCCACTTCCTCCACTTCCTCGACTTCTTCCACTTCCTCCACTTCCTCCACTTCCTCCACTTCCTCCACTTCCTCCACTTCGTCAACTTCCTCCACTTCGTCCACTTCGTCAACTTCCTCCACTTCCTCCACTTCTTCCACTTCCCCTACTTCGTCGACTTCCTCCACTTCGTCCACTTCGTCCGCTTTGTCCCCTTTGTCCTCTTCGCCCACTTGGTCAACTTCGTCCACTTCGTCCAGTTCGTGCAGTTCGTCAATTTCCTCCGCTTCCTCCGCTTCGGCCATTTCGTCCACTTCGTCCACTTCCACCACTTCGTCAACTTAGTCCACTTCCACCACTTCCTCCACTTCCTCCACTTTCTCCCCTTCTTCCACTTCGTCCACTTCCCCCACTACCTCCACTTCCTCCACTTCCTCCACTTCGTGCACTTCGTCGACTTCGTCCCCTTCGGCGACTTCCTCCACTTCGTCCACTTCATCGACCTCTTCCACTTCGTCTACTTCGTCCGCTTCGGCCACTTCGCCCACTTCGTCAAGTTTGTCCACTTCGTCCACATCGACCACTTCCTCCACTTCATCCACTTCCTCCACTTCCTCCACTTCGTCCCCATCGTATACTTCGTCCACTTCGTCAACTTCCTCCACTTTCTCCACTTCCTCCACTTCGCCAACATCCTCCACTTCCTCCACTACCTCCACGTCGTCCACTTCGTCAACTTCGTCCACTTCTTGAACTTCCTCCACTTCCTCCACCTTCTCCACATCTTCCACTTCGTCCACTTCGTCAACTTCGTCCACTTCTTCAACTTCCTCCACCTCCTCCACTTTCTCCACTTCATCTACTTCGTTCAGTTTGTCCAATTTGTCAACTTCGTCCACTTCATCCATTTCGTCCACTTCGTCAACTTCGTCACTTCGTCCACCCCGACCACTTCTTCAACTTCCTCCACTTTCTCCATTTCTTCCACTTTGTCCACTTCGTCCTCTTCCTCAACTTCCTCCACTTCCTCCACTTCATGCACTTCGTACACCTCGTCCACTTCGTCAACTTCGTCCACTTCTTCCATTTCGTCCACTTCGTCAACTTCGTCAACTCCGTCACTTAGTCCACTTCGAACACTTCGTCAACTTCCCCTACTTCCATCACTTCCTCCACGTCCTCCACGTCCTCCAGTTCGTCCACTTCCTCCACTTCCTCCTCTTCTTGCACTGCGTCAACTTCGTCCACTTGCTCCACTACTCCACTTCGTTAACTTCATCCACTTCCTCCACTTGCTCCACTACGTTCACTTCCTCCTCTTCCTCCACTTCCTCCACTTCGTCAACTTCGTCCACTTCTTCTATTTCGTCCGCTTCGTCCACTTTGTCCACTTCCCCACTTTGTCCACTTCGCCCACTTCCTCCCCTTTGTCAGCTTCCTCCACTTCCTCCACTTCATCAACTTCCTCCCCTTCCTCCACTCGCTCCACTCCCTCCACTTTGTCCACTTCCTCCACTTCGATCACTTCGTCCACTTCGTCCACTTCCTCCACCTCGTCCACTTCGCCCACTTCGTCAACTTGGTCCACTACATCCACTTCGACAACTTCGTCCAGTTCCTCGACTTCCTCCACTTCCTCCACTTGCTCAACCTCCTCGACTTCCTCCATTTTTTCCGCATCCTCAACTTCCTCCACTTCGTCAACTCCCTCCACTTCGTCAATTCCTCCACTTCGTCTACTTTGTCCACTTCGCCCACTTCCTCCACTTCGTCCACTTCCTCTACTTCGTGCACTTCCTCCACTTCCTCCACTTCGTCAACTTCCTCCGCTTCTTCCACTTCGCCCACTTCGTCCGCTTTCTCAACTTCCTCCATTTCCTCTACTTCGTCCACTTCATCAATTTCCTCCACTTCATCCACTTCCTCCACTTCGTCCACGTCGTCCACTTTCTCCACTTCGTCAACTTCCTCCACTTCGTCAACTTCCTCCACTTCCTCCACTTCCTCCTCTTCTTCCTCTTCGTCCACTTCGTCGTCTTCCTCAACTTCATCCACTTCGTCAATTTCCTCCACTTCGTCCACTTCTTCCACTTCGTCCGCTTCGTCCACTTCGACCACTTCGTCCACTTCAACCTCTTCGTCCACTTCCTCCACTTCGTCCACTTCCTCCACTTCCTCCACTTCGTCAACTTCCTCCACATCCTCCAGTTCCTCCACTTTGTCCACTTCCTCAACCTCCTCCACTTCCTCCACTTCTTCCAGTTCGCCAACTTCGACCACGTCCTCCACTTCGTCAACTTCGTCCACTTCCTCAACTTGCTCCACTTCGTCCCCTTCGTCAACTTCCTCCACTCCTACACTTCGTCCACTTCGTCCACTTCCTCCAGTTCCTCCACTTCGTCGATTTCTTCCTCTTCGTCTACTTTGTCCACTTCGCCCACTTCCTCCACTTCGTCCACTTCCTTTACTTCGTCCACTTCGTCAACTTCCTCCCTTTCTTCCACTTCGCCCACTTCGTCAACTTCGTCCACCTCGACCACTTTTTCCACTTCGTCAACTTCATCCACTTCCTGCATTTCGTCCACTTCCTCCACATGCTCCATTTCCTCTACTTCCTCCACTTCTTCCACTTCGCACATTTCGTCCACGTCCTCAACTTCCTCCATTTCCTCTACTTCGTCCACTTCATCAATTTCCTCCACTTCATCCACTTCCTCCACTTCGTCCACGTCGTTCACTTGCTCCACTTTGTCAACTTCCTCCACTTCCTCCACTTCCTCCACTTCCTCCTCTTCTTCCTCTTCGTCCACTTCGTCCACTTCGTCAAATTCGTCCATTTCGACCTCTTCGTCCACTTCCTCCACTTCGTCCACTTCCTCCACTTCGTCAACTTCCTCCACATCCTCCAGTTCCTCCACTTTGTCCACTTCCTCAACCTCCTCCACTTCCTCCACTTCTTCCAGTTCGCCAACTTCGACCGCGTCCTCCACTTCATCCACTTCCTCAACTTGCTCCACTTCGTCCCCTTCGTCAACTTCCTCCATTTCTTCCACTTCGCCCACTTCGTCAACTTCGTCCACTTCAACCTCTTCGTCCAGTTCGTCCACTTCGTCAACTTCCTCCACTTCCTCCACTTCCTCCACTTCCTCAACTTCCTCCACATCCTCCACTTCCTCCACTTCTTCTACTTCGCCCACTTCGTCCTCTTCCTCAACTTCCTCCATTTCCTCCACTTCGTCCACTTCATCAATTTCCTCCACTTCATCCACTTCCTCCACTTCCTCCACTTCGTCCACTTCCTCAACTTCCTCCACTTCGTCCACTTCCTCCACTTCCTTCACTTCCTCCACTTCTTCCACTTCGTCCACTTCGTCGTCTTCCTCAACTTCCTCCACTTCCTCCACGTCGTCCACTTCGTCAATTTCCTCCACTTCGTCCACTTCCTCCACTTCCTCGACTTCCTGCACTTCCTCCACTTCCTCCACTTCCTCCACTTCCTCCACTTCGTCAACTTCCTCCACTTCCTCCACTTCGTCCCCATCGTCTACTTCGTCCACTTCGTCAACTTCCTCCACTTTCTCCACTTCCTCCACTTCGCCAACATCCTCCACTTCCTCCACTACCTCCAAGTCGTCCACTTCGTCAACTTCGTCCACTTCTTCAACTTCCTCCACTTCCTCCACCTCCTCCACATCTTCCACTTCGTCCACTTCGTCAACTTCGTCCACTTCTTCAACTTCCTCCACCTCCTCCACTTTCTCCACTTCATCTACTTCGTTCAGTTTGTCCAATTCGTCAACTTCGTCCACTTCTTCCATTTCGTCCACTTCGTCCACTTCGTCCACTTCGTCCACTTCGTCAACTTCGTCACTTCGTCCACCCCGACCACTTCTTCAACTTCCTCCACTTCCTCCATTTCTTCCACTTTGTCCACTTCGTCCACTTCGTCCTCTTCCTCAACTTCCTCCACTTCCTCCACTTCATGCACTTCGTACACCTCGTCCACTTCGTCAACTTCGTCCACTTCTTCCATTTCGTCCACTTCGTCAACTTCGTCAACTCCGTCCACTCCGTCACTTAGTCCACTTGGAACACTTCGTCAACTTCCCCTACTTCCACCACTTCCTCCACTTCCTCCACGTCCCCCAATTCGTCCACTTCCTCCACTTCCTCCTCTTCTTGCACTACGTCAACTTCGTCCACTTGCTCCACTACTCCACTTCGTTAACTTCATCCACTTCCTCCACTTGCTCCACTACGTTCACTTCCTCATCTTCCTCCACTTCCTCCACTTCGTCAACTTCGTCCACTTCTTCTATTTCGTCCGCTTCGTCCACTTTGTCCACTTCGCCCACTTCCTCCCCTTTGTCAGCTTCGTCCACTTCCTCCACTTCATCAACTTCCTCCCCTTCCTCCACTCCCTCCACTTCCTCCACTTTGTTCACTTCCTCAACTTCTTCCACTTCCTCCACTTCGACCACTTCCCCCACTTCCTCCACTTCATCCACTTCCTCCACTTCCTCTACTTCGTCAATTTCCTCCACTTCGTCCACTTTGTCCACTTCCTCCACTTCGATCACTTCGTCCACTTCGTCCACTTCCTCCACCTCGTCCACTTCGCCTACTTCGTCAACTTGGTCCACTACATCCACTTCGACAACTTCGTCCAGTTCCTCGACTTCCTCCACTTCCTCCACTTGCTCAACCTCCTCGACTTCCTCCATTTTTTCCGCATCCTCAACTTCCTCCACTTCGTCAACTCCCTCCACTTCGTCAATTCCTCCACTTCGTCAATTTCCTCCACTTCCTCCACTTCGTCCACTTCCATCAGTTCCTCAGCTTCGTCCACATCCTCCACTTCCTCCATTTCGTCCACTTCCTCCACTTCCTACACTTCGTCAACTTCGTCCACTTCCTCCTCTTCCTCCACTTCCTCCACTTCGTTAACTTTCTCCACTTCGTCTGCTTCGTCCCATTCGTTCACTTCGCCCACTATGTCAACATCGTCAACTTCCTCTACTTCGTCCACTCCCTCCACTTCTTCCACTTCTTCAACTTCCTCCACTTCCTCCACTTCCTCCACTTCTTCCATTTCCTCCACTTCGTCCTCTTCCTCAACTTCCTCCACTTCGTCCACTTCATCATCTTCCTCCACTTCCTCCACTTCCTCCACTTCTTCCACTTCGTCTGCTTCGTCCCATTCGTTCACTTCGCCCACTATGTCAACATCGTCAACTTCCTCCACTTCGTCCACTGCCTCCACTTCTTCCACTTCTTCCACTTCCTCCACTTCCTCCACTTCCTCCACTTCTTCCACTTCCTCCACTTCGTCCCCTTCCTCAACTTCGTCCACTTCGTCCACTTCATCAACTTCCTCCACTTCCTCCACTTCGTCAACTTTCTCCACTTTCTCCATTTCCTCCAGTTCGTCAACTTTGTCAACTTCGTCCACTTTGTCCACTTCCTCCACTTCGTCGATTTCGTCCGCTTTGTCTACTTTGTCCACTTCGCCCACTTCCTCCACTTCGTCCACTTCGTCCACTTCCTCTACTTCGTCCACTTCCTCCACTTCCTCGACTTCGTCAACTTCCTCCACTTCGTCCCCTTCGTCAACTTCCTCCCTTTCTTCCACTTCGCCCACTTCGTCAACTTCGTCCACCTCGACCTCTTTGTCCACTTCGTCAACTTCATCCACTTCCTCCACTTCGTCAACTTCCTCCACATGCTCCACTTCCTCTACTTCCTCCACTTCTTCCACTTCGCCCACTTCGTCCGCTTCCTCAACTTCCTCCATTTCCTCTACTTCGTCCACTTCATCAATTTCCTCCACTTCATCCACTTCCTCCACTTCGTCCACGTCGTCCACTTTCTCCACTTCGTCAACTTCCTCCACTTCGTCAACTTCCTCCACTTCCTCCACTTCCTCCTCTTCTTCCTCTTCGTCCACTTCGTCGTCTTCCTCAACTTCCTCCACTTCCTCCACTTCGTCAACTTCCTCCACTTCCTCCACTTCTTCCACTTCTTCCACTTCGTCGTCTTCCTCAACTTCCTCCACTTCCTCCACTTCGTCCACTTCGTCAATTTCCTCCACTTCGTCCACTTCCTCCACTTCCTCCACTTCCTCTACTTCCTCCACTTCGTCCACTTCCTCCACTTCCTCCACTTCATCCAGTTCCTCCACTTCGTCAACTTCCTCCACTTCCTCTACTTCGTCAACATCGTAAACTTCCTCTACTTCTTCCACTTCCCCCACTTCATCGACTTCCTCCACTTCGTCCACTTCTTCCGCTTTGTCCCCTTTGTCCTCTTCGCCCACTTGGTCAACTTCGTCCACTTCGTCCACATCGTGCAGTTCGTCAACTTCCTCCATTTCCTCCACTTCCTCCACTTCGGCCATTTCGTCCACTTCGTCCACTTACTCCACTTCCACCACTTCCTCCACTTCCTCCACTTTCTCCCCTTCTTCCACTTCTTCCACTTCCTCCACTTCCTCCACTTCCTCCACTTCCTCCACTTCGTGCACTTCGTCGTCTTTGTCCCCTTTGGCGACTTCCTCCACTTCGTCAACTTCATCGACTTCGTCAATTTTGTCTACTTCGTCCGCTTCGTCCACTTCGCCCACTTCGTCAAGTTTGTCCACTTCGTCCACTTCGACCACTTCGTCCACTTTGTCCACTTTCTCCACTTCCTCCACTTCGTCCCCAACGTCTACTTCGTCCACTTCGTCAACTTCCTCCACTTTCTCCACTTCCTCCACTTCGCCAACATCCTCCACTTCCTCCACTAGCTCCACTTCGTCCACTTCTTCAACTTCCTCCACTTCCTCCACCTCCTCCACTTCTTCCACTTCGTCCTCTTCGTCAACTTCCTCCACTTCCTCCACTCCCTCCACTTCGTCAACTTCGTCCACTTCCTACACTCGCTCCACTACGTCTACTTCCTCCACTTCCTCCACCTCGTCCACTTCCCCCAGTTCGTCAACTTCGTCCACTTCAACCACTTCGTCCACTTCGACCACTTCCTCCACTTCCTCCACTTCCTCCACTTCGTCCACTTGCTCCACTTCCTCCACTTCCTCCACTTCATCAATTTCCTCCACTTCGTCCAATTCATCTACTTTGTCCACTTCGTCCACTTCCTCCACTTGGTCCATTTCCTCCAATTCCTCCACTTCGTCCACTTCGTCCACTTCCTCCACTTCGTTAACTTCGTCCACACCCTCCACTTCGTCAACTTCGTCCAATTCCTCCAATCCGTCAACGTTGTCCACTTCGTCCATTTTGTCCATTTCCTCCATTTCCTCCACTTCCTCCACTTCCTCCACTTCTACAACTTCCTCCACTTCTTCCACTTCATCCACTTCGTCATCTTCCTCCACTTCCTCCACTTCCTCCACTTCTTCCACTTTGTCCACTTCGTCCTCTTCCTCCTCTTCCTCCACTTCGTCTTCCTTGTCCACTTCGTCAACTTCCTCCGCTTCCTCGACTTCGTCCACGTCGTCATCTTCCTCAACTTCCTCCACTTTCTCCACATCATCCACTTCGTTCTCTTTGTCCAATTCGTCAACTTCGTCCACTTCTTCCATTTCGTCCACTTCGTCCACTTCGTCCACTTCGTCAACTTCGTCACTTCGTCCACCTTGACCACTTCGTCAACTTCCTCCACTTCCTCCCTTTCTTCCACTTTGTCCACTTCGTCCACTTCGTCCTCTTCCTCAACTTCCTCCACTTCCTCCACTTCATCCATTTCGTCCACTTTGTCCACTTCGTCCACTTCGTCAACTTCGTCCACTTTGTCAACTTCGTCCACTTCTTCCACTTCGTCCACTTCGTCCACGTCGTCGACTTCGATCACTTCGTCCACTTGGCCCACTTCGTCAACTTCCTCCACTTCTTCCACTTCATCCAATTCGACCACTTTGTCCACTTCGTCAACTTTGTCCAGTTCCTCCATTTCCTCCAGTTCCTCCACTTCGTCCACTTCGTCAACTACGTCCACTTCTTCCACTTCGTCCACTTCAGCGACTTCGTCCACTTCCTCCACTTCGTCCACTTCATCCATTTCGTCCACTTCTTCCACTTCATCCATTTCGTCAACTTCGTCAACTTCGTCCACTTCCTCCATTTCGTCCACTTCGTCCACTTCTTCAACTTCCTCCACTTCGTCCTCTTCCTCAACTTCGTCCACTTCCTCCACTTCGTCATCTTCCTCCACTTCCTCCACTTCATCCGCTTCGTTCACTTCGTCCACTTCGCCCACTTTCGTCCACTTCCTCTAGTTCCTCCACTTCCTCCACTTCGTCTCCATCGTCCACTTCCTTCACTTCGTCAACTTCGTCCACTTCCTCCACTTCGTGCACTTCGTCAATTTCCTCCACTTCGTCCACTTTGTCCACTTCTTCCACTTCGGCCACTTCCTCCACTTGGTCCACTTCCTCCAATTCCTCCTCTTCCTCCACTTCGTCCACTTCGTCCACTTCCTCCACTTCGTCAACTTCGTCACCTTCGTCCAATTCCTCCACTTCGTCAACCTTGTCCACTTCGTCCACTTCCTCCATTTCCTCCCCTTCGTACACTTCTTCCACTTCTTCAACTTCCTCCACTTCGTCCTCCTCCTCAACTTCGTCCACTTTGTCTACTTCGTCATCTTCCTCCACTTCCTCCACTTCTTCCACTTCGTCCAGTTTGCATTTTCCTCCGCTTCGTTCACTTCGTCCACTTCGCCCACTTCGTCCACTTCGACCACTTCGCCCACTTCCTCCACTTCCTCCACTTCCTCCACTTCGTCTCCATCGTCCACTTCCTTCACTTCGTCAACTTCGTCCACTTCCTCCACTTCGTGCACTTCGTCAATCTCCTCCACTTCGTCCACTTTGTCCACTTTCTCCAATTCCTCCTCTTCCTCTACTTCGTCCACTTTGTCCACTTCCTCCACTTGGTCCACTTCCTCCACTTGGTCCACTTCCTCCAATTGATCCTCTTCCTCCACTTCGTGCACTTCGTCCACTTCCTCCATTTCCTCCCCTTCATACACTTCGTCCACTTCTTCAACTTCCTCCACTTCCTCCACTTCGTCCTCTTCCTCAACTTCGTCCACTTTGTCCACTTCGTCATCTTCCTCCACTTCCTCCACTTCTTCCACTTCGTCCACTTTGTCATCTTCCTCCGCTTGGTTCACTTCGTCCACTTCGCTCACTTCGACCACTTCGCCCACATCCTCCACTTCCTCCACTTCGTCTCCATCGTCCACTTCCTTCACTTCGTCAATTTCGTCCACTTCCTCCACTTCGTGCACTTCGTCAATTTCCTCCACTTCCTCCACTTGGTCCACTTCCTTCACTTGGTCCACTTCCTCCAATTCCTCCTCTTCCTCCACTTCGTCCACGTCCTCCACTTCTTCAATTTCGTCCACTTCCTCCACTTCGTCACCTTCGTCCAATTCCTCCACTTCGTCAACCTTGTCCACTTCGTCCACTTCCTCCATTTCCTCCCCTTCGTCCACTTCGTCCACTTCTTCAACTTCCTCCACTTCCTCCACTTCGTCCTCTTCCTCAACTTCGTCCACTTTGTCCACTTCGTCATCTTCCTCCACTTCCTCCGCTTCGTTCACTTTGTCCACTTCGCCCACTTCGTCCACTTCGTTAACTTCGTCCACTTCTTCTACTTCGTCCGTTTCGTTCATTTCGTCAACATCGTCAACTTCGTCCACTTCGACCACTTCGTCCATTTCCTCCACTTCCTCCATTTCCTCCACTTCGTTCACTTCGTGCACTTCTTCAACTTCCTCCACTTCCTCCATTTCCTCCACTTCTTCCACTTCTTCCACTTCTCCACTTCCTCCACTTCGTCAACTTCGTCCACCTCGTCCACTTCGTCCAGTTCCTCAACTTCCTCCACTTCCTCCACTTCTTCTAGTTCATCCACGTCGACCACTTCCTCCACTTCTTCCACTCCCTCCACTTCCTTGACTTCGTCAACTTCCCCCACTTCCTCCACTTCTTCGACTTGTTCCTCTTCCTCAACTTCCTCCAGTTCCTCCACTTCGTCCACTTCGTCCACTTCGTCAACTTCCTCCACTTCCTCCACTTCGTGAACTTTGTCCTCTTTCTCAACTTCCTCCACTACCTCCACTTTGTCCACTTCGTCAACTTCTTCCACTTCCTCCACTTCGTCAACTTCCTCCACTTCCTCCACTTCCTCCACTTCGTCCACCTCTTCCATTTCGTCCACTTCGTCCGCTTCGTCCACTTCCTCCACTTTGCCCACTTCCTCAACTTCGTCCACTTCGACCACTTCGTCCACTTCGCCCACTTCCTCAACTTCCTAAGACTTCCTCCACTTCCTCCTCTTCGTCCCCATCTTCCACTTCCTTCACTTCGTCAACTTCGTCCACTTCCTCCACTTCGTGCACTTCGTCAATTTCCTCCACTTCCTCCATTTCGTCCACTTTGTCCACTTCCTCCACTTCCTCCACATAGTCCACTTCCTCCAATTCCTCCACTTCGTCAACTTCCTCCACTTCCCCCACTTCTTCGACTTCGTCCACTTTGTCCTCTTCCTCAACTTCGTCCACTTTGTCCACTTCGTTATCTTCCTCCACTTCCTCCACTTCCTCCACTTCCTCCACATCTTCCACTTCGTTCTCTTCCTCCTCTTCCTCCACTTCGTCTTCTTCGTCTACTTCGTCAACTTCTTCCACTTCCTCCAATTCGTGCTCTTCCTCAACTTCCTCTACTTTGTCCCCTTCGTCCACTTCGCCCGCTTCGTCAACTTCCTCTAGTTCCTCCACTTCCTTGACCTCCTCCACTTCCTCCACTTCTTCCACTTCGTCCTCTTCATCAACTTCCTCCACTTCTTCCACTTCGTCCTCTTCATCAACTTCCTCCACTTACTCCACTTCGTCAACTTCCTCAACTTCCTCCACTTCTTCCACTTCTTCCACTTCGTCCTCTTCCTCATCTTCCTCCACTTCGTCTTTTTCGTTCACTTCGTCAACTTCCTCCACTTCTTCCACTTCGTCCACTTCGTCCTCTTCCTCAACTTCCTCACCTCCTCCACTTCATCCACTTCGTCCCTTTCGTCCACTTCATCCACTTCGTCCCTTTCGTCCACTATGTCCACTTCGTCCATTTCGTCAATCTCGTCAACTTCGTCCACTTCGACCACTTCCTCCACTTCCTCCGTCAACTTCATCAACTTCGTCCAGTTCCTCCACTTACTCCAGTTCCTCCACTTCCTCCACTTCGTGAACTACGTTAACTTCTTCCACTTCGTCCACTTCAACGACTTCGTCCACATCCTCCACTTCGTCCATTTCGTCCACTTCTTCAACTTCCTCCACTTCCACCACTTTCTCCACTTTGTCCCCATCGTCCACTTCGCCCGCTTCGTCAACTTCCTCCACTTCCTCCACTTCCTCCACTTCGTCAACTTCCTCCACTTCCTCCGCTTCCTCCACTTCTTCCACTTCGTCCTCTTCCTCAACTTCCTCCAGTTCGTCCACTTCTTCCACTTCCTCCAGTTCGTCAACCTCGTCCACATCCTCCACTACGTCCACTTCTTCCACTTCGTCCACTTCTTCCACTTCCTCCAGTTTGACCACTTCGTCCACATCGTCCACTTCCTCCACATCCTCCACTTCCTCCATTTCCTCCACTTCCTCCACTTCGTCCACTTCGTCCACTTCTTCAACTTCCTCCACTTCCACCACTTCCTCCACTTCCTCCACTTCCTCCACTTCTTCCGCTTCCTCCACTTCCTCTACTTCCTCCACTTCCTCCACTTCTTCCACTTCCTCCAGTTTGTGCACTTCGTCCACATCGTCCACTTCCTCCACATCCTCCACTTCCTCCATTTCCTCCACTTCCTCCACTTCGTCCACTTCTTCAACTTCCTCCACTTCCACCACTTCCTCCACTTCCTCCACTTCTTCCGCTTCCTCCACTTCCTCCACTTCGTCAACTTCCTCCACTTCTTCCACTTAGTCCACTTCGTCCACTTCGTCTACTTCGTCCACTTCAACCACTTCCTCCACATCGTTAACTTCGTCCACTTCGTCCACTTCCTCAACTTCCTTCACTTCCTCCACTTCCTCCACTACCTCCACTTCGTCCCCATCGTCCACTTTGTCCACTTCCTCCACTTCCTTGACGTCCTCCACTTCCTCTACTTCATCCACCTCCTCCACTTCCTCCACTTCGTCCCCATCGTCCACTTCGTCAACTTCCATCACTTCCTCCACTTCGACCACTTCGTCCACTTCGTCAACTTCCCCCACTTCCACCACTTCCTCCACTTCCTCCACTTCGTCCACTTCTTCAAGTTCCTCCACATCCTCCACTTCCTCCATTTCCTCCACTTCCTCCACTTCGTCCACTTCTTCAACTTCCTCCACTTCCACCACTTCCTCCACTTCCTCCACTTCGTCCACTTCGTCAACTTCGTCCACTTCTTTAACTTGCTCCACTTCCTGCACTTCGTCCCCTTTCCTCCACTTCCTCCACTTCCTCCACTTCCTCCACTTCATCCACTTCCTCCACTTCGTTCACTTTGTCCACTTCCTCCATTTGGTCAACTTCGTCCACTTCCTCCACTTCCTCCACTTCGTCAACTTCGTCCACTTCTTCAACTTCCTCCACTTCCTCGACATCCTCCACTTCTTCCACTTCGTCCACTTCGTCAACTTCGTCCACTTCGTCAACTTCGTCCACTTCGTCAGCTACGACCACTTCGCCCACTTTGTCCATTTCGTCCACTTCCTCCGCTTCCTCCACTTTCTCCACTTCGTCCACTTACTCCACTTCTTCCACTTTGTCAACTTCGTCCACTTCTTCAACTTCCTCCACTTCCTGGACTTCTTCCACTTCGTCAACTTCCTCCACTTCCTCCACTTCCTCTACTTCCTCCACTTCGTCGACTTCCTCCACATCCTCCACTTCGTCAACTTCGTCCACTTCTTTAACCTGCTCCACTTCCTCCACTTTGTCCACGTCCTCGACTTCCCGTACTTCGTCCACTTCGTCTGCTTCGACCAATTCGACCACTTTGTCCATTTCGTCCACTTCGCCTACTTCGTCCGTTTCCTCCTCTTCGTCCACTTCCTCCATTTCCTCCACTTGGACCACCTCCTCCACTTCGTCAACTTCCTCCACTTCCTCAACCTCCTCCACATCCTCCACTTCGTCTAGTTCCTCCACTTCTTCCACTTTTTCCACTCCGTCCACTTCGTCCATTTTGACCACTTCGTCCACTTCCTCCACTTCGTCCACTTCCTCCACTTCCTGCACTTCGTCCACTTCCTCCGTTTCCTCCACTGCCTCCACTTCCTACTCCCCCTCAACTTTCTCCACTTCCTCCACTTCGTCAACTTCTTCCACTTCCTCCACTTCCACCACATCCTCAACTCATTCCACTTCGTCCACTTCCTCCATTTCCTCCACTTCCTCCACTTCGTCAGCTTCGTCCACTTCGTCCACTTCATCCACTTCCGCCACTATGTCCAATTCCTACACTTCCTCCACTTCGTCCAGTTCTTCGACTTCGTCTACTTCTTCCACTTCTTCAACTTCGTCATACTCCTCCACTTCCGTCACTTCCTCAACTTCCTCAACTTCTTCCACTTCGTCCACGTCGTCCACGTCGTCCACTTCGTCCACCTCCTCCACTTCCTCCACTTCTTCCACTTCCTCCACTTCCTCCACTTCCTTCACTTCCTCAACTTCCTTCACTTCCTCAACTTCGTCCACTTAGTCCACGTCGTCCACTTCGTCCACCTCCTCCACTTCCTCCACTTCCTCCACTTCTTCAACTTCCTCCACTTCCTCCACTTCTTCCGCTTCCTCCACTTCCTCCACTTCGTCAACTTCCTCCACTTCGTCCACTTAGTCCACTTCGTCCACTTCGTCTACTTCGTCCACTTCAACCACTTCCTCCACTTCGTTAACTTCGTCCACTTCGTCCACTTCCTCAACTTCCTCAACTTCCTTCACTTCCTCCACTTCCTCCACTACCTCCACTTCGTCCCCATCGTCCACTTTGTCCACTTCCTCCACTTCCTTGACTTCCTCCACTTCCTCTACTTCATCCACCTCCTCCACTTCCTCCACTTCGTCCCCATCGTCCACTTCGTCAACTTCCATCACTTCCTCCATTTCGACCACTTCGTCCACTTCGTCAACTTCCCCCACTTCCACCACTTCATCCATTTCCTCCACTTCCTCCATTTCCTCCACTTCGTTCACTTCGTGCACTTCTTCAACTTCCTCTACTTCCACCATTTCCTCCACTTCTTCCACTTCTTCCACTTCTCCACTTCCTCCACTTCGTCAACTTCGTCCACCTCGTCCACTTCGTCCAGTTCCTCAACTTCCTCCACTTCCTCCACTTCTTCTAGTTCATCCACGTCGACCACTTACTCCACTTCTTCCACTCCCTCCACTTCCTCGACTTCGTCAACTTCCCCCACTTCCTCCACTTCCTCCACTTCTTCGACTTCGTCTTCTTCCTCAACTTTCTCCAGTTCCTCCACTTCGTCCACTTCGTCAACTTCCTCCACTTCCTCCACTTCCTCCACTTCGTGAACTTTGTCCTCTTTCTCAACTTCCTCCACTACCTCCACTTTGTCCACTTCGTCAACTTCCTCCACTTCCTCCACTTCGTCAACTTCCTCCACTTCCTCCACTTCCTCCACTTCGTCCACCTCTTCCATTTCGTCCACTTCGTCCGCTTCGTCCACTTCCTCCACTTTGCCCACTTCGTCAACTTCGTCCACTTCGACCACTTCGTCCACTTCGCCCACTTCCTCAACTTCCTAAGACTTCCTCCACTTCCTCCTCTTCGTCCCCATCATCCACTTCCTTCACTTCGTCAACTTCGTCCACTTCCTCCACTTCATGCACTTCGTCAATTTCCTCCACTTCGTCCACTTCGTCCACTTTGTCTACTTCCTCTACTTCCTCCACATAGTCCACTTCCTCCAATTCCTCCACTTCGTCAACTTCCTCCACTTCCCCCACTTCTTCGACTTTGTCCACTTTGTCCTCTTCCTCAACTTCGTCCACTTTGTCCACTTCGTTATCTTCCTTCACTTCCTTCATTTCCTCCACTTCCTCCACATCTTCCACTTCGTTCTCTTCCTCCTCTTCCTCCACTTCGTCTTCTTCGTCTACTTCGTCAACTTCTTCCACCTCCTCCAATTCGTCCTCCTCCTCAACTTCCTCTACTTTGTCCCCTTCGTCCACTTCGCCCGCTTCGTCAACTTCCTCTAGTTCCTCCACTTCCTTGACCTCCTCCACTTCCTCCACTTCCTCCACTTCTTCCACTTCGTCCTCTTCATCAACTTCCTCCACTTACAACACTTCGTCAACTTCCTCAACTTCCTCCACTTCTTCCACTTCTTCCACTTCGTCCACTTCGTCCTCTTCCTCATCTTCCTCCACTTCGTCTTTTTCGTTCACTTCGTCAACTTCCTCCACTTCCTCCACTTCGTCCACTTCGTCCTCTTCCTCAACTTCCTCACCTCCTCCACTTCATCCACTTCGTCCCTTTCGTCCACTTCATCCACTACGTCAATCTCGTCTACTATGTCCACTTCGTCCATTTCGTCAATCTCGTCAACTTCGTCCACTTCGACCACTTCCTCCACTTCCTCCGCTTTGTCCCCTTCGTCCACTTGGTCCACTTCCTCCACTTTCTCCACTTCATCCACTTCGTCCACTTTGTCCACTTCGTCCACTTCTTCCTCTTCGACCACTTCGTCCACTTCCTCAACTTCATCAACTTCGTCCAGTTCCTCCACTTCCTCCAGTTCCTCCACTTCCTCCACTTCGTGAACTACGTTAACTTCTTCCACTTCGTCCACTTCAACGACTTCGTCCACATCCTCCACTTCGTCCACTTTGTCCATTTCGTCCACTTCTTCAACTTCCTCCACTTCCACCACTTTCTCCACTTTGTCCCCATCGTCCACTTCGCCCGCTTCGTCAACTTCCTCCACTTCCTCCACTTCGTCAACTTCCTCCACTTCCTCCGCTTCCTCCACTTCTTCCTCTTCGTCCTCTTCCTCAACTTCCTCCACTTCGTCCACTTCTTCCACTTCCTCCACTTCGTCAACCTCGTCCACATCCTCCACTACGTCCACTTCTTCCACTTCGTCCACTTCGTCCACTTCTTCCACTTCCTCCAGTTTGACCACTTCGTCCACATCGTCCACTTCCTCCACATCCTCCACTTCCTCCATTTCCTCCACTTCCTCCACTTCGTCCACTTCGTCCACTTCTTCAACTTCCTCCACTTCCACCACTTCCTCCACTTCCTCCACTTCTTCCGCTTCCTCCACTTCCTCTACTTCGTCCACTTCCTCCACTTCTTCCACTTCCTCCAGTTTGTCCACTTCGTCCACATCGTCCACTTCCTCCACATCCTCCACTTCCTCCATTTCCTCCACTTCCTCCACTTCGTCCACTTCTTCAACTTCCTCCACTTCCACCACTTCCTCCACTTCCTCCACTTCTTCCGCTTCCTCCACTTCCTCCACTTCGTCAACTTCCTCCACTTCCTCCACTTAGTCCACTTCGTCCACTTCGTCCACTTCAACCACTTCGACCACTTCGTCAACTTCCCCCACTTCCACCACTTCCTCCACTTCCTCCACTTCCTCCACTTGCTCCACTTCCTCCCCCTCCTCCACTTTCTTCACTTGCTCCACTTCGCCCCCTTAGTCAACTTCGTCAACTTCCTCCTCTTCCTCCACTTCGTCCACTTCTTCAACTTCCTCTAGTTCCTCCAATTCGTCCATTTCCTCCACTTCATCATCTTCCTCCCCTTCGTCCACTTCTTCAACTTCGTCCGCTTCCTCCACTTCCTCCACTTCCTCCACTTCGTCCACTTCCTCTACTTGGTCCCCTTCGTCCTTTTCGTCGACTTCGTCCACTTCTTAGACTTCGTCCACTTCATCAACTTCCGCCACTTTCTCCACTTCCTACATTTCGTCCACTTCTTCCCCTTCGTCAACTTCCTCCACTTCGTCCACTTCATCCACTTCGTCCACTTCCTTCATTTCCTCTACATCGTCCACTTCGTCGACTACTTCAACTTCCTCCAATTCCTGCACTTCCTGCACTTCCCTTACTTCGTCCCCTTCCTCCACTTCGTCCACTTCCTCCACCTCCTCCACTTCGTCAACCTCGTCCACTTCGTCCACATCCTCCACTACGTCCAGTTCTTCCACTTCCTCCACTTCGTCCACTTCGTCCCCTTCGTCCACTTCTTCCACTTCGTCCAATTTGTCCACTTCGTCCAAATCGTCCACTTCCTCCACTTCCTCCACATCCTCCACTTCCTCCAATTCCTCCACTACCTCCACTTCGTCCACTTCACCCACTTCTTCAACTTCCTCCACTTCCACCACTTCCTCCACTTCCTCCACTTCTTCCACTTCCTCCACTTCCTCCTCTTCGTCAAGTTCGTCAACTTCATCGACTTCGTCCACTTAGTCCCACTTCGTCCACTTCGTCTACTTCGTCTACTTCGACCACTTCCTCTACTTCGTTCACTTCCTCCACTTCCTCCATGATGAGTCGTTATTTATTGAATTATATTTAGTTTATTGCACTTAAATAAACCAGGGAATTGTGTTTAATTGTTTGTTATTTCCCCATTTTCCGAATTCTGCTTAATTTGGTCGGAAATTTGTAATTGTGCTAATTTGGGTTTTCTGAGCTGATTAAGTGCATTTTTGAAGTGCAGGAAAATTTCGGAAATACATTTTGGGACATCAGGAAGAATGCCGAATAAATTCAAGACTTTCCACATAGACAATTTTGAATTAATTAAATTGTAATTCAGTAGTTTAGAATTTTCGAATCAACTCTTATATTTTGGGTCAATTTTTGGTAAATTGGATTAGACCCAAAAATTAGAAATGAGTCATTGGACCTAGGGTTTTTCTTTTGTGTGGACCCTACCCTTATTAAAGAGGGACACACGGCCCTTGTGCCAGCCGCCACTTACACTTTGTTTTTAGGCCACTGTTTTACTAGTTTTTTTTTGGGGCTCTCGGCTTTTGAACGTTTTTGGAAGAATGGCATGTGGCTTCGAACGGTGATTTTGAATCCAGCGTGAATTTATTTTGCTTTCAATCATGGACGGTGTCCGGTCTCGGTTATTTTTTCTTTGCATGCTTGAATTAAAATCCCATCTTCATATTCTATAAATTAGGTTGTCATTTCAGTTTGAAAAGAAGCTTTGGTCCTCACGTTCGTCCAAGAGCTGTGAGGTGTTGCACCGAGATTTAGAAAATGGAGCAGTAGCCACGCTGATGCTAGAATGGAGAGAAGGAGCTGGAAGCAGCACGGTGATTGAATGTGGTGTGCGCGTGGACGCGTGAAGAAGTGAGTTGGAATGGAAGCAAGGTGTCACGGCCTGGTTGGAGGAAAAGGGGGATGATTCATTTTTCTTTTAGAATGAAAAGCGGTAATGTGTTGGAGAAGTGATGTGCCACGGCTGGAAGGAAGAAGTGCAGTGGTGTCAAGGCTTGGAATGATTTTTGCACGCTGCTGAAGTTTCATGCGGAATGAAGCACATGGTTTATTTAATTTGCTTTGCTAGAATGAAGAGGTGATTAGATGGGGGAGCTCACGGACCTAAAAAGCTGCACGTTGGAAGAAGAAAAAGCACTTTTGTTTTGGAGAGCTCCAATAGGTTTTGGTTTTGTTTATTTATAATTGCACCGAGAATGTTTTATAGTCTATACATTGAATTGCATTTAGCTTGGAAGCACCCTGCTCAATTTTTTTTTTCAGCTTATTGTTCACGCATTTTATTTTAAGTGTTACATCCGTGATGAATTTCATTTTCTTTATTAGCTAATTGTTGCGAATTTACATTGAATGATGATTTATCCTTGCACTTCAAGATGTTTACTTAAGCTGAATTGGAATTTTATTTTCGCTGCTTGGTGTTTAAATTGCATTCGTAGATGCATTTCATAACATTAGATGTGTTTTCGGATTTATCAATTGCAATTCAATTCGGTCATGAGTTGTCTTAATTATTTATTGCATCTAATTTAGTTCATCCGCATTCACAAACTTTTCACAATCCCCCCCCACTACGTGTTTGATCTGAGACTGAACCACATTTGGTCCTTGAGAGACGACCTAGGAGTCACTTCCTAGTACTATACTGCATTCTTTTATGCACAACTTTTGTTGGGAGGTGCGACCCTCTCATCACTCCACTACCTCCACTTTGTCCCCATCGTCCACTTTGTCCACTTCCTCCACTTCCTCCACTTAACCCACCTCCTCCACTTCCTCCACTTCGTCCCCATCGTCCACTTCGTCCACTTCGTCAACTTCCCTCACTTCCTCCACTCGACCACTTCGTCCACTTCGTCAAGTTCCTCCACTTCTTCCATTTCGTCCACTTCGTCAACTTCGTCAAGTCCGTCACTTAGTCCACTTCGACCACTTCGTCAACTTCCCCCACTTCCACCACTTCCTCCACTTTCTCCACCTCCTTCTCTTCGTCCACTTTGTCCACTTCCTCCCCTTCGTCCACTTCTTCCACTTCGTCCACTTCGACCACTTCGTCCACTTCCACCATTTCCTCCAATTCCTCCACTTCGTCCACTTCTTCAACTTCCTCCACTTCCTCCACTTGCTCCACTTCCTCCCCCTCCTCCACTTTCTTCACTTGCTCCACTTCGCCCACTTCGTCAACTTCGTCAACTTCCTCCACTTCCTCCACTTCCTCCCATTCGTCCACTTCCTCCATTTCGTCATCTTCCTCCACTTCGTCCACTTCTTCAACTTCGTCCGCTTCCTTCACTTCGTCCACTTCCTCTACTTGGTCCCCTTCGTCCTTTTCGTCCACTTCGTCCACTTCGTCCACTGCATCAATTTCTGCCACTTCCTCCACTTCCTACACTTCGCCCACTTCTTCCCCTTCGTCAACCTCCTCCACTTCCTCCACTTCATCCACTTCGCCCACTTCCTTCATTTCCTCTACTTCCTCCACTTCGTCCACTTCTTCAACTTCCTCCAATTCCTGCACTTCCCTTACTTCATCCCCTTCGTCCACTTCCTCCACTTCGTCAACTTCGTCCACTTCAACCACTTCGTCCACTTCCTTCACTTCCTTCATTTCCTCCACTTCCTCGACTTCCTCCACTTCGTCCACTTCTTCGACTTCCTCCACTTCCTCCACTTTCTCGACTTCCTCCACCTCCTTCACTTCATCCCTTTCGTCCACTTCGTCCACTTCGTCAACTTCCTCCACGTCGTCCATGATGGACAAATTTGTAAGCACCAAAATATGATGTCACAAACTTGTTTCACAATCGGCAAGTATGACCGAATCGTTCAAGTAATAAAACTTGGTAAGACCAAGTATCGTTCTTCCCAAAGGACTCACGGCCTAGTTTAGTTATGTGATTTCTTGATTAGCTAAGACTTAAGAAAACAATGATTGAAATTTTAATATGCAAGACGAAAATAAACATGTATGCATGAATTGATCAATGGCAAAGACATAAGATAAACACTTTCAATGGATTAAATGAATGAATATGTTGTTGGGGGTCAATTTCATCTCATCCACTCTCATATATTTTAGGAATTCCTCTTTCAAATCATCATTGTTAATGCCACTCTCTAATGTACCATTCTAGATGGCTTCTCCCTAATCAAATAGTTCATACAATTCCTAGCATTCCTAATGATTAGTTCATGAGTGCAGGAGCTTAAGGCAACCAATATAATGTTGTCAGTAAAATATTGGGAGAAATTCCCCGGATCTAGATTTCCCCGTACGTGTCCGTATCAACAAAACCAATAATCATGCATTAGAATGAGTTAAACAATGCAAGCATTGAGCAAAGAGGAAAAACCCTAACTAATGATGAAAAGGAAGCATATGTCTTAATTCAAAGATGTATTCAACAAATCCATATATGAGAGCTTCAAGAGATTACATTGATTCCCCAACAAACATACAAGGTTTAGTTCACCATATTCATGGTGAACCTAGATGAATAACAATGAAAGTATGAAAGAATAAACCCAATAAAGGTGAAGAGGTAGCCTGAGCATCCAAGATCCTCCTTCAAAGGGGTGAAAGAGAGAGTGTTTGCCTCGTTTCTGCCAAAGATACTAACTAAAGGACGTGCAAGCCCTTAAATACTAATCTAGAGTTACAAAAGATTATAAAAGTCCAAGCCCAAAAAGTGCCGCTCAGCGCCATTTACCGCTCAGCGGTGGTTACGCGTCTTCTTTCTTCCCCTCAGCGGCCATTTGCCCCTCAGCGGTTCCAACGCCACCTCTTGAGTGCCGCTCAGCGGTAATTTGCCGCTGAGCGGTGCCTTCGACTTCTCTTTTTGCACTCTTTCTTGTCTTTTCTAATGTCCTCTCTCTCATTCTTCACTTCTTTCACCAAATTCACCTCAAAACCTGCACAAAAACACTCAAATCAAGCATAAACCTGTCCAGCTCTCTTATTTCTGAAAATATAAACAAAATGCATGATTTCAAGCTAGTTTCTAAGTCTAAAGGTTGCTTTTAGTATCACTTTTAAGCATGAAAATAACAGTTTTTCAACTGTTATCAGTCCACTTCATCCACTTCGTCAACTTCCTCCACTTCCTCCACTTCCTCCACTTCCTCCACTTCCTCCACTTCGTCCACTTCGTCCACTTCCTCCACTTCGTCCACTTCCTCCACTTCCTCCACTTCGACCACTTCGTCCACTTCGTCAACTTCGTCCACTTCCTCCATTTCCTCCACTTCGTCCACTTCGTCCACTTCTTCAACTTCCTCCACTTCCTCCAGTTCGTCCACTTCCTCCACTTCTTCAACTTACTCCACTTCCTCCACTTCCTCCACTTCGTCAACTTCCTCCACTTCGTCCATTTCCTCCACTACCTCCACTTCTTCCACTTTATCCAATTCCTCGACTTCCTCGACTTCCTCCACTTCCTCCACTTCCTCACCTTCCTCCACTTCCTCCACTTCTTCTACTTCCTCCGGTTCCTCCTCCACTTCGTCCACTTCTTCAACATCCTCCACTTCGTCCCCTTCGTCCTCTTCGTCCCCTTCGTCCACTTCGTCAACTTCCTCCACTTCCTCCACTTCGTCACCTTCCTCCACTTCTTCCACCTCCTCCACTTCGTCACCTTCCTCCACTTCTTCCACCTCCTCCACTTCATCTACTTCCTCAACTTCCTCAACCTCCTCCACTTCGTCCACTTCCTCCACCTCCTCCACTTCGTCAAGTTCGTCCACATCCTCCACTTCGACCACTTCCTCCACTTCCTCGACTTCCTCCAGTTCCTCCACTTCCTCCACTTCCTCCACTTCCCCCACTTCGTCCACTTCTTTAACTTCCTCCACTTCTTCCACTTCCTCCACTCCCTCCACTTCGTCCCCTTCGTCAATTTCCTTTACTTCCTCCACTTCGTCCACTTCGACCACTTCCTCCACTTCCTCCACTTCCTCCACTTCCTCCACTCCCTCCACTTCCTTCCCCTCCTCGACTTCCTCTACTTCCTCTACTTTGTCAACTTCCTGCACTTCCTCCACTTCCTCCACTTCGTAAACTTCCTGCACTTCCTCCACTTCCTCAACTTCCTAAACCTCGTCCACTTCCTCCACTTCGTCCACTTCCTCCACTTCGTCCACTTCAACGACTTCGTCAACTTCCTCAACTCCGTCCACTTCCTCCACTTCGTCCACTTCCTCCATTTCCTCCACTTCGTCCACGTCCTCCACATCCTCAATTTCCTCCAGTTCCTCCACTTCATCTACTTCCTCCACTTCCTCCACTTCCTCCACTTCATCCACTTCGTCATATTCGTCCACTTCTTCAACTTCGTCCACTTCCTCCACTTCCTCCACTACCTCCACTTCTTACTCTTCGTCCACTTCGTGCCCTTCGTTCACTTCGACCACTTCTTCCGCTTCGTCCACTTCGTACATTTCGTCTACTTCCTCCACTGCTTCCACTTCGTCCACTTGCTCCATTTCGACCACTTCGTCCACTTCCACCATTTCCTCCACTTCCTCCAATTCCTCCACTTTTTCCACTTCGTCCACTTCGTCAACATCTTCAAGTTCCTCAACTTCCTCCACTTCCTCCACTTCTTCCACTTTGTCCACTTCGACCACTTCGTCCACTTCCTCCATTTCCTCTTCTTCCTCCACTTCATCCAGTTCCTCCATTTCCTCCACTTCCTCGACTTCATCCACTTCTTCAACTTCCTCCACTTCCTCCACTTCCTCCACTTCCTCCACTTGCTCAACTTCGTCCCCTTCGTCCACTTCGTCCACTTTGTCAACTTCCTCCACTTGGTCAACTTCCTCCACTTCCTCCACTTCCACTTCTTCCACTTCCTCCATTTCCTCCACTTCTTCCACTTCGTCCACTTCCTCCACTTCTTCAATTTCCTCCACTTCGTCCCTTTCGTCCACTTCGTCCACTTCCTCCACTTCGTTAACTTCCTGCACTCCTCCACTTGCTCCACTTCGTCAACTTCTTCCACTTCCTCAACTTCCTCGACTTCCTCCACTTCCTCCACTTCCTCGACTTCGTCAACTTCGCCCACTTCTTCAACTTCCTCCACTTCCTCAATTTCTTCCACTTCGTCCAGGTCGTCCACCTCGTCCACTTCGTCAACTTCCTCCACTTCCTCCACTTGCTCCACTTCGTCCACTTCGTCAACTTCCTCCATTTCCTCCACTCTCCTCCATTTCGTCCACTTCGTCCACTTCTTCAACTTCCTCCACTTCCTCCACCTCCTCCACTTCTTCCACTTCGTCACTTCGTCCACTTCATTAATTTCGTCAACTTCGTCTACTTCGTCCACTTCGTCAACTTCGTCTAGTTCTTCCACTTCGTCCACTTCATCCACCTCGACCTCTTCGTTCACTACCTCCATTTCCCCCACTACCTCCACTTCCTCCACTTCCTCCACTTCGTCCACTTCTTCAGCTTCCTCCACTTCCTCCACTTCTTCCACTTCGTCCACGTGGTCCACTTCGTCCACATGGTCCACTTCGTCGACTTCGTCGACTTCGTCCATTTCGACCACTTCGTCCACTTTCGCGTTTTTCACTTCCTCCACTTCCTCCACTTCCTCCACTTCATCCACTTCCTCCACTTCGTCACCTTCGTCAACTTCCTCCCCTTCCTCCACATCTTCCACTTCGTCGACTTCGTCCACTTGTTCCACTTCGTCCACTTCCTCCTCTTCCTCCATTTCGTCCCTTTCGTCAACTTCCTCCACTTCATCCACTTCCTCCACTTCGTCCACATCGACCACTTTTTCAACTTCCTCCACTTCCTCTACTTCTTCCCCTTCTTCCACTTCGTCCACTTCGTCAAATTCCTCCACTTCCTCCACTTTTCCACTTCGTCAACTTCCTCCACTTCCTCCACTTCGTCAACTTCGTCCACTCTTTTCACTTCGTCCATTTCGTCCACTTCGACCACTTCGTCAACTTCATCCTCTTCTTCCCCTTTGTCCATTTCGTCCACTTCCTCCACTTCGTCCACTTCCTCAACTTCTCCACTTCGTCCACTTCCACCACTTTCTCGACTTCGTCCACTTCGTCCACTTCGACCACTTCGTCAACTTCGTCCACTTCCTCCTCTTCGTCCACTTCCTCCACTTCCTCCATTTCCTCCAGTTCCTCCACTTCCTCCACTTCTTCAACTTCCTCCACTTCCTCCACTTCCTCCATTTCCTCCACTTCCTCCAATTCCTCCACTTTTTTCCGCTTCGTCCACTTAGTCAACATCTTCAAGTTCCTCAACTTCCTCCACTTCCTCCACTTCCTCCACTTCCTCCACTTCTTCCACTTCATCCACTTCGTCTACTTCGACCACTTCGTCCACTTCCTCCATTTCCTCTTCTTCCTCCACTTCATCCACTTCCTCCATTTCCCCCACTTCCTCGACTTCGTCCACTTCCTCAACTTCCTTCACTTCCTGCACTTCCTCCACTTCCTCCACTTCCTCCACTTCCTCCACTTCGTCCCCTTCGTCCACTTCGTCCACTTTGTCAACTTCCTCCACTTGGTCAACTTCCTCCACTTCCTCCACTTCCACTTCTTCCACTTCCTCTATTTCTTCCACTTCTTCCACTTCGTCCACTTCCTCCACTTCTTCAACTTCCTACACTTCGTCCCCTTCGTCCACTTCCTCCACTTCGTCAACTTCCTACATTCCTCCACTTGCTCCACTTCGTCAACTTCCTCCACTTCCTCAACTTCCTCCACTTCCTCCAGTTCGTCTACTTCCTCCACTTCCTCCACTTCGTCAACTTCGCCCACTTCTTCAACTTCCTCCACTTCCTCAATTTCTTCCACTTCGTCCAGGTCGTCCACCTCGTCCACTTCGTCCACTTCGTCAACTTCCTCCACTTCCTCCACTTGCTCCACTTCGTCCACTTCGTCAACTTCCTCCATTTCCTCCACTCTCCTCCATTTCGTCCACTTCTTCAACTTCCTCCACTTCCTCCACCTCCTCCACTTCTTCCACTTCGTCCACTTCGTTAATTTCGTCAACTTCATCTACTTCGTCGACTTCGTCCAGTTCTTCGACTTCGTCCACTTCGTCCACCTCGACCTCTTCGTTCACTCCTTCCATTTACCCCACTTCATCCACTTCGTCCTCTTGGACTACTTTGTCCACTTCGTCAGCTTCCTCCACTTCCTCCACTTCTTCCACTTCGTCCACGTGGTCCACTTCGTCCACTTCGTCGACTTCGTCCATTTCGACAACTTCGTCCACTTCCGCGTCCTTCAGTTCCTCCACTTCCTCCACTTCATCCACTTCCTCCACTTCGTCACCTTCGTCAACTTCCTCCCCTTCCCCCACATCTTCCACTTCGTCAACTTCGTCCACTTCTTCCACTTCGTCCACTTCCTCCTCTTTCTCCATTTTGTCCCTTTCGTCAACTTCCTCCACTTCCTCCACTTCGTCCACATCGACCACTGCTTCAACTTCCTCCCCTTCCTCCACTTCCTCCACTTCGTCCCCTTCTTCCACTTCGTCCACTTTGTCCAATTCCTCCACTTCCTCCACTTTTCCACTTCGTCAACTTCCTCCACTTCGTCAACTTCCTCCACTTCGTCCACTTCTTCCACTTCCTCCACTTCCTTAACTTCCTCCACTTCCTCTACTTCGTCATCTTCGTCCACTTCGTCAACTTCGTAAACTTTGTCCACTTCGTCAACTGCGTCCACTTCGTCCACTTCTTAAACTTCCTCCACTTCCTCCACTTCCTCAACTTCCACCACTTCCTTTACTTGCTGCACTTCGTCCCCTTGTCAACTTCCTCCACTTCCTCCAGTTCCTCCCATTCGTCAACTTCCTCCACTTCGTCCACTTCGTCAACTTCGTCCACTTCGTCAACTTCCTCCACTTCGTCTACTTCCTCCACTTCCTCCACTTCCTCCACTTCGTCCACTTCCTCAACTTCCTCCACTTCCTCCACTTCTTCCATTTCCTCCAATTCCTCCACTTCGTCCACTTCGTCCACTTCCTCCACTTCTTCCACTTCGTCCATTTCGTCCACTTCGACCACTTCCTCCACTTCGTCCACTTCCTCCACTTCCTCAACCTCCTCCACTTCGTCCACTTCCACCACTTCATCCACTTCGTCCACTTCGTCCATTTCGACCCCTTCGTCCGGTTCGTCCATTTCTTCCACTTCGTCCATTTCGTCAACTTCATCCTCGTCCACTTCGACCACATCGTCCACTTCGTCCATTTCCTCCACCTCCTCGACTTCCTCCAGTTCTTCCACTTCGTCCATTTCGTCCACTTCGTTCACTTTGACCACTTCGTCAACATCGTCCTTCTCCTCCATTTCCTCGACTTTGTCCACTTCGTCCACTTTGCCCACTTCGTCAACTTCGTCCACTACGTCCACTTCGACCACTTCCTCCACTTCCTCCATTTCCTCCACTTCCTCCACTTCCCCCACTTCGTCCACTTCCTCCACTTCGTCCACTTCCTCCGCTTCTTGCACTTCGTCCACTTCTTCCACTTCGTCCACTTCATCCACTTCCTCCACTTCCTCCACTTAGTCAACTTCGACCACTTCGTCCACTTCCTCCACTTCCTTCACTTGCTCCACTTCGTCGCCTTCGTCGACTTCGTCCACTTCATCAACTTCCTCCACTTCCTCCATTTCCTCCACTTCTTTCACTTGCTCCACTTTGTCCGCTTCGTCCCCTTCGTCCGCTTCGTCCCCTTCGCACTATCCCCACTTCTTCAACTTCCTCCACTTCCTCCACTTCCTCCACTTCCTCCACTTCGTCCCCTTTGTCCACTTCGTCAAATTCCTCCACTTCCTCCACTTCGTCAACTTCCTCCACTTCGTCAGCTTCATCCACTTCCTCCACTTCGTCAACTTCGTCCACTTCCTCCACTTCGTACACTTCCTCCTCTTCGTCAACTTCCTCCACTTCGTCAGCTTCATCCACTTCCTCCACTTCGTCAACTTCGTCCACTTCCTCCACTTCTTCAACTTCCTCCACTTCCTCTACTTCCTCCACTTCCTTCACCTTCTCCACTTCGTCCACTTTGTCAACTTCCTCCACTTCCTCCACTTCCTTCCCTTGCTCCACTTGGTCCCCTTCGTCCACTTCGTCAACTTCGTCCACTTCTTCCACTTCGTCCATTTCGTCCACTTCTTCCATTTCGTCCATTTCGTCAACTTCCTCCACTTCGTTCGCTTCTTCCACTTCCTCTACATCCTCCACTTCCTCCACTTAGTCCTCTTCGTCCACTTCATCACCTTCGTGAACTTCGTCCACTTCTTCAACTTCCTCCGCTTCCTCCACTTCCACCACTTCTTTCACTTCCTCCACTTCGTCCGCTTCGTCCACTTCGTCCCCTTCGCACTATGTGCACTTCTTCAACTTCCTCCACTTCCTCCACTTCGTCCCCTTTGTCCACATCGTCAAATTCCTCCACTTCCTCCACTTCTTCAACTTCCTCCACTTCGTCAGCTTCATCCACTTCCTCCACTTCGTCAACTTCGTCCACTTCCTCCACTTCGTACACTTCCTCCACTTCATCAACTTCCTCCACTTCGTCAGCTTCATCCACTTCCTCCACTTCGTCCACTTCCTCCACTTCGTAAACTTCATCCTCTTCTTCCACTTCCTTCACTTCCTCCACTTCCTCCACTTCTTCAACTTCCTCCACTTCCTCTACTTCCTCCACTTCCTTCACCTTCTCCACTTCGTCCACTTTGTCAACTTCCTCCACTTCCTCTACTTCCTCCACTTCCTTCCCTTGCTCCACTTGGTCACCTTCGTCCACTTCGTCAACTTCGTCCACTTCTTCCACTTCGTCCATTTCGTCCACTTCTTCCATTTCGTCCATTTCGTCAACTTCCTCCACTTCGTCCACTTCTTCCACTTCCTCTACATCCTCCACTTCCTCCACTTAGTCCTCTTCGTCCACTTCATCACCTTCGTGAACTTCGTCCACTTCTTCAACTTCCTACACTTCCTCCACTTCCACCACTTCCTTCACTTGCTCCACTTCGTCAACTTCCTCCACTTCCTCCACTTCCTTCACTTCGTTAACTTCCTCCACTTCCTCCACTTCCTCCACTTCGTCCACTTCGTCCATGTTGTCCACTTCCTCCACTTCGTCTCCTTCCTCCACTTAGTCCACTTCGTCCTCTTCCTCCACCTCGTCCACATCCTCCACTTCGTCCGCTTCATCCACTTCGTCAATTTCGTCAACTTCGCCGATTCGACCACTTCGTCCACTTCTTCCACTCCGTCCACTTCTTCCACCTCCAACACTTCGTCCACTTCTTCCACTTCGTCCACTTCCTCCACTTCGTCCACTAGGTTCAATTCTTCAAGTTCCTCCACTTTCTCCACTTCGTCCACTTCCTCCACTTCGTCCACTTCCTCCACTTCGTCAACTTCGCCCAATTCTTCCACCTCGTCCATTTCGTCCACTTCTTCCACTTCGTCAACTTCGTCCACTTCTTCCACTTCGTCCATTTCATCCACTTCCTCCACTTCGTCCACTTCGTGTAACGTCTCCACTTCGTCCACTTCCACTACTTCGTCCACTTCCTCCATTTCCTTTAATTAATCCACTCCCTCCACTTTGTCTACTTCCTTCACTTCCTCCACTTCGTCCACTTCCTCCACTTCCACCATTTCCTCCACTTCTTCCACTTCGTCCATTTCGTCCACTTCGTCCACTTCGACCATTTCGTCAACTTTGTCATTTTCCTCCACTTCCTCCACTTTGTCCACCTCGTCCACTTCGCCCACTTCGGCAACTTCGTCCACTTCGACCACTTCCTCCACTTCCTCCATTTCCTCCACTTCCGCCACTTCCCCCACTTCGTCCACTTCCTCCACTTCGTCCCCATCGTCAACTTCGTCCACTTCTTCCACTTCGTCCATTTCGACCACTTCTTCCACTGCGTCCATTTCGTCAACTTCCTCCACTTCGTCCACTTCTTGCACTTCCTCCACTTCCTTAACTTCGTCATCCTCGTCCACTTCGTCAACCTCGTAAACTTCGTCCACTTCGTCAACTTCGTAAACTTCGTCCACTTCGTCAACTTCGTGAACTGCGTCCACTTCGTCCACTTCTTAAACTTCCTCCACTTCCTTCACTTCCTCCACTTCCACCACTTCCTTTACTTGCTCCACTTCGTCTCCTTCGTCAACTTCCACCACTTCCACCACTTCCTCCACTTCGTCAACTTCGTCCACTTCCTCCACTTCCTCCACTTCTTCCACTTCTTCCACTTCGTCCACTTCGTCCACTTAGTCCACTTCGACCACTTCCTCCACTTCCTCCACCTCCTCCACTTCCTCCACTTCCTTCACTTGCTCCACTTCGTCCCCTTTGTCCACTTCGTCCGCTTCGTTCACTTCGTTGCCTTCGTCTGCGTCGTCCCCTTCGTACACTTTGTCCACTTCTTCATATTCCTCCACTTCCTCCACATTGTCCCCTTCGTCCACTTCGTCCACTTCGTCAAATTCCTCCACTTCCTCCTCTTCCTCCACTTCGTCAACTTCCTCCACTTCCTCTACTTCGTCAACTTCGTCCACTTGTTTCACTTCGTCCATTTCGTCCACTTCTTCCACTTCGTCAACTTCACCCTCTTGTTCCCCTTCGTCCACTTCGTCAACTTCTCCACTTCGTCCACTTCCACCACTTTGTCCACTTCCTCCATTTCCTCCACTTCCTCGAATTCGTGCACTTCTTCCACTTCGTCCACTTCGACCACTTCGTCAACTTCATCCACTTCCTCCTCTTCGTCCACTTCCTCCTCTTCGTCCACTTCCTCCACTTCCTCCATTTCCTCCTCTTCCTCCCCTTCCTCCCCTACCTCCACTTCATCCACTTCTTCAACTTCCTCGACTTCCTCCATTTCCTCCACTTCCTCCACTTCCTCCACTTCTTCCACTTCCTCCACTTCCTCCACTTCTTCAACTTCCTCGACTTCCTCCACTTCCTCCACTTCCTTCACCTACTCCACTTCGTCCCCTTCGTCCGCTTCGTCCACTACGTCAACTTCCTCCACTTCCTCCACTTCCGCAACTTCCTCCACTTCCTCCACTACTTTCCCTTGCTCCACTTCGTCCCGTTCGTCCACTTCGTCAAATTCGTCCACTTCTTCCACTTCGTCCATTTCGACCACTTATTCCACTGCGTCCATTTCGTCAACTTCCTCCACTTCGTCCACTTCTTCCACTTCCTCCACTTCCTTAACTTCCTCATCTTCGTCCACTTCGTCAACTTCGTGAATTGCGTCCACTTCGTCCACTTCTTAAACTTCCTCCACTTCCTCCACTTCCACCACTTCCTTTACTTGCTCCACTTCGTCCCCTTCGTCAACTTCCTCCACTTCCTCCACTTCATCAACTTCGTCCACTTCCTCCACTTCGTCTACTTCCTCCAGTTCCTCCACTTCGTCCAGTTCCTCAACTTCCTCATCTTCCTCCACTTCCTCCACTTCTTCCATTTCTTCCAATTCCTCCACGTCCTCCACTTCCTCCACTTTGTCTACTTCCTCCACTTCCTCCACTTCTTCCACTTCGTCCATTTCGTCCATTTCGTCCACTTCGACCACTTCGTCCACTTCCTCCACTTCCTCCACTTCCTCCACTTCGTCCCCTTCGTCAACTTCGTCCCCTTCCTGCACTTCATCCACTTCCTCCACTTCCTTCACTTCCTCTACTTCCTCCACTTCGTCCCCCTCGTCGACTTCGTCCACTTCGTCCACTTCGTCAACTTCCTCCACTTCCACACATTCCTCCACTTTCTCCACTTACTCCACGTCGTCAACTTCGTCCACTTCGTCGACTTCCTCAACTTCCTCCACCTCCTCTACTTCCTCCAATTCCTCCAATTCCTCCACTTCCTCCATTTCGTTTACTTCCTCCACTTCCTCCACTTCGTCCACTTCATCAACTTCGTCCACTTCAACTTCCACCACTGCTCCCATTTCGTCTAGTTCGTCCACTTCGACCACTTCGTCCACTGCGTCCACTTCCTCCACTTCCTTCACTTGCTCCACTTCGTCACCTTCGTCCACTTTGTCAACTTCCTCCACTTCAACCACTTCGTCCATTTCGTCCACTTCCTCCACTTCCTCTACTGCTTCCACTTCGTCAACTTCCTCCACTTTGTCCACTTCATCCACTTCGCCCACTTCGTCAACTTTGTCCACTTCGACCACTTCCTCCACTTCCTCCTTTTCCTCCAATTCCTTCACTTCGGCCACTTCGTCCACTTCCTCCACTTCGTCCCCTTCGTCAACTTCGTCCACTTCCTCCACTTCGTCCTCTTCTTCCACTTCCTCCAATTCTTCCACTTCGTCCACTTCGACCACTTCCTCCATTTCCTTCATTTCTTCCACTTCGTGCACTTCGTACACTTCCTCCACTTCCTCCATTTCGTCCAATTCGTCCACTACGTCTACTTCGTTAGCTTCGTCCACTTCAACCACTCCGTCGACTTCGCCCACTTCCTCTACTTCTTCCACCTCCTCCACTACGTCCACTTCGTCCACTTCGTCAACTTCCACCACTTCGTCTACTTCCTACACTTCCTCAACTTTGTCCACCTCGTCAACTTTCTCCACTTCCTCCACTTCTTCCACTTCGTCCAATTCGTCTACTTCCTCCACTTCTTCCACTTCGTCAACTTCCTCCACTTTGACCACTTCGTCCACTTCCTCCATTTCCTCCACTTGGTCCACTTCATCCACTTCGTGCACTTCTTCAACTTTTTCCACTTCCTCCACTTCCTCCACTTCCTTCACTTGCTCCACTTCGTCCACTTCGTCAACTTCCTCCACTTCCTCTACTTCGTCCACTTCGTCAACTTCCTCCACTTCGTCCAGCTCCTCCACTTCGTCCACTTCGTCAACTTCCTCCAGTTCGTCTACTTCCTCCACTTTTTCCACTTCTTCCACTTCTTCCACTTCCTCCACTTCCTCCACTTCGTCAACTTCGCCAACTTCATCCACTTCTTCAACTGCTTCCACTTCCTCCATTTCTTCTACTTCTTCCACTTCGTCCACTTCGTCCACTTCGACCACTTCATCCACTTTCTCCACATCGTCCACTTCGTCCCCTTCATCCACTTCGTCCACTTCAACCACTTCGTCCACTTTCTCTGCTTCGTCCACTTCGTCCACTTCCTCCACTTCGTCCACTTCGTCCACTTCTTTTCCACTTTGACCACTTCGACCACTTCGTCGACTTCCTTCATTTCCTCCACTTCCTCCACTTCCTCCATTTCCTCCACTTCATCCACTTCGTCCACTTCGACCACTTCAATCACTTCCTCCATTTCCTCCACTTCCTCCACTTC
Source organism: Vigna umbellata (assembly GCF_029865625.1). Taxonomy (NCBI): domain Eukaryota; kingdom Viridiplantae; phylum Streptophyta; class Magnoliopsida; order Fabales; family Fabaceae; genus Vigna; species Vigna umbellata. The sequence continues at coordinate 1,876,355 of NC_142174.1, read as the reverse complement.
CTCCACTTCCTCCACTTCTTCCACTTCGTCCACATCGACCACTTCGTCCACTTCCTCCATTCCCACCACTTCGTCCACTACCTCCACTTCCTCCACTTCGTCAACTTCCTCTATTTCCTCCACTTCGTCCACTTCCTCCACTTCCTCAACTTCCTCCACTTCCTCCACCACGTCAATTTCCTCCACATCGTCCACTTCGTCTACTTCCTACACTTCCTCCACTTCCTCCACTTCTTCAACTTCCTCCACTTCCTCCATTTCGTCTAATTCGTCCACTATGACCACTCCGTCACCTTGTTCCAATTCGTCCACTTTCACCATTTCGTCCACTTCCTCCATTTCTTCCACTTCCTCCACTTCCTCCACTTCTACAACTTCATCCAAATCCTCCACTTCCTCCACTTCGTCAACTTCCTCCACCTCGTCCACTTCCTCCACTTTGTTCACTTGCTCCACTTCGTCCCCTTCGTCCACTTCGTCTACTTCCTCCACTTCCTCCACTTCGACAACTTCCTCCACTTCCTCCACTACCTCCACATCGTCCACTTCCTACACTTCCTCAACTTCGTCCACTTCCTCCACTTCCTCCACTTCTTCAACTTCCTCCACTTCCTCCATTTCCTCCACTTCCTCCACTTCCTCCACTTCGTCCACTTCTTCAACTTCTTCCACTTCCTCCACGTCCTTCACTTCCTTCACTTGCTCCACTTCGTCAACTTCCTCCACTTCCTCCACTCCATCCATTTCGTCAAGTTCGTCCACGTCGTGTAGTTCCTCCACTTCGTCCACTTCGTCAACTTCCTCCACTTCGTCTACTTCCTCCATTTCTTCCGCTTCCTCCACTTCCTCCGCTTCCTCCACTTCCTCCGCTTCTTCCACTTCCTCCACTTCCTCCACTTTGTCCACGTTGACTACTTCGTCCACTTCCTCCACTTCCTCCACTTCCTCAACTTCGTCCCCTTCGTCAACTTCGTCAACTTCGTCCCACTTCGTCCATTTCGACCCTTCGTCCGGTTCGTCCACTTCTTCCACTTCGTCCACTTCGTCCACTTCCTCAACTTCGTCCTCGTCCACTTCGAACACTTCGTCCACTTCCTCCATTTCCTCCACCTCCTCCACTTCCTCCACTTCTTCCAGTTCGTCCATTTCGTCCACTTCGTTCACTTCGACCACTTCGTCAACTTCGTCCTTTTCCTCCACTTCCTCCACTTTGTCCACTTCGTCCACTTCGCCCTTTTCGTCAACTTCGTCCACCACGTCCACTTCGACTACTTCCTCCTCTTCCATCATTTCCTCCACTTCCTCCACTTCCCCCACTTCGTCCACTTCGTCCCCTTCGTCAACTTCGTCCACTTCCTCCATTTCTTCCACTTTGTCCACTTCGTCCATTTCGTCAACTTCGTCCTCGTCCACTTCAACCACTTCGTCCACTTCCTCCATTTACTCCACCTCCTCCACTTCCTCCAGTTCTTCCATTTCCTCCATTTCGTCCACTTCGTCAACTTCGTCCTTTTCCTCCACTTTGTCCACTTCGTCCACTTCGCCCACTTCGACAACTTCGTCCACTACGTCCACTTCGACCACTTCCTCCACTTCCTCCATTTCCTCCACTTCCTCCACTTCCCCCACTTCGTCCATTTCGTCCCCTTCGTCAACTTCGTCCAGTTCCTCCACTTCGTCCACTTCTTGCACTTCTTCCACTTCGTCCACTTCTTCCACTTCGTCACTTCCTCCACTTCCTCCACTTAGTCCACTTCGACCACTTCCTCCACTTCCTTCACTTGGTCCACTTCGTCCCCTTCGTCCACTTCGTCCACTTCATCAATTTCCTCCACTTCCTCCACTTCCTCCACTTCGTCCCCTTCGTCCACTTCGTCCACTTCGTCAAATTCCTCCACTTCCTCCACTTTGTCAACTTCCTCCACTTCCTCCACTTCCTTCACCTTCTCCACTTCGTCCACTTCGTCAACTTCCTCCACTTCCTCCGCGTCCGCCACTTCCTCCACTTCCTCCACTTCGTTCCCTTGCTCCACTTCGTCCCCTTCGTCCACTTCGTCAACTTCATCCACTTCTTCCACTTCGTCCATTTCGTCCACTGCGTCCATTTCGTCAACTTCCTCCACTGCGTCGACTTCTTCCCCTTCCTCTACTTCCTCCACTTCCTCCACGTAGTCCTCGTCGTCCACTTCTTCAACTTCCTCCACTTCCTCCACTTCCACCACTTTGTTCAATTGCTCCACTTCGTCCCCTTCGTCAACTTCCTCCAGTTCCTCCACTTCCTCCACTTCATCAACTTCCTCCACTTCGTCCACTTCCTCCATTTCGTCCACTTCGTCAACTTCCTCCTCTTCGTCTCCTTCGTCCACTTCGTCCACTTGGTCAACTTCGTCCTCTTCCTACACCTCGTCCACATCATCCACTTCTTCCACTTTGCCCACTTCATCCACCTCGTCAATTTCGTCAACTTCGCCGACTTCGTCCACCTCGTCAATTTCGTCAACTTCGCCGACTTCGACCACTTCTTCCACTCTGTCCACTTCGTCCACCTCCACCATTTCGTCCACTAGGTTCACTTCTTCAAGTTCCTCCACTTTCTCCACTTCCTCCACTTCCTCCACTTCCTCCACTTCCTCCACTTTGTCCCCTTCGTCCACTTTGTCAAACTCCACCTCTTCGACCACTTTGTCAACTTCCTTCACTTCGTCCACTTCCTCCTCTTCGTCAACTTCGCCCAATTCTTCTAGCTCGTCCATTTCGTCCACTTCGTCAACTTTGTCAACTTCGTCCACTTCTTCCACTTCGTCCATTTCGTCCACTTCCTCCACTTCGTCCACTTCGTGTAACTTCTCCACTTCGTCCACTTCCACCACTTCGTCCACTTCCTCCATTTCCTTCAATTCATCCACTTCCTCCACTTCGTCTACTTCCTCCACTTCCACCACTTCGTCCACTTCGACTACTTTCTCCACTTCCTCCACTTCTTCCACTTCGTCCATTTCATCCACTTCATCCACTTCAACCACTTCGTCAACTTCGTTATTTTCCTCCACCTCCTCCACTTTGTCCACTTCATCCACTTCGCCCACTTCGTCAACTTCGTCCACTTCAACCACTTCCTACACTTCCTCCATTTCCTCCACTTCCTCCACTTCCCCCACTTCCTCCACTTCCTCCACTTCCTCCACTTCGTCCCCTTCGTCAACTTCGTCCACTTCCTCCACTTCCTCCACTTCTTCCAGTTCGTCCACTTCGTCCACTTCTTCCACTTCGTCCTCTTCGTCCACTTAGTCCACTTCGACCACTTCCTCCACCTCATTCACTTCCTCCATTTCCTTCACTTCGTCCCCTTCGTCCACTTCGTCTGCTTCGTTCACTTCGTCGCCTTCGTTCGCTTTGTCCCCTTCGTACACTTTGTCCACTTCTTCAACTTCCTCCACTTCCTCCCCTTCGTCCACTTCGTCAAATTCCTCCACTTCCACCACCTCGTCCACTTCGTCAACTTCCTCCACTTCGTGAACTCCCTCCACTTCCTCCACTCCGTCAACTTCGTCCAGTCTTTTCACTTCGTCCATTTTGTCCATTTCGTCCACTTCGTCAACTTCACCCTCTTCTTCCCCTTCGTCCATTTCGTCCACTTCGTCCACTTCGTCAACTTCTGCACTTCGTCCACGTCCACCACTTCGTCCACTTCCTCCATTTCCTCCACTTCCTCGACTTCGTGCACTTCTTCCACTTTGTCCACTTCGACCACTTCGTCAACTTCCTCCACTTCCTTCACTTCTTCCACTTCTTCAACTTCCTCGACTTCCTCCACTTCCTTCACCTTCTCCACTTCGTCCCCTTCATCCGCTTTGTCCACTTCGTCAACTTCCTCCACTTCCTCCACTTCCGCCACTTCCTCCACTACCTTCCCTTGCTCCACTTCGTCCCCTTCGTCCACTTCGTCAACTTCGTCCACTTCTTCCACTTCGTCCATTTCGTCAACTTCCTCCACTTCGTCCATTTCTTCCACTTCCTCCACTTCCTTAACTTCGTCCACTTCCTCCACTTCTTCATCTTCGTCCACTTTGTCAACTTCGTAAACTTCGTCCACTTTGTCAACTTCGTGAACTGCGTCCACTTCTTAAACTTCCTCCACTTCCTCCACTTCCACCACTTCCTTTACTTGCTCCACTTCGTCCCCTTCGTCAACTTCCTCCACTTCGTCAACTTCGTCCATTTCCTCCACTTCGTCCACTTCGTCAACTTCCTCCACTTCGTCTACATCCTCCACTTCCTCCACTTCCTCAACTTCCTCATCTTCCTCCACTTCCTCCACTTCTTCCATTTGCTCAAATTCCTCCATTTCCTCCACTTCCTACACTTCCTCCACTTCGTCTACTTCCTCCACTTCCTCCATTTCTTCCACTTCGTCCATTTCGTCCACTTCGACCACTTCGTCCACTTCCTACACTTCCTCCACTTCCTCCACTTCGTCCCCTTCGTCAACTTCGTCCCCTTCCTCCACTTAATCAACTTCGTCCACTTTGTCCATTCGACCCCTTCGTCCGGTTCGTCCACTTCTTCCACTTCGTCCACTTCGTCAACTTCGTCCTCGTCCACTTCTACCACTTCGTCCACTTCCTCCATTTCCTCCACCTCCTCCACTTCCTCCACTTCGTGCACTTGTTCCACTTCTTCAACTTCGTCCACTTCCTCCACTTCGTCCTCCTCGTCCACTTTGTCCACTTCGTCAACTTCCTCCACTTCCTCCACTTCCTCCACTTTCTCCACTTACTCCACGTCGTCAACTTCCTCCACTTCGTCCACATCATCAACTTCCTCAACTTCCTCTACTTCCTCCATTTCCTCCAGTTCCTCCACTTCGTCCACTTCGTCCACTTCGTCCACTTCATCAACTTCGTCCACTTCGTCCTCTTCAACTTCCACCACTGCTTCCACTTCGTCCACTTCGACCACTTCATCCACTGCGTCCACTTCCTCCACTTCGTTCACTTGCTCCACTTCGTCACCTTCGCCCACTTTGTCAATTTCCTCCACTTCGCCCACTTCGTCCACTTCGTCCACTTCAACCCCTTCGTCCACTTCGTCCACTTCAACCACTTCGTCCACTTCCTCCACTTCCTCCACTTCCTGCACGTCGTCCCCTTCGTCAACTTCGTCCCCTTCCTCCACATAATGAACTTCGTCCACTTCGTGCATTTCGACCCCTTCGACCGGTTCGTCCACTTCTTCCACTTCGTCCACTTCGTCAACTTCGTCCTCGTCCACTTCTACCACTTCGTCCACTTCCTCCATTTCCTCCATCTCCTCCACTTCCTCCACTTCGTGCACTTCTTCCACTTCTTCAACTTCGTCCACTTCCTCCACTTCCTCTACTTCGTCCCCCTCGTCCACTTCGTCCACTTCGTCAACTTCCTCCACTTCCTCCACTTTCTCCACTTACTCCACGTTGTCAACTTCCTCCACGTCGTCAACTTCCTCCACTTCGTCCACATCGTCAACTTCCTCAACTTCCTCCACTTCCTCCACGTCCTCCATTTCCTCCAATTCCTCCACTTCCTCCACTTCGTCCAATTCATCAACTTCATCCACTTCGTCCACTTCATCAACTTCGTCCACTTCATCTTCCACCACTGCTTCCACTTCGTCCACTTCGACCACTTCCTCCACTCCGCCCACTTCGTCCGCTTCGTCCACTTCGTCCACTTCAACCCCTTCGTCCACTTCGTCCTTTTCGTCAACTTCCTCCTCTTCCTCCACTGCATCCACTTCGTCAACTTCCTCCACTGTGTCCACTTCGTCCACTTCGCCCACTTCGTCCACTTCCTCCACTTCCTCCACTTCCTCCATTTCGTCCAATTCGTCCACTACGTCTACTTCGTTAGCTTCTTCCACTTCGTCCACTTCGACCACTTCGTCCACTTCCTCCATTTCCTCCACTTCGTCCACTTCTTCAACCTCTTCAACTTCCTCCACTTCCTCCACTTCCTTCACTTGCTCCACTTCGTCCCCTTCATCCACTTCCTCCACTTTGTCAACTTCCTCCACTTCCTCCACTTCCTCCACTTCTTCCACTTCTACCACTTCGTCCACTTCCTCGACTTCCTCCACTTCGTTCACTTTGTCCCTGTCGTCCACTTTGTCCACTTCCTCCACTTCAACCACTTCGTCCACTTCGTCCACATCCTCTACTTCTTCCACTTCCTCCACTACGTCCACTTCGTCCATTTCGTCAACTTCTTCCACTTCCTCCACTTCGTCCATTTCGTCAACTTCCTGCACTTCGTCCAGCTCCTCCACTTCGTCCACGTCGTCAACTTCCTCCACTTCGTTTACTTCCTCCACTTCTTCCACTTCTTTCACTTCCTCCACTTCCTCCACTTCGTCAACTTCATCAACTTCATCCACTTTTTCAACTGCTTCCACTTCCTCGTTTCTTCCACTTCTTCCACTTCCTCGACTTTCTCCACTTCCTCGACTTTCTCCACTTCGTCCCCTTCATCCACTTCGTCCACTTCCTCCGCTTCAACCACTTAGTCCACTTCGTCCACTTCCTCTGCTTCGTCCACTTCGTCCACTTCTTCCACTTCATCCACTTCGACCACTTCGTCCACTTCCTCCATTTGCTCCACTTCCTCCACTTCCCCCATTTCGTCCACTTCTTCCACTTCGACCACTTCAATCACTTTCTCCATTTCTTACACTTCCTCCACTTCCTCCATTTCCACCATTTCCTCCACTTCGTTCACTTCGTCCACTTCGTCCACTTCCTCCATTTCCTCCACTTCGTCAACTTCCTCCATTTCCTCTACCTTGTCCACTTCCTCAACTTCCTCCACTTCCTCCACCTCGTCAATTTCCTCCACTTCGTCTACTTCCTACACTTCCTCGACTTCCTCCACTGCCTCCACTTCCTCCACTTCTTCAACTTCCTCCACTTCCTTCACTTCCTCCATTTCGTCTAATTCGTCCATTACGTCCACTCCGTCAGCTAATTCCACTTTGTCCCCTTTGACCATTTCGTCCACTTCCTCCATTTCCTCCACTTCCTCATCTTCGTCCACTTCTTCAACTTCTTCCACTTCCTCCACTTCCTCCACTTCCTTCACTTGCTCCACTTCGTCCCCTTGGTCCGCTTCGTCCACTTTGTCAACTTCCTCTACTTCATCCAGTTCCTCCAGTTACTCCACTTCGTCAACTTGTTCCACTTCGTCCACTTCCTCCACTTCGTTCACTTGCTCCACTGCGTCCCCTTCATCCACTTCCTCCACTTCCTCCACTTCGTCAACTTCCTCCACTTCCTCCACTTCCTCCACATCGTCCACTTCCTCAACTTCGTCCACTTCCTCCACTTCCTCCACTTCTTCAACTTCCCCTACTTCCTCCATTTCCTCCATTTCGTCCAATTCGTTCGCTACGTCCACTTCGTCAGCTTCTTCCACTTCGTCCACTTCATCCACTTCGACCACCTCGTCCACTTCCACCATTTCCTCCACTTCCTCCACTTCTTCAACTTCTTCCACTTCCTCCACATCCTCCACTTCCTTCACTTCTCCACTTCGTCAACTTCCTCCACTTCCTCCACTTCGTCCATTTCGTCAACTTCGTCCACTTCGTCAACTTCGTCAACTTCCTCTACTTCTTCTACTTCCTCCACTTCTTCCGCTTCCTCCACTTCCTCCACTTCGTCAACTTCTTCCACTTCTTCAACTTCTTCCACTTCCTCCACTTCTTCCACTTCGTCTACTTCGTCCACATCGACTACTTCGTCCACTTCGTCCACTTCCTCCACTTCGTCCATTCCGACCACTTCGCCCACTTCCTCCACTTCCTCCACTTCGTCAACTTCTTCCACTTCCTCCACTTCCTCCACTTCCTTTACTTCATCCACTTCGACCACTTCCTCCACTTCCTCCACTTCGTGCACTTGGTTCCCTTCGTCCACATCGTCCACTTCCTCCACTTCAACCACTTCGTCCACTTCCTCTGCTTCGTCCACTTCGTCCACTTCTTCCACTTCGTCCACTTGTCTACTTCGTCCATTTGGTCCACTTCCTCTACTTTGTCCACTTCGTCCCCTTCGTCAAGTTCGTCCACTTCTTCCACTTCGTCCACTTCGTCCATTTCGTCCAGTTCTTCCACTTCGACCACTTTGCACCACTTCCTCCACTTCCTCCACTTCCCCAACTTCCTCCACTTCGACCACTACCTCCAATTCCTCCAATTCCTCCACTTCGTCCACTTCGTCCACTTCCTCCACTTCCTCCACTTCCTCCACTTCGTCCCCTTCGTCAACTTCGTCCACTTCTTCGACTTCGTACACTTCGTCCAGTTCTTCCACTTCGTCCACTTCCACTACTTCGTCCACTTCCTCCATTTCCACCACTTCCTCCACTTCCTCCACTTCGTCCACTTCCCCCACTTCCTTCAGTTCGGCCACTTCTTCAACTTCCTCTACTTCCTCGACTTCCTCCACTTCCTTCACTTGATCCACTTCGTACCCTTCGTCCACTTCAGCCACTTCGTCAACTTCCTCCACCTCCTCCACTTCGTTCATTTGCTCCACTTCGTCCCCTTCGTCCAGTTCTTCCACTTCCTCCACTTCGTGTACTTCCTCCACTTCCTCCTCTTCCTCCACTTCTTCCACTTCCTTCACTTATTCCACTTCGTCCCCTTCGTCCCCTTCGTCCACTTCGTCAACTTCCTTCACTTCCTCCACTTGATGCTCTTCGTCCACTTCGTCCACTTCGTTCACTTCCTCCACTTCGTCTACTTCCTCCAGTTCCTCCACTTCCTCCACTTCGTCAACTTCCTCCACTTCGGCCACTTCCTCCACTTCTTCCACTTCGTCCACTTCCTCAACTTCCTTCACTTCCTCCACTTCCTCCACTCCCTCCACTTCGTCCACTTCCTCCACTTCCTACACTTCCTCTACTTCCTCCACTTCCTCCACTTCCTCCACTTCCTTCACTTCGTCCACGCCGTCCACTTCGTCTAGTTCGTCCACTTCTTCCACGTCGTCCACTTCCTCCACTTCCTCCACTTCCTCCACTTCCTACACTTCCTACACTTCCTCCATTTCGTCCACTTCCTCCACTTCGTCCACTTCGTCACCTTCATCAACATCCTCCACTTCCTCCACTAAGTCACCTTCATCAACTTCCTCCACTTCCTCCAGTTCCTCCATTTCCTTAACTTCTTCCACTTCCAACACTTCTTCCTCTTCGTCAACTTCGTCCACTTCCTCCACTTCGTCAACTTGCTCCAGTTCGTGCACTTCGTCCACTTCGTCCCCATCGTCCACTTCGTCCACGTCGTCCACATCGTCTAGTTCGTCCACTTCCTCCACGTCTCCATTTCGTCGACTTCGTCCACTTCCTCTACTTCGTACTCTTTGTCAACATCCTCCACTCCCTCCACTTCGTCTACTTCCTCATCATCGTCCTCTTCGTCAACTTCCTCCACTTCCTCAACTTCCTCCATTTCCTACACTTCCTCCACTTCCTCAACTACCTCCACTTCCTCCACTTCATCCACTTCTTCCACTTCGTCCCCTTCGTCCACTTCCTCCACTCCCTCCACTTCCTCCACTTCATCCACTTCTTCCACTTCGTCCGCGTCGCCACTTCGTGAACTTCCTCCACTTCATCGACTTCCTCAACTTCCTCCTCTTCGTCCCCTTCCTCCACTTCCTCAACTTCCTCCACTTCCTACACTTCGTCCACCTGTCCACTTCCTATACTTCTTCCTCTTCGTCCACTTCTTCAACTTCGTCCACTTCCTCCACATCGTCCACTTCATCCAGTTCGTCCACTTCCTCTAATTCGTCCACTTCGTCACTTCGTCCACTTCTTCAACTTCGTCCACTTCCTCCTCTTCGTCCACTTCCTCCACTTCGTCCACTTCCACCACTTCGTCCACTTCCTCCACTTCCTCCACTTCCTCTACTTCATCCACTTCGTCCACTTCGTCCACTTCGTCCGCGTCGCCACTTCGTCAACTTCCTCCGCTTCCTCCACTTCGCCGACTTCCTCAACTTCCTTCACTTCCTTCTCTTCCTCCATTTCGTCCACTTCCTCCACTTCGTCCACTTTGTCCACTTCCTCCACTTCCTCCACTTCCTCAACTTTCCTCCATTTCCTCCACTTCGTCCACATCGTCCACTTCATCCAGTTCGTCCACTTCCTCCAATTCGTCCGCTTCGTCCACTTCTTCAACTTCGTCCACTTCCTCCTCTTCATCCACTTCGTCCACTTCGTCCACATCCTGCACTTCCTCTACTTCATCCACTTCGTCCGCGTCGCCACTTCGTCAATTTCCTCCACTTCCTCCACTTCCTCCACATCGTCGACTTCCTCAACTTCCTTCACTTCCTCCACTTCCTCCACTTCCTCCCCTTCCTCCACTTTGTCGACTTCCTCCACTTCCTCCACTTCCTCAACTTCCTCCACTTCCCCCACTTCGTCCACATCGTCCACTTCATCCAGTTCGTCCACTTCCTCCAATTCGTCCACTTCGTCACTTCGTCCAGTTCTTCAACTTCGTCCACTTCCTCCTCTTCATCCACTTCCTCCACTTCCTCCACTTCCTCCACTTCCTCCACTTCCTCTACTTCATCCACTTCGTCCACTTCGTCCGCGTCGCCACTTCGTCAACTTCCTCCACTTCCTCCACTTCATCGACTTCCTCAACTTCCTTCACTTCCTCCACTTCCTCCACTTCGTCCACTTTGTCCACTTCCTCCACTTGCTCCACTTTCTCCCCTCCCTCAACTTCCTCAACTTCGTCCAGTTCCTCCACTTCCTCCAGTTCCTCCACTTCTTCCACTTCGTCCACTTCCTCCACTCCCTCCACTTCGTCCACTTTGTCAATTTCTTCCCCTTTCTCCACTTCCTCAACTTCGTCCACTTCCCACACTTCCTCCACTTCGTCCACTTTCTCCGCTTCGTCCACTTAGTCTTCTTCGTCGACTTCTTCCACTTCTTCAAATTCATTTACTTCCTCCAGTTCGTCCACTCCGTCCACTTCCTCCAGTTCGACCAGTTCGTCCACTTCCTCCAATTCGTCAACTTCGTGAACTACGTCCACTTCTTCAACGTCGTCCACTTCATCCATTTCGTCCACTTCCTCCAGTTGCTCAACTTCCTCCACTTCCTCCATTTCCTCCACTTCGTCCACTTCCTACACTTCCTCCCCTTCCTCAACTTCCTTCACTTCCTCGACTTACTCCACTTCCTCCACTTCCTCCACTTCCTCCACTTCGTCAACTTCCTCCACTTCCTCCACTTCCTCCACTTCCTCCTCTTCCTTCCTCCATTTCATCCACTTCGTCCACTTCCTCCACTCCGTCCACTTCCTCCACTTCGTCACCTTCGTCAAGTTCCTCCACTTCCTCCACTTCCAACACTTCCTCAACTTCGTCCACTTCCTCCTCTTCCTCCACTTCGACCAGTTCGTCCACTTCCTCCAATTCGTCAACTTCGTGAACTACGTCCACTTCTTCAACGTCGTCCACTTCATCCATTTCGTCCATTTCGTCCACTTCCTCCAGTTGCTCAACTTCCTCCACTTCCTCCATTTCCTCCACTTCGTCCACTTCCTACACTTCCTCCCCTTCCTCAACTTCCTTCACTTCCTCGACTTACTCCACTTCCTCCACTTCCTCCACTTCCTCCACTTCGTCAACTTCCTCCACTTCCTCCACTTCCTCCTCTTCCTTCCTCCATTTCATCCACTTCGTCCACTTCCTCCACTCCGTCCACTTCCTCCACTTCGTCACCTTCGTCAACTTCCTCCACTTCCTCCACTTCCAACTCTTCCTCAACTTCGTCCACTTCCTCCTCTTCCTCCACTTCGACCAGTTCGTCCACTTCCTCCAATTCGTCAACTTCGTGAACTACGTCCACTTCTTCAACGTCGTCCACTTCATCCATTTCGTCCATTTCGTCCACTTCCTCCAGTTGCTCAACTTCCTCCACTTCCTCCATTTCCTCCACTTCGTCCACTTCCTACACTTCCTCCCCTTCCTCAACTTCCTTCACTTCCTCGACTTACTCCACTTCCTCCACTTCCTCCACTTCTTCCTCCACTTCGTCAACTTCCTCCACTTCCTCCACTTCCTCCTCTTCCTTCCTCCATTTCATCCACTTCGTCCACTTCCTCCACTCCGTCCACTTCCTCCACTTCGTCACCTTCGTCAACTTCCTCCACTTCCTCCACTTCCAACACTTCCTCAACTTCGTCCACTTCCTCCTCTTCGTCTACTTCGTCCACATCGTCAACTTCGTCCACTTCGTCCACTTCGTGTACTTCCTCCACTTCCTCCGCTTCGTCCACTTCGTCCACTTCCTCTACTTCCTCCACTTCCTCCACTTCCTTCACTTCCACCACTTCCTCCACTTCCTCCACTTCGTCCACGTCGTCCACTTCGTCTAATTCGTCCACTTCCTCCACGTTGTCCACTTCGTCGACTTCGTCCACTTCCTCCACTTCCTCCGCTTCCTACACTTCCTCCATTTCGTCCACTTCCTCCACCTCGTCACCTTCATCAACATCCTCCACTTCCTCCACTTCGTCACCTTCATCAACTTCCTCCACTTCCTCCACTTCCTCCATTTCCTCCACTTCCAACACTTCTTCCTCTTCGTCAACTTCGTCCACTTCCTCCACTTCGTCAACTTGCTCCACTTTATTCACTTCGTCCACTTCGTCCACGTCGTCCACATCGTCTAGTTCGTCCACTTCCTCCACGTCGTCCATTTGGTCGACTTCGTCCACTTCGTCCACTTCCTCCTCTCCATCCACTTCCTCCACTTCGACCACTTCGTCCACTTCATCCACTTCGTCCTCTTCGTCAACTTCCTCCACTTCCTCCACTTCGTGCACTTCCTCAACTTCCTTCACGTCCTTAACATCGTCCACTTCGTCTACTTCCTCCACTTCGTCCACTTCCTCAACTTCCTCCACTTCCTCCACTTCCTCCACTTCCTCAACTTCCTCCACTTCCTCCTCTTCCTCCGCTTCCTTCACTTCGTCCACTACGTCCACTTCCTCCCCTTCGTCAACTACGTCCACTTCCTCCACTTCGTGAACTTCGTCCACTTCCTCCACTTCGTCCACTTCCTTCACTTCCACAACTTCCTCCACTTAGTCCACTCCCTCCACTTCCTCCACTTCCTCCACTTCGTCCACTTTGTCTACTTCCTCCACTTCTTTATTTTCGTCCCCTTCTTCCACTTCTTTACCTTCGTCCACTTCCTCCACATCGTGTAGTCCGTCCACTTCCTCCACTTTGTCCACTTCGTCCACTTCATCCACTTCGTCCATTTCGTCCACCTCGTCCACTTCCTCGACTTCCTCCACTTCGTCTACTTCCTCCACATCGTCCACTTCGTCCTCTTCGTCAACTTCCTCCACTTCGTCCACTTCCTACACTTCCTCCACTTCCTCAACTTCCTCCACTTCTTCCACTTCGTCCACTTCGTCTGCTCCCTCCACTTCCTCCTCTTCGTCCACTTCGTCCACTTCGTCCACTTCGTCCACTTCTTTATATTCGTCCACTTCTTCCACTTCTTTAACTTCGTCCACTTCCTCCACATCGTGCAGTTCGTCCAATTCCTCCACTTTGTCCACTCGTCCACTTCGTCCATTTCGTGCACTTCCTCCACCTCCTCCACTTTGTCCCCTTCCTCCACTTCCTCCACTTCCTTCACTTCGTCAGCTTCCTCCACTTCGTCCACTTCCTCCACATCATCCACATCATCCACTTCCACCACTTCGTCCACTTCGTGCTCTTCATCCACTTCATCCACTTCGTCGACTTCCTCCACTTCGTCAACTTCGTCCCTTCCTCCACTTCCTCCACTTCCCCTATTTCCTCCACTTCGTCCACTTCCTCCACTTCGTCCACCTCCTACACTTCCTCCACTTCGTCCACTTCTTCCACTTCGTCATCTTCATCCACTTCCTCCACGTCTTCCACTTCGTCAACTTCGTCCACTTTGTCCAATTCGTCAAGTTCGTCCACTTCCTCCACTTCCTACACTTCCTACACTACCGCCACTTCGTCCACTTCATCCACTTCTTCCACTTCGTCAACTTCCTCCACTTCCTCCACTTCTTCCACTTCGTCAACTTCGTCCTCTTCGTCCACTTCCTCCACTTCGTCAACTTCCTCCACTTCTTCAACTTCGTCTGCTTCTTCCACTTCGTCAACTTCCTCCAATTCCTCCACTTCGTCAACTTCGTCCACTTGTTCAACTTCCTCCACTTCGTCCACTTCATCCACTTCCTCCACTTCCTCCACTTCGTCAACTTTGTCCACTTCCTCCACTTCTTTACTTCGTCATCTTCGTTCCAACTTGTACAAAAAAATTTGAACTTAAAATTTGGGGTTTCAAAGGTGAAATTGCACAAAGGCTGATATAACTCGAATTAAGCTATTGCATCATGTTTGAAATATCAAAACAACTTGTTTTGCTCTGAAGTTGGATGCAGAAAGTAGTAATTCGAAAATTGAACTTGCAATAGCCAATTATGCAATCAAAAAGCTCAACTACACCACCAGTTTTAAGTTTTATGGAGTCAATTGACAAATTATTGATGAAAATGACTTTAAAACAGCAATTTGAAGCTTAAACACGACACAAGGAAGTTAATGCAAGATTTCCAGCATGATCTATATTCCAGAACAGATTTTAAAACAAAAAAAACTAGACTCAAACAAGATAATGCAGATCGGTCAACTGCAACTTTGATACTATTGGAGTGTTCACAAGATGCCACCAAGCTATTTGCTTCAGCAATTAATGGCTTAAGTGGTGTGCACCTGATACTAACTCATTCAATCATTTTATCACCAAAATAATATGTATTGGCCATGACAATAAACGCAAATCAAAATACACATCAACAGTACGTTAAATCTGAGATTACGGTCACTTTTGCATGCACCCGAGCTCACAATGAAGGTATCATAGCTCATATGGTGTATAGCCACTGATCATATATTCCAGAATCTCAGAAAAAAACTCAACACAGCTTTGAACACAAAATTTATGACATTTTAAGCAATTAAACATGACTGTAAACATGACAGAATATGATTCATCAATGAAAATGACTCAACAAAAATTTGGACCGATTAAGATGATGAAAGACACAACCAAAACAAGGTTAGCATACAAGAAATGACTCAAGCAGAAACCTAATGAACAGATCAAGACCAAAAACACATGAATCAACACAAGACAGAGAAGGAATCATAATGAACAACACGAATAATTTGAAAAAAAAAACAAACGCACAGATTGAATCTCAAGAACAGAGAACAGATCGAGACAGAAAAATTTGAGAATCGACGAAGAGTAACTCAGATCAGAGAGAAACGAGATACTTAGCTCAAGCGGACGCGCCTAACCTAGGCTCTGAATACCACATGATAGCTGACGGCTTGAGCTGAATCCGGAAACGTCGAGAAATCTGGATTTGCTCGAGATGAAGACCGGGAAGCAGCAGAAGAAACAGACATAGTCAAGAACCCTAGTATTTGGATTCGAGGATGAACAGCGAGGAACAAACCAGAGATTCGAGGTTTGTTCGGTTGAAAACCTAGGGTTTGATGCGGAAGCGGTTTGAGCGATGGAGAAGTATTTTAGTCGGTGAGAAAGGATCTAATCGGTGGAGAATGGTCGTGAAGCAGAGATGAATATGTGATTCGGTGGATGGGGCAGACGTGAAGGTTTTGAGATTCTGAAGTAAAGAATCTCTCGGAGGTTTGTTGATGAGGATGAGGTTTGTGGTTGAAGAGCTTTCGAGATAGAAAACGTAGGTGCGAACGCGAATTGATGATATGGAAGCTATGTGATGGAATCTCGTGAAGGAACGACACGCGTGGCAGTAGACCTGATGCAAGCCACGAGGAAGCTATCAATTGGTGAGAGTGGCGTGAGATGGATGCTATGGAGGAGAGAGAATCTGATAATGTAAAATGAGAGAATGATAAGTGAGATGGAAGGGGGCTAGAGGAGATCCTTTGGGATTCTCTAGCTTTGACTTTCAAGGGAATTAATTTCTGGAGTTTTCTCTACAGAAATTTTAATTCATTATTCTCAAAAGTACCTTACAAGAGGTGGTGGCATGTCTATATATAGGACTAAAAGTCCCTCCTATCTAGCACATGCCTAACACCTTTTACACATGTTTTTAATAAAAGTAAAAGAAATACTATACTAAACTAATTGGCCTTGGGCCCCGTGTATCATCCCCTCCCCCTTGGAAAGGATTTGTCCTCAAATCTGATGGTGCTTTTGAAGACTTATTTTTGTTAGCTTCATAAGGGTTCCTCCTGGGTCAAATATCCATCTGCAATAAGCATCAAACATATCTCTAATTAGTTTTCTTTGACCCAATAAAATATATAAAATAATATGTGTAGAAGAAGGGTTCCAAATTTTGAAATTTTTAATTTTATTATAACAAAGAAACCTTTCTTCATTTGAAATTTTATTTGTATCTTGAGTTATTGGTAACCATAAAGGTAACCATAACCCACGTTGGAACTTTGCATGTGTTGAAAGTGATAACATTTTTAAAGATGGAGTGGTCAATTCTTTGAAAGAAAAGTGAAATTTTGAAATTTCAAATATAAATGGAGAAAAGTGATAGGATAGAAAACCTCCCCTTAAGAGTCTAGCTTCTAGGATAGGAGGAGATGTGACCCTTAGTTGCTTTTTCTTTTCTTCCATTTCTATTCTTTCAACTTCTTCCTTTTCTCTTCTTTGTGCTTCTTTTCTCTCTTTCTCTCTTCTTTTCTCTTCTTCGCTTCTTTCTCTTCTTTCTCTTTCTTCTTCGTCCCTTCTTTCTTGCTCTCTTCTTTTCTCTTCTTCTCTTCTCTCTCTTCTCTCTTTTTCTTCCTCTTCTCTTCTATTTCGTTCTTCCTCTTCTCTTCTTTCTTTTTCTCTTTTTAATCTCTCAATTCTATATTTGCTTGTTTCTTTTTCTCTTTTTAATCTCTCAATTCTATATTTGCTTGTCTCTTCCCATAGCCTCTTAAGTTTTTCTAGAAACTCACTTTCCCTACGAGAGAACCCACTTAAATTTTGAATGAATGACTCACCTTCTCTAATAAGCTCTCTCATAAGTTCTAAGTTTCTTTCAATTTCTCGAGGCACAAACTTTCTTCTCATACAAGCTTTCAATTCATTCCAATCATAAATGGGATATTTTCTACCTATCTTAACATGATATTGCCTATCATCCCACCACTCTCTTGCATGCTTTTTAAAACTAGAAGTGTAAGATTAAGAATATAAGATTCATCATCTCTAGAATAGAAGGATTCATATTTACTTTTTCTACCATGAATGAATGCATGTCATTAATTTCCTTTTCCCAAGCTAGGTATGTTAATGCACCATATCATCACCAAAGAATGGAATATTTTCACTAGCTTTTATACAAATCATCTTCAATCCTATCAAATTCATGATGAACAAGACTTCCTTCTAGCTTTATCATGTTCTCTTTTGATTCCTTTGTAACTAAGTTGCTTATCAAAATTAAAATTCCTAGAAGACTTGTATGAATAACAAACATCTTTGTTTCTAAAAGTTTTCTAGTGTAAAAGATATACAAGATTCACACTTAGACAAGTCCCAGGTAAGAGAGGTGAGTCATGAAGACTGCTTAAGTACCAAGTCTTGCCTTGCCAGAAATGTCTTAGGTTACTACTAGTTATCCTTTAACTAAAATCTCTTTTAAAATCAAAGGATACAACTCACAAACAATCACAACAATTAAACACTAATAAACGAGACTCTTCTAAATCACCCTAAACGTAAGACACTAAAAGAAATTAAACACAAACAAGAAAAGTTTTGCCAAGAGTTGAAAGAGCACCAAGGACTCTTCCAAGACACTTGGACTTTGAATGGCCTTTTACAATGAAATTAAGAAAACTAACAATATAGCCTATTACAACACCAGATGAAGAAACAATTAAAAAAAAATAACAGTATGCTTCAATCCTGGTCCTGATTCAAATCCGCATGAAGAAGCTAGTGTTCCACTTTTTGGTTGCTTCTGGACAACGTTGGAGTCTCCTAGCTCTTGGGTTCAACTCTACAATCACAAATGTACAAAGCTGGATCAGAGACAGTTAACGAACATATTGGAAGAGGGAATTTACAATTAAATGAGTATTCCCTTTTCTTGGGCTTGTACACTTGATGCAGAGAAAGGTTCCTATTGACTGTCCAGTACTATGTGTTGCACAGAGAAAACCTGCACAGATATTCAGACCAACATCAACAATTCACACAGTACAAGTAATTACAAACCATGACAAGAACAGTTCAAGCAAAGCATAAGCCATTTAAGGTAAAAGAAAATCCCGTCAGTTCAAAACTTCCACAGGAAGTGCTTAGGTTGCTGTTTTCTCAATAAACATCTGCTCAAACTAACTCTCAAACATCATTCCTATTTGCTCTCAAACGGTTCCAAATATTCTGCATAGTTAATTTTCAACCAAAATCAGCAGGATATTCATTCAATATTATCACTTACATCACTTACAAGCTAAAACAGAATATCAATTCATAACAAAGGGTAAATTAGGCAACTTCCCTGTTTGAATGGTTGTTTCTAGCCTGTTCCAAGCTCCACACTGAGGTTTTTTTTCTGCTACTGTTTCTTCAGTAATATTCTGCTCAACTAATGATTCATTCACATCAGCTCTGCACACATAAATCTCAACAAAATCCAGCAAGTGCAAATGGACAGTGAATTAACTTCAGATTGGATATAATTCAATGCAGAATTTAACCATCTAATTAATTCAATCACCAAGTCAAAACTAGAAATTTAGGTGCTTTAATCACTTCCTAAAACTGGAGGATGCATTGGCAATTAAAACAGTTTGATGCACAATTGATTATGACAAGAGCAGCATTTTCAGAAAAAATTAGTGAATTACACTGGACAGCAACAATGGACCAACTAGTCAAGAACAATGTCTTAAACTAATTCAGAAATCAGTGGACCATGCTAATCAAATGAATGGACAAAGAGTAATGTGAGGCAAATCAGGAATTGGCAGTTTTAAAGCAGTATTGTTGCACTTCCAGAAATGCTCATAAAACAATCAACACATTATTTGCAAATCCTATGCATTTACCAAGTTTCCATAGGTCTTATCAAATCAAAATCAGCATTCAACATGTCCAATTAAACCATGAAATCAACAATTCATTTGCAAAACAGTGGGTATATCAATGAATTCAGCAGGCAATGTTTGAAACTAAAATGAGTGCAATGACAGTTTAACATTCACAAGCACAAATAGCATCACCAGGCAATAAGTCATCAACTGAAAACAACAGTGATTGCAGTTGAAATAAAGCACAGCTGATCCAATGTAATTACTCCAATTTCTTTTCCTGCACAATGAACACAGTCAACAAATGGTTAATTGAAACTGAACTCTCATGCAAATGCCAACGAATTTAGGCTAAATTAGCCTTACAAAGCTCACAGCACTGAGGTTTCTCTTTAAAAATTTAAAACACTCAAATGAAAAGTTTAAAAGAGAAATTTTCAGTCTAGGCCAGAGAATCCTGTGGATCACTACCACCTAATATGCTACCATTCACACTTACCTTCTTTCAAATCCCAAAAACCAGAATGGAATCAGATTTCTCAATCAGGAAAATGGCTAAGATAAACAAGGTAATGGAATGACAAAAACAGCAGAGCAACTGACTTGAGATCAGATTAATAAAGCAAATAAAAGATCCAATTATGATTCAGCAGAACATGATTAACATGTGAGAGACAAAACTAGATAACCAACAAATGACAAGCAAGAAACAAAGCTTTTGATCAAAGTGAGCACTCAAATGGAACTTAATGAATAGAGCTAGAATAGATTTTTAAAGCAAGAAAATCAAAACCCACAACAAGTTGAAACTGAATTCACATGCAGCGTACAGAACTGAATTTTCAAAACTGTTAAATGGAATGCCACAAAGAAACCAGTGTATATGTTTAAATCTGAAATCTGTTTTGAAATTGGTTTCAACTGGATTGTACAGGTCTGAAAAGCTTTTTACATTGAATATATCATATTCATCTTTCTGTATATTTTTTTTTTTATCACAGATCCTTGCTATTGCTACAATCCAGTCCTCTTGAAATGATCTAATTCACAAGAAAATTCAGCACTGCAGTTCCAACTTGTACAAAAAAATTTGAACTTAAAATTTGGGGTTTCAAAGGTGAAATTGCACAAAGGCTGATATAACTCGAATTAAGCTATTGCATCATGTTTGAAATATCAAAACAACTTGTTTTGCTCTGAAGTTGGATGCAGAAAGTAGTAATTCGAAAATTGAACTTGCAATAGCCAATTATGCAATCAAACAGCTCAACTACACCACCAGTTTTAAGTTTTATGGAGTCAATTGACAAATTATTGATGAAAATGACTTTAAAACAGCAATTTGAAGCTTAAACACGACACAAGGAAGTTAATGCAAGATTTCCAGCATGATCTATATGCCAGAACAGATTTTAAAACAAAAAAAACTAGACTCAAACAAGATAATGCAGATCGGTCAACTGCAACTTTGATACTATTGGAGTGTTCACAAGATGCCACCAAGCTATTTGCTTCAGCAATTAATGGCTTAAGTGGTGTGCACCTGATACTAACTCATTCAATCATTTTATCACCAAAATAATATGTATTGGCCATGACAATAAACGCAAATCAAAATACACATCAACAGTACGTTAAATCTGAGATTACGGTCACTTTTGCATGCACCCGAGCTCACAATGAAGGTATCATAGCTCATATGGTGTATAGCCACTGATCATATATTCCAGAATCTCAGAAAAAAACTCAACACAGCTTTGAACACAAAATTTATGACATTTTAAGCAATTAAACATGACTGTAAACATGACAGAATATGATTCATCAATGAAAATGACTCAACAAAAATTTGGACCGATTAAGATGATGAAAGACACAACCAAAACAAGGTTAGCATACAAGAAATGACTCAAGCAGAAACCTAATGAACAGATCAAGACCAAAAACACATGAATCAACACAAGACAGAGAAGGAATCATAATGAACAACACGAATAATTTGAAAAAAAAACAAACGCACAGATTGAATCTCAAGAACAGAGAACAGATCGAGACAGAAAAATTTGAGAATCGACGAAGAGTAACTCAGATCAGAGAGAAACGAGATACTTAGCTCAAGCGGACGCGCCTAACCTAGGCTCTGAATACCACATGATAGCTGACGGCTTGAGCTGAATCCGGAAACGTCGAGAAATCTGGATTTGCTCGAGATGAAGACCGGGAAGCAGCAGAAGAAACAGACATAGTCAAGAACCCTAGTATTTGGATTCGAGGATGAACAGCGAGGAACAAACCAGAGATTCGAGGTTTGTTCGGTTGAAAACCTAGGGTTTGATGCGGAAGCGGTTTGAGCGATGGAGAAGTAATTTTAGTCGGTGAGAAAGGATCTAATCGGTGGAGAATGGTCGTGAAGCAGAGATGAATATGTGATTCGGTGGATGGGGCAGACGTGAAGGTTTTGAGATTCTGAAGTAAAGAATCTCTCGGAGGTTTGTTGATGAGGATGAGGTTTGTGGTTGAAGAGCTTTCGAGATAGAAAACGTAGGTGCGAACGCGAATTGATGATATGGAAGCTATGTGATGGAATCTCGTGAAGGAACGACACGCGTGGCAGTAGACCTGATGCAAGCCACGAGGAAGCTATCAATTGGTGAGAGTGGCGTGAGATGGATGCTATGGAGGAGAGAGAATCTGATAATGTAAAATGAGAGAATGATAAGTGAGATGGAAGGGGGCTAGAGGAGATCCTTTGGGATTCTCTAGCTTTGACTTTCAAGGGAATTAATTTCTGGAGTTTTCTCTACAGAAATTTTAATTCATTATTCTCAAAAGTACCTTACAAGAGGTGGTGGCATGTCTATATATAGGACTAAAAGTCCCTCCTATCTAGCACATGCCTAACACCTTTTACACATGTTTTTAATAAAAGTAAAAGAAATACTATACTAAACTAATTGGCCTTGGGCCCCGTGTATCACTTCATCAACTTGCTCAACTTCGTCCACTTCGTCCACTTCGTCAACTTCGTCCACTTCGTCCCACTTCCTCCACTTCCTCAACTTCCTCAACTTCCTCCACTTCCTCCAGTTCGTCAACTTCGTCCACTTCCTCCAGTTCGTCCACTACGACCACTTCCTCCACTTCTTCCACTTCGTCTACTTCGTCCACTTCCTCCACTTCCTCCACTTTCTCCACTTCCTCCACTTCATCTACTTCCTCCACATCGTCCACTTCGTCCACTCCCTCCACCTCCTGCTCTTCGTCTACTTTGTCCAATTCCTCAACTTCGTCCACTTCTTTATATTCGTCCACTTCTTCCACTTCTTTAACTTCGTCCACTTCCTCCACATCGTGCAGTTCGTGCAATTCCTCCACTTTGTCCACTCGTCCACTTCTTCCACTTCGTCCACTTCGTCCATTTCGCGCACTTCCTCCACCTTGTCCCCTTCCTCCACTTCGTCCCCTTCGTCGACTTCCTCCACTTCCTCCACTTCCTTCACTTCGTCAGCTTCCTCCACTTCGTCCACTTCCTCCACATCATCCACTTCCTCCACTTCCCCCATTTCCTCCAATTCCTCGACTTCGTCCACCTCCTACACTTCGTCCACTTCCTCCCCTTCGTCAACTTCCTCCACTTCCTCCACTTCCTCAACTTCCTCAACTTCCTCCACTTCGTCCACTTCCTTCACTTCCTCCGCTTCGTCCACTTCCTACACTTCCTCCACTTTATCAACTTCCTCCGCTTCGTCCACTTCCTGCAATTCGTCCACTTCCTCTACTTCTTCCACTTCGTCCACTTCGTCCACTCCCTCCACTTCCTCCACATCGTGCAATTCGTGCAATTCCTCCACTTTGTCCACTCGTCCACTTCTTCCACTTCGTCCACTTCGTCCATTTCGCGCACTTCCTCCACTTTGTCCCCTTCCTCCACTTCGTCCCCTTCGTCGACTTCCTGCACTTCCTCCACTTCCTTCACTTCGTCAGCTTCCTCCACTTCGTCCACTTCCTCCACATCATCCACTTCCTCCACTTCGTGCTCTTCATCCACTTCCTCCACTCCCCCATTTCCTCCACTTCCTCGACTTCGTCCACCTCCTACACTTCGTCCACTTCCTCCACTTCGTCAACTTCCTCCACTTCCTCCACTTCCTCAACTTCCTCAACTTCCTCCACTTCGTCCACTTCCTTCACTTCCTCCGCTTCGTCCACTTCCTACACTTCCTCCACTTTATCAACTTCCTCCACTTCGTCCACTTCCTGCACTTCGTCCACTTCGTCCACTTCTTCCACTTCGTCCACTTCGTCCACTCCCTCCACTTCCTCCACTTCGTCCACTTCCTCCACTTCCTCCACTTCTTTATATTCGTCCCCTTCTTCCACTTCTTTACCTTCGTCCACTTCCTCCACAACGTGTTGTCCGTCCACCTCCTCCACTTTGTCCACTTCGTCCACTTCATCCACTTCATCCATTTCGTCCACCTCGTCCACTTCCTCGACTTCCCCCACTTCGTCTACTTCCTCCACATCGTCCACTTCGTCCTCTTCGTCAACTTCCTCCATTTCCTCCACTTCCTACACTTCCTCCACTTCCTCAACTTCCTCAACTTCCTCCATTTCCTGCACTTCCTCCACTTCCTCCACTTCTTCCACTTCCTCCACTTCCTCCACTTCGTCCACTTAGTCCACTTCGTCCACTTTGTCTACTTCGTCCACTTTGTCAACTTCGTCCACTTTGTCAACTTCATCCACTTCGTCCACATCGTCAACTTCGTCCACTTCCTCCACATCGTCCACTTCCTACACTTGGTCCGCGTCGTCCGCGTCATCAACTTCGTCCACTTCCTCCACATCGTCCACTTCCTCCACTTCCTCTACTTTGTTCGCATCGTCCGCGTCGTCAACTTCGTCCACTTCCTCAACTTCCTCCACTTCCTCCACTTCGTCAACTTCCTCCACTTGCTCCGCTTCCTCCACTTCCTCCACTTCCTCCATTTCCTGCACTTCCTGCACTTCCTCCACTTCCTCCACATCGTCCACTTCGTCCACTTCGTCAACTTCCTTCACTTCCTCCACTTCGTCCACTTCCTACTCTTCCTCCACTTCCTCAACTTCCTCCACTTCCTCCATTTCCTGCACTTCCTCCACTTCCTCCACTTCTTCCACTTCTTCCACTTCGTCCACTTCGTCCACTCCCTCCACTTCCTCCTCTTCGTCCACTTCCTCCACTTCGTCCACTTCTTTATATTCGTCCACTTCTTCCACTTCTTTAACTTCGTCCACTTCCTACACTTCCTACACTTCCTACACTTACGCCACTTCGTCCACTTCATCCACTTCGTCCACGTCTTCCACTTCGTCCACTTCGTCCACTTCCTCCACTTCATCCACTTCGTCCACTTCGTGCTCTTCATCCACTTCATCCACTTCGTCGACTTCCTCCACTTCGTCAACTTCGTCCCTTCCTCTACTTCCTCCACTTCCCCCATTTCCTCCACTTCGTCCACTTCCTCCACTTCGTCCACCTCCTACACTTCCTCCACTTCGTCCACTTCTTCCACGTCGTCAACTTCGTCCACTTTGTCCAAATCGTCAACTTCGTCCACTTCCTCCACTTCCTACACTTCCTACACTTACACCACTTAGTCCACTTCATCCACTTCGTCCACTTCTTCCACTTCGTCAACTTCCTTCACTTCTTCCACTTCGTCAACGTCGTCCACTTGGTTGTACTTCCTCCACATCGTGCACTTCGTCAACTTCGTCCACTTCGTCAACTTCCTTCACTTCCTCCACTTCCTCAACTTCCTCCACTTCCTCCACTTCCTTCACTTCCTCCACATCGCCCACTTGCTACACTTCCTCCACTACCTCCACTTCTTCCACTTTGTCCACTTCGTCCACTTCGTCCACTGCCTCCACTTCCTCCTCTTCGTCCACTTCGTCCACTTCCTTCACTTCGTCCTCTTCTTTATATTCGTCCACTTCTTCCACTTCTTCAACATCGTCCACTTCCTCCACATCGTCCAGTTTGTCACTTCCTCCACTTCCTCCACTGCCTCCACTTCCTCCACTTCGTCCATTTCGTCCACTTCGCTCACTTCCTCCACTTCCTCCACTTCCTCTACTTCCTCCACATCGTCCACTTCGTCAACTTCGTCAACTTCTTCCAGTTCCTCCACTTCCTCAACTTCACTTCCTCCACTTGCTCAACTTCCTCCACATCCTCCACTTCCTCCTCTTCCTCCACTTCCTCCACTTCGCCCACTTCTTTATATTCGTCCACTTCTTCCACTTCTTCAACTTCGTCCACTTCCTTCACATTGTCCAGTTCGTCCAATTCCTCCACTTCATCCACTTCATCTACTTCGTCCATTTCGTCCACTTCGTCCATTTCCTCCATTTCGTCCATTTCGTCCATTTACTCCACTTCGTTCATTTCGTTGACTTCCTCCACTTCTTCCACCTCGTCAGCTTCCTCCACTTCGTCCACTTCATCCACTTCATCCACTTCCTCCACTTCGTCCACTTCGTCCTCTTCATCCACTTCATCCACTTCCTCAACATCCTCCACTTTGTCAACTTCGTCCACTTCTTCAACTCCCTCCACTTCTTCCACTTTGTCCACTTCACCCGGTTCGTCGACTTCCTCCACTTCGTCCTCTTCGTCCACTTCCCCCATTTCCTCCACTTTGTCCATTTTCTCCACTTCGTCCACCTCCTACACTTCCTCCACTTCTTCCACGTCGTCAACTTCGTCCACTTCCTCCACTTCTTCAACTTCGTCAACTTTGTCCAATTCGTCAACTTCGTCCACTTCCTACACTTCGTACACTTCCGCCACTTCGTCCACTTGTTCCACTTCGTCCATTTCTTCCATTTCGTCAACTTCCTCCACTTCCTCCACTTCATCAACTTCGTCCACTTCTTCAACTTCCACCACTCCGTCCACTCCGTCCACTTCCTCCACTTCTCTACTTCGTCAACTTTCTTCATTTCTTCAACTTCCTCCACTTCGTCCACTTAGTCCACTTCGTCCACTTCGTCTACTTCATCCACTTCGTCCACTTTGTCAACTTCATCCACATCGTTGACTTCGTCCACATCGTCAACTTCGTCCACTTCCTCCACTTCGTGTACTTCCTCCATATCGTGCACATCGTCAACTTCGTCCACTTAGTCAACTTCCTCCACTTCCTCAACCTCCTCCACTTCCTCCACTTCCTGCACTTCCTCCACTTCCTCCACTTCTTCCACTTCGTCGACTTCCTCCACTCCCTCCACTTCCTCCTCTTCGTCCACTTCGTCCACTTCCTCCACTTCGTCCTCTTCTTTATATTCGTCCACTTCTTCAACTACGTCCGCTTCCTCTACATCGTCCAGTTCGTCCACTTTGTCGACTTCCTCCATTTCGTCCATTTCATCCACTTCCTCCACTTCCTCTACTACCTCCACATCGTCCACTTCTTCAACTTCGTCAACTTCCTCCACTTCCTCCACTTCGTTTACTTCCCACACTTCCACAACTTCCTCCACTTCGTCCACTTCCTGCTCTTCCTCCTCTTCGTCCACTTCCTCCACTCGTCCACTTCTTTATAGTTGTCCACTTCTTCCTCTTCTTCAACTTTGTCCGCTTCCTTCACATCGTCCAGTTCGTCCAATTCCTCCACTTTGTCCACTTCATCCACGTCGCCCCCTTCCTCCACTTCGTCCCCTTCGTCGACTTCCTCCACTTCGGCCACTTCGGCCACTTCGTCCACTTTCTCCACTTCATCCACTTCCTCAACTTCGTCCACTTCATCCTCTTCATCCACTTCATCGACTTCGTCAACTTCCTCCCCTTCGTCAACTTCCTTCACTTCTTCAACTCCCTCCACTTCCTCCACTTCCTCCACTTCTTCCACTTTGTCCACTTCATCCAGTTCGTCGACTTCCTCCACTTCGTCCTCTTTGCCCAATCGTTAACTTCGTCCACTTCCCCCACTTCCTCCATTTCGTCCACTTCCTCCACTTCCTCCACTTCCTACACTTCCTCCACTTCGTCCACTTCTTCCACTTCGTCAACTTCATCCACTTCCTGCAGTTCTTCCACTTCGTCAACTTCGTAAACTTCGTCCACTGCCTCCACTTCCTCCACTTCCTACACTTCAGCCAGTTCGTCCACTTCTTCCACTTCTTCCACTTCGTCAATTTCCTTCACTTCTCCCACTTCCTCCACTTCCTCCACTTAGTCCACTTCGTTCACTTTGTCTACTTCGTCCACTTTGTAAACTTCATCCACTTCGTCGACTTCGTCCACATCGTCAATTTCGTCCACTTCCTCCACTTCGTCAACTTCGTCCACTTCCTCCACTTCGTCCTCTTCGTCAACTTCCTCCACTTCCTCCACTTCCTCCACTTCGTCAACAGCGTCAACTTCGTCAACTTCGTCCACTTGTTCAACTTCCTCCACTTCCTCCACTTCCTCCAATTCGTCCACTTCGTCAACTTCGTCCACTTGTTCAACTTCCTCCACTTCCTCCACTTCGTCCACTTCGTCCACCTCGTCCACTTCATCCACTTCGTCCACCTCGTCCACTTCCTCCACTTCCTGCACTTTCTCCAGTTTGTCAACTTCGTCCACTTCCTCCACTTCCCCCGCTTCCTCCACTTCCTCCACATCGTCCCCTTCGTCCACTTCGTCCAGTTCGTCAACTTCCTCCCCTTCCTCCACTTCGTCAACTTCGGCCACTTCCTCCACTTCGTCCACTTCCTCACCTTCTTCCACTTCGTCCACATCGTCCACTTCCTCCACTTCCTCCACTTCGTCCTCTTCGTCAACTTCCTCTACTTGCTTCACTTCGTCCACTTCGTCCCTTTCCTCCACTTCCTCCACTTCCTCCACTTCATCCCACTTCCTCCACTTCATTTACTTCGTCCACTTCGTCCACTTCGTTTGCTTCGTCCACTTCGTCCACTTCCTCAACTTCCTCCACATCCTCCACATCCTCCACTTCCTCCACTTCACCAACTTCGTCCACTTCCTCCACTTCCTGCACTTCTTCCACTTCCTCCACTTCGACAACTTCGTCCACTTCGTCCACTTCCTCCATTTCGTCCACTTCGTCAACTTCGTCCACTTCTTCAACTTCCTCCACTTCGTCCACTTCGTCGACTTCGTCCCCTTCGTTCACTTCGTCCCCTTCCTCCAATTCCTCCACTTCGTCCCCTTCCTCCACTTCCTTCACTTCCTCCAGTTCCTCCACTGCGTCCGCTTGGTCCGTTTCGTCCGCTTCGTCCGTTTCGTCAACTTTTTCCACTTCGTCCACTTCCTCAAGTTCCGTCACTTCCTCCACTTCGTGCACTTCGTCCACTTCGTCCACTTGCTCCACTTCCTCCACTTCGTCAACTTCGTTCACTTCCTCCACTTCCCCGCTTCCTCCACTTCCTCCACTTCGTCCCCTTCGTCCCCTTCGTCCACTTCGTCCACTTCGTCAACTTCCTCCCCTTCCTCCACTTCGTCCACTTCCTCCACTTCCTCCACTTCGTCCACTTCGTCCACTTCCTCCACTTCGTCAACTTCGTCCACTTCCTCCACTTCCTACACTTCCTACACTTCCTCCACTTCGTCCAGTTCTCCCACTTCGTCCATTTCTTCCACTTCTTCAACTTCCTCCATTTCTTCCACTTCGTCCACTTCCTCCAATTCAACCACTTCGTCAACTTCTTCCACTTCTTTAACTTCCTCCACTTCGTCCCCTTCCTCCACTTCGTCCCCTTCGTCTACTTCGTCCACTTCGTCAACTTCGTCCACTTCCTCGAATTCCTCCATTTCGTCAACTTGCTCCACTTCTCCACTTCGTCAACTTCGTCCAGTTCTTCAACTTCCACCACTTCTTCCACTTCGTCCACTACGTGAACTTTGTCAACTTCGTCCACTTCCTCCACCTCTTCCACTTTGTCCAATTCGTCAACTTCGTCCACTTCCGACACTTCCGCCACTTCATCCACTTCTTCCACTTCGACAATTTCATCCACTTCCTCCAATTCCTCCACTTCGTCAACTTCGTCCACTTCTTCAACTTCCTCCACTTCGTCCACTTCTTCGTCCACTTCCTCCACTTCGTCAACTTTGTCCACTTCCTCCACTTCTCTACTTCGTCAACTTCGTTCACTTCTTCAACTTCCTCCACTTCGTCCACTTAGTCCACTTCGTCCACTTTGTCTACTTCGTCCACTTTGTCAACTTCGTCCACTTTGTCAACTTCATCCACTTCGTCCACATCGTCAACTCCGTCCACTTCCTCCACATCGTCCACTTCCTACACTTGGTCTGCGTCGTCCGCGTCGTCAACTTCCTCCACTTCCTCAACTTCCTAAACTTGCTTCGCTTCCTCCTCTTCCTCCACTTCATCCCCTTCGTCCACTTCCTCCAGTTCGTCAACTTCGTCCACTTCACCCACTTCCGCCACTTCGTCAATTTCGCGCACTTCCTTCACTTTCACCACTTCCTCAACTTCCTCCACTTCCTCCACTTCCAACACTTCCTCCTCTTCGTCCACTTTGTCTACTTCGTCCACTTCGTCAACTTCGTCCACTTCCTCCAATTCCTCGATTTCGTCAACTTGCTCCACTTCTCCACTTCGTCAACTTCGTCCAGTTCTTCAACTTCCACCACTTCTTCCACTTCGTCCACTACGTGAACTTTGTCAACTTCGTCCACTTCCTCCACCTCTTCCACTTCGTCAACTTCGTCCACTTCGCCCACTTTGTCCAATTCGTCAACTTCGTCCACTTCCGACACTTCCGACACTTCATCCACTTCTTCCACTTCCTGCACTTCTTCCACTTCGACAATTTTATCCACTTCCTCCACTTCTTCCGCTTCGTCAACTTCGTCCGCTTCGTCCACTTCGTCAACTTCGTCCACTTCGTCCACTTCGTCAACTTCGTCCACTTCGTAAACTTCGTCCATTTGTTCAACTTCCTCCACTTCTTCCACTTAGTCTACTTTCTCCAATTCGTCCACTTCGTCAACTTCGTCCACTTGTTCAACTTCCTCCACTTCGTCCACCTCGTCCACTTCGTCCTCTTTGTCCACTTCGTCCATTTCATCCACTTCCTCCTCTTCGTCCACTTCCTCCACTTCGTCCACTTAGTCCACTTTGTCTACTTCGTCCACTTTGTCAACTTCGTCCACTTTGTCAACTTCATCCACTTCGTCCACATCGTCAACTTCGTCCACTTCCTCCACATCGTCCATTTATTACACTTGGTCCGCGTCGTCCGCGTCATCAACTTCGTCCACTTCCTCCACATCGTCCACTTCCTCCACTTCCTCTACTTTGTTCGCGTCGTCCGCGTCGTCAACATCGTCCACTTCGTCAACTTCCTCCACTTCCTCCACTTCGTCAACTTCCTCCACTTGCTCCGCTTCCTCCACCTCCTCCACTTCCTCCATTTCCTGCACTTCCTGCACTTCCTCCACTTCCTCCACATCGTCCACTTCGTCCACTTCGTCAACTTCCTTCACTTCCTCCACTTCGTCCACTTCCTACTCTTCCTCCACTTCCTCAACTTCCTCCACTTCCTCCATTTCCTGCACTTCCTCCACTTCCTCCACTTCTTCCACTTCTTCAACTCCCTCCACTTCCTCCACTTCTTCCTCTTCGTCCAATCGTCAACTTCGTCCACTTCCCCCACTTCTTCCACTTCGTCCACTTCGTCCACTCCCTCCACTTCCTCCTCTTCGTCCACTTCCTCCACTTCGTCCACTTCTTTATATTCGTCCACTTCTTCCACTTCCTTAACTTCGTCCACTTCCTCCACATCCTGCAGTTCGTCCAATTCCTCCACTTTGTCCACTCGTCCATTTCCTCCACTTCGTCCATTTCGTCCACTTCCTCCACTTTGTCGCCTTCCTCCACTTCGACCCATTTGTCGACTTCCTCCACTTCCTCCACTTCCTTCACTTCGTCAGCTTCCTCCACTTCGTCTAGTTCCTCCAATTCATCCACTTCCTCCACTTCGTCCACTTCGTGCTCTTCATCCACTTCCTCCACTTCCTCCACTTCGTCAACTTCGTCCCTTCCTCCACTTCCTCAACTTCCCCCATTTCCTCCACTTCTTTCACTTCCTCCACTTCGTCCACCTCCTACACTTCCTCCACATCTTCCACTTCGTCAACTTCGTCCACTTCCTCCACTTCTTCCACTTCGTCCACTTTGTCCAATTCGTCAACTTCGTCCACTTCCTACACTTCCTACACTTACGCCACTTCGTCCACTTCATCCACTTCGTCCACTTCTTCTACTTCGTCAACTTCCTCCACTTCTTCCACTTCGTCAAGCTCGTCCACTTCCTCCATTTCGTCAACTTCATCCACTTCTTCCACTTCCTCTGGTTCTTCCACTTCGTCAACTTCCTTCAATTCGTCCACCTCGTCAACTTCGTCCACTTCTTCAACTTCCTCCACTTCGTCCACTTCGTCCACTTCATCCACTTCGTCCACCTCATCCACTTCGTCCACTTCGTGAACTTCGTCCGCTTCCTTCACTTCTCTACTTTGTCAACTTCGTTCACTTCTTCAACTTCCTCCACTTCGTCCACTTAGTCCACTTCTTCTACTTTGTCTACTTCGTCCACTTTGTCAACTTCGTCCACTTTGTCAACTTCATCCACTTCGTCCACATCGTCAACTTCGTCCACTTCCTCAACTTCGTCAACTTCGTCCACTTCCTCCACTTGGTGTACTTCCTCCACATCGTGCACTTCGTCAACTTCGTCCACTTCGTCAACTTCCTCCACTTCCTCCACTTCCGCAACTTCCTCCACTTCCTCCACATCGTCCACTTCCTACACTTCCTCCACTACCTCCACTTCTTCCACTTTGTCCACTTCGTCCACTTCCTCCACTCCCTCCGCTTCCTCCTCTTCGTCCACTTCGTGCACTTCCTCCTCTTCGTCCTCTTCTTTATATTCGTCCACTTCTTCAACATCGACCACTTCCTCCACATCGTCCAGTTCGTCCACTTCCTCCACTTCTTCCACTTCCTACACTTCCTCCACTTCCTCCATGTCCTACACTTCCTCCACTTGCTCAACTTCCTCCACTTCCTCCACTTCCTGCACTTCCTCCAGTTCCTCCACTTCCTCCACTTCTTCAACTTCGTCCACCTCCTCCACTCCCTACACTTCCTCCTCTTCGTCCACTTCCTCCACCTCATACACTTCTTTATATTCGTCCACTTCTTCTACTTCTTCAACTTCGTCCACTCTCTTCACATCGTCCAGTTCGTCAAATTCCTCCACTTCATCCACTTCGTCCATTTCGTCAACTTCGTCCACTTCGTCCATTTCCCCCATTTCGTCCACTTCGTCCAATTCCTCCAGTTCGTCAATTTCGTCGACTTCCTTCACTTCCTCCACTTCGTCCACCTCGTCAGCTTCGTCCACTTTGTCCACTTCCTCCACTTCTTCCACTTCATCCACATCATCCACTTCGTCAACATCCTCCACTTTGTCAACTTCATCCACTTCTTCAACTCCCTCCACTTCCTCCACTTCCTCCACTTCTTCCACTTTGTCCACTTCATTCGGTTCGTCGACTTCCTCTACTTCGTCCTCTTCGTCCACTTCGTCAACTTCGTCCACTTCCTCCACTTCCCCCATTCCCTCCACTTTGTCCACTTCCTCCACTTCGTCCACCTCCTACACTTCGTCCACTTCCTCCACTTCCTCCACTTCTCTACTTCGTCAACTTTTTTCACTTCTTCAACTTCCTCCACTTCGTCCACTTTGTCTACTTCGTCCACTTCGTCCACTTCGTCCACTTCGTCCACTTCCTTCACTTTGTCAACTTCATCCTCTTCGTTGACTTCGTCCACATCGTCAACTTCATCCACTTCGTCACCTTCGTCCACTTCCTCCACTTCGTTTACTTCCTCCACATCGTGCACTTCGTCAACTTCGTCCACTTCGTCAACTTCATCCACTTCCTCCCCTTCCTCCACTTCCTTAACTTCCTCCACTTCCTCCACTTCCTTCACTTCCTCCACTTCGTCCACTTCCTACACTTCCTCCACTTCCTAAACTTCCTCCACTTCCTCCACTTCCTACAACTTCCTCCACTTCCTCCTCTTCGTCCACATCGTCCACTTCCTCCACTTTGTCCTCTTCTTTATATTCGTCCACTTCTTCAACTTCTTCAACTTCGTCCACTTCCTCCACATCGTCCAGTTCGTCCACTTCGTCCACTTCCTCCACTTCCTCCATTTCGTCCATTTCGTCCACTTCCTCCACTTCCTCCACTTCCTCTACTACCTCCACATCATCCACTTTGTCAACTTCGTCAACTTCCTCCACTTCCTCCACTTCGTTTACCTCCTAGACTTCCTCCAATCCTCAACATCCTCCACTTCGTCCACTTCCTGATCTTCCCCCACTTCCTCCACTTCCTCCACTTCCTCCACTTCTTCCACTTCCTCCACTTCCTCCACTCCCTCCACTTCCTCCTCTTCGTCCACTTGCTCCACTTCGTCCACTTCTTTATAGTTGTCCATTTCTTCCACTTCTTCAACTTTGTCTGCTTCCTTCACGTCGTCCAGTTCGTCCAATTCCTCCACTTCGTCCACTTCATCCACTTCCTCCACTTCGCCCCTTCCTCCACTTCGTCCCCTTCGTCGACTTCCTCCACTTCGTCCACCTCGTCATCTTCCTCCACTTCGGCCACTTCGTCCACTTCCTCCACTTCTTCAACTCCCTCCACTTCCCGCACTTCCTCCAGTTCTTCCACTTTGTCCACTTCATCCAGTTCGTCGACTTCCTCCACTTCGTCCTCTTCGTCCAATCGCCAACTTCGTCCACTTCCTCCACTTCCCCCACTTCCTCCACTTCCTCCACTTCCTACACTTCCTCCACTTCATCCACTTCTTCCACTTCGTCAACTTCCTCCACTTCCTGCAGTTCTTCCACTTCGTCAATTTCGTCCACTTCCTCCACTTCCTAAACTTCCTACACTTCAGCCACTTCATCCACTTCTTCCACTTTGTCCACTTCTTCCACTTCGTCAATTTCTTCCACTTTCTCCACTTCTTCAACTTCTTCAACTTCGTCCGCTTCCTCCACATCGTCCAGTTCGTCCACTTCCTCCACTTCCTCCATTTCGTCCATTTCGTCCACTTCCTACACTTGCTCTACTACCTCCACATCATCCACTTCGTCAACTTCGTCAACTTCCTCCACTTGCTCCACTTCATTTACTTCCTACACTTCCTCCACTTCGTCGACTTCCTCCACTTCGTCCACTTCCTGCTCTTCCCCCACTTCCTCCACTTCCTCCACTTCCTCCACTTCTTCCACTTCTTCCACTTCCTCCACTTCCTCCACTCCCTCCACTTCCTCCTCTTCGTCCACTTCCTCCACTTCGTCCACTTCATTATAGTTGTCCACTTCTTCCACTTCTTCAACTTTGTCCGCTTCCTTCACACATCCAGTTCGTCCAATTCCACCACTTTGTCCACTTCATCCACTTCGTCCCCTTCCTCCACTTCGTCCCCTTCGTCGACTTCCTCCACTTCGTCCACCTCGTCATCTTCCTCCACTTCGGCCACTTCGGCCACTTCGTCCACTTCCTCCACTTCATCCACTTCCTCCACTTCCTCCACTTCGTCCTCTTCATCAACTTCAATGACTTCGTCAACTTCCTCCACTTCTTCAACTCCCTCCACTTCCTCCACTTCCTCCACTTCTTCCTCTTCGTCCAATCGTCAACTTCGTCCACTTCGTCCACTTCCCCCACTTCCTCCACTTCGTCCACTTCCTACACTTCCTCCACTTCATCCACTTCTTCCACTTTGTCAACTTCGTCCACTTCATCCACTTCCTGCACTTCTTCCACTTCGTCCACTTCTTCCACTTCCTCCACTTCCTACACTTCCTACACTTCAGGCACTTCGTCCACTTCTTCCACTTCGTCCACTTCCTCTACTTCGTCAACTTCGTCCACTTCTTCAACTTCCTCTACTTCTTCCACTACGTCCACTTCCCCCAATTCGTCAACTTCGTCAACTTCGTCCACTTCTTCAATTTCCTCCACTTCGTCAACTTCATCCACTCCATCCACTTCCTCCACTTCTCTACTTCGCCAACTTCGTTCACTTCTTCAAGTTCCTCCACTTCGTCAACTTAGTGCACTTCGTTCACTTTGTCTACTTCTTCCACTTCGTCCACTTCGTCGACTTCATCCACATTGTCCACTTCCTCCACTTCCTCCACTTCGTCCTCTTCGTCAACTTCTTCCACTTCCTCCACTTCGTCAACTTCGTCCACTTGTTAAACTTCCCCCACTTCTTCCACTTAGCCCACTTCCTCCAATTCGTCCACCTCGTCCACTTCGTCCTCTTCGTCCACTTCCTCCACTTCCTCCACTTTGTCCACTTCGTCCACTTCCTCCACTTCTCTACTTCGTCAACTTCGTTCACTTCTTCACCTTCGTCCACTTCGTCCACTTAGTCCACTTCGTCCACTTTGTCAACTTCATCCACTTCGTCCACATCGTCAACTTCGTCCACTTCCTCCACTTCGTCAACTTCTTCCACTACCTCTACTTGGTGTACTTCTTCCACATCGTGCACTTCGTCAACTTCGTCCACTTCGTC